>NC_090372.1:97845179-98557980 GCF_036365525.1 Heterodontus francisci | reverse complement strand
CTTTAGGATGTCCTAAGGTTGTGAAAAGTGTCATATAAATCCAAGTCTTTCTCATGTGGAATTAAATGCATCACTCTCATGTAATGTTAAGCTATTTAGGATGTGTTTCCTGAGTGTTCAGTAACTTCCAGTAGTAGACCAGAAATGTTGACTAGAAGGTTGAAAGTTTAGCTCAACATGCACAGAAATTTTAATTCTGCAGATGTAAAAATATTTCTCCTCATTGAGTGTGTTGTTTCAATGCTTTTGTTAGGTTTAACAAATGGAGCATTAAGAGGCTCTAATTACCTTTGTATGAAATATATGAGACAAGGTAAAACATTTGAATAAAAAGGGCAATTTTCTGTCAACTATAAAGATAAAATTCTGCCCCTCTGACACATGATTACATCAACTAAGGTGAAGGCTATATTATATGTCATAGTAAAAAAAACTACTCTCTTTTCATTCATCAACTCCAACACCTTTAAAAAATTGTACAAATATTAATCAAAAACAAAATAAACTATGAATGCTGTAAATCTGAAATAAAAACAGAAAATGCAGGAAATATGCAGCAGGTCAGTCAGCATCTGTAAAGAGAAAATACAGGTCAATGTTTTGGATGTAGATCCTTCATCAGACAACTTTTTCTCACTAAAGTTCCACACCCTAAATGTTAATCTGCCTTTTCTACTAGAGATGCTGATGGAGCTGTTGTACATTTCCAGCAGTTTTTTTGTTCCTGAAAACGCTGTAGAGTTTAATTACTAAAGTTAAGCACATTAACAATGTTAAGTATTACTGTAATAGCTAAGGTAATATAACTTGTTTCTAAACATTGAGACTTGATAATTAATAGATACCTGCAATACTTATTTTGACCTACCAGGAGGTATGATATCATGACAATGTCAGGGATTAAAATCCTAAAGAAGGAAGCAGTAAAATTGTGCAGGGTTTTCTTTGTCCCATTTCCCATTTAGGAACCAATGTGCAGTTCTTTAGTTCAGAGTCAGAGGTTACTAAAGCTGGGAAAGATGTTGGTACATCGCCTTAAGTAATGACTAGTTTAAAACTGGAATATTTTCACGGTCAGTAGTATTTAATTTATTAATTGCAGAAAAATAAATTTACTGAACTGGAAGTCCCATATGTCTTAGCTCTGAAAGTCTTTTGTTTACATCAATCCCACAAAGTATTGTTCTTAAAATGGGTAAAATTATCTTTCTGAAGTCCAGTCTTCTAGACTCCATCACAAATAACTGCACAAAGCTGTTATTTTAAACTTGAGGTGAAGAACAGGCCACAATCACCACCACTTATTTTCCACATCTTAATCTGATGGAATAGCATTTGCGTGCTACAATCAGCCTTAGATCTAGGAAGACTGAGGAATTTTGTTTTCAGTTTCTGAGAAGGCAGGTACAATAACCACAACAGCTCAGTGGCAACTGTCAAATAGACAGAGGCTGGAATTTTATGTTGGGCGGGAGGCCCCGCCCACCAGCCAAAAAGTCAGGGGCAAGTCTGCCTTTGCCAGGCCTGGGGAGCCAGTCTGGGATTTTTCGCTCCCCAGGCCCTTAATTGGTCATGGGAGGGACTTTCACCTCCTTGAGGCAGGAAATCCTCCCTAATGGAGCTGCTGATCAATCAGTGGGCCGGCAGCTCTTAGTCCCAGCAGTGCCACTGGGAGACATCGCAAGAAAGGTGAAGGATGGTCCGGAAAACAGGTAAGTTTTTAAGGCCTCGCCAGAGACAATCGAGCCCTGGCAACTTGGCGAGGTAAGGGGAGTCAGTTAGGGGGGCAGGAGGGTAGTGTTGTGCATTAGGGACAGTTGGGGCATCAGGGGCAGCCCTCCGTGGGGCACAGGGTGCCCGATCAGGAGGGCCCCCCACAAGCCCGCAACAAGGCCGCCTGGTTTTACCAGGCGGGGATCTTGAGGCATTTGCTGTCCAACCACTGAGGGCAAAGTACCCACAGTGGTGGGAGTAAGCCCTTCAGTGCCAGTTAATTGGCCACTTAAGGGCCTTGATTGGTCTGAGGTGGATGGGCCATTTGTCGCTGCCTGCCGCCACCCCACATAAATTTGCAGCAGGGGCGGGAGGGTGTCAGGAATGGCAGACCTCCCCCGTCTCCCACTCAATTTTACGCACCCACTCCCCCACCATCAGCCTGCTCGTTTGCAGGCTGTAAAATTCCGGCCAAAGCTATAGCTGTGGCAGACTAGCCCTACCAAAGTGGGGATAAGGGATGAGATGTAATGCCATGTCATTAAGCAAACAGTATGAAAGAGTTGCTAGGGAACTACCATTTTCCATTATGCACTCACTGACTAAATAATCCTCTCAAGCTTTGTACACCTATGGACAACAGTCTTACTGCAAAACTGATCCTGACTGACCAGGATGCTAAGAATATGCCAAAAGTATTTACGATTTAATCTGTCCTAATCAGATACTTAAAAAAGGAAACATTGTTATGATGGGGGAGCAGATACCCCACTATGGATCTATACAATACATTTGTACACACTAAGGGCTGAATTTTACTAGCCCCTCGGCATTGTGGATTGTGGCGGGGAAGCCCGTAAAATACTTGCGGGAGAGGCCCGCCTTGACCCATGACATCGAGAAGGCCCCGCCACATATTACCAGTGGTAGCAGGACTTTGGTGCGGCTCCCCGCCGCTCAGTGGCGTCACCCCAATTATAATATGTAAAGGACTACTTACCTCTCCTGATTATGCATCCTGTTGTCTCTCGATCCATTTCCGCATTTTACATTGAACGGGCAGTCGTCACTTGCCGTCCTGTTCACGAACCTAAGAAGCTGATGGGACATCTGAACCAGGAGTACCTGACAGTGAAGGTAAGTTCAGATATGCAGGGGTCTGAACTCTGCATACTTGAAGGGAGGTTGGGGGGGATTATAGAGAGCAAAGCTCTGCATACTTGAAAGGAGGTGGGAGGGGGGTGGGACTGCTGGAGGCAAAGCTCTGTAGGCATGAAGGGAGGTATTGCATACCCTCCCTCCATGAATGGTGACCTCTCTGCGCCAATGTACATTTGTGTGTGTGAAGGAGCAATGGCACCCTAGTCACCCTGTGTGTGGGGAGAGTGCCAGAACCGGCAGGAGTGTAAAGGTTACCTGGCTGGTGGGGGCAATTGATAGAATCTTTATGTGGTCATACTGTGCCACTTTTAATAAGAGCAAAGATGGGTGATGCCATGCCACGCCACATAGTTGATCCCTGAAAGCACCTGATGCACCCATCAGTAACAATGCCTGCCCTGTTGGGAGCCTTCAATTAAGTGAAGGAAACAACTTTACTTATCACATGGAAATGGGTTTGTCTCATCCTAGATTGTGTGATCCGCTACTCCTGAGGATCCATATGCGTCGGAGGCAAAATCAACAGGCAGGTGTGGTCCATGTAGAGGCCCCCGGTCGTGAGCAGCAGCCCCCAAGGGGAGCTCACCATTACAGTCACCATGGATCTACAGGGCCCACATGACATGCCATCAGATGTCAGAGGCGATTGCGCATGTAGAGAGGGTGGTGACACATCTCTGTGCCCTACTCAAAGATGACCTGCTGTCCATGGGCTTCGGTGGACATCCTATGCCTGCGATCTTCATAGTGGTAGTGGTTCTCAAGCTTGACGTCTATGTAGCTTTTCAGGGGCCCACCGGAGACCTTTGTGGGGTCACACAGTCAGCAGTGCACCGCTGCATCATGGATGTCACTGATGCCCTGCACCAGAGGGTCAGTGAGTATGTCTGCTTCAGGACGGACCCTCACAGCCAGGCCCAGAAGGCCATCGGTTTTGACACCATTGCCGGATAACCAAAGGTTTTAGGATTCATAGACTGCACCCATTTGGCTATCAGACCTCCCTCCCACCAGGTTACCACCTGCAGACGCCACCATTAAAAGAATCCTCTCAATCTAGGTGCAGCTGGTATGTGATCACCGGAGATGCTTCATGCAAATCTGTGCCTGCTTCTCAGGCAGCTGCGATGACACCTGGAACCTGCACCAGTCCCAGCTGCCACTGCTGTTCACTGAACTGGCTCAGATGGAGGGGTGGCTTCTTGGAGATAAGGGCTATCCCTTGCAGACATGGCTCCCGACACCAGTGAGAAACCCCACCACTGCTGCAGAGGAGAGATACAACGCCGGTCACTAAGCTACATGAGCCACCATTGAGCAGGCACTCGCTGAAAATATGCTTCCAATGCCTGGATAGATAAGGTGATGCCCTGTACTACGGGCCGAAAAGGCCAATTCCTTTTTTTGATGCTTGCTGTGCTCTGCACAACTACGCACCAAATAGGGGGCAGGCTTGGCATGATGAGGAGAGACGTCAACAGGATTCCTCCTCGGACTATGAGGACATTGAGGACCTACAATAGGAAAGGCACATGGGAGGGTACATGGCACTCAGGCTCTGAACGCAGGGCTAGCAATGAGCTAGGGATGCATGGCAGTGGCTTATCAGACAATGGCTGTCTGCTCCATAGGAACTGACATGAGCTCTGCAAGCCACACATCACCCACGCTCAACTGCTGTACATCAGTCCACATCTGCAGCATCCCTGTGTAAACCATTAGAGGCAGCAGGACGTTCATAAGTAATGGTGGCATGGCAATGATGTTATTGCATATGTTGGCTTTCCTGACGGGCCAATGGTGCAAAGGGATGTGACATTGGCACTATATGCTGGCACACATCATTCGCACAGAGAAAAGGACACACACGTTGGTGAAGAATATTTAGTGAAAGACATATTTATATTGCTGTGACACCCGTGCATTCCTGTTTGTGTTAGTGTGTCCTCTTTAAACGCTTACGAGTGTTCCTTCTTGGTGCAACCACTGCGCTAGCAGCCTGATTGGAGGGAGGTTGCTGATCTGATTGCCCTTTGGCTGTGGATGACTTTGGCAGTCGTCCTCTGTGCACACAAGGCCTGGAGGGTCCCTGCTGGCTGGGGAAGTGATCGTTCATCCTCTTCTGGCATTGGACCCTTTGATGCTGGATAGCCCCATGGCTACTCACCTCCACTGCCACCTCCAGCCAGGCTGCCTTGGGAAGGCGGGAGGCCTCTTCTTACCATCGTTGGGGAAAAGGACCTCCCGCCTTGCCTGCACAGCCTGGAGGAAGTGAGTAGGGAGGCCATTGCTGAACTGTGCGGTCACCCTAGAGCACCCCTGTGCCATCCTCGGTTTTTGGTCTGGTCCTTTAAATGCAAAGGTGACTCCACAGTGTAACAGCTCTAACTTATGGCTGCGAGGTATTTCTTGCACATGTTTGAAAACCATTGCAGGACTAGTGAGGAAATCTGTGCTGTTGTCATGGCTTTTCATTGATTACAGGCCTCGTGTGCACAAAGGACGACTGCCAAAGTCATCCACAGCCAAAGGGCAATCAGATCAGCAGCCTTCCTCCAGTCAGGCTGCTCGTGTAGTAGTTGCACCAAGAAGGGGCACTCGCAAACGTTTAAAGAGAACACACTGACACAAACAGGAATGCGTGTTCACGTACACTTTGCTTCTGCAGCAGCTGATCATAATTATTGATGTAATACCTCTATTTGGCAATGCAGCCAGAATATGAACAAATTTTCCTGGTTCTTTACAAGGATCGTTTAATTGTAGTTACATTTCTTTTCACGTAACAGGTAGCAGAGAAATGAATACAGATTCCAAATGCATATTAGTCTGTAGCTTTTCACAGTCTGATGATAAGCCCATAGTATGTAGATATTCTTCAATCATGGTTTTATTTCTGTTGTGTATTGGTATGTGCAAAATGAAGATTATTCGCCTACAAGAAGGAATGTTACACTTGAGTGGAAGAAGAGGATCGCAAACAGGACACTGGGACACAGTAAGTGGCAGAAAAGCAGAAAGTGCTGGGGAAACTCAACAGGTCTGGCAGCATCTGTGTAGAGAGAAGCAGAGTTAACTTTCAGGTCTTGAACTTGGTCACAGACCTGAAAGTTAACTCTGCTTTTCTCTCCACAGATGCTGCCTGACCTGCTGAGTTTCTCCAGCACTTTTTGCTTTGCTGCTAGATTGACAGCAGCCCCACTCTTTAATAGTGAAGTCAGTATTTCTTTGACAGCTGTCAGGAATCAGGTGTTGGGGCACTTTAAATAGGGCCCCAGCACCTGCTACACAGCTGACAAAAGATCCCTCACTGTGCTGGATGTCCCGCCTCTCCCCATGTAATATATGGATGGCAGTACATCGCAGTGATGCTAATGAGCCCCCGCACTAAATATCACGGGGGCTTGGAGGTGGCCATTCAGTGCGGGTAGGCCGCCGACTTCAAAGTGCGCTGCTGTGATGTGCGGCGGGCTAATAAAATTCAGCCCTAAATTTCCAAGCTCAGAAAAAAAAAGGCATAAGGAAATCACAAGTTATCTTGCAGATTCTTGATGAGCAAAAGAATGTAAACATAGCTCTAAAGGATAAAATAAAGTCATCAAATGTGCAATTTTCTTGTTAATTAGTAATTTGCAGCCCATGAGAAAACAGCATTTTTCAACAAGACCATAACCAGGCCTCTGATATGTTCCCAAGTGCAAATCATTTGCATGGAGGAGGGGAATGCAAGGTGCCAATTCTTAAAAAATGCAACCCACAATCCTGTTCCAAGTGTGTGTATGTGTGTGTGTGTGTGTGTGTGTTTGTCTGTATGTGTGTATGTATGTTTGTTCGTGTGTATGTATGTGTGTGTGAGATTATGAACAATAATGTCCCTGCATGCCAGTTGAGGTTTAATATGCAAACTGTAAGCGTAGGCCCCAGACAACGCATAGGCACAACGGCACAGACGCACCTCCTGTTGCTGTGTTTTGGATGGGAAAATCCAGAAAGTTACCAAATAACATCTTAAAGGATTATGAAATAGATTAAAATTTGATGACTTGGAGTGAGGGAATGAGTGTGGGTTAGGGAGGGAAGGAGTGAGTGGGTGGGTGGGTGAGGAAGGGAGGGGAGACCCGGAGTCATCGCGAACCCGGGCAGAATTAGCGGTTGTCGTCAGGGTCGCTCCCCCCGCACCGAGTGCCTGCTCTGGTGGCAGAATCAGGAAAAGACCGGGGGAGGGTTCAAGCGACCGGGGGTGGAGCATCACAATCTTCCCCGCCCCTCCCACACCTCCCGGCCTATCCTCCCACCCAGCCTATCTCGCACTGCCCCCCGCCCCCCACCACTCAGCCTATTCCCCTCCGCTACCCTACCCTACCCTCCTGGCCTATTCCACCCACCCCCCCCCCCCCCCCGCCCCGCCTCTTTATTTTATTTATTTATTTATTTAGAGATACAGCACTGAAACAGGCCCTTTGGCCCACCGAGTCTGTGCCGACCATCAACCACCCATTTATGCTAGTCCTACACTAATCCCATATCCCTACCACATCCCCACCTGTCCCTATATTCCCCTACCACCTACCTACACTGGGGGAAATTTATAATGGCCATTAATTATTTTTTAAAAAAAGGGCGGCACAGTGGCGCAGTGGTTAGCACCGCAGCCTCACAGCTCCAGCGACCTGGGTTCAATTCTGGGTACTGCCTGTGTGGAGTTTGCAAATTCTCCCTGTGTCTGCGTGGGTTTTCGCCGGGTACTCCGGTTTCCTCCCACCACCAAAGACTTGCAGGTTGATAGGTAAATTGACCATTATAAATTGCCCCTAGTATAGGTAGGTGGTCGGGGAATATAGGGACAGGTGGGGATGTGGTAGGAATATGGGGTTAGTGTAGGATTAGTATAAATGGGTGGTTGATGGTCGGCACAGACTCGGTGGGCCGAAGGGCCTATTTCAGTGCTGTATCTCTAAATATAAATAAAAATTGTTTCAGTGGTACTTGAGAAAAATGGAACTCTTGCAGTGATGCCTTATAAGGTAAAGAAAACAACATTTTTTTTCACAAAATGAGGCATAAAAATGGATAGAAGATATTTTCAGTTTATTTCTAAATATCTCTTATTTCAGTTTGGCTCAGTGGGGTAGCATTTTCACCTCTGACTTTGAAGGTTTTGATTCTAGCCCCACTCTAGGACTCGAGCGTGTAAGCCAGGTTGATGTGTCAGGAAAGGAGTGAGGGAATGCTTCACTGTTTTTTGGATGAGATGTTGAAACAAAGCCCAATCTACCTGTTCAAGTGAATGTAAAAGATCTCGTGGTGCTATTCAAAGAAGAGTAGGGAAGAACATTCATTGATTTTGCTTGTTTACTGAAATGCTGGATGATTTAATTGCATCAAATCACAAAACGCTTTCAATGAGAGAAAAAGTGATGCAACTTTTGTAATGTAAGAAACAGCTTGATAGTGTGTCACAATCAGAGACACACAAACGAAGAATGGTATCCCCTCAGATAAATACAGATGGACTTTGGAGAAATATTAAAGGAAAAGCTTCTGGACACATTTTCCATTGTTTGTCCAGTAGAGGACAGTAAAACAGGGTGTTACAATGCAACCACTTGTAAAGGCTATTCATGGCACATCCTTTGGTTCATGTGATTGACATTTTGAATGAAGAGGAAAAGTGAGCTTAGAGCTTTAATCATAAAATAAATGTGTCTGTTTGTTTATTTTTGGACAGATATATATTTCTAAGTAATATGTTGTGACACATCAGATGTGTCATCTTCGCAAGGTGTAAGTGCTGCATGCAAGTGGCAGTTAAAAAAAGCTGTTATTTCCTATCATATTTTTGTCACAGATAATAATCATTCCTAAAACAAAGAAGATGTACTTATTTATGAACCATTTATAGTTCATTAAGCATACGACTCACAAAAAGAATGCAGATATAATGTATTTTTATAGGTAGACACACTGTTTAAAAAGTAGATTAAGTATGTATTATTTTCTTCTTGATATGTACCAATATAATATAAATAATGCATGGGCATGCTTCTCCTATTCACCACACCATGATCATTAGTAAATAAGCAATTTTCCCCAAAATTATGTTTATAAAGGGTAAAGAAAACTAGTCATTTGAAATGTAGAGAGAAACTGCTCATCAATTGAACATCAACACAGGAGCAGAATGTCTGTGGCCTGTGGTTTAAAAATAACATTAACAATCACACTTACAAAAACAAAGAAATTAAATAAAACAGATTTGGAGAGGTTCGAAAGGCTGCATGTATAGAAAATGTTTCCACCTGTGGGTGAATCCATAGCAAGATATTTATGAATAGATCAAATAAAGAATTTAGAAATAATTTCTTTACACAAAGAGTGGTGAGAATATGCAACTCACTGCCACTTGGAGTTGAAGCAGATAGCATGACACATTTTAGAGGAAACTTGATGCATACATGAGGGAGAAGGGAATAGAGGAATATGTGGGCAGGGTGGGAAGAGGTAATTAGACTGGAAGGATTCTCGATTGGAGTACAAAAACTGCATCAACTAGTTGGCCAAATGGCCTGTTTCTATGCTGTGGTTTCTACGCTTGTAATTTCATCCTGGGTTCTGACTTGTATTGTGAGGAACAAGAAAGTACTGATTTCACATGCACAATTCCCTTTCAAAAACAACTGGATATTGTGGCCTGAAGAAGACTGAGCAGAAGAATAATAGTGTAAGTAGGAATATAAGAACTTGGAAATAATAGGCCATTTAGCCCCTCAAGCCTGTAGCGTCATAACCGACCTAACTCCATAATCTCGCCTATGCTCCATATCCCTTAATAAATTTGGTTAACAAAACTCTAACAATCTCAGTTCAAAATTAACAATTGATTGAACTTCAATTGGTATTTGCGGAAGAGAGTTCCAAACCTCTAGCACCCTTGGGGCTGGATTTTGTTGAACTTCCAGTATTGGGCTTTGTGGCAGGCGGGGCCGGAAGATTGGAGCGGTAGCAGCCAGCCATGGAGCCCGCCGCCAAGAATGCTAGGCCTGATCTTCCCAGCGGTGGGGAAGCTCCGTGGCGGCACATTTGCCGCTCTGTGGCGTGCCCAGATTTGAATATTAAAATCACCTATTTAAATACATTTAAATGGAAGCCAGAGCGATCTTACTAGCAGTTCCAGATCTTCTGGGCGACGTACGTCACTACCACGCCTTTATTTTCTTGTCCAAAGAAAGCTGATGCCACCAAGGTGGGGAAAGGGGGAACTCTGCATTTATAGTGAAATTGGGGGTGGTGGTGTTGGAGGGGTCAACTCTGCATTGTCAATGTAGTGGAGGAGGGGGAAGGTTTGAACTCTGCACTTAGGTCAGTTGGGGGCAGGGTGAAAGGGGTCCACTCTGCACTTAGGTCAGTTGGGATGGAAAAGGGGTAATCTGGGCTTTCTGGTGTAGTGGGGGGGAGTGGGGGGTGCGGGGTGGGTCAAACTTTATTTTTGGTTGCAGTTGTGGAGGTGGGACAGGGTCAACTTTCATCCGTCAATGCAGCCTGGCAGCCCTTTATAAATGGCACCAGCACCTGCGCAGAAACAGGTGACACCATTGACGGCGTCGCCGAGGCTGCCCCGCCTTGTGATTGAAGGGGGCGGGGGCGGCAGCCGGCCTGCATATTATAATGTGTCGCCATGCACTAGATCACAGCGGAATGGTGGCACATGGCCCACTCATGCGAGCCACCATTTTTTTCACCCAAAATAAAATCCAGCCCTTTGTGTGTAGAAGTGTTTCGTAATTTCACTCCTGAAAGGTCTGGCTTTAATTTTTAGACTATGCTCCCTAGTCGTAAACTCCCCAAACAAGCAGAAATTGTTTCTTTTTATCTACCCTACCTGTTCCCCTAGTATCTTCAAAACTTTAATCAAATCACTCATTAGCCCTCTAAATTATGGCGAATACAACCCAAGTGTAATCTCCCCCCATAGTTTAACCCTTGGAGTTCAGGTATCATTCTGGTAATTAAATGCTGCACTCTCTGTAAGGCCAATATGTCCTTCCTAAGGTACGATACTCAGAACTGCTCACAGCACTCCAAGTGTGGTCTAACCAGGGTGTTGTATAGTTGAAGCATGACTTCTACCATCTGTATTCTAGTCCTCTAGATTTAAAGGTCAGCTTTCCATTAGCCTTTTTGATTACTTCCTGTACTTCTTCATGACATTTTAATGATCTGTGTACCTGGACTCCCAGGTCACTTTGAACCTCCACTGTTTCTAGCTTTCCACCATTTAGAAAGTACCCTGCTGTATCCTTTTTAAGTCTAAAGTGGATGACCTCACATTTTTCTACATTGAAATCCATTTGCCATAGTTTTGCTCATTCACTTAACTTATCAATATTTCTTCAAATGTTACACTTCCATCTACGCTGCGTACAATGCCACCTATCTTTATGCCATCAACAAATTTTGTTATGTGGCTTTCTATCCCATCATCTATGTCGTTAATAAATATGATGAGTAGTTGAGGCCCCAACATAGATCCTTGTGGACAACACTAGTCACAATCTGTCAATTAAAGTAACTTGCCATTATCCCTACTCTCTGTCGCTCGGCCAATTTCCGAACCGGGCTAATAATTTGCTTTCAATTCCATGAGCTCCAACATTAGCTAGCAGTCTCTTCTGAGGGATTTTATCACCTTCCTTCTGGAAGTCCATATAAGTAACATGCATAGACATTCCCCTGTCCACATCTTTAGTCACCTCTTCAAAAAATTCAATCAAGTTCATCATTCATGACATACCCTTTACAAATCCATGCTGGCTCTCTCTGATCAACTGAAAATTTTTAAGGTATTCGGTCACCCTATCCTTAATTATAAACTCCAGTAATTTCCTGAAAATAGATGTTAGGTTAACAGGTCTATAATTCCCTGGTTTCCTTCTCTCACATTTCTGAATTAACATGAGCGTGACATGAGCAATTTTCCAATCTAAAGGAATGATCCCTGACATGAGAGAACTTCAGAAGATTATTGTTCAGGCACTTGCAATGTTTTCATTAAATGTTTCATTAAAACCCTAGAATGGAAACCATCTGTTCCTGGGGATTTGTCACTCTTTAGTGTCATTATTTTCTTCTTACTGTTATTTTGCTTACATTACAATATTAGTTTCTTTGGGATGTCTGGTATGATGACATCTTGCTCTACTGTAAATACTGATGCAATGTAATTCTTCAGCATGCCTGCCATTTCCTTATTTTCATTGACAATATCACCATTATCAGTATTTGCGGGGCCCACATTGCTCTTGACCACGTTTTTTCCCTGATATAATTGTAAAAAAAAAATGTTGATTTTGATAATCCTTGCATGTTTCTTTTCATACTCCCTTTTTGTAGCTCTTACTATCAGTTTTGTCATGCTTTGCTGCACTTTGTATCTTTCCCATCACCAGGATCTGTGCTTTTTTGTACTTTTGTATGCATGACATAACACACATTCCTTCATAAAAATAGCACATTATCTGATTTGTCACATCAACAACAGAGGATATCTATTAGTATCTATGTAGGAACAATGGAGTAGATGTTCAATTTACTGCCCAAATGTAAATCCATTGATTTAAATGGAAATGAAAATTGGTCCATTTACACTCTGGCTGGACCATACGCAATGCTAGTCTTATGCTCAGCCAATTAGTTGAAAATTTACCCCAGTTGGGCTAACTTTATGCTTGCCACCAGTGGATGAGGCTCCCTGTTGGTAATGCATATTTGTATAATTGGCTCTGGTATGTCTAGTGTATATCAGACATCACCACCGCCCGCACCCCACCACCCCCCCCCACCCCACCCCACCACACAGATGTCACATTCCAGCCATTACACTTTGCTACAGATGTAAAAGAAATCTTTTAAAAGGTGGAGATAGAAGCCTGTCATTTAATCTTGGGTGATTCTGATTTTCATCCTGACACCTGCAAGCATTTTTCAATCTGTAAAGTTCTCTCATCATATAATAACTTAACACTGACTAACTCTGTTTTATTTATGAACAAATATTAAAGTTTATGGCATTAAAAAGACATTGTTCTATCCTAGCACCAAAGTAATAAATTGCATGTTAAATGAGATAACACTCTTGTGATAATAAAATATCTTTCATGATCTCAGGACATCCCAAAGCTCTTCACAACCAATGAAGTACTTTTGAAATGCAGTTACTGTTATAATGTAGGAGACAATTTGAGCAGGATATCACAAATAGAAAGCTGATAACGAGCAGAAAATCAGTTTTAGTGATGTTGATTCAGGGATAAATATTGGTCAGAACACCAGGGAGAACTCCCCTGCTGTTTTTCAAAATATTGATATAGTACTTATACATCCATCCTGAGAGGGTAAACAAGGCCCCACTTTAATGTTCCATTCCAAAGACAGCACCTTCGACAGTGCTGCAGTCTCTCAGTAATGTATAGAAGTATCAGACTAAGTTTTGTACTCGTCTCTGGAATGGGACCTAATCCCACATCCTTCAGCATCAGAGGGAAAGATGCTGTCACTGTGCAAAAGTCTTAAGTGCTACTGCCTCAAATCTGTTTCTAAAAAACTGTAACATAATTACCTCCTTTAGGTACCCCGGCAGTCCAATCTGCTACATGTAAATTGGGTCATCGGAATGTGGCTAACCTCACAATTTTCACCCAAACCTGTCCCAACTAATTACTGCCACTACATAATTGGTGCAAGGAGCTGCAGAAAGGTATCCATGATGATTATAGCATATTGAGGAGGGCATTTGTGTGCTGCTACTGAAGGATGACTTTGTCTGGTCATCAATCTCTTTAGCACTTTGAAGGTTTAGGCAGGGCTTTTGCTATTAGTTTAACTCAGCTCTGCATTGAGGCCATGTATTTTTCAAAGGCAGTCCCTCTATTCTATAAAGAGGAGAAGGATATGAACACAGTAGAGCCTATATTGAAGATTCTTAGAGTAAAGCATCACAGAAAAAATATTCTCCCAAGATGCATATCCCTAATCATCATACCAAGAAGGTCTTAGATTAGAGATACAGCACTGAAACAGGCCCTTCGGCCCACCGAGTCTGTGCCGAACATCAACCACCCATTTATACTAATCCTACACTAATCCCATATTTCTACCAAACATCCCCACCTGTCCCTATATTTCCCTACCACCTACCTATACTAATGACAATTTATAATGGCCAATTTACCTATCAACCTGCAAGTCTTTTGGCTTGTGGGAGGAAACCGGAGCACCCGGAGAAAACCCACGCAGACACAGGGAGAACTTGCAAACTCCACACAGGCAGTACCCGGAATCGAACCCGGGTCCCTGGAGCTGTGAGGCTGCGGTGCTAACCACTGCGCCACTGTGCCGCTTTTTTGACTGTCAACGATGGAAGGCTGTGTTTCACCTAAAGACTATTGGGGAGATATAGCAAAACTGGTTGAAGACCTGTAGCCCACTTCCACCAGGGGAACAGCATTTCTGCATTCGTCAAAGTCATCATTGCCTTGAATTTATTTGTGACTGGATCCTTCCAGACAGCATCTGGTAACTTTGCCATATTAGTCATGAAGCTGCTCATCAGAGGAAGAGCATTGATGTTGTATTTAGGAGGGTTGCAAAATTCATATCCCTTATCAATGGAAGCAGATAAACAAAAGGGTTATAACTATCACATTATATTTATTAGCAAGCACTGAACAGGCTGGGATCTTTTTCTCTAGAAAAAAGAAGGCTGTGGGGTGACCTAATAGAGGTCTTTAAAATTATACAGGGGTTTGATAGAGTAGTTGTAAAGATCTATCCACTTTTGGGGGACTCCCAAACTATGGATCATAAATATAAGATTGTCCCTAATAAATCCAATAGGGAAATTAAGAAAAACATCTTTACCCAGAAGGTGGAATTTGCTTCCACAGGGAAGAATTGAGTTAAGTAGTATAGATTAATTTAAGGAAAATCTAAATCTGTACACGAGAGTGAAAGAAATGGAAGGATATGCTTACAGGGTAAGATAAAAGAGTGGGAGGAAGCTCGTGTGGAGCACAAAAACATCGGCATAGACAGTTGGGCTTAATTGTCTGGCTCTGTGCTATACATTCTATGGAATTCTATGTAAAAGAGAGAGAGATATCTAATTCTTTAGACTGGCAGAGTTCTTACAGTTGTAAGGAGTAATCGACATAAAAAATTATACCCCTCAATTTTATGAACAGAAAAGGCTTTCATTCTACTAATGTCCTGTTACTGTTCGATGCCAATTATCTTATCTTGCAGGCCAATGCCAGATATCGAGGGAGTTACTATGATGCTTTCATCGCGTTAAAAGATTATGAATAGTGTGAAATTTTCCTAATATGAGTGTGTGCATGCCATGATGATGAGAGGTAAAGTACTTTTTACCTTTAAATGAAATGTTCCTGAAGATTAACAGAAGCTCTTGTGGCAGGCTGTATAAGCTGACAGAGTGGGCATTGCATTAGTCAATTTCCTATTGAGAGAGAAGGCGAGTGAAGGTGAATGAAGGCAGAAGGAATGTTAGACGTATTGACAGCAGTGCCTAGTCTTTTCGTAGCTACGCTTGTGAGGATATTGAACCTCTTCCTCAAACCTGTGTAGCAATTTTTGTGATTGTGCAGGTTGACTACCTTTGCCACATCCCTCCAGACAGACTGGGTTACCCTCTTTTGTAGCATCTGCCCTCTGTGCTTAATAATATTGCCCTTCTGATCCTCACTTCTGCCAAAATGATCTCCATGTATGTGTTCAAGAATCTGGGGACCTTGCAGTTGCTGACACATCCAAGGCTGTCATTCTGCTCTGTTGATAGACTTATGCTTCTTTAAATTACTGCAATGTCTCAGGAAAAAATTGCAGTGGGTTACCAGTGGAGTCACAAGGGCAGACGTTAATTCCACCAACAAAGGAGAATCCAACAAATGGTGCCTCAACTGTTATCAGTTTGGTTAACTTCATACAGATCAGATTCCTGGTCTGTATGCTTCAGTATCACACTGCCAGTTCAATAGCACATTAAACCATCAGGGACCAATATAATTTTATTATATTTCACCTGCTGCAGTTTGAAATTATTAATTCAATGCGCTTCTGTTATCCATGTTAGAGGCCAAGAGGCAATGTGGGTTTTCTCATCCCAGAATATTGTCTGATTATTTCTTTTAATATGCATTTATTCTTGGGATATGTACAGTACGGGTGATGCAGAATTTATTGTTCATTCTTAGTTGCTCTGAGGCCAGACCTGGTAGGAACAGTAGGTTTTCTTCTCTGCATTGAGTTAGCTGATCTGAGTTGAAAGAAATTAATTATTATGACAATCTGGCAATTTTCATGGATATTTTCTGGTGCTAAACCAGAAATTTCCAGATTTTCTGGATTCAGTTTCACTACTCGCCATGGTGGGATTTGCATCACTTCTACTGATTTTATTCCCTTCTGTTGGAGATGCCTGCATGAAATACCTCAATGAGCAGCAAAGTTGAGTTAGGGGACTGAGTAAAGTGAGGCCTCAGAAGTTCATCTCTCTGCTCCATTCAACTGAGCTTCTGGTGCTCCAAAGAGCAATGTCACAATGATACCTGGCAAAGTCCAGAACAGTACCTTCTAAACTTTTATGTCCACCTGAACAGGCAGACAGTTTGGTTTAATGTCTCATGCATAGAACTGCATTCCTCTCCTCCACCCTTTACTTTTCAGACAGACAATTCTATCCATAACACTCCAGTTCACTCTTCCACCACCCCCTTTTGAAGGGAATTAGTGTTAGTACGAGTATTGGAGAAATTAATGGGGCTGAAGGTTGATAAGTTCCTGGGACCTGATATTCTACATCCCAGAGTGTTGAAAGAGGTAGCTATGGAGATAGTGGAAGCATTGGTAGTCATCTTCCAAAATTCTACAGATTCTGGAACAGTTACTGCAGATTGGAAGGTAGCAAATGTCACCCCACTGTTTAAGAAGGGAGGGAGAGGGAAAACAGGGAACGACAGACCTGTTAGCCTTACATTAGTAGTAAGGAAAATGCTAGAATCTATTCTCAAGGATGTGATAAACAGACACTTGGCCAATAATGATCTGATTAGGCATAGTCAACATGGATTTATAAATGGGAAATCATGTTTGACAAACCTGTTGGAAGTTTATGAGGATGTGACGAACATAATTAATAAAGGGGAGTCGGTGCAATTAGTATACTTGGATTTTCAGAAGGCTTTTGATAAAGTCCCCCAGCCGTTCACAATATATACAAATAATTTAGATGTGGGGACCAAATATAATATTACCAAGTTTGCAGATGGTGCAGTACTAGGTGGGAATGAGAGTTGTGAGGAAGGTACAAAGGGGCTTCAAGGAGATGTGGACAGACTTAGTGAGTGGGCAAGAACGGGGCAGATGGAATATTTTTATTTTTTTATTTATTTTTATTTTTTATTTTATTTTTTATTTATTTTAATGTGGAATATAATGTGGAAAAATGTGAGGCTATCCACTTTAAAAGGAGGAATAGATGTGCAGAGTATTTCTTAAATGGTAAGAGATTAGAAAGTGTAGATGTACAAAGGTACCTGGGTGTCCTCCTCAATAAGTCACTGGAAGCTAACATGCAGATGCAGCGAGCAATTAGGAAGGCTAATTGTATGTCGGCCTTTATCGCGAGAAGATTTGAGTATAGGAGTAGTGAAGTCTTGCTTCAATTGTATAGAACCTGGGTTAGACCGCACCTGGAGTTCTGTGTGCAGTTTTAGTCCCCTTACTTTAGGAAGGATATTATTGTTATAGAGGGAGTGCAACGATTGTTCACCAGACTTGTTCCCGGGATGGCGGGATTGTCCTGCAAAGATAGATTGGGCTGTGGGCCTGTATTCTCTAGAGTTTCGAAGAATGAGATGTGATCTCATTGAAACCTATAAAATACTTAAAGGGATAGACAGGGTAGATGCAGGAAAGATGTTTCCCTTGGTGGGGAAGTCTAGAACTAGGGGACACAATTTTAAAATAAGGGGGAAGCCACTTAGGACAGAGATGAGGAGAAATTTCTTTACTCAGAGGGTTGTGAATCTTTGGAATTCTCTACCCCAGAGGGCTGTGGAAGCTCAGTCATTGGACTGAATTTTATCACCACACCACGCTCCGTGGCGGCGCACTATGAGAGCGGTGGCCTTCCGACATGGAAGTGCCACCGCACAGCCCCCGTGATATTACGTGCAGGGGCTGATTTAAATAGAGGGCACAGCACCCAATATTGTAAGGGGGCGGCCGCCATGTCCCTGGCAATGGCGCCATTTTTAAAGGGCTTCAAGCCCTTTGCAAAGATTTAAATTTTTAAAGGTGCATTATCATTCATTTTTATTAAATAAGTATTTAGGTGATGGAGGCCCTTCCCCAACTCCTCCAATGGTCTTTTCATTGCCCAATATAAACAAATTTCACTTTATTCTCTGCCCGAACTTTCCTCCCAACCTTCTAACATTTGTCCTTCAACCCCTGCTCCCCCACCCCTTCCGCCCTGAAAACTGTATTCCTCCCCCCTCCCCAACAGGTTCTCGTCTTGGAACTCTGTACGGAGTTCCGAAGGCGCGTGAGGTACGGTCGGTGGCTGTAAAATCGGTGTGTGACAGCCGCCACCAGCAGGTAAGTGCATTTAGATATAATTTAGGTTAATTTAAATATTTAGATGAAGTTCCCGCTGCCAAATGGCAGGGGGGCTGCACCAAAGTCCCCCTGCCACCGGTAATATGCGGTGGGCCCTTCTCGATGTCGGGGTCGAGGCGGGCCTCTCCCCGCAGTATTTTATGGGCCCCTCCCACCGTGACCTACGGCGCCGAGGGGTTGGTAAAATTCAGTATGTTTAAAGCAGAGATTGACAGATTTCTAAATACCAATGACGTAAAGGGATATGGGGATAGTGTGGGAAAAAGGCCTTGAAGTGGATGATCAGCCATGGTCGTATTGAATGTTGGAGCCCATGGGCTGAATGGCCTGCTCCTGCTCCTATGTTCCCTGGCACCTTTCTTTATAAATGTAGGAGATGAAACAACTACCCATTAAACCCCTCCCACACTGTTATGCGGGGCCCTGAACATTCCTTCCACGAGACAGCAATTGACATGTGCTTCCTCTAATCTAGTGTTTAACATTTTCTACTTATGTTATAGTTTCTCTACTTTTGTGGAAACTAAATGTGGTTTACATGACTGCTTTGCCAAATACGTCCACTCTGTCATCTAGTTAACTATGGCTTGCCAATTTAACTCCACCTCCGATTCCTATACTGACCTTTCTGCCATTGGCTTTGTTCTCTGCTCCAACAAAGATCAACTCTCTGGTGTCAACTTTTATTTTTGTAACTTTAACCATATCCTTATCATGAAGGGTCACTGACCCAAAACGTTAACTCTGCTTCTCTTTCCTCAGATGCTGCCAGACCTGCTGAGTATTTCCAGCATTTCTTGATTTTATTTCAGATTTCCAGCATCTGCAGTATTTTGCTTTTATCCTTATCATGAAACTTGTTTTAATTCAATACCTAATCCCAGGTCTTTCAATTTTCCATCTCTCCCATTCTCTTGTATTTCTCTTGGTCTCCCACTTCCTTGGACTATTTATATTCTCCTTGTTTGGTTAATGTCTTAATGCTTCTACCAATTGCTGAATTAGATGATCTGTTACATTATTACTCATGTGATCCCTCTCTCTCAGTTTTTGTTTTCTAAATGTATATATTCTCCCATCCCCTTACACCAGCTATGCTAAAATGCTTGCCTGCCTCTTATTTTACAATTCTAAAGAAGATTCCCATCAGAAACATAAGCATTTCTGTTCTCTCCACAGATTCTAACTTACCTGCTGAGTGTTTCCAGCATTTTCTGTTTTAGTTTCAGATTTTCAGCATCTATAGTATTTATTTTATCCATAATCATTGTTTATGCAGCAGAATCCTACAATCCAGATTTTTCCTTTCTTCCTGGAAAATTCAGATGAGATGAAGGGGGCATCATCACCTTTAGGGCAAGTCACAGCTCATTGAAAAGCCAGAACAACCCATTCAGGTGACATATAGACCACTAAAGAAAGTTTGTGCTGCTGCAGATGTTTAAATCTTTCAATCATTTTTATTAATTTCAATAGTTGTTTTAGTCAGTAGGCATAATTGGTCATGAATCCTTATTTAATAACCAGGTGAGTTGTCTTTCAAGATAAATTTGTAACCCAGCAATGTAACATTAAAATTTGCTTCCATACAGTCTTTCAGCCGCACTTTAAAAGCGTTGTTTCGAAATTCTCAGAGGCATTTTATCAAGTCCAAGCAATTGAAAACGAATTGAAATGTGATCTTGCAATGCTAGCATATCACAGATTACATATACATCGACGTATTATTTTCATTCATAAAGAAACTTAAGTTGTCAGGCAAATTTGTGTCTCTAGCCCATTCTGAAACTAAGTGACCGAATCAATAGAGATGACCAATTACCTTGCAGAAGTTGGGATGAAACAAATCATTGATGAAGTCAATGATGACTCCCTGTTATCAGACCAATAATTTGTCGGGAAGGTCAGATTCAGACTGCGCCAACTAATTCTGGCAGGTTATTATAATAAAACGTTATGTCATGCCTTGCGCATGAAAACACTCACTGGGGCCTCGTTGTGCAGTGAGGCGATTGCTCATTTTATGCACAGCGGGCACACGTTATAACACTTGAAAGTTCGATTTCAAAGCAATATCAAACACACTGCTTTCATATTCCAAGCAAAAAAAAACTATTATACTGCCTTTAATCTACTCTGCAAAACAATCATCGCTTCACCAATGGAGAGCTGTAGTGCCGTAGACAAAGGAGGCTTAATAAAATGCCACACACAAAGGAATCAGATAATTTTTAACAGGGCGCTGATCCTGAATATAGACGGCCACTGAGACTGGGACGGCTCTTTGTGTTGTGCTGCCTAATCTCATCCTTGATACTCGAATGTTCTCAAGGTTCCGAACATTCCCTGAAAGTTTCAATAGTCTTCACGCTGCGCTCAAACCTTGAAAAGCTGTGGCTAGGCAAACCTGAAAGGCCCTTCAAGATAGCTCACCAGTCTGCGTCTCAAAGGAAACTACTTTCTATGCGTTTCCATGTCGTTTTTTACTTCTAAAAAAAGTTTATATTCCACTTATATACTTATGTTAGGTAATGTTAACTTTGAGGGATGGAATTATTTGGCAATTCAGAGACTCCTTATAAAGCTGTAAAAATGGCGACCAATCGGCGTACAGATGCCATGCTACACTCGGCATTTATTTTTATTTTTCATCCATTACAATTTCAAGCAAATGACTTATTTATAACCCCCTCTTAAAAACAATCGATTCTTAAAAGACGATCACTGAATTGAGGAACACTGAAAACGGTGGAAATAAGACGATGAGTATTTAACATCGGCTGGATTTCTAGATCTTGAGTTGAGAACCCAAGGTTGAAAAGACCAAACAAGACCCCGTAAACGAGGAAGCAATATAAAGTTACATATAGTGGGATTAGATTAGTAAACAGATGCCCGACCGAGCTCAAATCAAAATCGACATTATTTCTGTGTTGACAACAGTACGAACTTTTTTTTGTTGTGAAATACACATGTGTTTGTCTATATATGTACAAATGTGGCGTTTGATTTTGAACGGTTAATGCTGATCCATGACATTAGACCAACTGTAGTTAAGATCTCAAAGAGACTGTTCATTCACAGCAACTCGGGAAAACACAATGATTTTACATTTCGTTGATGTCCTCAGATAACTATTTTTTGAGTTCAGTACTTTACAGTACAGCGGCAGGTCCGTTCATAGAACTTTGAAACCCTGCTACCGTACCGTAACGCCAACCAATTCGTTTAGCACAATTGAACATAAAAGCATTTCATAAACTTCTAGCAAAGAAATTGCAATTGGAGCCATATAATGTAGTTCAGCTTCACTTATGCTATATTTCCATTCTAACAGAAACCATAATATATATATAGACACAAGATATATGTTGACACTCCCTGTCTGATCAAAATTCTTTGATTAGATTTACAAATATTGGTTTGATTGGACGCCTCTTGCCAGTTTTTGTGTCAGTTTCTGTGTCAGTTTCTCTGCAAGTTTCTGTGTCAGTTTCTCTGCCAGTTTCTGTGTCAGTTTCTCGGCCAGTTTCTCTGCCAGTTTTCTGTGTCAGTTTCTGTGTCAGTTTCAATCCATTCACGCGCGAAACCTGGAAGAAATTGACACGTACTTAGCTTTCAGCACCACGCGCGGTCCGTCTAGTGCAGGCATGAAGAGAAATAGGCATTTTCCTGGGACATTTCACTTCGGAGACTCGAGAAGTCACCTAAAACACAACCGCCGAGGTACAGCGGGTCTTCAGTCTGACAGATGATAAAATCTGTCGCAAGTTCTTCGCAGACTCGCGTCACAGATGCGAATTTTTCACCAGGTTCCACCGGCAAACCATTTTCGAGTTGATGTTGTTTCTGATCATCCAGGAGCAGGATGGTGGTGAGGTGGGCTATCCATTTAGCGGCCAGCCTGAGGATGTCGATTTTCGACACTTCGACTTCAGACAGGACCGGTAGAAGTTTGCGCAAGTCCTGAAAAGCCAGATTGACTCCATGAACCCGTTGCCTTTCTCTTGTATTGGCGGCTCTTCTTTGACGACTAACCCCTGTCAACATCCTCTTCCTCCTTCGCACTTTCTTTTTCTTCACTGACCTTTTATCCTGGTCACTACTTTCTACACGAATCCCATGCAAAACGTCCATAATTTTCTTATTTCGCTGTGTTTCCTTCGCACGGGGAAAGTTTGGTCAAAGTTTTGGCCGTGCAGCACAATGCCACATTCAAAAGCGGGGCTCCTTGTTAAAAAATGAACAGCCAGCTGCTTCTGAGCTGCGAAAGTCGGGATGAAAGGAACAAAAGGGGCCACTTGCTAAGATTCAACTTAGAAACTGATTATCATATTGAAAAGAATCGGCCTTCAAAAGCCGAGGGACGTGTGCAATTCCCCGAGAGGGAGGAAGATGAGCCTTTAATTCTGTATCGCTGATTACATTGGATTTGTACAAAGCCGAACTCAAGTAATCCAAATCAAACTCTGAATAATCTGAAATTCTGAAACTAATGCCATATACAGAGCTAGTGTCATTATCCACGCCTTGGCCGCCACTGTAAATATTTAGGGTTCATTAACGCTGACGGTATCTGTCCTGTTTTTTATCCTGATTTATGTTAATTCTATTACCTTTATCCAACCAATACTGCATCTAGTTTGCTTCTGTGTGAAAATACTAGACAATTTTTTTCATATTCATTCATGGGATGTAGGCATCTCTGGGTAGGCCAGCGTTTATTGCCCATTCCTAAATACCCTTGAACTGAATGGCTTGCTCCGCCATTTCAGAGGGCATTTTGAGTCAAGCACATTGCTGTGGGTCTGGAATCATATGTAGGCCAGACCAGGTGAGAACAGCAGATTTCCAAGTGATTTCCTTCCCTAAAGGACATTAGTGAACCAGATGGGTTTTTACAACAATCAACAATGGTTTCATGGTCACCATTAGACTAGCTTTTCATTCCAGATTTAATTGAATTCAAATTTCACCATCTGCTGTGACAGGATTCAAACCCATGTCTCCAGAGAATTAGCCTGGGGGTCTGGATTACTAGTCCACTAACGCTACCACACGCCAATGCCTCCCCAAATCTCATGATCCATTTTTCTAAAAAAAAATCTCCATTCCAAATATGTTGGTATAATACAAGCTACACACACTGCTGCACAAACAATTGTAATGCCTGCTTAAGAGATCCAAATGGTCCAACCCACCATTAAGTAACCACCCCTATCATTTGGCCCTGGCACAACTATCTGGCATTGCCTTAAGTGAGTTACCTCCACAGTCTCTTAGTCACCAAAGAGACAATTGCTGAGCTGTGTAATTTCAATAAGAACACCTGTAGCCAACCTTCACCATTGGTTTGGCAATAGCATTGGCAGTTAATATTATCTCTTTCATTATGCTGCCACTCTCATTCCAGGCTAGCATACGGATCAACTGCCATTGTGGCCAATTTGCTGTCCACAGATCTAATAACAAAGATGTATCAGCCAAGATGCATCAATCTCAATGCAATGTTTAGTAGGAGAAGCACTTCTATCTCAACTCATACTGAATAGTAACAGCAGCATGCCATGGCTAGTGACTAGTGCATTTCACAAAGGGTTACTGATCACATCCATGTGGCCTCTGTGCAGCTCATCATATGTTAATAATTCAGCATGCATTAGATAGCTAGGTTCTGTTGACTGGTTTCACAATCCACACAGATCTGGCTATTTGTGTCAGAATTTCTAGCCTCTCTAACATGTTTGGCACCTATATGTGCTCCAGTGACACAGGTGCCTGCTGTTGCCATGTAAAACAGGAGATGTCCACTTGATCCCACAAATTTTGGTGGTATCAGCAGCACATAGTCATGAGTATGTGGTAGAAATTACTTTGTAATAAACAATTAAAAATGATCATTTTAAAATTAAGTTGAATTTCTCTAAAAAAGATTAAAATAAATAGCATAAGTAAAGTTTTGACAGCTAATGGAAAACTGAGAATTTCTGTTGTCCATATTCTGGTTTATCAAAACTTAGTCAAAAATAATTGAATCAATCTCAGCCTTCAGCAACATCTTGCAACATCTGTAGCTTTCATTTGTTTAAGATAACAAAAGAGCTAGAGCGTTAAACAAATCAAAGCTATTTACATGATTTAAACTAGTGCTAAACAATGGCATGCCTCCTGTCTTTAAAAGACAAATGAACCATGACATGTGGCATCTCAGACATTCAGAGAATTCTACAATTGCATTCATTCACAAAGCAGGCTGGCATTTGCAAAATTAAAAAAAAAGAGAGTAGGTGGGCTCTGTGGGACCCTGAGCTACTTCTCTTTCATTTGCTTTATTTTCTTCTCAGTGAATTTAAGAGCCAATCAATGTATTGGGTTATTGTGTGATGACCTTTCTGAATTTACATGGACCTTTTAGTCTGTTGTTGAACAACTGATATTTCCTGATGAATCTTCCAAAGATTTCAAATAATTATCTCCATCAGAATAAGTTTCTTTCCCAAACAATGCCTAATTTTAAAACATTGCAAAAGAGATGCAGCAAATAATCCATGAGTCATGAAGCAGTACCTCAGAAAGCATGTAAAATCCGTCATAAAATAGTGTTGGGGCAGACTTTATTATTACTCCTTTTGGGAGTATATGATCAACTGGGTACAACAAATAGAAGATATTCAGGTGAGGTAGATCACACTTGTAATGGTTCACACACGATTTTCACCTCATTCAAATAAATGGATTGAAGGTGTTCAGTTCCCCCTGATTTCCTTCTATATTTTGTGCCCAGGCAATTCAATATACACAAATGCAGTAAGAGGAAACTCTCACCTAGTGTTTTTCTTTCCAATTTACAATACTTCTCTTTATTGAACATCTATCATTAATAAGAATTTGGATTTATATTACAACCATGACTAGATATTACTTTTAACACATGAAAAATTACCCAACTGCTAAGTGAAATTGTTAGTTGCACTTATGACCTTGCTCCTATTTTCTTGTACTTCCAGCACAATGTGTTCCATCACTGGCCACAAACTTGTAACAGAATAATGGGTGATCTTTAAGAAGGAGATGCTTCAGGGACAGACTTGATACCTTGATACCTCATTCCAACAAGGGCGTAAGGTAGGGGAACCAAAGCCAGGTCTCCTTGGATGGTGAGGGAGATAAAGAATATGATGAAACAAAAAAAAAAGAGGGTGTGTGATGCATGTCAGGTGAATTCTTCAAGCGAGAACTGGCTCAAATACAGTTAGCTGAGAGGGAAAGTGAAGAGCAAAATAGGACTGGCAAGGAGTGAATACAAGATATAAAAGGGATCTTAAAACCACAACTGGGAACTGAATTTTCAGGGATAGTTATCATTTAGAAAGAATACGCAGAGGGGAAAAGAAGGTGGGGTAGCGCTGTTAATAAGGGATGCAATCAGTACATTAGTGAGAGAGGATCTTAGATCGAAAGAGCAAGATGTAGAATGAGTTTGGGTGGAGCTAAGAAACAGCAAAATGCAGCAAACATTGGTGTGAGTTATTTATAGGCCACCAAACTGTAGTGGTAATGTTGGGCAAGGCATAAGTCAGGAAATTAGAGCTGCATGTAGCAAGGGCAATACAGTAATAATGGGCAACTACATTTTACATATAGACTGAGTAAACCTTATTAGCACCAATACTGTGGAGGATGGATTCCTGGAGTGTGTACGAGATGGGCTTCTGGAGCAGTACGTTGAGGAACCAACAAATCTGGCTATTTTAGATTTAGTATTATAGAATGAGAAAGGGCTAATTAATAATCTTGCTTTAAAGGAGCCATTAGGAAATAGTGACCACAGTGTGATAGAATTTTACATAAGGTTTGAAAGAGATATAGTTCATTCTGAAGCTAGTTCTTAAATCTGAACAAAGGAAACTATAAAGGTATGAGGGGGCAAGTTGGCTATGGTGGATTGAGAAAATACATTAAAAGATTTGATGGTAGACAGGCAATGGCTAGTATTTAAAGAAGTATTACACGGTCTACAACAATATATGTTCCTCTAAGACACAAAAACCCAACAGGAAAGTTAAAGATTGCATTAGATCAAAGGAAGTGACTTATAAGGTCACCAGAAAAAGTGGTACACCCGAGGATTGGGACCAATATAGAATCCAGCAAAGGAGGACCAAGAAACTGATAAAGAAGGGGAAAAGAGAATATAAATGCAAGCTGGCGAAAAAAATAAAGGCAGACTGTAAAAGCTTCTTTAGGTATGTGAAAAGGAAAATATTAGCAAGGACAAATGTGGGTCCATTACAGATGGAGACAGGAGAATTTGTGGTGGAGAATGGGGAAATAGATGAAAATTACTTTGTGTCTGTTGTCATGGAGGAAGATACAGGAAATCCCCCCAGAAATACTAGGGAACCAAGGGAATGTAAAAATGAGGAACTAAAAGAAATTAGTATTAATAAAGAGTCGGACTAGAAAAATTAATTGGATTGAAAGTTGATCAATCCTCTGGTCAGATGAGATACATCCCACAGTACTGAAGGAGGTGGCTATACAGATAGTGGATACACTGGTGGTTATCTTTCAAAATTCTGTAGATTCTGAGAGGGTTCCTGCAGACTGGAAAGTATCAAATCTGAAGGTAGCGAGAGAGAAAATACAGAACTACAGACCAGTTAGTTTGACATCAGCAGTAGGGAAAATATTAGAATCTATTATAAAGGATGTGATAACTGGATACTTGGAAAATAATGATATGATTGGGCAGAGTCAGCATGGATTTATGAAAGGGAAACCATGTTTGACAAAGCTGTTGGAATTTTTTTGAGGATGTTACTTGTAGCATAGATAAAGGAGAACCAGTGGATATGGTGTATTTGGATTTTCAGAAGGCTTTTGATAAGGACCCACACAGGAGGTTAGTAAACAAAATTAGAGCACAGGGAATTGTGGGTAATATACTGCAATGGATTGTGAATTAGATAACAGACAGAAAACAGAGAGTAGGAATAAATAGGTCATTCTCAGGATGGCAGGCTGTTCCTAGTGGGGTACTGCAATGATCAATGTTTGGGCCGCAGCTGTTCGCAATTTATATCAATGATTTGGATGTGGGGACCAAATGTAATATTTCCAAATTTGCAGATGACACAAAACTAGGGGAGAATGTAAGTTGTGAGGAGGATGCAAGGAGGCTTCGAGGGGATTTGGACAGGCTAAGTGAATGAGCAAGAACATGGCAGATGGAATATAATGTGAATAAGTGTGAAGTGATCCACTTTTGTAGAAACAAACAAAAAGGAACAGTATTTCCTAAATGGTGAGAGATTGGGAAGTGTTGATGTCCAAAGGAACCTGGGTGTCCTTGTTCATGAGTCACTCAAAGCTAGTATGCAGGTGCAGCAAGCAATTAGGAAGGCAAATGGTATGTTGGCCTTCATTGTAAGGGGATTTGAGTACAGGAGTAAAGGTGTCTTGCTGCACTTGTATAGAACCTTGGTGAGCCTGCACCTGGAGTATTGTGTACAGTTTTGGTCTCCTTATCTAAGGAAGGTTATACTTGCCAAAGAGAGAGTGCGACAGAGGTTCCCAGACTAATCCCTGGGATGGCGGGATTGTTTTATGAGGAGAAACTGGGTCTTTATTCTCTAGAGTTTCAAAGAATGAGAGGTGATCTCATTGAAACTTACAAATTCTTGCAGGGCATGAGAGGCTAGATGAGGATAGGATGTTTCCTCTGGCTGAGCAGGCTTGATGGGCCTAATGGCCTACTCCTGCTCCTACTTCCTATGTTCCTACATTTCTATGTTCCTACTGAGAAGTAAATTGTAAGCGGGTCATAAGAGGTGGAGTGGGTCCTATTAGGGACAAAGGGAGTGAGGCGCAGGGCAAGGCTAGAATACCTAATGAGTACCTTGTATCAGTTTTTATGAAGCAAGAAGATGCTGACAAAATATCAGTAGAAGCATATATTGTTGGAGGTAATGGATGGGGTGTAAATTGAAAGACAGGAGGTACTGAAAAGGCTGGCTATGCTTGGAGTGGATAAATCACTTGGTCCAGATGGTTTGCATCCCAGGTTTCCAAAGGATTGGGGTGGGGGGGGGAGGCAGGTGGAGATAGTGGCAGGGCTTACCATATTCTTCCAATCTTCCCTAGATATGGGGGCGGTGCCAGTGGATTGGAGAGGGCAAATGTGACACCCTTATTCAAGAAAGGATGTAAGGACAGGCCGAGTAACTACAGGCCGGTCTGTTTAACATCAGTGGTGTGTAAGGTTATAGAAACAATAATCAGGGAAAAAAATCAACAGGTACTTGGAGAGGTTTGAGTTAATTAATGAGAGCCAGCACAGATTTGTAAAAGGCAGATCGTGCTTGACTAATCTAATTGAATGTTTTGATGAAGTAACAGAGAAGGTTGATGAAGGGAAAGCAATTAATGTTGTGTATATAGATTTTAAGAAAACATTTGACGGAATACCACATAAAAGAATAGTTAACAAAATTGAGGCTCATGGAGGGTTAGTGTCATTTTGAATTAAAAATTGGCTTAAGGACAAAAACCAGCGAGTTGTGGTAAATGGTTATTTTTCAGATTGGAGGATGATAGACAGTGGTTTGCCTCAAGGGTCAGTGCTCCGACCATTGCTTTTGTTGATGTATATAAATGATTTGGATATTGGAATACAGAGCAAAATTTCAAAATTTGCCAACGATACCAAACTTGGAGGAATGGTAAACAGTGAGGATGATACAAATTGACTGCAACAGGACATAGATAGGTAAGCAGAATGGACAGACAAGTCACAACTGCAATTTATACAGAGAAGTGTGAGAAGATGCATTTTGAATAAAGGGATAGGGAAAGGCAATATAGACTTAATGGAACGGTTCTAAAGTGTGTGCAGAGACAGAGGGTCCTGGAGGTGCATGCACATTGATCTTTGACGGTGGCAGGACATATTGAGAGAGTGTCATGCTAGGCCCCCACCTGCCAAGAATGAGGCACATTAGTTTTGTCATGAACATTGATTTTAAACTGTTACTGGAATAAAGAAAGGACTTGTTAAACAGGTCCGCTGTGGCTGGAAAATACATTTCCATATTAACAGACAGTGTTTGGAAGGACAAAGCAGCCATTCCCTGACACATTCAACGCACAATGGACTTTTGATCACCAGACATTGAAGGTGGGGGAGCTTGCATTCCAGGTTGACTGGTAAGATGGCCGAGTACACAAAAGGACATGGTCAAACCAGCTAGTCACATGACTAACCTGCTGGACAACCTGGGTTTTTTGAATTTGTACAAACAGCTTGGGCAGAAAGTCTGTTTGCTCCTGGACTGAGAAGATCTCTCCTGTCTGCCTGCTCCCATCTTTTTCTCACAAACCTCTGAATCCACTGAAGACACATGAACACCAAGAGAGAAAAGTCTCCTACAGCGAACAAGGTTTAAGAAGAATACTGGGCCCCAACGAAAAGCAAGATCTACCTACAATCAAGGACTCTACAGTGAGCTCGAAGAACCGAAACAACAACTCTTCAGATATTGCCTCAAACTTTTCCACTTTATTTTTCTTCTGCTCTTTTCTGTATCTATTTGCATGTGTGTACTGAGTATGCATGCTAGTGTAGGGCGTGTTGTGTATCCATAGGCATTAACCAAATTAGAGTTTAATTTTAAGTTTAATAAATTTCAACTTTTCTTCTTTACACCTAAGAAAGCCTGTTTGTTCTTATTTCTTTGCCTTATAATTGGAAAGCGGTGAACAAGGATTCGCCAAGGGGGAGCTAAAAACATGGTGTGTCTAAAATTAAACCCTGTTACAGTAAGACCAGGTGAAGGATGAAAGGGAACCCTAGACCTCTTTCTCACCTGTGTCAGAACATTAGTAAAGCATATGGGATCTTGGGCTTCATAAATAGAGATATTAAGTACAAAAGCAGGGAGGTTATGCTGAATGTTTATAAAGCTCTTGTTTGGCCACAACTAGAGTATTGTGTCCAGTTTTGATCACTGCACTTTAGGAAGGATGTGACAATCTTTGAGAGGGTACAGAGGAGATTTACCAGAATGGTTCCAGGGCTGAGAGATCTTAACTACAAGGTTAGGTCAGGGAAACTGGGGTTGTTCTACTTGGAGCAGAGGAGATTGAGGGGAGATTTGATAGAGATGTACAAATGTACAGGTTTAGATTAATAGACACGGAAAATCTGTTCCCATTAGCTGATGGTAGAAGGACTAGGGGACAGAGATTTAAGATTTTGGGTAAGAGATGCAGGAGTGTGTACTGTATATAAGGTACACTGCAGCAACTCTCCAAGCCTCCTTCAATAGCACCTTCTAACCCCACTACTTCTACCATCTAGAAGGATCAGGGTAGCCAATGCATGGGAACACCACCACTTGCAAGTTTCCCTCCAAGCTACACAACATTCCGACTTAGAATTATATCGCCGTTCCTTCACTGTCGCTGGGTCAAAATCCTGGAACTCCTTTCCTAACAGCACTGTGGGTGTACCTATGCCAAATGGACTGCAGCAGTTCAAGAAGGCAGCTCACCACCACCAACTGAAGAGGCATACCCTCTTCCTGAAATTTGTCTGTACATGAAAACATGACTTGAACACCCCAAAGGTCCACTCTTGGTCTTGGTACTCAAATGAATCTTGTTGAAGTTGGAGAAAACAACAGTATATGAAGCCCAAATTAAGCCAAATCTACCAGAAGCCACATGTGACAATCTGAGACATATTTTTCAAAGATTTTGCAAGACATTGGCTTCTTCAGTTCTGTATCGGTGCATAAGGGATTAAAAGAAGCACTCACAAAAATAATTGTTCAGTTTAACTTGATAAATTAATTGTTACAGAATTTAGCTAGTTTGTTTGTGCCTGATAGTTTGTTTGCACCAAGAAAGGTGCCAAGCCATTCAATTCAGGCTTAAACATCTTGTAGGATATCTTCAAAGACGTGTTTCATTGACATTTCTTTTTCAATCAACAGACAGTTATTTAAATAATCTTTTTCCCAGTTACCTTCTTGAAGATGCTTATCAACCTGACTAGTTCAAAATAGGAAGTCTGTCTGTAGCCCTCGAAGACAGCGAGTCAAAGAAGGTAGCAACCAGGAATGGAAACAAAAAGTTGAGAATCATTACAGAATTATACTATTTAAATTATAATTTAGCATAGCAGTGATGAACTTTATTTTCTGCTACACCTGGAGTTAGGTAAGGTGTAATGTTATATGTTGTATCAATGCTAGTTGTGTCATGTAGTGTTATTCTGCCACCTTTGAAAATGTAGGAGAATCACATGAAAGTAGAGAATAAAACTAATAGCTAAAATAAATGGAGGAGGGTTCTCTGCTCATTCTTTGGATACACTATATATTTACCTTGCTATCCAGGCCAGGAAAAACACTTTTTCTGGGACATTGGGAGCGATGGCTCATCTATTAATGCAGACTCAAACAACGAGGCCCAAAATATCTAAAATCCTAAAAAGAGCCAAGAATTCCAAAAACATAAAACCACCCATCTAAAATTAATTCTCCCTTGAAAAGTTTTGGCACACATGCCTGTCTGAGAATGTAGGAGCTGTGTGAACTCTTGGATACTGAGCATTGACATGCACGATTCTCAAATGAGTGTTGTATACCGTCTGAGCAGTCAGGAAATAATACCTTCTTGCTTGAGTATGCCATTGATTTGAAGATGTCTGATTAAAAAGTCGTTGGCACCTATTTTTGGACACAGGGCACGCATCTGTTCCTGTTGAGGCAGGAAGTATGCAAACTTTTTACTGCTTTCTCATTTGAATGATTTCAGCTTGCAGCTCAGCATGACTCACACTGCTGGATGGCCGAACACTCAACAGGGGGCCTAATGGTGTGCAAGGCTACCGTGTATTCCAGCTAGCCTCCAGCTCTTAAAGGCAATCAATCTTAAAGGGAAGCTGCAGTGAATGAAAGGAGGCTGCTGCTGACTATTACTGTTGCAATTAGAGCGAAGTGAAATGGAGCAAAAGGGCAGAGATAGGGTTCTGCAATTCACACATGTGGCACTGGAGGCTTTAGCTATGGAGTTTGACAGAAGGAGAGATCCTATGTTTCTGTGGGGGCCAGAAGGCCCTCAAGGAATGTCATTTGAAGTGGGCCAGGGAAGTGAACTCCCAAGTTTGACCCTGAGGACCTTGCAGCAATGCGAGAAGATGTTTAATGATCTCACGTGGGTGGTTAAGGTTAGTAAATGCATCTTCAAAGCACATCTCAAACCCACCACACCACTAATTCTCATGCTACTCAATGCACCACATGCTCATCACTCACCTTTCAGCACTTCCCTGGCACTCAAGACTCACGCCTAACATCTAGATACTCCACCTCACACTCACACACCTTCCAATGATGCCAGCCTCACATCCACCTCTCACTACCTCCACATACCTCCAGCTATTCAGCTATTACATGCACATCAACCAAGCACAGTGCAACACAATCACTGATATTCTTTCCTCCCTCTTGCAGGACAAGGCTGCCCACGATAGAAGGGAGCAAAGCTGAACCAGCGTGGGATAGGCATGCTTTCATTCCCTGAAGGAAGAGGTTGGACTGCATATCATGGGGCCTGCTGAGACAGAGCCCGTGGCACATGGCATCACTGACAGCATTCATGATGACAGTATCTTACTGCCATATGATCCTTCTCAACTCCCACCTCATCCTGCTTGTTATATGGCATGAAGTACAAGCAGCAGATCATGTGACCACAGACCTCTTGCTTTATACTCCATTCTCACCACCAACTCCCCCACTCCAACCCTCCAATCCTGATTATCTGCTTTCAGATAGCCAAGGACTGCTGCCTGTCCAGCCACAACAGCCTCAAGTGAAAGAGAAAGAACAGCAGCACATTGATGAAGGAGCGCTGTCACTTGATCTGACATTCACAGCCAGCAGCTCAGGTAAAGGCACTGCATGAACTTTAAAGACTAGTAAAGAGTCAGGATCTGCGCGTGATGAATCACCGAGCACAAATAGGCTGCAGCCAGGCCGGAGAAAGGATAGCTTGCATGCCAGCTCACTGGAGGGCAAGGTCGCAGAGCAGTTCTGCTACTGGGGGCTCAGCTGAAGACTTCCATGGAGTAGCATACTGGAGAACGTTGATGAGAATGCATACCAAGATGCTTGGTGCATTGGCAGGTCTGCCAGACAGCCTCCTGCCACTGTTAATGAGCATGAAAGAGTTTGTGGTGCAGGGCAATGTACAGATCTTGGAGCCCATCCATTCTAGCATGGAAGTAATGGCCAACTCCATGATAGCACTTGCAGACTCAGCCATGATGCAGCACCTGGTGGCCGCTGTCTTAGCTTCCACACAGGGGGAAGCCACCCAAAGTCTCAGTACTGCAGAGGAAATTCAGATACAGGTCATGAATTCCATGCATGCTGTCATGCAGGCTCAGACTGCTGCCATGATGGCTGTGAAACTTAATGCTTTAAGAGGCATGCAGGCTCTTGTGACAGTCCAACATCTGTCCTCCAACAGGCTACTAGGATTGCTGAGGTGCTGTCTTGTGGGAGTGGCAGCGATACCATGGAGCACGAACCTGTTGTCCTGTTTAAGGCTGATAGCATTCATTCTCCCACCACTGCCACATCGCTAGTGCCCTTACTGTTGCCTATCAACCAGCCAGCACAGACTGCTGCCACCCATGATGTGGTTCATGCCAAAGTCTGACGTCCTGCAAGGCCATCTGCAGTTTCCCCCATTAGAAGTCAGCAGCCTTCCACCAGACATGCTGCATAGGACCACGAGGACAGGCAAAGGCACCCACAAGACAGGAAGTAAAGGAGTCAGAAGGGTGATTAGTTAATAAGAGCAAAATACTGCAGATGCTGGAACTCTAAAATGAGAACAGAAAGTACTTGAAATATTCAGCAGGTCTGGCAGCATCTGTGTAGAGAGAAACAGAGTTAACGTTTCAGGTCTGTGACCCTTAATCAGAATTACTTCATTTCTACTCATGTAAGTGGGTGTGTTTTTGGATGAAGATATTATGGAGTGGTTGTTGTTAGTGGCTTTTATTGTAGGATCTTGGTCAAGAGGTTGCTGTAATGGGGCATCACAGATGGATGGTGAGGTGGGGAGTAGTGGAACCATGGTGGTAAAGGGACGTTGTCCTATGGGAAGTGGGGTCTGAGCAGGTACTCTTGGACAGCCCGGAATGAAGGTGTCAAGGATACCTTCTCCCTGCCTCCTCTTCCTCCCGAGGTGGCCTCTGGATTCCTGGTGGCAATGGCTGTTCCCTCATGATGGTGATGTTGTGAAGGATGCAGCAGACCACCACGAACTTAGAGACACACTCCAAAGTATACTGGAGGGCTCTCGCCGAGGAAATGTTGCTTTAATATGCTGATGGTCTCCTCCACGATGTTCCTGGTGGCTACATGATTCTCATTATATGCCCACTATCCTTTTGTAGTCAGACGCTGGAGGCAGGGTCATCAGCCACATGTACAGGGGTAACCTTTGTCTGCAAGCTGCCACTCTCTGGTTGCTTCTGAAGGCACGAAGGTGGCTGGAATGACAGACTGCCTCAGAATGAAGGTATCATGGCAGCTGCCAGGGTCATGGTGTTACGACCAAGGTGGGAATAATGCACTATTAATTCATTCCCACTACTCCGCAGGTCACAGCATATTTGTAAAGCTTCCCACCTACCGGAAATTAGCCCAATTAAATACTTTATTTATCCCCCAGAATAGAGCATGCCAAACCATTTATTTATTAATAAACCAAGTTTTAAACGATAATGAGATAAATCTATATGTTTAAAAAGATTTTATAACTTTTTACACACATACATTTAAAAACCAACAGTTAACCCATTTAAAAATGATGATTTAAGTTAGAACTGTTTCTTTGGAATAATAAGTAACTGGGTAATTTCTGGTAGGATATATCTGTATCAGTGAGGTGTCCAGAGTTGAATAGTCGGTTGCCACTCGATGTCTCTCCAGGTGAGTTTGATAAACAGTCTGTGATGGGTAAGTGTTCAAGGCAATTTTACTGCAGCAGGCGTCACACAGATCTTGCAACAAAAGGTGTAGCAACAGATCTACTTAAATTTTAAAGTAGCAGTCGAACAGTAAAAACTTTCTTGAGATTTCAGGATCTTGCAAAACACAAAAGGCAACAGGACTCACTCTTGAGGCAGGGATTCTTGACTGGAGGCAACAGCCATCTGCCACACCTGAAACACAAGGCTTCCTTTCTCTAAAGCGGTGTTCCTCCACAGAGTGTAGCAACTCCTCTTTTCCTGGGTCATTTCTCTCTCTTCAGACAGGTCAAAACCACACCTCAAATGTAGTATTTCTTGCTAAGAGATGAAAAGCTTCTGTTGCAGAGAGAATAGGTCTTTTCTCTGGTCTATCAGCAAATCACAGCTACCTGGTCTGTTTCACGCGGCAAAACTGAAACTGAAAAGACTCCAACAACCAAGTCACAAGACAGTCATAAATCTTCCTTTTGCTTGGATACATGTTTTACAGCCTTTACACTTCAAATACCAAGTTGGCATTCAGTGTTCACAGAAAGTCCTTTTTCTCAGTCTTAAAGGCAGACAGACCTCTTAGTTTAAAAAAAAAACTCTTATGACCGTGGCCATTCACTGGCATGATGTACTGTGCATGGTTGCACACCAAAAGCACATTGATGGAATGGTAGTCCATGTGGCTCCTATACCTCTCCCTGTCAACATGTGGGGCCTGCAGAGCCATGTACATGCAATTTATGTCTCCCTACTCCATTTGGAATCCTGCTATTCTGGCAAAACCTGCCTGCTCATCCTCCTGCTCCCTCCTTCAAGAAAACACAATGTAATCACCTCTCTTGGCATATAGGGCCTCTGTCACCACCCGGATTCATTGATAGATGGTGTACTAGGGGATGTTGGATATGTTGCCCACTACCATCAGGAAAGTTCTGGTCTCATCGAATTTTAATGTCACTGTGACCTTTACAGCCACTGGCAGTGCTGATCTTGCCCTGGTGTATGGTTCAATATCTTGTTGAAGGAGGTGGCACAGTTGCAAAACTTCACTCCTGGAGTCTACAGGTTTATAATTATTTTACTTGAGATTTATGAGTACTTATATAACACAAATAATTTCCGTGAAAAATTTTATTGCATTTTAATGACAAGAAATTAGGTACGGGTGAGGCTTGGAATGTAGAAGCAAAATGAAGAGAAAAAAAGGGCGGCACAGTGGCGCAGTGGTTAGCACTGCAGCCTCATAGCTCCAGCGACCCGGGTTCAATTCTGGGTACTGCCTGTGTGGAGTTTGCAAGTTCTCCCTGTGTCTGCGTGGGTTTCCTCCGGGTGCTCCGGTTTCCTCCCACAGCCAAAAGACTTGCAGGTTGATAGGTAAATTGGCCATTATAAATTGCCCCTAGTATAGGTAGGTGGTAGGGGAATATAGGGACAGGTGAGGATGTGGTAGGAATATGGGATTAGTGTAGGATTAGTATAAATGGGTGGTTAATGGTCGGCACAGACTCGGTGGGCCGAAGGGCCTGTTTCAGTGCTGTATCTCTAAATCTAAATCTAAATCTTCAAGACAGGTTCAAAATAACCACAACCACACAATCTAAAATTAGATATAAAAGCAATACAATGCGAACAGTACACCATTAATGTTATGTTATGACAGTGCTTCCATATTTTTTGTTAAGTTTATTTTGAGGACTCATGTATTTTAGAATTATGGACATTGTTTTATTTGGGAAAACTGAAAAGAATTCCATGGATTCTTTTCACTGGGGTAATTGAAAGGACGCTGAGAGGTCTTGTTTGAAAACAACATTTACTGGATGTCACCTGTCTTCAGATAATTACCCATCAGGGGCTTTTTGACTTGGGAGAGATATTTACAGAGAAGTGACAGGTCAAGATTTATACAGGTCAGGAGGCTTGGCTCTTGAGATGTTGTTTGTGATTTTGCTTTGGACAGTGTGCACTGTTTTGAAGTCAGTTGGAAAAAACCAGCCAAGAGAGCATTGACCATCAGCACCCTCTTCCATCTCTTTGAGAACTTCCTGAGAATCCAATGTAATAAATAAAGAAACTGATGCTGCATTTCTTCTGAAAAGTCTGCCAGAAACCCCTGTTGCTGCATTTCTCCTGGAAAGCCTGCCAAACTGATCTTCAACGTCGCCTGAAAAGAACTGTTCTAGAAAGATCCCAGTAACAGCCATCTACACGTACTTAGGACGCCAAACCAAAAAGGGACAACTGACATATTTCCATATCTTCCCTTTTTTCTTCAAGAATTAGCAGGTGTTTGGCCAAAGTATTCTTTTTTGTCTTTTTTTTGGTAATAGAGCTCTAAAGAGAAAATCTCTATTTTTCGGTTAACTGGTGTGTGTGTTTGTGTGTATATGTATGTGAGAGAAGGGCTAAGGTAAAAGGGAGGAGCTATCATATTTCAATCTGTGTGTTGATGCTTTGCTTCATTACTGGTCTTGTTTTATAATAAACTGATAATTTTTTGCTCATTAAAGAAACTTACTTGGTGTATTTTATTCTGGGATAAAGAGTAAAGTCTATGATTGACGATATCGGTAGCAGGGTACACATTTAAATATATGTTGTGACCTGTGGAGAAGTGGAACTAGAAAAAACAATGCACTCCTCCCGCCTCGGTCGTACAAGAGAGTTGTAAGAGTTACAAGAGAGAATCATAAATAGAACCACTAATGGATAATCAATCCTTGTTGATTGCAGGTCCGAGATGACTGGCCATGCCACTTCCTTCTCGCTGCAGCAATGAGATTCCTTTAGCAAGCAATTTTTATACCTTTGTTTCAAAAGTGGACAGGATTTTACACTGACAGGACTCACTGACCAGTAAAAGTCTTTTGTAATATAAATTATCCAATGGAGCATTGAGCTCTTTGTTTAAACCATGGAATTGAAGCCCGCCCTGACACTGTCCATCCTTCATGAGTTTCTAGAGCTTTCACACATGCCTTCTGTCTTTGATCAACCAAGCTTTTACATTATCTTTTCCTTATCTTATCCTAGTTGTTTTCCACAACTCTCTTGAAACATCTCATCTCCGATTTCAGAGTTTCCTCATTTGTATTTGCCTGTTACCAGCCATTTATGCACAGAGTTGCTCATAATGGTTATCCAGTCCAAATTTTTCTGATCTTGTCAGATACTGAAACCATACTTATGTTCTACACACTAATTAACCTTGCATTCCAGCAAGCATGATGACTGAGCACAGCTTCAAAGTATGGTTGTCTACTATGTTTAGCTCTCTTTCATGACAGTGGGCCTCAAAAGTATTCTTTCCCGTCAGATTCCAGTGGCTCTTTTTTACCTGTGAAAAAGCAGCCTGCAAGCTTTTAGCAGGTTACTTCAAAAAGTCTCTTCTGGCCTTACAAAGAATGCTGTTTAAATTTGATATACTTTAAAGTTTTTGATCAAATTACAACAAACCTATATTCTTACTCAGTTCTGCAACCTCCTTGGTGAACCTGAGTCACCTCAGGCATTGCTTCTTGGTGAGGTGGAGGTAGGATAAGTGCTCTTGGAAAACCCATGGTCGGTAGTCTTTCTGTGGAGAGCCCTCTTCCTCATCCCTCTTTGCAGAGCTTCTCTTCTCTGAAGCCTCTGCTCCATTTGATAGTCATGTTGCAGACCCAGAGGAACTGCAACTGCAGCCCCCATACCACTTGCAGACTACAGGTAACAAAATTCTCTGTCCTTCCTCAATAGATGAACTAAGTCACCAACAGATCTCCAAAAACAAGACACAGCACTTCCACAAAATTTTCCACAGCAGAAGTAAGTTAAAAGCACCTCACCTGCAAGTTGGATGCCTGTCCCTTCAAATAGAACTATTGGGGAGTTCCTCATCTAGCTGAAAGCATGTTCGGCTGAGAATGATTAGCACAGGCATTCAGTGGACCTGTGCAGACCAATGCATCAAATCAGCCAGAATGGCTGCTTGATGTCACTATCAGACCTCTCCTCATGCTACTGGTGCATGTATGGCACTACTGGTGCATGTATGGCACTCCTGTGCTAGCACACCGCCAGCAGTGTGGCCCGCATCATTTTATGCCTTTGGGCCTTCTATAGTGCCAACACCAGAAGCATTACAGAGCCCAATTCCATGGCCATGGAGTATTTCATGGTAAAATCAATGATACTTGAAGGTAAAAATTACTGTTACTATTAATAGCAGATCAATGTCTAACACATTTTTATGGCACATATATGTCTGTAAACAAGTAGGTAGAGGAACAGCAAAGCAACATGTTCAGCACTTATGGCCAGCAGTGATTGCTAGCCTTTTGTACTTTAGGGAGACTACCACAAATGAGAACATGTTATTGCCTTTCTTGGGCTACGGCTGTTGTACAGTGAATTATATTTAGCTAGCTCCATGTTTAAATAAGATATTTATTGGATTCTGAAGGCATGGTTGACTGCAAATAGGTTGAGACTAGAGATATCCCCTAATGTTGTGTAAAAGTTCAAGGGTCAATTAACTTTAACTCTCAGTGGACAGCAGTCCTAACTGCTGGCTGTGTTTGCAAGTCCTGTTGTAATAGCTGACATAGATCAGTGACAGCCTCTACTTGTCCTGAAGTTTCTTAGGAACTTGTCCATGGGCAGGGACAGAGAGCTAAACATTGGGCTGTATGCCCTATACTTGGGCTAAAATTGAGATTTGCATGCTCTCTTGTGACGATCTCTGCACTCCTGAGCTGTCAATTCCTCTTCATCCTTTAACATTCCATAGAAGTCAGTGCTGGCTGCTCCATCCATGCTGATGCTCTTGAGAGAAACTAACATGACTGAAACTGCAAAATTGCTGATCTCTTTGTATTTGTAGCATCATCGTGCATAAATCTAGTTAGTTAGCTAGAGTATTCTGTGTTCAGTGGCATTTGAGGGAATCCACTTCTTGTACTATTGTGTTTAGAGCAAAGTATTCAACGTTGATCAGAGATCATGATGCCTTAAAGCAGATCATGACTTTTAAACAGTTGGTGTTTATATTTGTAAGTTTGGAGCAGCCTAGATCCTACCTTTCAATCTGTCTGACTTGAGTGATCCCATCAGGCGTTATACTAGCATAGCTCTCAGGGTCATAGTAGCATGCAAGCCTACTCACTAAATCAGGGTGCAGTCCCGAAGGAAGACACTGTTCCAGCCTTCTCTCTTACTTGGTGAACCTGAATTTAGCTAGATTGCCTTAATTGCCATTTTCACACACAATTACTAAGCAGAAAAGAAAAAAAATCAATGTACTCTCCAGAACGAGGAGAGTTAAGGACATTAATGTTTTCAAATTAGGTGCTATGAATCAACATGGCCATCAATTCCAGACATTTTTGTGGGTAATTTTACTTGCTGAGTGGGATACACATCAGATCTGATGTAACGCCAATATTACTCTCCATCATTTTTGATGGGGAATGCAATCAGGTTTGCACTCCATCCTATCAGTTTAACATTATTGGATATATTAGCCAGTGGTCAATGGAAGGCTGGTGACACCATCAGTAATTTGTGAGTTGACCCTCCAACCTCAACTGCAAGTTACATATTTTAGATTTCTTCAATTTCTCTTGAGCAAGATTCAGCTATTATAGCAGGAATTTCCATTTGGGAGGGGCGAAAGTGTTGCTTTATGCAAACATTGAGTTTGGCTGCTTTTATAAACATTTAATTTTGGGTTTTTAACAGGTCTTTCAGTGGTAATTAATAATGAAACATAATAAGATCATGAGATAATACCAGATAAACAAATTTATATGATTAAACATTTGCACAACTTCGATAAAACCTGATAACATTGAAACATTTGTTCTTCTGCAATTCTTAAAAGAAAATATTCTTCATCAAACAAGAATGATTCCATTTCCGCTGAAGGGTTTCTAACTGATATTTTACCTTGGGTTTTCTCTTTCCAGATGTTGATTGATCCATTGTGTATTTCTAGCTCCTTTTGGTCTTGAAAGTCCATGAACTGCTATCATCGCAGTCCCCCTAGGATCAAGTTCACATGTTCCCTCAAGCACTGGCCCAGCTGGCATTGGTGGTTTCAGTGAGAGGGCACCTAATTTGCACATGGCTGTTGGGTGCCCATGTGACTAAAGGTACATGTCCAGTGACTACCTGCTTCAACCTGCTAGAAAAACTGTTACCTGGCTGCCTTTTTGTGGTAGTGTGGAGTTGCCCAGAACTCATGGGTTCTTAAATCAGAGCCCTGTATAAGTGGGGCAATCTTGAGTTCTTATTTAATGTCTACAGGAATCCAAAGAGCCTTCCTGCTCTAGACTTCCTGCCCTAGTGGGGCTTTTTCAGTCCATTTGGAGGCCAATGCCTAATTTCATTTGGTGTACTAGCTGCCCGCACTGGATCCTGGAAACACAAAGACACAGTATTATCATTCCCTATTCATTAGCTGTCCACCCCATCCCCTCACTTAAGGCTGCACCATGATGTTATTTGCCTTGTAAGGGGTAAGTGGATGTTCCAATCCATACAAAGCCGCACAAGCAACCACGGCAGCTAGTGGCATTTAAATTCAATTCATTAATAAAAACTTGGAATTGAAAGCTAGGCCGGAATTTTACCTCGCCAAATCGGGCATTCTCGGAGGCGGCTGAAGTGAAAAATGGCAGGCGATGTCATTATGCTGAATCTCCATTTTACGCTCAACGGACGGCAGGTGAGATGGGGATACCGCTTGCCGTCCAATTAAAGGCAATTGATGGCTAATAAAAGTGATTAAAAAGGCAATTGACAGCCATTTTACATCAGCTGTTCCATTTTATGCTTTGCACATGGGTCAAATGGCAGGGTGGCAGACCTGGCAGCTTTAAATGATCGACAACCGCTAAGTTAGTGAAGGAGTTGGAGGTACTTGAATTTTCAGTTCTGTTTGCTGTATTTATGAATTTATTACAAGGTTGGGGCTGATATTGCTGGCTCACCAGGGCTCACCTGAGTGAGTAAAACCCCTGGTAGGGCCACAGCATAAGTGATTTATCCTGCGTAGGGAAGGAGGGTTGTGAGTGCCTCTCCTTGCAGCAGGCAGCAAAAAGCTGTTCGCAATACATCTGTGGGATGCTGCAGCCATGGGCATTGTCCATTCTGGAGGAGGGTTGTCCAGTGAGGAAGAGAACGCCACAAGGAGGAACAGAGAGACAAGTGGCCAGGGAAATCAGCGACCTGCTGGCCAATGGCATCCTGGTAATGGGAGAGGGGCAGAAGGCCACAGAGTCCATCGGGAGCAAACACCTGTGAGGAGACGAGTCTACCTAGTAGGCAAGGTGTACCAGCAGCGGCTGAACTTTCTGCAAATGTCAGAGTGCCGGTGCCTTAGAAGACTGCGTCTGTCCTGGGAGACTGTGACATCTCTGTGTGTGACGATGGCAGTGGAGGTCAGCTCCAATTGCATAGGTGGCCATCCAATGCCAGTGGTACTAAAGGTCACAGTCGCTCTGAACTTCTATGCAGTAGGTCCATTCCAGGCTTCCGCCGGAGACATATGTGGAATCTTACAATCGTTAGCGCACCACTGCATGAAGGTGGTAACCAATGCCATATTCAGGCATGCCGAACAGTTCATCAAGTTCCAGACTGACTCCGCCAATCAGGCCGAGAGAGCCAGAGGCTTCAGCATCATTGCTGAGTTCCCCATGGTCCAAGGCGCGATTGAGTGTACACATGTGACCATCAGAGTTCCTGCAGGTCTGCCACAGACCTTCATTAATCAAAAGGGGTTTCACTCAATGAATTTGCAACTTGTCTGTGACCACCTTAAGACCTGTGAGGAACCCACGGAATGAAGCAGAGGGACGGTACAATGACAGCCTTGCAACTACCTGAGTCACCATTGAGCAGACCATAGGTTTTCTGAAGATGAGATTTAGGTGCCTGGATCACTCAGGTGGTGCACTTCAGTATTCATCAGCAAGAGTATCTTGCACTGTTGTCATGTGCTGCGCCTTACATAAACTGGTGCTGCAGAGGGGAGAGGCCCTGGGTGTTGAGGACATCGTTCAGCATGAAGCATCCTCAGATGAGGAGGGTGAAAGGGTTGAGGAGGAGGAGGTTTGCAGGAGTTGGGTGCAAGGGATGCTCAGGAGGCTCTAATACTCAGGCGTTTCTCCTCACTTGAGGTTCATGACCCATGTAGTATGCCAATGACTGACATGTCAATCTGAATTCAGGCATTCAGATCTTCTGGAAGCCCAAAAGCACTCACCTTCAGGCGCTAATCGCAGCTGCAATAGTCCACCTTTCCATCAAACACAACATGACCCAATGGTGCACCTCCCCTAAGTCTGCATCTCATGCAGAAGAAAAAGTTCGCCTCATACATCATCTATCACTTGTGGCATAAATAAGCCAAGTGAGAAATTTAATAAAGTTTGTGGAGAGTAGCAGATAAATTAACAGAATTCAAAATCGCACCAGTGAACCCTAAGTACAGTTCATGTGATTTCTTCAAACGTTTGAGAGTGTTCACGCATATTGAATCTCCCTTGCCGCCAGCCACGGCTAGAATCATAGAATCATAGAATGTTTACAGCACAGAAAGAGGCCACTTGGCCCATTGTGTCTGTGCCGGCTGAAAAATGAGCCACCCAGCCTAATCCACCTTCCAGCATTTGGTCCTTTGCCCTGCAGGTTACAGAACTTGAGGTGCATATCCAGATGCCTTTTAAATGAGTTGAAGGTTTCTGCCTCTACTACCCTTACAGGCAGTGAGTTCCAGACTGCTGGGTGTAAAAATGTTTCCTCATCTCCCCCCTAATCTTTCTACAACTTTAAATCCATGCCCCCTAGTTACTCACCTCTCTGCTAAAATAAATAGGCCCTTCCCATCCACTCTATCCAGGCCCCTCCACAATTTTGTACATTTCAACCAAATCTCCCCTCAGCCTTCTCTGTTCCAAAGACCACAACCCCGTCCTATCCAATCTTTCCTCATAGCTGCATTTTTCCAGTCCCAGCAACATTCTTGTAAATCCCCTCTGTACCCTCTCTAGTGCAACTACATCCTTTCTGTAATTGGGTGACCAGAACTGCACACAGTACTCAAGTTGTGGCCTAACCAATGATTAATACAGTTCCAGCATAACCTCCTTGCTCTTGTGTTCTATACCTCAGCTAATAAAGGAAAGTATTCCATATGCTTTCTTAACCACCTTATCGACTTGTCCTGATACCTTCAGGGGTCTGTGGGCATTCACTCCAAGGTCCCTTACTTCCTCTACACCTCTCAGTATTCTCCCATTAATCGTGTATTCAAAATTTAATTTTTATTCTTTCATGGGATGTGGGTGTCATTGGCAAGGCCAGAATTTGTTGTCCATCCCTAATTGTCCTTAAACTTGAATGGCATGCTAGGCCATTTCAGAGGGTAGTTAAGAGTCAACCAAAAATTGCTTTGGGTCTGGAGTCACATGTAGGCCAGACCAGGTAAGGACAGCAGATTTCCTTCCCTAAAGGACATTAGTGAACCAGATGGGTTTTTACAACAATCAATGATAGTTTCATGGCACCATTACTGAGAATAGCTTTCAATTCCAGACTTTTATTTATTTATTTAGAGATACAGCACTGAAACAGGCCCTTCGGCCCACCGAGTCTGTGCCGACTAACAACCACCCGTTGATACTAACCCTACAGTAATCCCATATTCTCTATCACCTCCCTACACTAGGGGCAATTTACAACAGCCAATTTACCTATCACCTGCAAGTCTTTTGGATGTGGGAGGAAACCGGAGCACCCGGCGAAAACCCACGCAGACACAGGGAGAACTTGCAAACTCCGCACAGGCAGTACCCAGAATCGAACCCGGGACCCTGGAGCTGTAAGGCTGCGGTGCTAACCACTGCGCCACTGTGCTGCCCATAGTATTAATTAGAATTAATTAGTTGAATTCAAATTCCACTAGCCACATGGGATTTGAACCTGTGTCACCAGGGCATTGGTCTGGGTCTATGGAATATTAGTTCAGTGATGTTACCACGACGCCACCATCTCCCCTTATCCTCTAAGTGTCGCAGGCATTGGCTGAAACTGCCTCTGGCAGCTGGTCCGGCATTGTGTGGTCCTAGTACCAGCTTGTGACACGAATCTGAAGACACAACCAGTCCAACTGAGGTGGCTGTATCTGAGCTGGTGCTTGGTGCAGGGAAAGGATGTGTTGCAGCACCCTCTCAGGTCCCCTCTTTCTCCTCAGAGGTGTACCACATGCCCCGGAGACGCTGCCTGGCCGCTGCTGTGATTCACCTGTAGGGGAGAACAGAATGATCAGGTCTGAGCAACACTCCAGACTGAAGGGCATGTCATAGACTGCAGTGTGGCCACTTGTCTGTGAGTTTGAACACGTAAACAACTTCTTTGCTTGAGCCATCCCAGAACAACTTCTTTGCATGAGCTACCCCAACACCACCCACCCCCCACCACGCCACCTGCTCCCCATCTCCCATGCCTGCACTCTGGGGAGCTCACCCTCCTGGCCAGGTGCTCTGGCCTCAACATCAGCAACTGAACTACCTCTGTCCTCTCCAGTAAGTAGCAATGCCTCCTCCTCCATACTGGTGAGAATTGCAAGAATTGGCACACTGCCACTGGTCCGTGCCCTCTCACAGGCATTCTGGGCCCTCTTCTCCTCTGCAGATACATGACAATCATTTTAGTTACTTGATTTGAAGGAGCACCTGCTCATCCCTCTTGCTGCATGCTGCCTCTGGGACCATTGCTATTCAAATGTAAGGTTGGCACACTTCTGGTCCTTTGTGCGGTTCAGATGTGCCCGGCACATGCCCCGTGACAGGGCTGCAGCCATTCGCTCCAGATGGATGGCTTCCACTTTGCAGCATCATCATCTGGTTACCCACCCATATGAGTACAAAGCAACGAGGACTGAGACATGCCCCTTACCCTGGCAGAGAGGAGAAGGTCATTGACCCGCTTGCAGCATTGTATCCATGTCCTCCTAACTACTCCACGGCTGCTGACTTCCTCCGCAACTTCCATCCAAGACTTCCTGGTGATCTGAGGAGAATCATAGAACCATAGAAAAATTACGGCACAGAAGGAGGCCATTCAGCCCGTCGTGTCTGTGCCGACCGAAAAAACTAGCCGCCCAATCTAATCCCACTTTCCAGCACCTGGTCCATAGCCTTGCCAGTTACAGCACTTCAGGCGTAGGTCCAGGTACCTTTTAAAAGAATTGAGGGTTTCTGCCTCCACCACCAATCCGGGAAGTAAATTCCAGACACCCACCACACTCTTGGTGAAAACGTTTTTCCTCATGTCCCCTCTAACCCTTCTACCATTCACCTTAAATCTGTGCCCCCTGGTAATTGACCTCTCTGCTAGGGGAAACAGGTCCTTCCTGTCTACTCTATCTCAGCCCCTCGTAATTTTGTACACCTCAATTCAGTCACCCCTCAGCCTCCTCTGTTTTAAGGAAAACAACCCTCGCCTATCCAACACAACATAAAATGATAAAAGCAAAATACTGCGGATGCTGGAAATCTGAAACAAAAACAAGAAATGCTGGAATCACTCAGCAGGTCTGGCAGCATCTGTGGAAAGAAAAGCAGAGTTAACGTTTCGGGTCAGTGACCCTTCTTCGGAACTATCCAATCTTTTTTCAAAGCTACAACTTTTGAGCCCTGGCAACTTTCTTGTAAATCTCCTCTGTACTCTCTCCAGAGCAATTATGTCCTTTATGTAATGTGGTGACCAGAACTGTACACAATAGTCCAACTGTGGCCTAACCACCTTCTGTCTGATGGGAAGAGGACTTCCCATCTTGCCTCAGCTGCCTGGAGGGTTCTCTCTGCCATTGCCGCAAGTGGGTTCTGGTTCTCCAAGGTCTCAGGTAGCTTTATGAAAAGTTATGGTGGATCGCCCCTTTTAGTGACAGGAGAGCTTCTGCTCCCTCAGTCTGGTATCTGTCTGCAATTACACTCTTACTCCTCCCACCATCCTCTGAGAAGTAAGCAGCCGTCTCAGAACCACTGACATGCTGACAGCCCTTTTAAATGGCTGTCAGCACCTTCTTCTGAATCTTGCTCCGCCCACGCCAACGTTAACCTTCCCGCCCGCACGCGCCTTTTCTATTCAAAACTCCGCCGGCAAGATGCTAATTGGTCACCTAGCGCTCGATCGCGGCAGCAGTTCAGCATAGAGCAGGAGCGCCTTCAGCACCCGCTTTCGCTTCCTGGACCACAGCCCTGCTGGGTCATACAAAGAACAAAGAACAGTACAGCACAGGAACAGGCCATTCGGCCCTCCAAGCCTGCGCTGATCTTGATGCTTGCCGAAACTAACACCTTCTGCACTTCCGGGGCCCATATCCCTCTATTCCCTTCCTATTCATATATTTGTCAAGATGTCTCTTAAACGTCGCTATCGTATCTTCTTCCACCACCTCCCCTGGCAGCAAGTTCCAGGCACTCACCACCCTCTGTGTAAAAAACTTGCCTCGCACATCTCCTCTAAACTTTGCCCCTCGCACCTTCAACCTATGTCCCCTAGTAACTGACTCTTCCACCCTGGGAAAAAGCTTCTGACTATCCACTCTGTCCATGCCGCTCATAACTTTGTAAACCTCTATCATGTCGCCCCTCCACTTCCGTCGTTCCAGTGAAAACAATGCGAGTTTATCCAACCTCTCCTCATAGCTAATGCCCTCCAGACCAGGCAACATCCTGGTAAACCTCCTCTGTACCCTCTCCAAAGCCTCCACGTCCTTCTGGTAGTGTGGTGACCAGAATTGCACGCAATATTCTAAGTGTGGCCGAACTAAGGTTCTGTACAGCTGCAACATGACTTGTCAATTTTTATACTCTATGCCCCGACCGATGAAGGCAAGCATGCCGTATGCCTTCTTAATGACCTTATCCATCTGCGTTGCCACTTTCTGTGACCTGTGGACCTGTATGCCCAGATCTCTTTGCCTGTCAATACTCCTAAGGGTTCTGCCATTTACTGTATACCTCCCACCTGCATTATACCTTCCAAAATGCATTACCTCACATTTGTCCAGATTAAACTCCATCTGCCATTTCTCCGCCCAAGTCTCCAACCGATCTATATCCTGCTGTATGCTCTGACAATCCTCATCATTATCTGCAACTCCACCAACCTTTGTGTCATCCGCAAATTTACTAATCAGACCAGCTACATTTTCTTCCAAATCATTTATATATACTACAAACAGCAAAGGTCCCAGCACTGATCCCTGCGGAACACCACTAGTCACATCCCTCCATTCAGAAAAACACCCATCCACTGTTACCCTCTGTCTTCTGTGACCGAGCCAGTTCTGTATCCATCTTGCCAGTTCACCTCTGATCCCGTGTGACTTCACCTTTTGCACCAGTCTGCCATGCGGGACCTTGTCAAAGGCTTTACTAAAGTCCATATAGACAACATCCACTGCCCTTCCCTCATCAATCATCTTCGTCACTTCCTCAAAAAACTCAATCAAATTAGTAAGACACGACCTCCCCTTCACAAAACCATGCTACCTCTCGCTAATAAATTCGTTTGTTTCCAAATGGGAGTAAATCCTGTCCTGAAGAATCCTCTCTAATAGTTTCCCTACCACTGACGTAAGGCTCACCGGCCTATAATTTCCTGGATTATCCTTGCCACCCTTCTTAAACAAAGGAACAACATTGGCTATTCTCCAGTCCTCTGGGACCTCACCTGTAGCCAATGAGGATGCAAAGATTTCTGTCAAGGCCCCAGCAATTTCTTCCCTTGCCTCCCTCAGTATTCTAGGGTAGATCCCATCAGGCCCTGGGGACTTATCTACCTTAATGCTTTGCAAGACACCCAACACCTCCTCCTTTTTGATAATGAGATGACTGAGACTATCTGTACTCCCTTCCCTCGGCTCATCATCCACCAAGTCCTTCTCTTTGGTGAATACTGATGCAAAGTACTCATTTAGCACCTCGCCCATTTCCTCTGGCTCCACGCATAGATTCCCATGTCTGTCCTTGAGTGGGCCAACCCTTTCCCTGGTTACCCTCTTGCTCTTTATATATGTATAAAAAGCCTTGGGATTTTCCTTAATCCTGTTTGCCAATGACTTTTCATGACCCCTTTTAGCCCTCCTAACTCCTTGCTTAAGTTCCTTCCTACTGTCTTTATATTCCTCAAGTGCTTCATCTGTTCCTAGCCTTCCAGCCCTTACAAATGCTTCCTTTTTCTTTTTGACTAGGCTGACAATATCCCTTGTTATCCAAGGTTCCCTAAACTTGCCAAACTTGTCTTTCTTCCTCACAGGAACATGCTGGTCCTGGATTCTAATCAGCTGATGTTTGAAAGACTCCCACATGTCAGATGTTGATTTACCCTCAAACAGTCTCCCCCAATCTAAATTCTTCAGTTCCTGCCTAATATTGTTATAATTAGCCTTCCCCCAATTTAGCACCTTCACCCGAGGACTACTCTAATCCTTATCCACAAGTACCTTAAAACTTATGGAATTATGGTCACTGCTCCCGAAATGCTCCCCCACTGAAACTTCGACCACCTGGCCGGGCTCATTCCCCAATACCAGGTCCAGAATGGCCCCATCCCCAGTTGGACTATCTACATATTGTTTCAAGAAGCCCTCCTGGATGCTCCTCACAAATTCTGCCCCATCCAAGCCCCTAGTACTAAGTGAGTCCCAGTCAATATTGGGGAAGTTAAAATCACCCACCACTACAACCCTGTTACCTTTACATCTTTCCAAAAATTCCGGCCCTAGTCTCAGTAATGGTGCCATGAAACTACTAGCGATTGTTGTAAAAACTCATCTGGTTCACAAATGTCCTTCAGGGAAGGAAATCAGCTGTCCTTACCCAGTCTGGCCTACATGTGACTCCAGACCCACAGCAATGTGGTTGACTCTTAACAGCCCTCTGAAATGGCCTAGCAAGCCACTCAGTTGGCAAGGGCAATTGGGGATAGGTAATAAATGCTGGCTTTGCCAGCAACACCCACATCCCATGAAAGAATTAAAAAAATATTGAAACAGCAAAACACCCAGAGCAAAGAGGCCCTTGCTGTTTTCTTGTGGTTTCTCTGGGGTTATGATAAAAATTCAGTGGGAGTCTCTGAGAAATTTCAGAGCCTTCGTTTTTATTTCACATTTCCAACATATGCAAGATTTTTCTTTTCACCTCTGAGAATGATTTGGATTTAAATTTTTGTGTTTGCAAAGTCTGTATTATTCATCCAGATCAGGATGTGGTTACCTGCAAAGTGAGTTCTTACACTAAGTTGTGTACAATTATGACTAAATGACATTAAAGACCAATTTTCCTGTCACTAGTGCCTAAGGCATGTTTAGAAGTCAAAATTAACTCAAGACTTTAAGAAATAGGAGCAGGAATAGGCTATACGGCCGCTTGAGCCTGCTCCGCCATTCAATAAGATCATGGCTGATCTGATCTTGGCCTCAACTCCACTTTCCTGCCTATTCCCCATAACCCTTGACTCCCCTAAAGTTCAAGAATTGTCTATTCAATGACTCAGCCTCTACAACTCTCTGGGGTAGAGAATTCCAAATATTCATGATCTTCTGAGAGAAGAAATTCCTCATCTCCATCTTAAATGCCCGAACCCTTATTCTGAAACTATGCCCCTAGTTCTAGATTCCTCCATGAGGGGAAACATCCTCTCTACATTTACCCTGCCAAAGTCCCTCAGAATCTTATATGTTTCAATACGATCACCTCTCATTCTTCTAAACTCCAATAGGCCCAACTGCTCAACCTTTCCTCATAAGACAATCCCTTCATCCCAGGAATTAACCTAGTGAACCTTCTCTCAACTGCCTCCAATGCAAGTGTAATCCCTCCTTAAATAACGAGATGACAACTGTACGCAGTACTGTAGGTGTGGCATCACCAATACCCGCTCCAGTTGTAGCAAGACTTGCTGACTATTAAACTCCACCCCCTTGCAATAAAAGCCAACATTCCATTTGCCTTCCTAATTACTTGCTGTAATTGCATGCTAACTTTTTTGTGATTCATGTACAGGAACATCCAGGTCTCTCTGTACCGCAGCATTCTGTAGTCTCTCTCCATTTAAATAATAGTTTCTTTTCTATTCTTCCTACCAAAGTAGATAACCTCACATTATACTCCATCTGCCAAATTTTTGCCCACTCACTGACCCTATCTATATTCCTTTTCAGGCTGTTGGTGTCGCCCTCTCAACTTGTTTTCCCACCTTTGTATCATCAGCAAATTTGGCTAAATATACTTGGTCTCTTCATCGAAGTCATTAATATAGATAGTAAATAATTGAGGCCCCAGCACTGATCCCTGTGCCACTCCACTAATTACACTTTGCCAAACTCAAAATTACCCATTTATCACAACTCTCTGTTTTCTGTTAGTTAGCTAATCCTCTATCCACCATGAGCTCTTAACCTTGTGCAGTAACCTTTTATGTGGCGCCTTATCCAATACCTTTTGGAAATCCAAATGCACTACATCTACTGGTTCACCTTCAACCACAGTGCTCACTACATCCTCAAAGAACTCTACTAAGTTTGTCAAACACGATTTCCTTTTCATAAAACCATGTTGACTCTGCTTGATTGACAATAGAGGTAGAGATCCACAATGTATGAATCTGCCCCCTTTACATAAATTCTCGGGCTGGGATTTTACCGGCCCCATGGTGATGAGCTTGAAGACTGGGGTGGGCCGGTAAAATGGTGGGGAACCACAGTGGAGTGGATCTTTGATGTCTTCCCACCACCAGGCAAATTTCCCAGGGGCAATCAGGCAGCAGGATCGGGAACGTGCAGGACGGCGATCGGCACGTAACTAAAGCTGTTACAAGCCAATTGAGAGTGATTTTACAGTGCTTTTTAAATATTCCATGGGACACACGGGTTCCATGGAGTGCCAGCAGCTCAACCTGCTCAAAGGAGGCGAGACCTCAATGGCAGGTGAGTAATGGCTGGAAGTGGCAGCCATTGAGTACAGCTGCATTGGCAACCAGGCAAGTGGAAGTTCAGATAAGTGAAGGTTTCTACATTTGGAGGGATTGCAGAGTGTGAGGCCATAACGGAGGGCAGTTAGTGAAAGGGTGTCTCCCAAGTCCACTACAGCGAGTGTGGGCAGCATTAGAGAGTTGAGAACCATAGCACTGTGAAGGCTCTAAAGGATAATGGATGCTGTGCACTCTGAGTTTGACTCCTGTGGTCAGGAGGAGAGTGGGAGAGAGATACGGAATCAGCCACATGGAGTGGGACTGCAGTGGCCACAGGAGCACCAATGTCATGAAGCTACAATAGGACGCGGATGAGAAGAGTGCATAGGGACAATAAGCCAGGTTAATGTTCACAGAAGGTGCCACCCAGCTGAACTGTTTTGCAGACAAAGGCTTAGCTTCATGGAGATGCTGGAGCACCATTGTTTTCAAAGATTGCGTCTGTCCAGACATGTGGTAGTGGACCTGTATTGGATTCCGGAGGAGGAGTTCGGCCACTGGGATGTGGTGGCCAGCCATAGCCTGTGGCGATGAAGGTGACCATGGTACTCAACTTTTTCACCTCAGGCTCATTCCAGGGATTGTGTGGAGACATCTGTAGGATCTCTCAATCAGTGGCCCATCACTGCATCTAGCAGGTGATGAATACCATGTACCAGAGGGCAGGGTAATACATCAGGTTTCACACTGATCAGGCCAAGAGGGTGATTGGAATCGGGGCCATAACTGGATTCCCTCAGATGCAGGGGATAATTGACTGCACGCATGTGGCCATCATGGCTCTTGCAGAGCAGCCAGGCGCGTTTGTGAAGAGGAAGGTTTCCGTTCGCTGAATGTTCAATAAGTCTGTGACCAGCACAAAAGGTTCCTCTAAGTGTGTGCAAGGTTCCCGGGAAGCTGCCACGACTTATACATCTGAGACAGTCCCAGGTGTTCAAGCCATCCAAACATCTTTGTGGATGGATCCTGGGTGAAAAGAGGTAGGCACTAAAGACATGGCTGCTTACACCTGTGTGGAACCCCAACACAGAGCCAGTTGAAACCTACAACCATTGCCATGTGACCTACTGGGGCCACCATTAAACAGCCATAAGCCTTCTGAAAATGAGGACCAGATGCCTAGATTGATCTGGAGGAGTCCTGCAAAACGTGTTATCAAGAGTCTCAAGTATTGTGCTAGTATGCTACGCTCTCTACAACCTGGTGCTCCAGAGGGGAGTTGTATTGGAGATGGACGGCCTCATTGAGTGCACAGACTCCTCTGGGGAGGATGAGGTGGAGGCACTTCGAGAGTAGACGGCCAATGGAAATGCACCCATGGGTCCGATGTCAGCAGGCAGGGAGTTCCAGGGAGTCATGCGACTCACTCAAAAGCATATGTTTCTCCTGAAAGACTGTTAAACCCACCCGTGGAAATGATTTAGTCTTGTCCCTGAGGTAGCCTCGGTGGTCTTTCATTAAGTGCCCTTACCATCTCACCCTGCCATTACATCATTCTAAGGGCTTCATTAACCATTGCCCTCATTTTGTGCACACCTTTTCATGCCCTCCAACTCAAGGGCTCAAAATCTTAAAACTTCCCACTGGTGCAAAAATGAACAGATGTGCCATTAAGGTATGTAGTACTAGAACTTTAAAATTGTGCAAAGCTCTAGCACTGGCATTCAGAAAATAAATATCCAGTGAGACACCAAATGCTACTAGTTGCTTCCTGGTGTTCCTACATTGTGCTCTCCCAGCCCTGCAGTTGATGCAATGGCAAGCTGCTGCCTCTTATGCTCCGGTGCACAATATGGCTGCACAGACGGCCTCAGGGTGCCTGAGCCCTAGAGGGGCCTGGCACATTTGGGGCTACCTGGATATGTGCAAGGACCACCTCTTTCATCAGGGCTGCAAGCAGCATTCATGTCACCTTCAAAGGGGCCAAGGATCCATCGTAAAGGCAAGGAGCACCTTGAGAAGAGCCCCCATAGGATTCAGGCAGCTACTCCTTGCCCCTTTCAAGGTCCACCTGCCCTCCGCTGTTTACCTGCAGTGATTATGGAGTGGTTCAATACCTGGCAAATGGGTCCATGTATCTTGGGGCCATCTTGCCTACCCATCGCTGAACACATTTCATGGTTGATGCCATACTGTGGAGGTCTGTGTGCACCTCCTACAACCACTCAGTGGTATGCTGCATGTGGCTCTCCATGAGGGTCGCCACTCTCTCAGTAGGATGCTATGCGTTGATCTGCCAGAGACATGGTGCCACTGATGGCTTGGATGAACTCCTCCATTATATGAACATAGGAACTTAAAGCCGTTGGGAAAGCTGACAGATGTGTACATATTTCACGCTGCTGCTCCAGCATCTGCCACTTTGGTGATGATGCACGCCATCTGTGTGAAGCTGAGCATGGCTGGGCCTTTTCTCAGTCCTCTGATGGCGAGTGACCACAGCTGTCACTACCTCTGTTAGCTACTTATGTGTATCTGTGCAGTGCGCAGCAGCTAGTGCCACCCTTTCTAAAGGTACGTCAGAGTATCTGGGTTGGTGGAGAGTGCGCTGGACTGATGTGACACTGTCTCCTAAGATGGTAGATCCTCCTCTGTGATCTAATATTATCCTGGAGCTGTCGTCGGTGCCTCATCCATTACTGAACCTGCAGGAGAAATGAGTGATGTTAACTCCTGCTGCTGTCCTTGATCTGGAGCTTCCACTGTTCATCAAGGCCCACAGAGGCACCATAGCTCATACTTGTCAGAAGGATTGATGCTTGCATCCATCACTTTACTCATGGTCTATGGTCTCCATTCACACCTCTCTCTCAGCAACAGGCTGCCCTGCTACAACCCATCTTATCACCATCGCCTCTTCATCGGTCTCACTGCAACAATGAAGGATACACCGCCTCTTGTTTGTCTCTGCTTCCTAGAATTGTGAATGCGCTTCTTCTGCAACCACAGACTTGCACAGTGTCCCATTCTCTCATTGCTCAGCTGTGCTCATCAGTTTGTGCCACTTTACATGTCCAACATCGTGTCACCAGGAGGCCCGCTGCAAGTGGCCATTTAGCCTTGTCAATGTAGCGATCACCTCTGACTGACCATGGGCCTCTGGTGTGAGCAACTCTATGGCTCAATGTGGATGGTGGTCCTTGGTCATACCTGATGCATGCGTCAGCCACTTCACTTCATATCTAGTGGGTGCCATTCAAGACATGCAGGGCTGCAAGCTTGAAATTATGAATGCCACTCACCTTGTCACACCACACCAGGTCATTAAATTGCTTTTGGCACTGCACCCATGTCCAGTCGACCACCCCGCAGCTGCTGACTTCCTCAACCACCTCCAGCCAGACCTTTCTTTTGAGTCTTGCTGGCCTCCTCCTCCTGTCCACTGGGAATAGAAGCTCTCTCCGTTCCCTCTTTGCCTGCAGGAACACCACCAGGGAGGCATCACTAAACCATGAAGTCACCATTCCTCTGACTCCAGTAATTCTTTCATAAGCTCCTTTGTTCAGTGCCCCTTCCAATGCCCTCTATGGGCTGAATTTAGTGAGCATGTCACTGGTCCTGGTGGCGGACCGGGAAGCGGGTGCCATTGCTGCCTCTGATGCGTGCAGCCGGCCATCTGCGTTCACACGGCATGCGGCCACTTTACAGAATGGAGGTGCAGGCCCGTCCAATCACATGATGGGGCAGGCTCTGAGGTGCTGATTGTAGCTTCAGATGACTCCAGAGCAGGTGTGATGGAATATAGGTATAATAGGCTTAATTAGGTAGAATTTAGATATAGTTAATATATTGTACCTTTTAGAATGAATGATTGAATAAATGGTCAGTTTTCAAGACTCACTGACATTCCCCTTTAAGAAGGTAGAGTTAAAAATTTCAATGTCTTTCAAGGTCCCTGTTACAATAGAATGTGAACCAGAAACACTTTTTAAGTTGGGAAATTCATTTCAGCGTTTCTGTTGTCAGGCAATTAGAGGATAAACACACATTGAAATATCCTGTGTGACATCAGTAAAAGGTAGCCATAAATATAATTAATTGATGGTGTTTGTGATGTAGACAGATCGACTCAAAAGGTTGCTACAAGCTACCATAAAAGACCACAATAGATAATAAAATAATGAATGGAATAGTACTTACAGGAACAAGAGGTCAAGCAAACACAATTATAAACATTTTGACCCGATAAATGCTCACAACTTCAGGAGCAGGGGAATTCCAACAAAACATTAAGTGGAAATGTTAGTTAATGAGACTATCAAATATGGCTTTCAAGAGCAGGAAAAACATACACAGTAAAGTAACACCAAGGTGAGTGCTCCGCACCTCCTTTTTGAGGATTGCATTTGGCAATGCGGGACGCAGCGCTGGCAAGGGCAATAGGCATCCCCACATCATGCCAGATGCATGGCGGCATCTCGACCACAAGCCACCTTCTTTCACAGCTCAGCCCAATGACGTCTCCTGAGAGCGGAAGTGGGGAGAAGCCATGTCGGAAACCACAGCAGGAGCCAAGGGGCTGCCTCCAGCTTAACTGTTCACATGCTCTTCCTGCGAAGTCTTACTGTGTTCCTCTTTCCACTTGCAGGTAAAATGGGCCCATAACACCAGGGAGACCTTACAGAATGGTGGAGGCATACCAGATCTGTGGCCCCTTTCCACGGCTGAGGAGGAGGCACTGAGTTAACAGGGGTGCAAGGCGGCTGCTTTATAGCAGACGGTGAGACGAGAGTTTCTGCACACGAGTGAGGATTGTCTTCATTTGACATCCACCACACTTCTGGAGATCCACATCATGCATGGTTGGCATGACAAGAGCTGCACAGCCTAACCCACAGATGTTTGTGTTCTCTCTTGCAGGGTGTTGTCCACAGGAGGCACCAACTAAAAGGGGACAGCTGTCAACCACTGCGGAAGAGGAACAGTTAGAGAATGCACCATGACATGATTCCCCTGCACCTTCCACCAGCACACAGACGTTCACCTCGGTGGGTATGTGCTCGACCTTAGAATCAGGGTCACAAGCTGGTGGAGGAACCACACATTCTCCTGAGCGACCGGCTGAGGCTGAGCTTGTCAAAGCCTCTGACAGTCGGAGGACTGTCAAGGCCAGGCCCATGCTGAGCCCAGGCTGATGACGAGCCTCTGGTGTCGACAGCACAGGGCATACAGGAGTTGCAGAGAGAGACCAAGCCCACCTGACCCTCTCACCCAAGACCAAGCTCACCCATGCAGGCTGATAGTGGCCTCCGCTCCCCCCTCTTCCCCTAACAAGTGCTCCCTATGGATACCTTCCTGTTGCGGCACTGAGGCCTCGCCTCAGTGTTGCCATCTTTCAACGGCCTGGGATCCGAAGGTATGTGAGGCTCGCCCACCATTGAATTAATTCTAAATTCCCCTTTGAATTGCGATCAGTTGCATGCTAATTTATTACCACAAACTATTTTGTAATTTAACTTGCAGCTCTGTCACGTCGGGGTGGTGATGCCGCCTTGGAGCTTTCCCATTGCTGACTAAATTTGGAACTGACATCATGAAGTTACTATTCTCCGGCTCCCCCACACCTCCATTCCTGCTCCAAATGGCCTCACTAAATTCCACCCTATGTTTGCAGCTTGCATGAAGCTTGCAGACTGGCCTTTAAAAATGGCGCCTTCCGTCACACTGTGGGCACTAGCTCCTGCCCACCACCCGTTATTGGCTGGCTACCCTGCCTGCCAGACATTAACTGGCTGCAGATGGGAAAATCACAGTGGAAGACCTGCCACCCGTACATGTGACCTCATGACCCGCACATGACTCCAGTGTTGAGACGTCCACTCCAGCCCTACATTTGCTGAGCTTCTCTGGATGGGGGCAAAGTGCCCATGTGGTCCAGAATTCCCTCCCTAAATGTCCCAGTTTCTGCAAATTTCCTCCTTTAAAGGCATTCCGTAAAACCTACCTTTTTGACCTAGCTTTGGTCACCTCATATCTCAGTATGTGGCTTGGTGATAACGCTCCTGTGAAGCACTTTGGGATGTTTTACTATGTTAAAGGCACACCTTATACCACCCCGTAACTCAATCATCAGGATATGTTAATTTTTATTGCTTAACCTGTAAATGGATCAAAAGGCAGGTATTAAGTAATGTTAGCAATATTAAGCCAGAAGTCAAGAAAACTGAATTCAATAAAAATAGCATTTTTTAAGACAGAGAAAATCCAAAATTGCTATTGTCAAAGCAAATCTTGTTTCTCAAATGACAGAAATCTGGGGGCTGACTTCACAAAAGTTCAACATTAGTCTCCAGAAGGCATGTACAGAAAAGATACGCATTTGCTATTAACCATGCATCGATGCACCCTTTGTTGAGTTCGTCCAGAAGAATGTCTGCCCAGTTAGAATAAAATAAATGTTATATATCAGCACAAATGAGGTCCCACTCCTTTTTATCCAGACAGCATTTCCCAATAACTGTATAAAAATGTAGCCTACTCCCCACCTAAAACAGAAGCCAGGATTCAAAAATGTCATATTTCAGTGATTAGTAGCCTGCTACCCACCAAATATTCATGATAAACATTTCTGTGTCTGCAAAATGTTATGGTTTCTACGCAGAATATCCCATGGGTGCTGACAGAATCATTTTCTTTCAACTGCACTGTTGATGTTGGACCTATTATGCAGTTCTGCACAAATCTGGTGAAAAATGTATCTTAATTTGCCAACTCCTACCTTTTTAAATAGTCTGCACAGCCGTTTGAAACATTATCAATGATAGAATGAATGAAGAACAAAACTCAACCAAACAAACCATTCTGAATAAAAAATCAGTTGTTCCTATTTACTTCTACTTTATTTCTGTTGTTGAGACTTCTTTCCTCATTGATGCGCTGGACAGCATTTTCATATGGAGTACCTCCTTGCCCTGCAAGACCATTACTAACTTCAAAAATACATGTTCAGGAAAATCAAGGAATTACATCATGGGACAGGCTTGTGGAGGCCAAAACCTTTTTCCTGCACCTGCGGAAGCCCATGTTCTTATGAAGCTGGATTTCCATGAGGATGAGCAGCAAGCTGGGATAATTTACAATAGAAACTATAACATTTTGCATCATGAATATTTGGAAGCCAAAATGAACCCAAAGTCAACCATATCGCGTTTATCTGGGAAAATCTTTTTTTGCAAGTTTGACCACTTTGGGTTCAAATATAGCTGTCAATTTGTCCAATAGGCAAATGTAAGTGCAAAGAACACAGTGCTTATTCATGTAAAAACATTTTTGAAAAAAAATTGAGTTAGGTTTGGCTGTACTTATACCAAATAGATGCAGGGTGGCAATTTGGGCAGAACAAGAATATTTCTTTGTGGTGTTGCAAAGAATTTTCTATGTAAACAAACACACTTTTGCTGCAACACAAAGAGGACAGAATTTACCCTACCCTCAGTGACTACTTTACCTCCACAGAGCGAACCTGTCATGTAAAGCAAATAAATAAAACAATTATTAATCCCCAAGGGAGAGCTTCCCTAATGGCACTGTTTGTAAAGGCAACATCTGGTGCAGTACTGAGGCATATAGGCTGGGAGGTCACAGTTTTGATTCCCTGTTTGTACTGAGATACCTGATCTCGACCAGGATAGTCGGTGGGGCAATGCAATTGGTTCCAGCAACCCCTGGTTAGACAAAGTGAAAAATAATCAGCTAAGGTTCCCACTTTAAATTGCTTTGTAATGGGCTCGACTGGATATTAAATGTGCACTGATGTTGGATTAAGATCAGGATCGGACTGAGCTATGATGCCTTGCATGAAAAGAAAGAATGTGTATTTAAATAGTGTCTTTTATGGCCACAGGACATTCCAAAATGCTTTACAGCCAATGAAGTACTGCTGAAGTATAGTCACTTTTGTAATATAGGAAATATACACTTACATCTCTTGCCCCACCCCTGCTTTATTTGCTTTAAACCTATTACATTTCTAACATTTGCCAGTTCTGATGATGAGTCACTGACCTGAAATGTTAACTCTGCTTCTCTGTCCACAGATGCTGCCAGACCTACTGAGTATTTCCAGCCTTTCTTGTTTTTATTACTTTCCTACCTATCATTGTGTCATCAACAAATTTAACAACCATGCCTTCAATCCCTTCATCCAAGTCATTTATGTAAATTGTAAAAAGTTGAGCCCCTAGCACTGATCCCTGCAGCACACCATTCGTTACATCCTGCCAACCAGAAAATTACCCATTTCTGTCTACTCTCTGTTTCGTGTTAGCTAGTCAATCTTCTATCCAAGCTTTTATTTTTCACAATAACCTTTGATGTGGCACCTTATCAAATTCCCTTCTGGAAATCTAAGTACAGTACATCCACCAGTTCCCCTTTATCCAAAACACATGTTACTTCTTCAAAGAATTCCAATAAATTGGTTAAACATGATCGCCTTTCACAAAACCATGTTGACTCTGCCTGTTTACCTTGAACTTTTCTAAGTGCCCTGCTATAACATCTTTAATAATAGCTTCCAACATTTTCCCTATGATATTAACCAATCAATGTTCATTTTCTGCATCTACAAATATAAAATGGCCACATATGTGAGGTACAAGAGGGCTACTGACATTAATCAAACCAGATCCCAGCAATGGTTGTCATTTCCAGGAAGAACGGGGAAGATTAAAACATGGCAAAATTCCAAAAAAGATATTCAACATTGCTCCGCATGATTTTCCATTGTTTCAGGAGAGATCTGTAGCATCAGAGATTCAGTGCTGATATTGAAATCTCCTCTTTCAGATGATATTCTACATTTTCTTTGACTTTGTAGCAGTTTTGATACAACTGAGTGGTTTGCTAGGCCATTTCAGAGGGCTTTTAAGAGTTAAGCACATTGCTGTGGGTCTGGAGTACATGTAGGCCAGACCAGGTAAGGACAGCAGATTTCCTTCCCTAAAGGACATTATTGAACCAGATGTGTTTTTACAACAATCGGCAATGGTTTTGTGGTCACAATTAGACTAGCTTTTAATTCCAGGTATAGTAACTGAATTCAAATTTCACCATTTGCCGTGGTGGGATTCACACCCATGTCCCAGATCATTAGCCTAGGCCTCTAGATTACTAGTCCAGTGACATTATCACTTCGCCACCGCCTCCCCTAATATTACACAGTTTATATTCCTCCCTTATTATACCAACTAGTCACAGTACTGTCCTTCTTTATCACAGCACACATCAGTAAAAACAGGCTTCCCATTATTTTTATCATCTTTTTATACAATCCTCGTGCTGTCTACTTTCCCAGACAGCAGAAACAGCAAAGAGGCATCAGTGCATCAATGTATTTTTACAGTGTCACCAGCAATAATAATGACATTCATGGGTGGGGGCAGGTGGTGAGTTTTAAACTACAAGGGAGGGGCACGTGTTGGTGAGTGCGGGGGTGGGAGTTAAGACATTTTTATAAATGCAGACATGTTGGAAACTCGACAAGATCCCACTGACTTCAGTATTTAATAAGTGAGTGTTTCGAGGTGTGCGGGAAACACCCATGGAACGGGCAGGTTGGCAATTACAATATGCAAAGTGGCAATTGATTGAAAATTTTACCCTGCCTTCTGGCTTTAACAGTCAATGCATGGGTTTCTGGACCTGACTGACACCGGTGCCTCAGGAGGCTCAGACTTTCACAGTAGGTCATTACTGACATCTACAGCCTTCTGGAAGAAGACCTTCTTCCAAGAGGGCATGTGGACACACATTGTCAGTGGCCATTAAGGTCACCACAACCCTGAATTTCTTTGCTTCTGGCTCCTTCCACAGCACTCTGGATGGCTCAACTGTGCAGGGAGGAGGAGGAGGAAGATTGGAAAAACAATATTGATAGGGGATGCTTTAGATAGGGGAGCAGAGAGGCATTTCTATAGCTTCACATGTGATTTAAGGATGGTATGGTGCCTCTCCAATGCCAGGGTCCAGGATGTCATTCAGTAGCAACAACATAGGTAGAAAGAGGCTTGAGATCCTGCAGGCAGAGTTCAGGGAGCTAGGAAAGAAATTAGTAAGCAGGGCCTCAAAGGTAGTAATCTCCAGATTACTCCCATTGCCACACCCTAGTGAGTACTGAAATAGGAGGATAGGGCATATGAATGCGTGGCTGGAGAGAGGGCTTTAGATTCCTGGGTCCGGTTCTAGGGGAGGTGGAACCTGTAAAAGCTGAATAGGACCAATGTCCTTGCAGGGCAGTTTGTTGGTACTGTGGGAGAGGATGTAAACTAATTTGGCAAGGTTGTGGGAACTAGGATGTAGCACTGGAAAGGAGTAATAAGGTGCACAGAGGATTGGGAGAGACAGATAGTACTAGAGTAAGACTAATGTGATAAAAGCAAAATACTGCGGATGCTGGAAATCTGAAACAAAAACAAGAAATGCTGGATTCACTCAGCAGGTCTGGCAGCATCTGTGGAAAGAGAAGCAGAGTTAACGTTTCGGGTCAGTGACCCTTCTTCGGAACTAATGTGATGTTGCATGGGATCAGATTAAGATGAAGAGGAAGATCTAATTCAGGTTTGCAGTGCATGTATATAAATGCATAAAGTGTGGTAAAAAAGGTTGTTGAGATGCATATAGCCACATGGGAAACGGCTCAAAAAAGGGCAGGACTGGATACTAAATATTCCTGGATACAGGGTGTTCAGGAAAGATAGGGAAGGAAAAAAAGGAGGAGGGGTGGCAGTATTGATTAAGGATAATATTACAGTGCTGGAGAGAGCAGATGTCCTTGACATCACCAGAACATAATCTATTTGGTTAGAGTTAAGAAACAATAGAGATGCTAGTACACGACTGGGTGTATTCTATAGGCCACCAATTAATGGGAAAGATATGGAGGAACAAATTTGCAGAGAAATTACAGAGATGTTTAAAAACTATATAGAGTATTAAAAATTGGGACTTCAATTATCCTCACATAAACTGGGATAGTAATAGTATAAGGGGCGGAGAGGGGGAAGAGTTTCTGAGGTATGTTCAGGAGAATTTTCTTGAGCAGTGCATTTCCAGCCCAATGAGGAAGGATGCATTGCTGGATCTGGTTCTAGGGAATGAGGTGGGCCAAGTGGATTAAGTGTCATTAGGGGAGCATTGATCACAATATTATAAAGTTTAGATTAGTTATGGAAAAGTACAAGAGCCAATCAGGAGTAAAAATACTTCATTGGAGGAAGGCCAATTCCTGTGGGTTGAGAATGGATCTGTCCTGGATGACTTGGAGTCAAAGATTGGCAGGCAAAACTGTAATCGAACAATGGGCAGCCTTTAAAGAGGATATAATTCGGGTAGTCGAGGTACATTCCCACGAGGGGTAATGGAGCTCCCTAGATGATGGAAGAGATACAGAGTAAGATGAAGCAGAAAAGAGGGTGTATGACAGATGTCAGTTTGTACATTCAAGTGAGAACCAAGCTGAATATAGAAAGTTCAGAGTGGAAGTTGTCATGCTAGGCCCCCACCTGCCAAGAACGAGGCACATTAATTTTGTCATGAACATTGATTTTAACCTGTTACTGGAGTTAAGAAAGGACTTGTTAAACATATCAGCCGTGGCTGGAAAATACATTTGCCTATTAACAGACAGTGTTTGGAAGGACAAAACAGCCATTCCCTGACATTCAACCCAAAATGAACTTTTGATCATCAGATGTTGAAGGTGGGGGAGCTCGCATTCCAGGTTGACTGCTAAGATGGCCGAATACACAAAGAGACATGATCAAACCAGTTAGTCACATGACTAACCTGCTGGGCAACCTGCGTTCTTTGAATTTGTACAAACAGTTTGGGCAGAAAGCTGTTTGCCCCTGGACTGAGAAGATCTCTCTCCTGTCTGCTCCCATCTCTTTCTCACAAGCCTCTGAATCCACTGAAGACACATGAACCCCAAGAGAGAAAAGTCTCCCATAGCGAACAAGGTTTAAGAAGAATACTGGGCCCTAACGAAAAGCAAGATCTACCTACAATCAAGGACTCTACAATGAGCTCGAAGAACTGTAACAACAATCTCCTCAGATATTGCCTCAAACTTTTCCACTTTATTTCTTCTGTGGCATGTAAGACACTTAAACAGGGGGTCTCACTTTCCTCTAAAGTCCGTATCCCGTACTAAGTATCAATGACACGAAACAAACTTTGGATACAATTTCCACTTTATGTGGAAAACCTTTATTAACCCACTAAGCAATAGTATATACTTACAATACCAGTTGCTTAGTTAGACCCACATGCAGGAGCTCATTCTTGTGTGGTTGGACTGCTGAACGATATCTTCCGCATGACTTCCTGTGACTGACCAAGTCACACTTCCCTGGCTGAAGCAACAATGTCCTTGTGGGCTGTGGCTTTATACCCCTTTCTGACCCTGGTCCCTTGACATATATGGTAATGTCTTGAATTGGGACATCCGATTGGGTTTCAGTGCCTTATCAGTCCCACCATGGCCATGCAAGACCACCGGCATGTGGTTATTTCCTGCTCTCAGTGGGTGTTGGGAGGGGGTCTTAAGTGCATGCCAGCAATGGAGGTGATATCTGTATCTTGATGAGGTGGAAGAAAACTATTCACACATATTCCAAGATGTCATTGTCTTAAGAGTTGTTGTAGATGGAGTGTCTGATGTTGTCTGGGTCGCTATTTTAATGGTATGTCCTGACATGTCTGTGTGTGTGTGTGTCCCTGTTCAGTTAAATTGTCTTTATTTTTAAAAAGTCTAATATGAGCCCCAGTAATGATGTCTTCAGTCAGAATTCTTCTCACTTTGTCCGATGTCCTCCACAATCCATGTGCCTACTAACCAGTGAGCTCCACATGCTGGTCCACATCACAATTGGTTACATTTAACTTATAAACAGAAATGCAAGAGATATTAATAATGCCTACAGCATAACAGAAATACAAGAGATATCCAAATGCCTTACAGGCAGATGCAATTTAACGCAGAGAAGTGCAAAGTGATACATTTTGGTAGGAAGAATGAGGACAGGCAATATAAACTAAAGGGGAAAATTTCAAAGGGTGTGCAGGAACAGACCGCTGTAGGCGTAGAAGTGCACAAATCATTGAAGGTGGGAGGGCAATCTGAGAAAGTGGTTAAAAGGCATATGGGATCCTGGGCTTTATAAATAGAGGGCATATGGTATAAAAGCAAAGATGCTATGAGGAACCTTTATAAAACACTGTTTCAACCTCAACTGGAGTACTGTGTCCAGGTAGGTTGTGAAGGCTTTGGCAAGGGTGCAGAAAAGACATACGAGAATGATTGCAAGGATGAGGGACTTCAATTACGAGGATAAACTGGAGAAGCTGGGATTGTCCTCCTTAGAGAAGAGGCTGAGAGGAGATTTCATAGAGGTGCTCACAATCATGAGGGGTCTAGACAAACTAGATAGAGAGAAACTGTTCCCATTGGGAGAAAGATCAAGAATCAAAGAACCCATATCTAAAGTGATTGGCAAAAAAGCCACAGGTGACATGAGAAATAATTATTTTACGCAGTGAGTGCTTATGGTCTGGAATGCAATGTGTGAAAGGATGGTGGAGGCAGAGTCAAGTGTGGCTTTTAAAAGGGAATTGGGAAAACAACTGAAGGGAAAAAAATTGCAGGGCTAAGGGGAGAGGGCCGTGGAGTGGGACCAGCTAAATTGATCTTGCAGAGAAAAGGTACAGGCTTGACAGGCCAAATGGCCGCCTTCTATGCTGGAACCATTACATTATTCTATGGTTCGATGATCTGCTGGTGACATCTGCAGCATTTCAGAATCTGCTGCATACAGGTGCATACCCCAAGCGACTGATGCCATGTTTATCAGGGCCGCCACTTATGTCCACTTTGCTTCTGATGAAGCCAGTTCGAATGAGAGGGCCGTTGGGTTTGTTGCAATGGCTGGATTCCCACAGGTATAGGGAGTCATTGACTACACACAAGTGGCAATCAGGCCAGCTCAAATTAACCAGGAATATTTGTCAATTGAAAGGGATTCGACTCCATCAATATTCAGCTGGTTTGTGACCACTGGAAGGTTTTCATGCATGTCTGTGGAAGATATCTTGGAAGCTTCCCCGATGCCTTCATTCTGCGCCAGTCAAATCTTCCACAGATCTTTACACCTCCAAAAAGACTCAGTATATGTCTCCTTGGAGACAAGGGCTACTCTCTAAGGAAGTGGCTAATGATACCAGTGAGAAGCCCTATAACTGATGCCCAGGAAAGGTACAACTGGAGCCACATGAGCACAAGAGCAAGTGATTGTGTTGCTGAAGATGTAATGCAGGTGCCTGGACAGATCTGGGGCACCTTTCAATATATACCAGCAAGGGTGTCCATAATGGTTGTGGTCTGCTAAGCCTTGTACAACATTGTGCAGCAGAGAGGACTGAAGATGTAGGAGGAAGAAGGTGAAGACTGCTTTTCATCTTCAGAGGAGGAGGAGGAGCCTGATGGGGCCAGGGTTCCTGCAGCCAGACAAGTTGCCAAGTTGCCAGACAAGCCTGCGACGGACTCATATAGGCAAGCTTCAGATAACTTGACTGTGTGAAGCCATATGGCACAACAATGCTGAACGCACTAGGTCCAACTCATCGCCCCAACCCCACCCACACTCCAACACAAAGCATTCCCACAGTCAATAATCATTTCATCTCATTGACATCTATTGCTCATCTTCTGCTCTGGTCATACCCCTTTCCTCTTGGCTGATGGTCACATGGCAACAATGGAGATGGTTGGTCAATGGAGAGTTGAAATAAAGTTTATGGGTTCATTAATATTGACTGTAAAATTGACCCAGTGACAGACCAAGCACCAAAGGGGCGGCACAGTGGCGCAGTGGTTAGCACCGCAGCCTCACAGCTCCAGGGACCCGGGTTCGATTCTGGGTACTGCCTGTGTGGAGTTTGCAAGTTCTCCCTGTGTCTGCGTGGGTTTCCTCCGGGTGCTCCGGTTTCCTCCCACAAGCCAAAAGACTTGCAGGTTGATAGGTAAATTGGCCATTATAAATTGTCACTAGTATAGGTAGGTGGTAGGGAAATATAGGGACAGGTGGGGATGTTTGGTAGGAATATGGGATTAGTGTAGGATTAGTATAAAATGGGTGGTTGATGTTCGGCACAGACTCGGTGGGTCGAAGGGCCTGTTTCAGTGCTGTATCTCTAATCTCTAATCTAATCTAATCTAATCTTTCTCTTCCTTTTTCTATTACTTCTACAAGGTGTTATCCCTGTGACTTCAGCAGAGCTAGGGGCAGGCTTCTTGTTCACCCGTGCTAACAGATGAGAAGCCCGTGGAGGATGTCCTCTGGATTTTGGAGCCTGTGAGGGCCTCGCCAGAGACTATCCCACCCTCAGCTGTGCAGGAGAAGACTCAAGTCAATGGAGCAGGAGGCAACATGTGGGGCTCTGACTGGTGGGGCTGGGGTGGGGGGAGGTGGGGGTGGAGTGGCAGTACTTTGAGCAGAGTCCTCACTTCCATGTGTTCTTTCTCCATCTTCCCGCTCATGGCCTTGCTGCACCTCCCTGTTAGCCAAGAGCTAGAGAGCACTTTTCTGCACTTCAGTGCCGAATGGCGAAAGCAAGGTTTTCCTCCATCCTACTTAAGCTTCAGGCTGACTGTCCAGGCCATTGGTGTGGGCCAGCACGCATTCAGTTGCCTGCTGCCACATCCGATTCTTCATGCTGGTGGGCGCTCTTTCCATGGAGATGGACATCAGCACACATGCTGGAGACACAGACTCCTCCAAACTCTCTCCAATGTTGTGCAGTGCCTCTGGAAATGCTGACAGAAGCTCACACATTTTCTGCTGCTTCTCCAGAATAGTCATCTTGGTCGATGACCCCCCGAGGCTCAGCATCTGCATCCAGCTAAACAGAGCTTGGAGGGTCCTGCACCCTCCTACAGGTCTCTCCACTGCTGTCCCTGTTTTTGCACCTGCTCCTGCTCACTTGTGATGTGTGACTTACCATATACAACCCAGCTCCTTATCTTGGAGGCCCCACTGTGTTGTGTGTATCTAAGCTGGTGGAGGGTGTGGATGAGTTGTGTACTTGCTCAGAATGTGTGACCTCCTCTGGGAACTCCTTGGCCTCCTCCCACGGCAGTTCCTGCATCACACTTGAAGGTCCTGTGGAAGATGAAAGACATGAATTAGAACTGACATGGGGAAAGGGTTCAAAGACATCATTGTGCAGATGATCACATTTTCATGATCACAGCAATTCAACATGAGTGATTGTTATGTTGATTTGTGGCTGTGATATCTAATTCTGTCATCAGGTATCTGGGAGACCTCCATCTCTCCATTGCCAATGGTCATGTGCTCCACCACCCTGCTGATCTCCATGGCCTTCTCCTCCACAGCTGTCAGGGTAGTTACAGCTGCAGAGCCACTCTGGTTCTCCACCTGTCCCTGGATTTTTGCGCTCTCTTCTTCTGCAAGGGCAGAAAGCAGAGAGTTATAAGTGTGAGAAGTGAAATGTTTTGAGAGGATGGAAGAACAACATTTGTGGAGGGTGACTGTGAGGGATGGGAATGAGATGTCAATAAGATGAGGGTGAGTATCAATGGTGGCTGTTCAGATGAGGATGTGAGGATGTTCCTCAAGAGAAGAGAATGGGTGGATCTGCATGGTGCGTTGGTCTGAGGAGTGCCATGCAGAAGAATGATGGGGTCGTCAGAATGCGGGGGTTGGCACTTGAATATGGGATGCCACTCACCTTTCCTGATGATGTCACTGAATTTCTTTTAGCACTGTATCCATGAGTGAGGGATCACACTCCTGCTGTTGACCTGAGCCCGTTTGAGCCACACCGCTTAGCTTCAGAGGCTGGCCTCTTTCTCCCATCTGCTAGGAAGAGTGTTTCTCTGTAGTATGGCCTATATACTAGCATCACACTGGCGTTGAAATTCATATAATACAGTACTCATTTGTGTGATAGGCAGAACTTCTTTTTGGCTTGACGTATATTGGCCATACATCCCAAAGACTGGCGGATCAAATCGAACAACATGTCGCTTCTGCTGATCGCAACGGATAAGGTACAGAACGTACCCAACCAACCTGTGCTTGCAAAACTCCAAGCCTAGAGTCCAACATTAGATGTGATTCTGCGATTGGACAACATTTGCTAAATAATCCTCAGTTTGCTAAGAAATACGCTGACAACTAATTTAAGCTTGCCAGTCGGACTTGCAGTGTGGCGCTTTTGTGCTTACTGGAAGCCACATATATTAATACACATGGCCCTGCTCTTTGCAGACAGAAAGAGCATATACACATATTGTGCCTGTTTCAGCTAAACAAAATAAGTGACAGCCACTTGCTGGTTCATTCCTCAGGGCAATGCCTTGACCAATTAGAGTCAAGCTGCCTGGTTTAAGTTTCAAATAAAGCTTGGCAGTTAACTATCAGTCACCATAAACTGGTGCATTCTCCATGACAACGCCTCTACCAATCAGAGTTCACTTGCCAACCAATCAGCACTCTCTTCTCATACAGTATAAATTTGTTGATTCCCTTACATTGGTATTCTTGCAAATTGTCCTGATGAGTGCAAGATGAAAAGCTTCGACAAAATGTCTCTGTTTTCAGCAATACTCAAATTCTTTACTCCCAAACGACAAGTATGGGGTCTCATTTCTTCAGGTATTAATTGTTGTTGGAGATTTTAAAGATGTAAATTTTTTAATTAAAAACTTTTTTTTAACTTTTCCTTTCTGTCTCTTTTCTCTCTCTCTCAATCCAATCTTTCTTTCCCCCTCTTTATTTCTCTTTCTATACCTGATGTGACTTTGAATTTACCCAGTTTAATTTACATTTCCTTCTCAGACCTTGTGCTGTTAATTTCATAATCCTTCAGTCTGATTGGTTAAGAAAATACCTTACTTGCCCTGTTTGCACAGGTACAAAAGGCCCGGTTTTCTGTGCTGTGACATTATCAGCTCTCATTTTCAGCAACTTACCGTGCAAAAATTTGAAAACCGGAACAATGCAAGGGCAAGTCTAATTAATAGCAGATGCCATTAGATGCCCTGCTATTAGATACCCTTCTATAGCAAATTATGGCCCATAATGTTTGGGGCCCAATACAAGTAGATTTTTCATTCACAGAGGAAATGTATTCTTTGGAAAGGAGTAACTAAACTCTTTAAACTAATACAGTTTCCTTTTAAATACATGTGTTTCTTTGACTGACACTGACTTCAGCAGTGTCTGGCTCTCTATCCATGATGACATTCAAATATGAATGAAAGTAGGCTCTAATTAAACAGGAAAATACTAGGGGCCGTATTTTGTGGAGCTCCCGATGTCAGGCTCCATGGTGGGGGTAGGGGCGGAAGATTGCAGCAGCAGCGGCCCACCACGGAGCCTGACACCAGAATTGACAGGCACAATTTTCCCGGCGATGGCGAGGCTCTGTGGCGTCACTACCCCCTGCTGCTGGGCAAAGGGACCCAACTTTAAATATCTCTGCATACATTTAAATAATATTCCCCATGATCTTACCGTCGGCTCCAGAACTTCAGTGTGATGGGCGGCACTCATGCGCCTTCACTTTCCTGTCAGGGAAAGCTGGTGCCATCAAGGTGGGGAGGGGCGGGGAGGGGAGGAGGGTTGCGGGATCAGAGCACTTTTAGTATAGTGGTGGTGGGAAGGGGGCAACTCTGCACTTTGTTCAGTTGTGGGGGGGGGGGGGGGAAGAGGGGGTCGACTTTGCACTTTGTACAATTGGGGGGAGAAGGGATCAACTCTGCAATTTCAGTGTATTGGGGTGGGGGGGTGGGGAGGAGACGGGCCAAACATTTATTTTCAGTGTAGCTGCGGAGGGGGTGGGGTGGGGGAGCAATTCTGCACTCTCTGAGCAGGGCTGTCAGCCCTTTAAAAATGGCGCCAGTGCCTGCGCAGAGATAGCTGATGCGTTCACAATGTCGCCGAGGCCACCCCCACCACGTGATTGGGGACTTGAATATTTAAATGAGCCACCACACTCAAGATCGAAATTTAAATAAGCTCTAGAGGTGGGAGTCCGTTTGAGTCCTAAACAAAACACGGAAAGCTGCCCTTTGTTACCAGTGGTAAAGTCTGAAATCTTCTTCTTCTTTGGCCTCCTTGTCTCGAAAGACAATGGGTAAGTGCCTGGAGGTGGTCAGTGGTTTGTGAAGCAGCGCCTGGATTGCCTATAAAGGCCAATTCTAGAGTGACAGACTCTTCCACAGGTGCTGCAGATAAAATTGGTTGTCGGGGCTGTTACACAGTTGGCTCTCTCCTTGCGCTTCTGTCTTTTTTCCTGCCAACTGCTAAGTCTCATCGACTCGCCACGCTTTAGCCCCGCCTTTATGGTTGTCCGCCAGCTCTGGCAATCGCTGGCATCTGACTCCCACGACTTGTGATCAATGTCACAGGACTTCATGTCGCATTTGCAGACATCTTTAAAGCGGAGACAAGGACGGTCGGTGGGTCGGATACCAGTGACGAGCTCGCTGTACAATGTGTCCTTGGGGATCCTGCCATCTTCCATGCGGCTCACATGGCCAAGCCATCTCAAGCGCCGCTGGCTTAGTAGGGTGTATATGCTGGGGATATTGGCCACCTCGAGGACTTCTGTGTTGGAGATACGGTCCTGCCACCTGATGCCAAGGATTCTCCAGAGGCAGCGAGGATGGAATGAATTGAGACGTCGCTCTTGGCTGACGTACGTTGTCCAGGTCTCTCTGCCATAGAGCAAGGTACTGAGGACACAGGCTTGATACACTTGGACTTTTGTGTTCTGTGTCAGTGCACCATTTTCCCACACTCTCTTGGCCAGTCTGGACATAGCAGAGGAAGCTTTTCCCATGCGCTTGTTTAATTCTGCGTCGAGAGACAGGTGATAGTTGAGCCTAGGTAGGTGAACTCTTGAACCACTTCCAGAGTGTGGTCGCCGATATTTATGGATGGGGCATTTGTGACGTCCTGTCCCATGATGTTCGTTTTCTTGAGGCTGATGGTTCGGCCAAATTCGGTGCAGGCAGCCGCAAACCTGTCGATGAGACTCTGCAGACACTCTTCACTGTGAGATGTTAAAGCAGCATCGTCAGCAAAGAGGAGTTCCTTGATGAGGACTTTCCGTACTTTGGTCTTCGCTCTAAGGCGGGCAAGGTTGAACAACCTGCCACCTGATCTTGTGTGGAGGAAAATTCCTTCTTCTGAAGACTTGAACGCATGTGAGAGCAGCAGGGAGAAGAAGAGCCCAAACAGTGTAGGTGCGAGAACACAGCCCTGTTTCACGCCACTCAGGATAGGAAAGGGGTCTGATGAGGCGCTGCTATGCTGAATTGTGCCTTTCATATTGTCATGGAATGAGGTGATGATACTTAGTATCTTTGGTGGACATCCGATCTTTTCTAGTAGTCTGAAGAGACCACGTCTGTTGACGAGGTCAAAGGCTTAGGTGAGATCAATGAAAGCAACGTAGAGAGGCATCTGTTCACGGCATTTCTCCTGTAGCTGGCGAAGGTAGAACAGCATGTCAATGGTGGATCTCTCTGCTCGAAAGCCACACTGTGCCTCAGGGTAGACACGCTCAGCCAGCTTCTGGAGCCTGTTTAAAACGACTCGAACGAAGACTTTCCCCACTATGCTGAGCAGGGAGATTCCACGGTAGTTGTTGCAGTCACCGCGGTCACCCTTGTTCTTATAGAGGGTGATGATATTGGCATCGCGCATGTCCTGTGGTACTGCTCCCTCGTCCCAGCACAGGCAAAGCAGTTCGTACAGTGCTGAATGTATAGCAGGCTTGGCACTCTTGATAATTTCAGGGGTAATGCCGTCCTTTCCAGGGGATTTTCCGCTGGCTAGAGAAAGATATTTAGGATTTCATTGCTATTAGTGAACAAAGAGAATCCCCTCAAATAATATCAACTGGGTCATTGAATTAATTCAGTAAGTATCTGAATGAGGTTCAATTATGTCACATCCTATTATGTGCACTAATGTTTTTCAACATGTCATTTTGTTTGTAAGCACTTAAATCATTGTTTTCCAAAGCCTTTTGTTAACGAAACTCATGTTGCTTAAAAATCTATTAATATTTTAATGTTAAAACTGTATTCCTACATACTGAGCAATGTTGTACTGGGATCATTCTGTCCTGGAGGTATGATGAAGGACAGTGGCGAGATGTGGCCTTTTAAATTTGCGGCAGTCCAGTAGTTTAGCGTGTAGTCTAGTAATGGGGGGGGGGGGGAGGTGTTGGAGAAAAGAATGTTTGAACATAGGGTTTATAGGTCTATCGGAACACTAGCAGTTTGAGGAAGAGCAGGAGGTATGTGGCCTCATGGTTAATATGTACAGGAATCTTTGCTCCCGGCCGTTGTGCTGGTTTTACGCCGTCGTTCCTGCTGCCAGCAATTTTCATGAATTTGCCCAAAAGCACAACCCTTGAAGGTAATTTAGTTTGTTGTTCCCCTTTGATTTAACACTCCAATGTCTAACTCCTGTGTAAACCCTTCACAGTTATATTAGAGGTCAGTAACAGAATGCAGAATCTGACTGGGAAAAAACCTAACATTACACTTTTTGGTGCACTCAATTTAATAAAACCCTAAAAACTTAGGCAGCGAAAAAAATTAGATCTGAATTTCCTGTCAGGCAATATTAAAAGATGACTATAAAACATGTATTGAATTAAATGGTTTCTGGGAAGAACTCAAAATTATGTCTCACAGAAAATGGAAGATAGCTTTTCAATACTTGTTTTAAATGTGCTATTTCAGTTCAGTGAAGTGGCATTCCACTTTTGGCACTTGGTGACATTAATAAACAATCCCAGAGTAGGAACAGCACCGTGAAAAGCAGACTAAAGTTTCTGCTACTCTGCTCCAAATATATGCCATAATTTCAGCCTTTGAAGAGCACCCTCAAATTTGTTTCCATTTTCTTGGCCAATTCAGTGCTAAATTGTATTATGCTGTTGATCTGCACCCACTCGGAACTGTGCTGAGACTGCCCAGACTCACATACAATACTTCTATCACATTAGTCTGGAGCAGGCTCAAACCCGAGTCCTGAGCTGGAAGAACAGTGGGAGTATTTTTCCGAGTACAAGCTGGCTGCAGGGCTTCTTTCTAAATATTTCCGGTGTGCTGCTCATGACTTTTGGATATATATGTATATATATGTATGCTCTCATCGGGCAAAGTTCCCTACTGTCACTGTGTACTTGAAAAATTATCCCCCCCCCACCCGCCCCCTGCAAGCAAACCAGGCCAAGCATTAATCCATTACCCATTAACCAGTCTCTTTTTCCTGGTGATCCTAGAATTATAGAAAGTTTAAGGCACAGAAAGAGGCCACTTGGCCCATCCTGTACTACATTCACCATTGTTTTAAAACTCTCAGCGAGAATGCAGTTTTGTTACACTAAAACATAGTGCCTGTTTTTGCAGGATAAACTGGGAGTTTGGTAATGGTAGACATTGAGAATTTTGTTATAAGCTAAGCTCGCTGATGTTGTGTTACAATGAGTTTTGCAAGTTGTCTTTTTCAATGCTACAAGTAAGATTTTCCTGGTTGCTGATTCAGAATGGACCCTAAGCCAAGCTTCCTACCCCACATCTGGTTCATTGCCAAGATCAGTTCCACCCAACACGGGAACACAGCCCATTTATGCCTCTACCTTACCTCCTCTGCAGCTGAAGTTCTCATACAATTAATCATTTCCTTACAGAGGCTCATTTCACTTTCATAAATCCCTGCTAACCCAGAACTCTGCAACCTGAATCCTTTGCTATTCAAAGCAAATAGTGCCAATTGTCCAGTTCCACCAGTTCCTGTGCCAGACAGTTAAAAAGATCACAAAGATAAGTACTGGGTGTGGGAGATCATTCAGCCCATCTAACTTGTCCTTCCATAAAAACTTACAATTTCTCTCTTCATCACAGCACCTAACTGCCTCTTGACTGACTCGAGTTTTGGCCTCCATTACTCTGCCCAGATGACCATTTCAGACATCCATCACTGTTTACTTGAAGTACGTTGTGACATCAGTCCTGAGCTTTGCTCTTACCAGTTTATACCTATAATCTCTTTATCCTGCAACTATTGTTTAATTTTGAATAGCACTCAAGATTAACCTTTTCTATTCCATTGATTATCTTATATATTTTAACTTTGAAATCTTCTTCATCTGTAAATGACATCCACATCCTCCAACCATCTGAATCTGAATCAGAAAAGCAATCTTTCAGCATTACAATCCTCTCTGGAACTCTGTTCTAAAACTCTTCCACCTTACTACCTCTGTCCTTACCTCGAACCACCCCATCCCCCAAACTTATCTCTTTGATCTCTTCCCAAATTCTTATACTTCCTATTGAATGTTTCTCTTTTTCTCTATCCCCTGGTAAACTACACCGAGATGTTCTTTTGCAAGTTGCCTGTTACATGAATCAAATTTATTGCTGTATTAACTGACCTGGGAGACCCTGATGCTGAAACTGGCTGCTTGAAATGGAAAGTGCGATATTTCTGCCAAAAAAATGCATCCCTCACCTTGATATACTCAAAATTGATAAAAAGGGATAAACTTGAAATTACATGCGTCTGCCAGACAGATCCACAACAGCACCTGCAACCAACAGCCTTAATGTGTAATGGCTGTTGGCTGCACATTTATATTGAACCCTGCTGTTTCCAGGGGAAAGTTGATAAATTCCACAGCACTAGGTTTTTTTGTCAGGTAATGTCTGGCACAGGAGAAATATTTCTAATTTACTCAAAGTTAAAGGGCTGTTGTAATTAGAAATCTGAAAGTTTGTGCTTTTCCCCCTCAGATAATATTAGGAAATGTCCTTTCTATTACAGTGTTTGTTAATTATCTCGATGTTTATGTTTATGCAGCCCAGCCTCTACCAGTCATGGATGAGCTGGACATACAGCCAACCAAATCGGAACTCAGTGATGCCATTGATTCTTTAGCCAGCGGAAAAGCCCCCGGGAAGGACAGCATTACCCCTGAAATAATCAAGAGTGCCAAGCCTGCTATACTCTCAGCACTACATGAACTGCTATGCCTGTGCTGGGACGAGGGAGCAGTACCCCAGGACATGCGCGATGCCAACATCATCATCCTCTATAAAAACAAAGGTGACCGCAGTGACTGCAACAACGACCGTGGAATCTCCCTGCTCAGCATAGTGGGGAAAGTCTTTGCTCGAGTCGCTCTGAACAGGCTCCAGAAGCTGGCCGAGCGCGTCTACCCTGAGGCACAGTGTGGCTTTCGTGCAGAGAGATCGACCATTGACATGCTGTTCTCCCTTCGTCAGATACAGGAGAAATGCCGTGAACAACAGATGCCCGTCTACATTGCTTTCATTGATCTCACCAAAGCCTTTGACCTCGTCAGCAGACGTGGTCTCTTCAGACTACTAGAAAAGATCGGATGTCCACCAAAGCTACTAAGTATCATCACCTCATTCCATGACAATATGAAAGGCACAATTCAACATGGTGGCTCCTCATCAGAGCCCTTTCCTATCCTGAGCGGTGTGAAACAGGGCTGTGTTCTCGCACCCACACTTTTTGGGATTTTCTGCTCCCTGCTGCTTTCACATGCGTTCAAATCCTCTGAAGAAGGAGTTTTCCTCCACACAAGATCAGGGGGCAGGTTGTTCAACCTTGCCCGTCTAAGAGCGAAGTCCAAAGTACGGAAAGTCCTCATCAGAGAACTCCTCTTTGCTGACGATGCTGCTTTAACATCTCACACTGAAGAGTGCCTGCAGAGTCTCATCGACAGGTTTGCGTCTGCCTGCAATGAATTTGGCCTAACCATCAGCCTCAAGAAAACGAACATCATGGGGCAGGACGTCAGAAATGCTCCATCCATCAATATTGGCGACCACGCTCTGGAAGTGGTTCAAGAGTTCACCTACCTAGGCTCAACTATCACCAGTAACCTGTCTCTAGATGCAGAAATCAACAAGCGCATGGGTAAGGCTTCCACTGCTATGTCCAGACCGGCCAAGAGAGTGTGGGAAAATGGCACACTGACACGGAACACAAAAGTCCGAGTGTATCAGGCCTGTGTCCTCAGTACCTTGCTCTACGGCAGCGAGGCCTGGACAACGTATGCCAGCCAAGAGCGACGTCTCAATTCATTCCATCTTCGCTGCCTTCGGAGAATACTTGGCATCAGGTGGCAGGACTATATCTTCAACACAGAAGTCCTTGAAGCGGCCAACACCCCCAGCTTATACACACTACTGAGTCAGCGGCGCTTGAGATGGCTTGGCCATGTGAGCCGCATGGAAGATGGCAGGATCCCCAAAGACACATTGTACAGCGAGCTCGCCACTGGTATCAGACCCACCGGCCGTCCATGTCTCCGCTATAAAGACGTCTGCAAACGCGACATGAAATCCTGTGACATTGATCACAAGTCGTGGGAGTCAGTTGCCAGCATTCGCCAGAGCTGGCGGGCAGCCATAAAGACAGGGCTAAATTGTGGCGAGTCGAATTAGTCGTTGGCAGGAAAAAAGACAGAGGCGCAAGGGGAGAGCCAACTGTGCAACAGCCCCGACAAACAAATTTCTCTGCAGCACCTGTGGAAGAGCCTGTCACTCTAGAATTGGCCTTTATAGCTGCTCCACAAACCACTGACCACCTCCAGGCGCATATCCATTGTCTCTCGAGATAAGGAGGCCCAAAAGAAAAAAAAGATGTTTATGTTTGTTACATGCATTAAACAGTAATTAATTTCTCACTCACCAAATTACTTATTTTAGGATGGAGTTAAACTACAGCCTGTGTGAACTCAAACTGGTGTCAGGTGAGATTTTCCGCCACTTCGTTTTAGCCCACAATCTGACGCAAATTTTGCGTTGATGGGCGCTTTGCATGAGCATGCAGTATAACTGCAGTGTTCATTGTGTCGCGAAGGGTGAGTGATGGGTCACCACAGTATGTGTTGATAGGGAATATTGGAGTTCAAGGATTACTCTCATGCACTTCTGAATAACCAATTTTAGATTGACACTGACAAAGGCTTGCGTGCAAGTTGTCGGTTCACTCAGCTGAAGAATGGCACATTAAAGGGGAGAGAAAAACAGACAGCTGAGAAAAGGTGAGGCACCTCCACACAAATGAGCGAGGAAAACCGAAGGGCTTTTTCTCATACAACTCATCGCAACCTGCTCGAGAACGGGATAAGAGGCCTGCGAGTGGGTTTTCTCAGGCCCCCGAGGGTATGGTGCTGAGTGCAGAAGGGCGAAAAAATAAAATATTCTTTGTATTATTGTTTACTTCAGAATAAAATAGTTGCTATCGACAACGCACTGTTGCACCACGACCCCTCATATTATATAGATCGTATTTATGTCAATAACTTGAAAAGGGGGGGAAAACACTTGACAACTTTTTCTTTGTTGTGATGAGCTTGATACGAATTCCAAAACGAGCTTTCTGCAGAGTCCCTTCCCCTTGTAAAGTGGAATACTATCTCCTTGTAAAGTGCTCGGCTTCAATTTTTTGTAACGTGTGCTGTAACTTCAAGGAGTTGGGCTGTACTTCAGCTGCCACGGAAATGTGATTTTGAGAACCTCAGCAATGAGCTGCATCTTCTCTGCCATGAGCCTTCACTCTGGATTCCGAGATCATATATCAAACAAGGGAAAATCGTGCACTGAATTAGTACAGAGGGAGTTGCCGACTAATTACTACAGAACAGAACTTGACAACATCAGATTTTTTCACCGAGTGAAATAACAATTAGAATTCACTTTCAGCAGCTCCGGGGCCAGACTGCGCGGGTGATACTTGGTCAACCGTAGGAAAATAAGAACATTGTTATAAAGCAGCAAATCCCGTCCCTTATACCGCAAAAATAACTCCATGTGAACGTATCCTGTTATATACATTAATTATTTTTAACAGTAAAGATTAACAGCAGTCTTTTGTATATGTTTTAGGTTACACTTTCAATTGCTCTGCTGGGACTTAAGTGGTTTATTATTTGTGAGACACGATACACTTTTATACACGATTAATTAAATCCTAAGGAGTCCCTTGTTACTGATACTAAGCAGCCCCAGCCACTTGTGAGAGAGCTCATCTGGAAACTGTGTTTGTGCGTGCTCGCCCTCTCCCCATAAATCTTGTCGTTTAGTTTCGAAATACTGCAGGGAGCCTTAAGTACTGGCTGTTGACCTTGGTCATAGGACTTGACTCCCTCTCTTTTGACTCTTGTGATATTTGAACCGTGTTGAAGTGCAGGAGCAAGCAGTCCACACTTAGCGGGAGGAAAGACTAAGCTTCCCAGTTCTCAACAGTCTCCATGCCACGCTGTAACCTGATGGAGAACTTTCGAGATGATTACAAAAACCAGTAACAGTATACTTCTGAAATGAGTCCGAGTGTGTCCCCTGCTCAATTATTTGACTTTATTGGTCATTAACACGGCAATTTATTATTCAGTCGGCTAGCTGCACTGTTGCTTGCTGTCTCATTTGCAAAGTTCCCCGTCGTTGTGCTGGTAATACTGAACGACAAAGACAGACTTATTATCAATAGCGTGGCCTTCATTGAGAGTTAGCTTGCGGTGTCCGCCGGCACGCTTCAGACCTTCTGCGACCGGGGTGGAGGAACTGGAGTGCATCATCACCCCGAGAATGTCACTTTAATCTGATTAGCTAAGCTTCCTTTAAAGTTTTTTTTCTGTTACAATATATTAGTGGTGCCCCTTTCAGAAGGGGCACTTAATTCCTCTTTATTGGCAACCTTCTGGATGGATCAAAAGAGGTATACTTCCCGGGGTGCCTCACGATGCATTTGACTGAGATCAATGACAAAACAGCACTACATGTACGCAGAGCTCCATTACTGGGGCACTTAATTTTTTGATGTTGTAGCCAGAACATTTACTTTTTCCTAGCATTAGAACAGTGAGAAGGATGCTTCTGGCAGGACCAGTGGATAAACCTTTAAAAATGTGCCTTTGGTCTGGCACTAGTATAAAAGCAGCACTAGACTATCTACTAAAACTGAACTTCCACCTTTCAGTTTTTAGACACTGGGGAGTCAGATCACTGGCCTAGTTTCCACGTTGTGCTGTTACTTGTGTCTTAAGGCATGCCTGAATGTGCCTTGTATCATTGTGAAAGTCACAGCTGAACTACACCTTAATGTTCCTCAAGTGAGTGGATTAAGATTTTTGTGTTAATGCTTTAATGTGCCAATGAGCTGGTATAAACAATTAAGGGACAGCAGCTGTCTCCTGAGCTACAGTATGGGGATAACTTTTCGAGGTCCGTCTGGTAGAGAATCTGCTGGTAGAGATTATCAGAAAATCATGGGTGGGCTTATTGTATGGAAAATGGTGCGTATCACAGTTGTGATTTTTTTTCACATGTGATGCAAGTATGTGTAGTTCCCTCACTGACAGTGAACTCAGAAAATTATCCTCTTAATATTATGAAGGGAGATAAATATCCGTGCATTTATTTGTGCCTCTCAATCTCACACTGCCATCATTGGGTTTGCATGCATGGATTAACTAGACATATTGAATTTTGGAAAAGCTCCTTTACAGGTGTGCAGACCCAGGGAAGTCTCTTTTTATATTGTAGAATTGTTAGAAACAGCTTCAGGAATGAAATTTTGTAGACTCCCTTTCAACTGGCATCAAGAGCATGAATACACTTGTCCTTTACCTTATTTTGTGTTTAGATTCAGCTCCAAGTGGTAGCAGTAGTAGGGATTGAGGAGTGCCTACATTGACAGAAAGGGCAATGCATCAGTACATCTACATGCTGAAGATACATCACCTTTACCAATGGATCTGTGCTGATCAGCAAAACACTACAGACTTCAAATTGCTGTTGGTGGAATTAATGAAAAACTGGATTGTCTTCCTGTTATTTTATCCTGTAATTTTATCAGAGGTGATAACCTATATTTTTTACCAACAGTAATTTCTAGCTGTAAAAAAGATATAAGTGCACATAAAGGTGAGTGGACACATGGAAGGTACATCTTTAGCAAGTCAAAATAGAGGAAAGTGTCTGTGTACATTCAGCAGAGTAAATGACTGCATCTAAAGACAGAACTCTATTCATATAATCCAAACTTAACTGAAACTTCTGCACTGCATTCGAATAATGCAAGTTTAGTCTTTACAAATTGACAACTAAAACAAAATTATAATTGAGTATATGCACATTTCTCAAATCTACATAGCCATAATGCTAAAAAAAATTAAATGCGAATAAAATTATATCATCGCATCTATATTTGCCTGGGCATTTTGGGGGTGATGGGAGTGATATTACATGCGTGGCATTTCCATGAATAATTTACACAGTAGTTTATGGATCTGGGCTCTGCTGGAGTTACTTCCAATCATTTCTGCATGCCTCCTCCTCCCTAACAGTAGTCTGTAGCTCAGATTGTGCTTGCCAGCTATCTCTGTCTCCTGTCTGTCTCGCATATTTGCCTCATCTGTTTTCTTTTAATCTGCTTGTTTTTTTTCTCCCACTCTTCCGAGTCTGTCTGCCTTCTTGTCATTGACTGCCATCTCCCTTGCAGTTTGTTTGTTCAGGTTTATTTCTCTTTGTTGTCCATTCCAGGTATTATTTGTCTGCCTCTTTCAGCTCTTTTACCAACATGGTCTATACTTGTTCACTCTCTTTTCTGTACAGTCTCAATGTGAAGAGTGAATTTGTATGTGCAAGCACACACAGCTTCTTGTTCCCCAGAGTTCTGGTGCCTCATGTATTGTATTTTGCATCATCCTCACTTTGCTTTAAAAAAAAATGAAACTGTAATTTTCAATTGTGAAAGACCCAAGATATATGGCCCTGAAGGCTGATGAATAGAAAACTGTTGGCCTTTATGATGGAAATCTGGTGGTAGACATGCTTTTACATTTCGCCGAATTTTTAAGTGTACTGTTGAGAACAAAGGCATGAACTGCTCCCTTGGAACCAATGTCACTGTTTTGAAGGCTGCATCTCTAAACCCTCTGCTCTGCATAATAGAGTGAAGGAGTGTCGTGATACTTTGGATGCCCCTATTCACTATTCATGCTTTCCACATACCTATCCATGCTTATTTTCATGGGTTTAAAGACTGAGGAGATGCTGGACTCCAGAGCCACAATGGCAGAAATCTGAGCTCCTACAGAAACTGCCAGCAGGTGCTCCATCACTATAGGCTCCATTGCAATGTTCATAAAGCTGATCATTTGCTCGTGATTGACTACATGATCTGAATGCCTTGCTAGATGACCCCACACAAGCTACAACATGTCTCCTCCATGCTCTGTGTCATTGTACGCAAGCTCTCTGGCTGCCTAGTGCAAGGTCCTGATGTTTAGGGATCAAATTGACATTACATTGTTCCCTTGAGATCTTCAGCTGTGCCCTCTGCAACAGGGCCAAGATGCAAGCTATCCCTCTGCCTAGTCACTTCGTGACCATCCCATATCCTTGCCTATGCTCCTGCACACTAGTGCTCAGTGAGTCTCCTAGTGTAGACTCCTCTAGCATATCCTTTAACGTAAGCATATTGACAGTCTCGGAACGAATTGCCTTTTTTTTTTACTATTCATTTGGCATTTATTGCCCATTCGTAGTTGCCCTGAGTGGCTGGTGGTGGGCTGCCTTCTTGAACCACTGCAGTCTATGTGTTGAAGGTGCTCCCACAATGCTTTTCGATAAGGAGTTCCAGGATTTTTAACTAATGCTGGATGAAGGAATAGTGATATTTCTCCAAGTCAAAATGATATGTGAGGGGAACATGGAGCTGATGGTGTTCCTTGTTCTGCTAGGTAGAGGAGTTCATGAGGAGGAAAGTGTTCATGAAGTAAGTTTAGTGAGTTGCTGCAGTGCATCCTGTAGATGGTACATACTGCACAATGCACCAGTGATGAATGGGTGAATATTTGAATTCAGTGGCAGGAGTGAACTGCTTTGTCCTGGATGGTGTTGAGTTTCTTGATTATTGCTGCTACTAAACACATCCACACGAATGGTGAGCATTCTATCACACTCCTGATCTCAGCCTTGTAGATAGTGGAGAAGCATTGAGGGGTCAGGAGGTGAATCAAATTTTGAAGTATATTTGCTGTTGCCATGAAGGCAAACACAGCAACCAATTATGCACACAGCAACATCCCATGAACAACAATGAGATTCTTGACAGTTGATTTGTTTTAGTGGCTTTGTTTGAAGGATAAGTGTTGGCCAGGAGACCAAGAGAAATCCCCTGCTCTTCTTTGAATAATGCTGTGGGATCTTTTACGTCCACCTTTATGGTAGATGGGATCGCGGGTTTATATCTCATCTGAAATCCTCGTTATACTTGAAGTTGTGACATTTTAACTCCGACACAAAGGTGCTACTACTGTGCCAAGCTGGTTTTTCCCTGACACTTTTATGGCATAACAGTTGCCTGCATCTTATCAGCCCAATCTGGATGTTGTCCAGGGCCTACTGTACATGGTCGTGGGCTGCTCCATTATTAGAGGGGTAATGAATGGAAATGAATACTATAAAGCTAACCAATGAGCAGCCCCGCTCTTGACCCTATGATCGAGGGAAAACAATTGATGAACCACCTAAAGATGGTTGGGCTAAGAACCCTGCCCTGAGGAACTCCGGTGGCAATGTCCTGGGTTTATGATGATTATCTTCCAACATCTGTGACTACCATCCTGGATGTCAGGTATCACTCTGTCTCTGGAGAATTTTCCCACTGACCTCAGTTGTTTGAGAGCTCCTTGGTAGCATGCGTGGTTGAATGTGGCCTTGATGCTAAGTGGAACTACTGTCATTTCTTCTTTGGGAACAACACTGGCTCAGAATTTGCTGGGAAAATAAAGGCAAATTTAATGCACACACGTTTACTAGTGCATAAAACACCTAGCAGATTGGAAAACCACAAATGTAACACCTCGTTCAAGAAAAGAGGGAGACAGAAAGCAGGAAACTGTAAGCCAATTAGCCTATCATTTGTCATTGGGAAAATGCTGGAATCCATTATTAAGGAAGTATAATAGGACATTTAGAAAATCATGATGTAATCAGGCAGAGTCAACATGGTTTTATGAAAGAGAAATCAAGTTTGACAAATTTATTAGAGTTCTTTGAGGAAGTAACAAGCAGGGTGCATAAAGGGAAATCAGTAGATGTAGTGTATTTGGATTTCCAAAAGGCATTCAATAAGGTGTCACATAAAAGATTACTGCACAAGATAAGAGCTCATGGTGTTGGGGGTAAGTTTTCTACAGGCATATAAATAGTAAAAGGTTGGTAAAAGGAGGAGTGGGGCTGCTTAGGGACCAGAAAGGGGATTCACACATAAAGGAAGAGGGCATAGCTGAAGTATTAATACTTTAAAATTAGAATATTTTGCATCTGCCTTTACCAAGGAAAAAGATGCAACCCAGGCAATGTTGAAAGAGGAGGTAGGTCGGACACTAGAGGGGTTTAAAATTGATTAAGAGGAAGTATTCGATAGACTGTCTTTACTTAAAGTGGATAATGCATCAGGACCAGATGAGATGCATCCAAAGATACTGAGGGAAGTGAGGGTAGAAATCACAGAGGCACTGGCCATAATTTTTCAGTCTTCCTTAAACTCGGCGGGGGTGGTGCTAGAGGACTGGAGAACTGCAAACGTTACACCCTTGTTCAAAAAAGGGTGTAAAGATGAGCCCAGTAACGACAGGCCACACAGTTTAACTTCGGTGTGGGAAAACATCGAGAAAAAATAATTCGGGAGAAAATCAATAGTCACATGGAAAAATGTGAGTTAATTAAGGAAAGCCAGCATGGATTTCTTAAGGGAAAATCATGTTTAACTAACTTGCTGAAGTTTTTTGAGGCGGCACAGTGGCGCAGTGGTTAGCACCGCAGCCTCACAGCTCCAGTGACCCGGGTTCAATTCTGGGCACTGCCTGTGTGGAGTTTGCAAGTTCTCCCTGTGTCTGCGTGGGTTTCCTCCGGGTGCTCCGGTTTCCTCCCACATGCCAAAAACTTGCAGGTTGATAGGTTAATTGGCCATTATAAATTGCCCCTAGTATAGGTAGGTGGTAGGGAAATATATAGGGACAGGTGGGGATGTTTGGTAGGAATATGGGCTTAGTGTAGGATTAGTATAAATGGGTGGTTGATGGTCGGCACAGACTCGGTGGGCCGAAGGGCCTGTTTCAGTGCTGTATCTCTAAAACTAAAACTAAAACTAATAGAGAGGGTTGATGAGGGCAATGCTGTTGATGTGGTGTAAATGGACCTTCAAAAGGCATTTGATACAGTGCCACACAACAGCCCTGTGAGCAAACTTGTAGCTCATGGAATAAAAGGGACAGTAGCAACATGGATATGAAATTGGCTGAGTGACAGTAAACAAAGAGCAGTGGTTAATGGATGTTTTTCAGGCTGGAGGAAGGTTTGTAATGGAGTTCCCCAGGGATCAGTGTTGGGACCCTTGCTTTTCCATATATATATATATTAGTGACCTAGACCTTGGTACACAGGGCATAATTTCAAAGTTTGCAGATGATACGAAAGTTGGGATCATTGTGAACTGTGAGGAGGATAGTGTTGAACTTCAAATGCATATATATAAGTTGGTGGAATGGGCAGACAGCTGGCAGATGAAGTTCAATGCAGAGAAATGTGAAGTGATTCATTTTGGTAGGAAGAACATGGAGAAACAATATAGAATAAAGGGTACAATTCTAAAGGGGGTGCAGGAGGAGAGGGACCTAGGTGTCTATATGCATAAGTCATTGGAAGTGGCAGGACAGGTTGAGAGAGTGGTTAATAAAGCATACAATATCCTGGGCTTTATTAATAGGGGCATAGAGTACAAGAGCAAGGAAGTTATGTTGAACTTGTATAAGACACTAGTTCAGCCTCAGCTGGAGTATTGCATCCATTTCTGGGTGCTGCACTTTATGAAAGACATGAGGGCATTGGAGAGAATAGTTCCAGGGATGAGGAATTTTTGCTATGAAGATAGATTGAAGAAGTTAGGACTGCTTTCCTTGGAGAAGAGAAGGCTGAGAGGTGATTTGATAGAGGTATTCAAAATCATTAAATGTCTGGACAGAGTAGATAGAGAGAAACAGTTTCTACTCGTGAACAGATCGAGAATGAAAGGGCACAGATTTAAAGTATTTGGTAAGAGAAGTAAAAGTGACATGAGGAAAAACTTTTTCACGCAGCGAGTGGTTAAGGTCTGGAATGTGCTGCCTGAGAGCGTGGTGGAGGCATGTTCAATTGAAGCATTCAAAAGGGAATTAGATAGTTATATGAAAAGAAAGAATGTGCAGAGTTATGGGGAGAAGGCGGGGGAATGGGACTGAGGGAATTGCTCTTTCAGAGAGCCAGTGTGGACACGATAGCCAAATGGTCTCCTTCTGCACTGTAACAATTCTGTGATTCTGTAATATATTAACATGATTAGGGGATTGGCTAACTAACATGAAACAGACAGTCAGGATAAATGGGACATTTTCAGGTTGGCAAACTATAACTATTGGAGTGCCACAGGGATCAGTGCTGGGACCTCAACTCCTTACAATCTATATTCATGACTTCGAAGAAGGGACCGAGTGTATTGCAGCCAAATTTGTGGACGATACAAAGATAGGTAGGAAAGCAAGTTATGAGGAGGACACAAAGTGTCTGCAAAGGAACATTGATAGGTTAAGTGAGTGGGCAAAAATTTGACAGGAGTATAATGTGGGAAAATGTGAGGCTGTTCACTTTGGCAGGAAGAATAAAAAAACAGAATATTATTTACATGGAGAGAGACTGCAGAATACGTCCATACAGAGGGATCTGAATGTCCTTGTCCAAGAATCACATAAAGTTAGCATGCAGGTACAGCAAGTAATTAGGAAGGCAAATGGAATGTTGACATTTATTGCAAGGGGGATGGAGTATAAAAGTAGTGAAATCTACAACACATTGGTGAGGCTGCACCTTGAGTACTGCATACAGTTTTGGTCTCCTTACTTAAGGAGGGATAAACTTGCATTGGAAGCAGTTCAGAGAAGGTTCACTAGTGTTATGAAAGCGGGACCTTGTAACAAGATTATGTCTTAAAAATTGTGATTTTTAAAAGTTCAAGATGGAGTCTAGAAGGTCAGATGACCTCACCTCCACTCTGCAAAAGGTTACCATGATAACAGCGAATACAGATCAAAGACTGTCTTCTGAAGAAACAGAAACTACAGCACTAACACCTGAACAACAATGGGTTTCACCCTCTCAGACCTTCGGGTCATAACACAAGGAGTTGGTAATTCAGAACATACAAATGAATCAGGCAGGTGTTGATACCTGGGGACAATGGAAAGGCCTAAGTGCCTTTGTGAACTCAGACCTATCTCTGCATTTTGGAGCAGAACAATAAGCTATTGACTTCTATGTCCAGATAAATATAACAGACTTTCCAGAGAAAAAGAAATTGCAAGAGATGGAATCAAGGGTTGTGGTCTTAAACAGGCTGCAAGAAGGGACCCATCGGGGTGCAGCCTCAAGACAAACTGTGAGAGAAGACACCCAGCAGCAGCAGCTGGAGAGAGAGCGAACGCCTGCTTTCTGAAGAGATACAACGAAAGGCTGTGAAGGCTTGAACCTGTTTTGAACGTCGAAGCTTGCAGAGGAGTAAAGAGTTCACAGGATCACCAGAAATTGCATTATCTACAGATGTCCGGTTCAGAAGTGCTCGGAGAAGTGAGTGAAGAGAATGTTGATTTTTGAAAGGTTTGGGAGATCCAACCCATTGCAACTGGGAGACTTTTAACCACACAGGATTTTGTCATTAAAAAAAACTGTGTAACATAGAAGTGTGGTGTGAAGTTTTCAAGTGTTTGAATAAGTAAAGAAAATACCTTTGTAATTTGGGGTATCAGCTACTTACAAAATTCTGTTTAGTTAATTGGGATTTCTTTTAGTTTAGTTGTTATAATAAAGCTTGAAATGTGAAATCTTGTGTAATTTGTTAAATTATCTGGGGGTTCATACCTTGTCTTTTTCACGTTAACGATTTCTCTGAGGTCATAACACTAGGCTGATTTCTGAGATGAAGGGTTTATCTTATGAGGAAAAGTTGAGCCAATTGGGCCTATACTCATTGGAGTTTAGAAGAATGAAAGGTGATCTTATTGAAACGTATAAGATTCTGAGGGGGCTTGAAAGGGTAAATGCTGAAAGGATGCTTCCCCTCATGGGGGGGGGGGGGGGGAGGTGGGGGGATCTAGAACTGGGGGCACAGTTTCAAAATAAGGGGTCTCCATTTTAAGATGGAGATGAGGAATAATTTCTTCTCTCAGAGGGTTGCTAATCTTTGGAATTCTCTTCCCCAGCGAGCAATGGAGGCTGGGTCATTGAATATATTAAAGGCTGATTTAGGCAGATTTTTGATCTACAAGGGAGTGAAGGGTTATGGGGGGCAGGCAGGAAAGTGGAGTTGAAGCCAAAATCAGATCAGCCAAATGGCCTACTTCTGCTCCTATTTCTTATGGTCTTATGATCTTACAAGCATAGCTCAAAGTCATCTATGACTTTAGCCACCATACTGTGAGCAATGATCTTCAGGGATCATCAATCAAATTCCCTTTCCATCATATTTCTACAAAAGCTTCTCCCCTCCCCCCACCACGTACTCTGTTAGTAAGCATTTTGTGAGTGATATAGTGAGTGAATGTAATGAACAGAATGTTGTTTTCTGATACATGTACTTCAAATGTTACAGAATTGCTTCCATTATTTTTAATATTTTTATTTTTTGACGACTTGTGTTAAAACTGAAAAGATTCCATGGATGTGTTTTTTTTTTACCAAGTTCACCGACATGATAAGATGTTGTTTGGAACCCACCTGTGCTGGAAGACACCTGTGATTTGGGCTCAGAAAAGAGCAGAACCCTTGGTGACTTGGGGAAAAGTGGTTACAGAGAAGCCATATATCAAAGTTTATGGAGGTCAGGAGGTCGATTCTCTGTTTGGGGTTTGGACATTGTTTTCAGTTAGTTGTGGTGTGAACTGCTTGAAGACAGTTGATGCTTTCCTACCAAGGAAAAAGAAATCACCCAGCTCACCTCCTTCTCTACTTTTTTTGAAGAAATCCTGCCAAGATTCAGTGATCAAGGGCAAAAAAATCCCTGGTGCCACATAGCTCCTGAGGAGCCAAAAAGAAAATCCTGCGGTTCAAGTGTTTGCTGGCGGAAAAACCTTGACACCACATTTCTCGAGAAAACCTACTAGAATAACTCTCAACATCTCCAGAATGGACTGCTTCTGAAACAATCCCAGTGACCCGTCTCTGTATACCCAGATACCAGAACAAAAAAGGGACAACTGACTTCCTTCCATATCTTCTTTCTTTTTTTCGTCAATCATTAGCAAGTATTTGACCAAAGTAGTTTTTTTTTTGTCTTTTCTTTTATAACAGACCTCTGCGGAGTGATTTTTTTTCCAGTGTGAGTGTATTTGGGGAATTTTTAAAAAAGGAAAATTTCATTTTTTAAATCGGTGTGTTAATGCTTTGCTTCGTTATTAGTTAAGTCTTGTTTTATAATAAACTGATAATTTTGTTGTTTGTTAAAGAAACCTGGTCGGTGTATTTTATTCTGGGATAAAAAGTAGAGTATATGATTGGCTGCATCGGTAACCGGGTAAACATTTAAATAGATGTTGTGACCTGTGAAGAAATGGAACTAGAAAAGACAGTGCACTCCTCCTGCCTCGGTCGTAACATTAAGACCAACATCTGATATTGAGTTGGTCCAAAGAAAGTATCCAAAGAGTGACAGAAACAAAAGGGAGAATCTGTTTTCAGATTGAGCTTTATATCACAGGTTACTAGTGCATTGCCATTTGTTCGAGTTATTTATCAACATGCACTATGAGCAGCCTAGTGTAGGTAGTTAACTAGCGAAGAGCCAAGATCTATCCAGGGTGAACAGGAAATCTGTAATGCAAGCTGTTTGTTTCTCAATCATTTTCCAAAAGTAGTTGACCTTTGCCGCAGCAAATGAAAATGGGCCTCCCTGGTCTTGACCCTGTCCAGTGAGGAAGAAGAATGCCAGTAAGGACATGATTCAGCAACACTAGTATTTTGTACACCTGATACTAATTTTAAATTGAATTTTCTTATGTCTATTAAAGTCGGTTGCAAATTGACTAGAGACCAGTCTTGTTCTCATTCCTTGACACCTGCCAAAACCCCATGTCAGGTTCCCAGGATCAGGTTATGACTTCAATATTATCCTTCCTCTTAGACATGTTAATAAGGTAATTATATAAATTAGAGAAAAGCTATTTTGATTGCCTGTGGCAATTAGTACTTTGCTCTAGCTGGGTCAGGGATCATGTGGCTAGCCTTCCAGTACCAGGAGAGTTGTAATCATGTATTTTTCTGCAGTTATCAATAGCAGTTGGTTCAGAGAAGCCCACAAGACCACTGATTAAACCAATGGTGGGTCAGATGTCTGCCATCTATTTAGGTGCATGAACTTTTTTCTATTTAGATTGGAAGCAACCTGACATTTGCAGGTGGATTTTCTGAGTCCTCCCATGTGGTGAGGTAACTTGTATGTCATGAAAACTGTGTGCCCACTGTGGTGTTCTCAGGACTGAAGTAAAGTTCAAGTGAGTTTAGTAAAAGATATGAGACTGCATGTTGTTGAAAACAATGGATTCTTCTTTATTCTTTTACTTCAAGTTTTCACACTCTCTGTTGGCATGTGTGTGTGTATTGTAGCCTCAAATGAACAAAATGCAAAATGCAATTTTCAAAACACTACATCCCTCCCCTTCTTAGTAAATGAAACTCATAGCATGTTTCAATAGTTTGTTTCCAAATATGTAAACGATAAACTTAAATATAAATAGTTCACTTCATAACATAGTCACTTAAATATGGTGGCCGTTTTCTCTCATGAATAGGATATCGTCTGACATCAGGTGTCTGACTTAGGTTCTTTATCTAAGATGTTGATGTCAGAATCAGATTCAATGCTTACGAGTGGTGTTTTCAGTGCTTTGAAGAATGACACATTTCTTGTGATGATTTGTGAAACGCACTTAGCAGTGATCATTGATCCTTTTGTGTTGGTCACAACAAATGGCTGGATGTCATAAGGGGTTGCTTGTTTTCCAATATGACCATTACAGTTCACAAGTACTTTATCTTCTGGCTTAAGTGGCATAGCTCTAAATTTCATGTTTGCTCTGCATTTACTTTAATTCGATCCTTCTGTTCTCGATTGCAGTCGCATACATGTTGATCATTAGCTCCGCAGGGTAGTTCAGGTAGATCTGTGTGCATAGGATGTGCAAAGATGAATGTAGTTGAAGGTTTTCCAGTAGTCGAGTGAGGAGTTGCTCTGTAATTACAAAGAAAGTGAGATAGTTCTTGCTTCCATGACTTGTTCTCAGCTGTAGCTATTTTCAAAGTATGCATAAATCTTTTGATTTCTCCATTAGCTCTTGACTAATGGAGTATGATTTTTTTGATGAGTCACCCTAGGTAGTTCACAAATTTACTGAACCCATTGCTGTTGAATAGGGGTCCATTGTCACTTCTTACCGTTTGAGGGATTTCAAACAAGGTGGAGATCTGGTTAAGCTTTGAGATGACTGCTTTTGTTGAAGTTGACATAACTATTTCCACAATTGGAGATCTGCTGTAGTCAGTGACAACAAGCAGGTGTTCGCCTGTGGGAAAATCTCCAAAGTTAACATTAACTTCAATCCATGGTCCTGGAGCTAGTTCGGACATCTTGAGAGGATCATGAACATTTGACATTGTGGTTGCTTGACATGGCAAACACTGATTTTGTGCTCTACCATACGGTCAATTCTTGTGAACATATCTTTTCCCTAAGGAGTTGTTTAGTTTTGACAATTCCCTGGTGTCCTTCATGTGCTGTATCGACAACACATTCCCTCAATGAGTGGAATGACAATAAAGTTGTTGCATAATACGAGATGAGATGTGATTGTAACAGTGAGCTCATTTCAGACATTGTGAAGACCTAGTAATGTGTGAGCGATTACGTTTGTCGACACTCGCTTGATCACGTCTTTCCAGTTTCATGATTCCATAGCCTTCATACATAGTTGCAAAGATTTATCTTGTTTTGTTGCTGCTTTGATGTCAGCTAGTTTTAGTGACTTTGCCACCGCATTTATGCTTCTGTAGATCAGCTGTTTTTCAGTAACCTTTTCCTCACGACCAGTAGGACTGACTGTCAGCATCAGATGTCATGGAAGGTGGTCGGCTGGGTTGAGATTGGCTGGCTGATACTCAACATGGAGCTTGTACTCTTGTAGTTTTAGCATCCAATGTTCTATTCAAGTGGATGGTTTGCTATGTGGATTGTTGAACAAGCTCACTAGTGGTCTATGATCAGTTATTACTTTAAACTCACTTTTGTACAAATAGAGATGAAAGTGTAAGATACCCAATGTGATTGAGAGTACTTCTCTGTCTGTTTGCGAATAACGTTGCTCTACAGGCATTAATGATCTGCTTGCCATCACAATGATTGTTGGGTTACCTGTCTTGTCTTTCTGTACAAGAACTGCACCTGAGCTAACTGGGCTTGCATCCACGACTGGTTGGGTGGTTTTCTCGATCGAAATAGGCATTTGTGCAACTTGTAGACAAACATCATTTGATCTGGTGTACCGCCTGTTTGTGTGATTTAGCCCATTCACACTTGGTAGTCAGATCACGTAGAGGGGTAGATCGCGTATCGAGGTCAGGAATGAAACGACTGCAGTACGTGACGAGTCCTAGCAGATTCCAATCTGCTAGTTTGTAGGATCAGCAGCATTTGCAATGGCTTCAACTTTCCGTGGATCTGGTGATACTCCTTCACCACTGAACACATGAACAAAGAATTCAATTCTGCTTTCATTAAACAAACACTTGTCTTTGTTCAAGGTGAGGTTAGTTCTCTGAGACGTTGTAGGCATGCATGCAGGCATGTCTTGAGTTCCCTTTCAGTGCAGCCATAGATGAGAGTGTCATCATTGATGTTCAGCGTGCCTTCAAGTCCTTGACGTGCAGATTGAATCAAGTGCTGAAATACTTCAGCTGCTGATTTGACTCCAAAGTTGAGCCTCTTGTGTCAAATAAAAATCTGATGTGAGTAGAGAGTACAGGAAGATATCTTGATTCTTCTGCAAGCTCGATTTGCTGGTGGTGTGCATTGTGGTCAAGTTTAGCAAAGTGTTTAGCACCATTCATTTTCTCTATGTTATCATCGATAGTCAGTGTCAAGTGTCTTTCTCATTGTATGGCTTGAGTTGGTGATTGCATATCAATGCAAATTCTAATCTGGTTCTCACACCTGGGTTTCTTATATGGGTAAGACTCAAGGAGTAGGCTCATCCCCAACTTTCTCAATAATGTCAAGGTCAAGTGGGCATTGAAGTTCCTTCTCTATCTGTTTTCTGACATGAAATGGTATGCATCGCTATTGATACGTGGCTGGGGGAACATTAGGGTCGAATGCAGCTTGTGCTGCATTCAGGTTTCTTTCAGGTTTCCGATACCAGTGAAGCGATCAGCATACAGTTCGAGAATGTTTTTGTTGTGTGTAGGAATCATGTGTGTGACTGCAATTGCGCAGATCTGTTGCTGTGTTGAAACAGATAAGCGTGCCACATTCTCCAGATACAACATAGAATGGAGCATTGATTCTAAAGTATTTTTTTTTTTTTAGAATTAGAATTAGAATATTACAGCGCAGTACAGGCCCTTCGGCCCTCGATGTTGCGCCGATCATCTGACCTACACTATTTCATTTACATCCATATGTCTATCCAATGACCACTTAAATGCCCTTAAAGTTGGCGAGTCTACTACTGTTGCAGGCAGGGCGTTCCACGCCCCTACTACTCTCTGCGTAAAGAAACTACCTCTGACATCTGTCCTATATCTTTCACCCCTCAACTTAAAGCTATGTCCCCTCGTGTTTGCCATCCTCATCCGAGGAAAAAGACTCTCACTATCCACCCTATCTAACCCTCTGATTATCTTGTATGTCTCTATTAAGTCACCTCTCCTCCTCCTTCTCTCTAACGAAAACAACCCCAAGTCCCTCAGCCTTTCCTCGTAAGACCTTCCTTCCATACCAGGCAACATCCTAGTAAATCTCCTCTGCACCCTTTCCAAAGCTTCGACATCCTTCCTATAATGCGGTGACCAGAACTGCACGCAATACTCCAGGTGCGGCCTCACCAGAGTTTTGTACAGCTGCATCATGACCCCGTGGCTCTGAAACTCGATCCCCCTACTAATAAAGGCTAACACACCATATGCCTTCTTAACAGCCCTATTAACCTGGGTAGCAACTTTCAGGGATTTATGTACCTGGATACCAAGATCTCTCTGCTCATCTACACTACCAAGAATCTTCCCATTAGCCCAGTACTCTGCATTGCTGTTACTCCTTCCAAAGTGAATCACCTCACACTTCTCCGCATTAAACTCCATTTGCCATCTCTCAGCCCAGCTCTGCAGCCTATCTATGTCCCTCTGTACCCTACAACACCCTTCGACACTATCCACAACTCCACCGACCTTCGTGTCATCCGCAAATTTACTAACCCACCCTTCTACACCCTCATCCAGGTCGTTTATAAAAATAACAAACAGCAGTGGCCCCAAAACAGAACCTTGCGGTACACCACTAGTAACTAAACTCCAGGATGAACATTTGCCATCAACCACCACCCTCTGTCTTCTTTCAGCTAGCCAATTTCTGATCCAAAGCTCTAAATCACCTTCAACCCCATACTTGCGTATTTTCTGCAATAGCCTACCGTGGGGAACCTTATCAAACGCCTTACTGAAATCCATATACACCACATCCACGGCTTTACCCTCATCCACCTGTTTGGTCACCTTCTCGAAAAACTCAATAAGGTTTGTGAGGCACGACCTACCTTTCACAAAACCGTGCTGACTATCGCAAATGAACTTATTCTTTTCAAGATGATTATAAATCCTGTCTCTTATAACCTTTTCCAACATTTTACCCACAACCGAAGTAAGGCTCACAGGTCTATAATTACCAGGGCTGTCTCTACTCCCCTTCTTGAACAAGGGGACAACATTTGCTATCCTCCAGTCCTCCGGCACTACTCCTGTCGACAATGACGACTTGAAGATCAACAACAACGGCTCTGCAATCTCCTCCCTGGCTTCCCAGAGAATCCTAGGATAAATCCCATCTGGCCCAGGGGACTTATCTATTTTCACTCTTTCCAAAATTGCTAACACCTCCTCCTTGTGAATCTCAATCCTATCTAGCCTAGTAGCCTGAATCTCAGTATTCTCCTCGGCAACATTTTCTTTCTCTACTGTAAATACTGACGAAAAATATTCATTTAACGCTTCCCCTATCTCCTCTGATTCCGCACACAACTTCCCACTACTATCCTTGATTGGCCCTGTTCTAACTCTTATCATTCGTTTATTCCTGATATACCTATAGAAAGCCTTAGGGTTTTCTTTGATCCTATCCGCCAATGACTTCTCGTGTCCTCTCCTTGCTCTTCTTAGCCCTCCCTTTAGATCCTTCCTGGCTAGCTTGTAACTCTCAAGCGCCCTAACTGAGCCTTCACGTCTCATCCTAACATAAGCCGCCCTCTTCCTCTTGACAAGCGCTTCAACTTCTTGAGTAAACCACGGCTCCCTTGCTCGACAACTTCCTCCCTGCCTGACAGGTACATACTTATCAAGGACACGCATTAGCTGCTCCTTGAATAAGCTCCACATTTCGTTTGTGCCCATCCCCTGCAGTTTCCTTCCCCATCCTACACATCCTAAATCTTGCCTAATCGCGTCATAATTTCCTTTCCCCCAGCTATAATTCTTGCCCTGCGGTATATACCTGTCCCTGCCCATCGCTAAGGTAAACCTAACCGAATTGTGATCACTATCGCCAAAGTGCTCACCTACATCTAAATCGAACACCTGGCCGGGTTCATTACCCAGTACCAAATCCAATGTGGCATCGCCCCTGGTTGGCCTGTCTACATACTGTGTCAGAAAACCCTCCTGCACACACTGGACAAAAACAGACCCATCTAAAGTACTCGAACTATAGTATTTCCAGTCAATATTTGGAAAGTTAAAGTCCCCCATAACCACTACCCTGTTACTCTCGCTCCTGTCGAGAATCATCTTCGCTATCCTTTCCTCTACATCTCTGGAACTATTCGGAGGTCTATAGAAAACTCCCAACAGGGTGACCTCTCCTCTCCTGTTTCTAACCTCGGCCCATACTACCTCAGTAGACGAGTCCTCAAACGTCCTTTCTGCCGCTGTAATACTTTCCTTGATTAACAATGCCACACCCCCCCCTCTTTTACCCTCTTCTCTGTTCTTTCTGAAACATCTAAATCCCGGAACCTGCAACATCCATTCCTGCCCCTGCTCTACCCATGTCTCCGAAATGGCCACAACATCAGGATCCCAGGTACCAACCCATGCTGCAAGCTCACCCACCTTATTCCGGATGCTCCTGGCGTTGAAGTAGACACACTTTAAACCAAGTTCTTGCTTGCCAGTGCCCTCTTGCATCCCTGTAACCTTATCCCCTACCTCACTACTCTCAACAGCCTGTACACTGGCACTGCAATTTAGGTTCCCATTCCCCTGCTGATTTAGTTTAAACCCCCCCGAAGAGCACTAACAAATCTCCCCCCCAGGATATTGGTACCCCTCTGGTTCAGGTGAAGACCATCCTGTTTGTAGAGGTCCCACCTACCCCAGAAAGAGCCCCAATTATCCAGGAAACCAAAACCCTCCCTCCTACACCATCCCTGCAGCCACGTGTTCAACTCCTCTCTCTCCCTATTCCTCTCTTCGCTAGCACGTGGCACAGGCAACAACCCAGAGATAACAACTCTGGTTGTTCTCGCTCTAAGCTTCCACCCTAGCTCCCTGAATTTCTGCCTTAAATCCCCATCTCTCTTCCTACCTATGTCGTTGGTGCCTATGTGGACCACGACTTGGGGGTGCTCCCCCTCCCCCTTAAGGATCCCAAAAACACGATCGGAGACATCACGTACCCTGGCACCTGGGAGGCAACACACCAACCGTGAGTCTCTCTCGTTCCCACAGAACCTCCTATCTGTTCCCCTAACTATGGAGTCCCCAATGACTAATGCTCTGCTCCTCTTCCCTTTTCCCTTCTGAGCAACAGGGACAGACTCTGTGCCAGAGACCTGCACCCCATTGCTTACCCCTGGTAAGTCGTCCCCCCCAACAGTATCCAAAACGGTATACCTGTTGTTGAGGGAAACGGCCACAGGGGATCCCTGCACTGCCTGCTGGTTCCCTTTCCTTCCCCTGACGGTAACCCATCTACCTACTTCCTTTACCTGAGGTGTGACTGCCTCCCTATAACTCCTGTCAATAATCCCCTCCGCCTCCCGAATGATCCGAAGTTCATCCAGCTCCAGCTCCAGTTCCCTAACGCGGTCTGTGAGGAGCTGGAGTTGGGTGCACTTCCCGCAGATGCAGTCAGCAGGGACACTCTTGGCGACCCCTACCTCCCACATTCTGCAGGAGGAACATACAACTGCCTTTATCTCCATTCCCACTATTCTAGATTCCCAATAAATCTACTGAAAAACCAAACGAAAAAAAAAGTCAAAACTTGTTCGCTTAGCAATCCGACGGACTGAAGTTTTAAATAAAAAGCTTACCTTATCAACACCCTAGAGTCCTTTTTTTTTGGTTAGAGGAGGAGGGTGGGTGGGAGACACTACACGTGTAGTGTCTCGGGTACTGCCACTGCCCAAATAAATAGTTTTCCCCTACCCAGCAGTCCCCGGTCCTCCGAAACAAAAAAGGGATTAACTTGTAACTTACTGAAATTGACCGCTCAGCTGAAAGTCCGCTCCGCACCCCGTTCTATCAAGGCTGCTCCTCGCAAAACACAAAGATTTTAAAACTGCCCAAATAAATATTGGTATTCCAAAAGACTCAACAATTTTCAGTGGTTTGTCACTGTTGTAAGGGAAAAATTTTCGTATTCCCTGGTTTGCAGAGAATGAGGCAGTCTTGAAGTTTGTTGAACGTTTTGTCTCCCATGACATTGACAGATGCTTCTGAATCTATGACAGCATCTATGTCCAAGTAGCCAATTGTCACAGTCACATATGGCTGTTTGCTGTGTGAGAGAGAGAAGACAAAAGTATGTTCAGGGTCATCTGCCTCTACATTAGCTACATGCTCTCGCCTTTCTGCTGTCGTATGCATATGTGACACCCTTCAGTTGGTATTGGTCACAGTAGTTGATTTTGCTGATGAGTGACAAACACGAACAAAGTGGTTGGGTTTTCCACATGCTTTACACAGTTTACCCATAGCAGGACACTCTGTCCGGTATGGGTAAGCACCGCCACAGTGGAAACGTTCTTTGGATAAGTACCACTCTGTTTGTGAGATGGCTGTTATTGCTTTGCAGGTGGTTTCCTGGCACATAAGTCATGAATAGCATTCACAGGAGTTGCACTTGGAGTGTGGTAGTTACTGTTGGCAGCCTCAACTTCAGTAGCTCTGGACTCTGAAAGTGACAGTGATCTTGCTAACTCCAACAGCTCTGACAGATTTCTGTCTTTCTCGAGTGCTTTTTGGTGTAGTTGACTAGAGAGACAACCTTCGATTTATTTGTGTTTTGATTTCCCGTTCAACATCACTGAAGTCACATTTGGTTGCTAGTTGTTTCAATCACGTAAAATATTGGTCAGTTGTCTCATTTGCTTCTTGCTCGGAAGACTAGTTTCATATGTGGTAATTTTCTTGGGTGTAAAGTAGGTTGTGAGAACAGTTTTGCTGAGTCATAGTTATTTTGCTCAGGCGTAAGTATCGCAAAGATATCTTCTAATTCTTCACCTCCAAGGGTTTCAGTTCCCTTCCTCCTTGCAATAATTCTTGGACCCCGGAATTACAAGAACAAAATACATCGCTCAAACAGGTTTTGGCTCAACCCAAATTCATTAGTTTATCAGACCAACAAACCCACTGTACAAACCCCTCTATAATTTGACTGGAACTTACAGTCACCCATGCGGATGGTTGTTGCCGATGTTGATTGTAGGCCTGCATCTGGAGATGACTGGTCCCCATCCTTCCATACCTGACTGTAGTGCCCATGTTTCGATGTTGTCCTTCTTATAATGTTTTAGTCATGCTATCACACACCTGGACATCAGCTATAGTTTCAGTTATTAGCTTGCTGAGCCACTTGTTCTTTCACATCTCTTTACCTTGGTCTTTCAATCTCCTGAGCTATGCAGAACTGCAAGGTCAGAGACAACTCCTCATCTCCTCTCCTGCTGTCTTCACAGCAAAAAGATAATGTGATTTCCCTCATGGTCATGGACGCTTAGCTCATGGCATTGTTCAGGTGTTAATGCGTCTTCCATTCTTGCCAGGAACTGATAACTTCAGTTAACTTATGGCATTGTCCAGTTGTTAATGTCCTTCCAGCTGAGTAAGAGTTTCAGTTAACTTATTCCTACTGTGCATCGAGGTTAACTGTTTCATGTCCTTCAGTCCTCCCCACTTTAATATCTCTTTTTTATACATGAGATATTACTTCTGATGATCCTTCGCCACCTCTGAGTGCATTGCCAGTTTCAGCCAAATCTCATTTCTTTAATCAAACCATACATTTGGTTCCATTATCCCAAATTCCCTTGTAACAATCTTTCAAGTTTCATTTTCAGCCTTTCTTTTTAGCTTACATGACAATATCAACAAATACAGCACAATAATCAATTGCACAATCACTAAAACATGTGATGCAATTTGAATTCTTCGATTTTTATCCCTCGCTTTCCTCTTTTCCTGCTGTAGTGTATAATAATGTTTTTGGGAAAGCTCTGCATCCTTTACCAGTTTCGCCAAATGTTCAGGTAATGGCAGGATATCATATCCAAAATGGGATATGTATTCCTGGAGGTTCGGTAAAGTACCACTCACCGTACCCTATACCGGCTTTCACTAGTGGTGACACAATAGGTTCCATTACTCTATTACATGACTCTAAGCCATCATCTCCGTAGTACAGTTGATAGGCTGTCCACCTCCAGATTCAAACCCACATACCAGTCGGTCGAAAAGATTCAGATGGTTTGGAGACAACACCACATGTACACCTCCTCCCTGGCATCCCTCAAGATTAGTGCCAGTCACAGAGTTTTTCCTCTTAACCAAATACAGAGGGGTCTTGTGATGCCTCACATATACACCATTTTAAATGACACCAATATTTTCCACGCAGTATACTGGCCATTGTGACTGATCCATCACTGTCATCCTGAGAACTAGCTCCATTATAGTTTGTTTAGTCTGACCACAGTTGATTGAGACTGGGTATGCTTCAGAGGCCGACCATAGCTGACACGGATTCATAAGGTTGTCATGTAAGTTTCTGGTGGAGAATGAGAAAATGACAGAGAGCCTAAACAATTACTTTGTGTCTGTCTTCACGAAGGAGGACACAAAAAAATCTCCCTGAAATACTAGGGAACCAAGGAACTTGTAAAAATGAGGAACTGAAAGTAATTAGTATCAATTGGATTGAAAGTTGATCAAACCCCTGGACCAGATGAGATACATCCCAGGGTATTGAAGGAGGTGGCTATAGAGATAGTGGATGCATTGGTGGTTATCTTAAAAATTTTAGATTCTGGAAGGGTTCCTACAGACTGAAAAGTAGCAAATGTAACCCGACTATTTAAGAAGGGTGCGATAGAGAAAATGGAAAACTACAGACCTGTTAGTTTGACGTCAGTCGTAGGGAAATTATTAGAATCTATTATAAAGGAACTTGACATTTGGAAAATAATGATATGATTGGGCAGAGTCAACATAGATCTGTGAAAGGGCATGTTTGACAAGTTTGTTGGAGTTTTTTGAGGATATTACTTGTAGTATAGATAAAGGAGAACCAGTGGATGTGGCGTATTTGGATTTTCAGAAGGCTTTTGATAAGGTCCGAAACAGGAGGTTAGTAAACAAAATTAGAGCATATGGGATTGGGGGTAACATACTGCAATGGATTGAAAATTGGTTAACAGATAGAAAGCAAAGAGTAGGAATAAATGGGTCATTCTCAGGATGGCAGGCTGTTACTAGTGAGGTACCGCCAGGATCAGTGCTTGGGCCACAGCTGTTTACAATCTATATAAATGATTTGGATATGGGGATCAAATGTAATATTTCCAAATTTGCGGATAACACAAAATTAGGAGGGAATGTAAGTTGTGAGGAGGATGCAAGGAGGCTTCGAGGGGATTTGGACAGGCTAAGTGAATGGGCAAGAACATGGCCGATGGAATATAATGTGAATAAGTGTGAAATGATTCACTTTGGTAGAAAAAAACAGAAAGGCAGAGTATTTCTGAAATGGTGAGAGGTTGGGAAGTGAAAATGCCCAAAGAGACCTGGGTGTCCTTGTTTATGAGTCACTAAAAGCTAGTATGCAGGTGCAGCAAGCAATTAAGAAGGCAAATGGTATGTTGACCTTCATTGCAATGGGATTTGAGTACATACAAACATATGAACATACGAATTAGAAGCAGGAGTAGGCCGCTCAGCCCCTCGAACCTGCTCTGTCATTCAACAAGATCATGGCTGATCTGATTGTAACTTCAACTCCACATTCCCACCTACCCCCAATAACCTTTCACCCCCTTGCTTATCAAGAATTTATCTACCTCTGCATTTATTTCATTTCATCTTAGTTTGTTCAGTTTGCTTACCCACTGTGTTTTTTTCATGTTTGCACTTGCTGCTGTTCAATATTCAGTCCGTTAACACCTTATCTGTACTAATGCTTTGTCTTTCAACACACCATTAACATATTGCTTGCCTTTGCTCCATGACCTTTTGGTCAGCTATGTGGCCTTGTCCAATCTACACCTTCTCCTTTGTTATCTCTTGCCCCACCCCCACCTCACTTGCTTATAACCTGTGACATTTCTAATATTTGTCAGTTCCGAAGAAGGGTCACTGACCCGAAATGTTAACTCTGCTTCTCTTTCCTCTGATGCTGCCAGATCTGCTGAGTGGTTCCAGCATTTTTTGTTTTTACTTCATACTTCTTCTTTACTCTTCCTGCCAAAATGGACAATTTCACATTTTCCCACATTATACTCCATTTGCCAGATCTTTGCCTACTCACCTAACCTATCGATGTCCCTTTGTAGCCTCCTTATGTCCTCTTCACAACTTACTTTCCTACCTATCTTCGTGTCATCAGCAAATTTAGCAACCATACCTTTGGTGCCTTCATCCAAGTCATTTATATAAATTGTAAAAATTTGAGACCCCAGCACTGATCCCTGCGGCACACCATTCGTAACATCTTGCCAACCAGAAAATGACCCATTTATGCCTACTCTCTGTTTCCTGTTAGCTAGCCAATCTTCTATCCATGCCAAAATGTTACCCCCTACACCATGCACTTTTATTTTCCGCAATAACCTTTGATGTGGCACCTTATCAAATGCCTTCTGGAAATCTAAGTACAGTACATCCACTGGTTCCCCTTTATCCAGAACACATGTTAATTCTTCAAAGAACTCGAATAAATTGGTTCAACATGATTTCCCTTTCACAAAACCATGTTGACTCTGCCTGATTACCTTGCTTTTTTCTAAATGCCCTGCTATAATGTCTTTGATAATAGCTGCTAATATTTTCCCTGTGATAGATGTTAAGCTAACTTGTCTGTAGTTTTCTGCTTTCTGTCTCCCTCCCTTTTTGAATGAAGAAGTAACATTGGCTATTTTCCAATCTAATGGAACCTTCCCCGAATGTAGGGAATTTTGGAAAATTAAAACCAACGCATCAACTATCTCAATAAAAGCAAAATACTGCGGATGCTGGCAATCTGAAACAAAAACAAGAAATGCTGGAATCACTCAGCAGGTCTGGCAGCATCTGTGGAAAGAGAAGCAGAGTTAACGTTTCGGGTCAGTGACCCTTCTTCGGACTATCTCACTGGTCGCTTCTTTTAAGACCTTAAGATGAAGTCCATCAGGACCCGGGGACGTGTCAGCCCACAAGTCCAAAAATTTGCTCAGTACAGGAGTAAAGATGTATTGCTTCAATTGTATAAAGCCTTGGTGAAATCGCATCTGGAGTGTTGTGTACAATTTTGGTCTCCTAATCTAAGGAAGGAGAGAATTGCCATAGAGAGAATGCATCAGAGGCTCACCAGACTAATCCCTGGGATGACAGGGTTGTCTTATGATGAGAGATTGCAGAAACTGGGCCTGAATTCTCTAGAGTTTTGAAGAATGAGAGGTGGTCTCATTGAAACTTACAAAATTCTTACTGGGCGTGACAAGGTAGATATGAATAGGATGTTTCCTCTGGTTGGTGAGTCTAGAACAAGGGGACACAGTCTCAGAATGAAAGGCAGGCCATTTAAGACTGAGATGAGGAGGAATTTCTTTACTCACAGGATGGTGAATCTGTGGAATTCTCTACCCCAGAGGCTGTGGAAGCTCAATCATTGAGCAATTTCAAGACAGAAATCGATAGATTTCTGAATACTAATGACATCAAGGTATATGGCTATAGTGGGGAAAATGGCATAGAGGTAGATTTTTTTAATTTTTAATTTATTTTATTTAGAGATACAGCACTGAAACAGGCCCTTCGGCCCACCGAGTCTGTGCCGACCAACAACCACCCATTTATATTAATCCTACGTTAATCCCATATTCCCTACCACATCCCCACCATTCTCCTACTACCTACCTACACTAGGGGAAATTTACAATGGCCAATTTACCTAACAACCTGCAAGTCTTTGGCTGTGGGTGGAAACCGGAGCACCCGGCGGAAACCCACGCAGTCACAGGGAGAACTTGCAAACTCCGCACAGGCAGTACCCAGAACTGAACCTGGGTCGCTGGAGCTGTGAGGCTGCAGTGCTAACCACTGCACCACTGTGCTGCCCATGATCAACCATGATCTGTTTGAATAGTGGAGCAGGCTCGATGGGCTGAATTGTCTACTGTTCCTATTTCTGATGATTCTATGGACTTCTCGCCTTTAGGTACCTATTCACAATTGATGGTGGTATGTGACATTGTTTCAAATCCTCCAGATTACTACGACCCTTGTCTAACAACTAGGTTCCGTATATGACGTATGTCATTTTGGGCAGCCCGGTCTGACGCATTTCTGTCCTCCCTTATTAGTTTGTTTATGGTATGGGCGTGAATCGCCAACTCAGCTATTATTTCCTTTAGGTGAATTGTTATTACTTGGTCTTCCCACTACTTTTGTCCCTCAATATTATTACCCTCCCACAGTATTTTCTTTAGCTGGTCCCGTAGGATGTTCACCTGTATTTGCAACTATGCATCAACTATACTATTGACCAGTGATGTTCTCGTATTAAATACCATGGCCGCGTCATTAATCAATCCCTTTTTCCATTTCCCCAAGTTGTTAACCAGTTTATATAAATCCTCTTGACATGCATCCCATAATTCTGCTCATAAAATCGTCGGAACACCTCCTTTAGCAGTTTCTCATACAATTTTTTCGTTTCTGGTGGGCAATACCTGGGCAGCCGGAAATCTAGTAAATTAAGAATGACAGGTGTTGCCTCATGATGCACGTCATGATACAATACTTTCCCTGTTGGAATCAACACCAACCAATTCCTAGGTCAGGGTGTCGTTATGGGGCAGTTAACCTCTTTATCACGGATCTTTGGTAGGGACTTCCTTTTGTGCGCGACCAATTCGGTAGCATTAACTGCATTTGGAGGATCTGAGAGCACCCAAGAGTCTAAACTCTGGGTCCAATCCATTCCTAACCCGGAGTCTTGCCATTGTTGTTTAAAAGCAATGGCCACTCCTTCTTGGCATTTGTGCCACGACCCACCTACACACACATAAACCCCTCACTCCTCCTTCCACTACTTGTCCCAACACAATTTCACACCCCTTCCTTAGTTCCCTTAATCCACCTGCGTCAGTCCCCAATTTTTCCCAATCCGTGGATGCGTCATCTTTACTCTTGTCTGCCTTTCGTATCCACCACCACTAGCCAACAGAGGTGCTCCCTTGACATTCTAAGCAAACTCGTCTGCCCTCTTTCACCTGTACTTTAGTGGCTGCAATATTTAATTTTGGGCAGGGCATCGATACTTCCCCAAATTTGTAACTGGATTGATTGGAATACTTGCTGGAATTTGACTCTAACCAGCCTGGCCAATTTCCATCATGGAAGTATGTGACTACCCCATTATTACACCATGTTGTTCCCCTTTGAGTTACGGTGGGCCCGGCTCCTCCCAGACACTCGTAAATGAAAGATGTCTCGATGTCCCCTCGATTTCCCTACCCTGCTTCAGTTGGATCACCAACACACCCAGCCACAGTGTGCACTTCATCCTGCTTACTTGGTTCGAATTGATTCCGCAAAAGAATTTAGGAGATAGCACCGCTCTGTGGGAGGTCAACCCTCCACAGGTCAGACTTAAGTTATGTACGTGTTCACACCGTATGGTACAATCACCGCTTTCCTTTTTACTTTCCCCGAGGTTTGGACCTCTTGGGGCTCAGGGTGGTGTAGGAGAAGGTCCAGGGCACCCTGGGCTAAGGTGTCCAGCTTACTGCCCCAAACCCTGGGTCCTCTTCATCATCCCACAACATGGGATGAAGTTTTACGCTGATTAAACTCATGATTGTTCCCTGCATCTTGGTCTGTTGTGTTCTCTCTCAGGGAACACGGGAATATAGAGTTTACACTGGCTATTTTTTTAAAATATTCATTCATGGGAGGTAGGCATCACTGGCTCGGCCAGCATTTATTGCCCAACCCTAATTTCCCTTGAGAAGGTAATGGTGAGCTGAAGCCCATGTGGGGTCGGTACACACACAGTGCTGTTGGAAAGGGAGTTCCAGGATTTTGACCCAGCAACAGTGAAGGAACGACGATATAGGAACATAAAAACTGACTGTAAAAGTTTCTATAGGTATGTGAAGAGAAAAAGATTGGTGAAGGCAAATGTAGGTCCCTTACAGTCAAAAATGGGAATTTATTCTGGGGAACAAAGAAATAGCTGACCAACTAAATGCATACTTTGGTTCTGTCTTCACAAAGGAGGACACAAATATCATACCAGAAATGTTGGGGAACACAGGGCTTAGTGAGAGAGAGGAACTGAAGGAAATCAGTATTAGCAGAGAAATGGTGTTGGGAAAATTGATGGGGTTGAAGGCCAATAAATCCCCAGGGCCTGATGGTATGCATCCCAGAGTACTTAAGGAAGTGGCCCCAGAATAGTGGATGCATTGGTAGTCATCTTCCAAGATTCTATAGACTCTGGAACTGTTCCTACAGATTGGCAGGTAGTTAATGTAACCCCACATATTTAAAAAGGGAGGTAGAGAGAAAGGAGGAAATTATAGACCAGTCAGCCTGACGTCGGTAGTGGGGAAAATTCTAGAGTCCATTATCAAAGATTTTACAGCAGAGCACTTGGAGAAGAGTGGTAGAGTCGGGCAGAGTTGGCATGGATTTACGAAAGGGAAATCATGCTTGACAAATCTACTAGAATTCTTTGAGGATGTAACTAGTAGAGTTGATGAGGGGGAGCCAATGGATGTGGTTTATTTGGATTTTCAGAAGGCTTTCGACAAAGTCCCACATCAGAGATTAGCGTGTAAAATTAAAGCGCATGGGATGAGGGGTAGTGTATTGCGATGGATAGAAAATTGGTTGGCAGACAGGAAACAAAGATTAGGGATAAATGAGTCTTTTTCCGAATGGCAGGCAGAGACTAGTGGGGTACCGCAGGGATCGGTGTTAGGACCCCAGCTATTCACAAAATATATTAATGATTTAGATGAGGGAACTAAATGTAACAGCTCCAAATTTGCTGATGACACAAAACTGGGTGGGAGGGTGAGTTGTGAAGAGGATGCAGAGAGGCTTCAGGGTGATTTGGACAAGTTGAGTGAGTGGGCTAATGCATGGCAGATGCAGTATAATGTGGATAAATGTGAGGTTATCCACTTTGGTAGCAAAAACAGGAAGGCAGGTTATTATTTGAACAGCTATAAACTGAGAGAGGGGAATATGCAGCGAGACCTGGGTGTTCTCATACACCATTCGCTGAAGGTAAGCATGCAGGTCCAACAGGCGGTAAAAAAGGCAAATGGTATGTTGGCCTTCATAGTGAGAGGATTCGAGTACAGGAGCAGGGATGTCTTGCTGCAACTATACAGGGCCTTGGTGAGGCCACACCTGGAATATTGTGTGCAGTTTAGGTCTCCTTATCTGAGGAAGGATGTTCTTGCTATAGAGGGAGTGCAGCGAAAGTTTACCAGACTGATTCCTGGGATAGCGGGACTGAAGTATAAGGAGAGATTGAGTTGGTTAGGATTATATTTGCTGGAGTTCAGAAGAGTGAGGGGGGATCTCATAGAAATCTATAAAATTCTAACAGGACTTGACTGGGTCGATGCAGGAAGGATGTTCCCGATGGCGGGGGAGTTCAGAACCTGGGGTCATAGTCTAAGGATACGGGATACACCTTTCAGGACTGAGATGAGGAGAAATTTCTTCACCCAGAGAGTGGTGAGTCTGTGGAATTCGTTACCACAGAAAGCAGTTGAGGCCAAAACATTGTATGTTTTCAAGAAGGAGTTAGATATAGCTCTTGGGTCTAAAGGGATCAAAGGGTATGGGGAGAAAGGGGGAACAGGTTACTGAGTTGAATGATCAGCCATGATCATAATGAATGGCGGAGCAGGCTCGAAGGGTTGAATGGCCTACTCCTGCTCCTATTTTCTATGTTTCTATAGTTCCAAGTCAGGATGATGTGTGGCTTGGAGGGGAACTTGCAGGTGGTGGTGTTCCCATGCATCTGCTGCCCTTGTCCTTCTAGCTGGTAGAGGTCACGGGTTTGGAAGGTGCTGTCGAAGGAGTCTCGGTGAGTTACTGCAGTGCATCTTGTAGATGGTAGACACTGCAGCCACTGTGTGTTGGTGGTGGAGGGAGTGAATGTTTGTGAATTGGGTGACAATAAAGCAGGCTGTTTTGTCCTGAATGGTGTTGACTTCTTGAGTGTTGTTGGAGCTGCACCCATCCAGACAAGTGGAGAGTATTCCATTACACTCCTGACTTGTACCTTGTAGATGGTGGACAGGCTTTGGCGAGTCCGACAGTGAGTTAGTCTCCGCAGGATTCCTAGCCTCTGACCTGCTCTTGTAGCCACGGTATTTATATGGCTACTCCAGCTCAGTTGTTGGTCAATAGTAACTCCCAGGATATTGATAGTGATGGATTCAGCGATTGTAATGACATTGAATGTCAAGGGAGATAGTTAGATTCTCTCTTGTGGAAGATGGTCATTGCGTGGCACTTGTGTGGCACGAACATTACTTGCCACTTATCAGCGCAAGCCCGGATATTGTCTTGCTGCATTTCTACACTGACTGCTTCGTTACCTGAGGAGTCAGGAATGGTGCTGAACATTGTGCAATCATCAGCGAACATCCCCACTTCTGACCTTGTGATTGAAGGAAGTTCATTGATGAACCAGCTGAAGATGTTTGGGTCTAAGGCACTACCCTGAGGAACTCCTGTAGTAATGTCCTGGAGCTGAGGTGATTGACTTCCAACAACCACAACCATCTTCCTTTGTGCTAGATACGACTCCAACCAGCAGGGAGTTTTCCCCCTGATTCCCATTGACTTCAGTTTTGCTCGGGCTCCTTGATGCCATACTCAGTCAAATGCTTCCTTGATGTCAAGGGCAGTCACTCTCAACTCACCTCTAGAGTTCAGTTCTTTTGTCCATGGTTACAAGGCTGTAATGAGGTCTGGAGCTGAGTGGCCCTGGCAGAACCCAAACTGAGTGTCACTGAGCAGGTTATTGTTAAGCAAGAGCCACTTGATAGCACTGTCTACTACACCTTCCATCACTTTACTTGATGATTGAGAGTAGACTGATGTGGTGGTTATTGTCCGGGTTGGACTTGTCCTGCTTTTTGGGTACAGGCCATACCTGGGCAATTTTCCACATTGCTGGGTAGATGCCAGTATTGTAGCTGTACTGGAACATCTTGGCTAGGGGTGTGGCAAGTTCTGGAGCACAGGTCTTCAGTAATGTTGTCAGGGCCTGTAGCCTTTGCAATATCCAGTGCCTTCAGTCATTTCTTGATATCACGGGGAGTGAATCGAATTTACTGAAGACTGGCATCTGTGATGCTGGGGACTTCAGAAGGAGGCTGAGATGGATCATCAACTTGGCACTTCTGGCTGAAGATTGTTGCAAATGCTTCAGCCTTATCTTTTGCACTGATGTGCTGGGCTCTCCCATCATTAAGGATGGGGATATTTGTTGAGCCACGCCCTCCAGTTAGTTGTTTAATTGTCCACCACCATTCACGACTGGATGTGGCAGGACTGCAGAGCTTAGATTTGATCCGTTGGTTATGGGATCGCTTAGCTCCGTCTATTGCATGCTGCTTACGCTGTTTGGCATGCAAGTAGTCCTGGGTTGTAGCTTCACCAGGTTGACACCTCATTTTTAGGTATGCCTGTTGCTGCTGCTGGCATGCCCTCCTGTACTTTTGAACCAGGGTTGATCCCTGGCTTGATGGTAATGGTAGAAGTGGGGATATGCCTGGCCATGAGGTTACATATTGTGGTTGAGTACAATTCTGCTGCTGCTGATGGTCCACAGAGCCCCATGGATGCCCAGTTTTGAGTTTCTTGATCTGTTCGAAATCTATCCCATTTCACACAGTGGTAGTGCCACACAACACGATGGAGGGTATGCTCAATGTGAAGACGGGACTTTGTCTCCACAAGGACTATGCGGTGGTCACTTCTACCAATCCTGCAGCAGGCAGATTGGTGAGGATGAGGTCAAGTATATTTTCCCTCTTGTTGGTTCCCTTACCCATCTGCTGCAGACCCAGTCTAGCAACTGTGTACTTTAGGAATCGGCCAATTCGGTCAGCAGTGGTGTTACTGCGCCTTTCTTGATGGGCATTGAAATCCGCCACCCAGAGTATATTCTGCACCCTTGCCACCCTCAGTGCTTCCTCCAAGTGCTGTTCAATTTGAAGGAGTACTGATTCATCTGCTGAGGAGGGGTGGGGGGTGTGGGAGGTGGTAATCAGCAGGAGTTTTCTTTGCCCATGTTTGACCTGATGCTATGAGTCAATGTTGAGGACTCCCAGGGCAACTTGCTCCCGACTGTATACCACTGTGCCGCCACCTCTGTTGGGTCTGTCCTGCCGGTGGGACAGGATATACTTGGGGATGGTGATGGCTGTGTCTGGGACATTGTCTGTAAGGAACGATTCGGTGAGTATGACTGTGTCAGGCTGTTGCTTGACTAACCTGTGGGACAGCTCTCTCAACTTTGGCACAAGCCCCCAGATGTTAGTAAGGAGGACTTTGCAGAGCGGACAGGGCTGGGTTTGCCGTTGTTGTTTCTGGTGCCTAGGTCGATGCCGGGTGGTCCGTCCAGTTTCATTCCTTATTGACTCCATAGCGGTGAGATACAACTAAGTGGCTTGCTTGGCCATTTCAGAAGGCATTTAAGAGTCAGCCACATTGCTGTGGGTCTGGAGTCACATGTAGGCCAGACCAGCTAACGACAGCAGAGTTCCTTGCTTAAAGGACATTAGTGAACCAAGTGGGTTTTTAACAACAATCGACAATGGTTTCATGGCCATCATAAGGCTTGCTTTTTAATTCCAGATTTATTAATTGAATTCAAATTCCACCTTCTGCTGTGGTGGGATTTGAACCCTGGTCCCCAGAGCAATGGGTTACTAGTCCAGTGACAATACCAGTATGTCACCGCCTCCCCACAAATATGGAACCATTTTATCCGTTTAGGCAGTTGTACTGCATATACCATAGGGCTTTCCTTATCCACTATACTATATGGTCCCTTATTGTTATGACCGCTTCAAGAACAACGCACTGTCAATTCAGTCCCGTCACTCCACAGGTAGCAGCATAATATTAAGCTTTCACACCCAATTGGAAAAATAGCCAAATTAAACACTCTAGTAATCCCAGAATAAAACAGACTAAACCAGGTATCTTCAGACAATAAATTAACTATTTATTAAAAAAACTAAATCTTAAACACTATTAAGATAAACCTATGTCTAAAGACCTTATAATTTCTTACTTTTAATCTAACTCCCCATTCACCCACATACTCTCAAAAAACTAACAGTTACTGGTTTTAAAAGCGGAGTTTTAAAAAAAGTTAGCTGTCTCTTAAGAATAAATAAAATAAGAAAGTCTTTGTAGGTTACGTTCCTGATGGATGAAGTCTTCTAATGTGAAAAATAATCAAAGGTCACTCGAAGTCTTCATCCGGATTTGTTGAAAATAGTCCTTCAGAAGATAGGCATTCCTCTCTTCGGCTGCAGCAAACATTAAACAGTCCTTTGAACGATGGGTAATACAAATGGTGTCTTGAAGAAAAAGGCTTTCTTCTTTACTCAGGGAATTAACCTGGCTTGTAGATCATTGTAGAATTTTTGTTGAGAGAGAATAAACAGGTCCTTTTCTCTTCAGTTCATCTTGCTGGAAAGTCTCTCCAAACTAACTGGTTTCAGCCTGTTTCTGCCAGTTCCACACACAGTCAAGTGGATATATTGCACCATGTGACCTCTCCTACTACTGTCCAGAGTGACAAAAAATGTAGCTGGTACACTGTCTCCAGAAATTCCAGAACTTTTTCCCTTAAAGCTGCATTAAAAAAAAAAGTCTTAAAGGCACACAAACTGTTTTTAAAACGAGGAGAAAAAAATAATTACAGGCCTGTGACACTTATACAATGGTTCAAATGCCCCTACTCTTGCATAAGTTCATGACCTAGTCCCTCACTTTCCACTCCTGCACTCTCTGTGGTTCCAGCAGCATTCTATTCTTTTGGTGCTGTCTTCCCATGTTATTAGCTGCCTCCCAATGCACTTTCCTTAGGGTATCATGTAGATCTCTCACAAATCTGTCCCAGGTGACCTCCTTAGTCTGGGTTTCGTTCCGGATCAGTACCAACACGAGTCATCAACTCATGTGGGAATATCCTGCCTGTACTTTGAGAGAGGCTGGCCCTGATACTCATTAGGACTAGGGGCAGGACATCATCCCATCTCCTTGGGTTCTCTCCTATCTCCTTCCTAATCCTCTCCTTTATGGTCCGGTTCATTCTCTTGACTATGCCCGATGATTGAGGGTTATGGGCCATGTGCCATTTTCCCTGTACTCCTAGAGGTTTTAGAGTGATCTGCATAACGTGTGCAGTGAAATGACTTCTCTGATCTGATTCCACTATTTGGGGCAGTCCCCATTGGGAGAACACTTCCCTCACCAGAACCCGAGCAGTGGCTAATGCTGTAGCTGCTTTACAAGGGAAGGCCTCCACCCACTTGGAGAAGGTATCCACCAACACCAAACAATATATATTGCCTGTTTTTGTGGTGGGCAGTGGCCCAATGAAGTCTATTTGTATAGACCACCATGGCCCCTCTACCCTCCTGGTGCATCCCAATGAAGCCTTTCTTTGGTGGGGGTCTGGATTATTCATGGCGCACGCTAAGCAGTTATCATGAAACTCCTTTACATCTTCCCTGAGATGAGGCCACCACCTCACCTCCTCCAATTGCTTCCAGGGTGTTTCTGGTCCTGGATGTCCAGCTCCTGGACCCCCATGAGCTAGTTGCATGAATTCTTCCAGGTATTGCATAGGCATGATCCATCTTTCTCCCTTAAAAAGATCTCCTCTTTAACCACTACTTCTGCTGCTCCAAAGGGTCCCTCAGTTAGATCGCCTTCTTCCTTTTTCCTAATTACTGCTTTTAGAACCACATCTTGCATTTGGACCTGTGTCAGAGCTGGGGGCAAATTTAACTCCTGTGGACTTGCTCTTATCTTTATGGCCATGGATTGTCCAGATTGATGCAGGTCCCAAGGTACTCCTTCCCTGGCCCCCCTTTTGCCAATTCATTGGATTTCCAGTTGCCTTCCCACTTAGGCTTTGTTTTTGAATGCGCCTTAACATTCTGAACGTAATAATCCCATTGGTTATTACCCATATTGCCCAGGCTAGTTTCCAACAGAGGGGCCATCACCACTGGTCTCCAGTCTGAGGACCTGAACCCTCGCTTAGCCCATATCGCCAGATATTCAGTGCAGGAATTGCAGGTAAACATCAAGTCTGAACATATATGTAGGGGGTTGGGAATTCATTGGGGTACGTCACTACATAGGTTATAGGACAAGTCCAATCTGGCCAATTACCACCCCATCAGACTTATCTCAATCATCAGTATAGTAATGGAAGGTGTCATCAACAGTGCTATCAAGCAGCACTTGCTTAGCAATAACCTGCTCAGTGATGCTCAGTTTGGGTTCCACCAGGGCCACTCAGTTCCTGACCTCATTACAGCCTTGGTTCAAACATGGACAAAAGAACTGAACTCAAGAGGTGAGGTGAGAGTGACTGCCCTTGACATCAAGGCAGCATTTGACCGAGTATGGCATCAAGGAGCCCTAGCAAAACTGAGGTCAATGGGAATCAGGGGAAACTCTCCGCTGGTTGGAGTCATACCTAGCGCAAAGGAAGATAGTTGTGGTTGTTGGAGGTCAATCATCTGAGCTCCAGGACATCACTGCAGGAGTTTCTCAGGGTAGTGTCCTGGGCCCAACCATCTTCAGCTGCTTCATCAATGACCTTCCTTCAATCATAAGGTCAGAAGTGGGGATGTTCGCTGATGATTGCACAATATTCAGCACCATTCACGACTCCTCAGATACTGAAGCAGTCAGTGTAGAAATGAAGCAAGGCGATATCCGTACTTGGGCTGATAAGTGGTAAGTAACATGCGTGCCACACAAGTGCCAGGCAATGACCATCTCCCTTGACATTCAATGGCATTACGATTACTGAATCCCCCACTATCAACATCCTTGGGGTTACCATTGACCAGAAACTGAACTGGAGTAGCCATATAAATACCGTGGTTACAAGAGCAGGTCAGAGGCTAGGTATCCCGCAGTGGGTAACTCACCTCCTGACTCCCATCTGTCCACCATCTACAAGGTACAAGTCAGGAGTGTGATGGAAAACTCTGCACCTGCCTGGATGGGTGCAGCTCCAATAACACTCAAGAAGCTCAACACCATTCAGGACAAAGCAGCCCGCTTGATTGGCACCCCATCCACAAACATTCACTCCCTCCACAACTGAAGCAAAGTGGCAACAGTATGTTCCATTTACAAGATGCACTGCAACAATGCTCCAAGGCTCCTTAGACAGCACCTTCTAAACCAGTGACCTCTACCAATTAGAAGGACAACGGCAGCAAATGCATGGGAATGCCACCACCTGCAAGTTCCCCTCCAAGTCACACACCATCCTGACTTGGAACTATATCGCCGTTCCTTCACTGTCACTGGGTCAAAATCCTGGAACTCCCTTCCTAACAGCACTGTGGGTGTACCTGCCTTACATAGACTGCTGCAGTTCAAGAAGGCAGCTCACCACCACCTTCTCAAGGGCAATTAGAGATGGGCAATAAATGCTGGCATGGCCAGCGACACCCACATCCCATTAATGAATTTTTAAAAATGAAGGTTGTATTGGAGAAATTAATGGGGCTGAAGGTTGATAAGTCCCCAGGACCTGATATGCTACATCCCAGAGTGTTGAAAGAGGTAGCTATGGAGATAGTGGATGCATTGGTGTTCATCTTCCAAAATTCTATAGATTCTGGAATGGTTCCTGCAGATTGGAAGGTAGCAAATGTCACCCCATTATTTAAGTAGGGAGGGAGAGAGAAAACAGGGAACTACAGCCCTGTTACCATTATATCAATAGTAGGGAAAATGCTAGAATTTATTCTGAAGGATGTGATAAATGGACACTTGGATAATAATGATCTGATTGGGTATAGTCAACATGGATTTATGAATGGGAAATCATGTTTGACAAATCGATTGGAATTGTTTGAGGATGTTACTAACAGCATTGATAAAGAGTCGGTGGACATAGTATACTTGGATTTTCAGAAGGCTTTTGATAACGTCCCCCACAGGAGGTTGGTTAGCAAAATTAAAGCACATGGGATAGGAAGTAATATATTGGCATAGATTAAGGATTGATAAACAGGCAGAAATCAGTAGGAATAAACAGGTCATTCTTGCATTGGCATGCTGTGACTAGTGGGGGTACCGCAAGGATCAGTACTTGGGCCCCAGCTGTTCACGATATATATCAAAGATTTGGATGTGGGGACCAAATGTAATATTTCCAAGTTCGCAGATGACACAACTAGGTGGAAATGTGTGTTGTGAGGAAGATGCAAAGCGGCTTCAAGGGGATTTGGATAGACTTAGTGGGCAAGAACATGGCAGATGAAACATAATGTGGAAAAATGAGAGGTTATCCACTTTGATAGGAGGAACAGATATGCAGAGCATTTCTTAAACGGTAAGAGATTAGAAAGTGTAGATGTACAAAGAGACCTGAGTGTCCTCCTCAATATCACTGAAAACTAATCTTCAGGTGCAGCAGGCAATTTGTAAGGCTAATGACATGTTAGCCTTTATTGCAAGAGGATTTGAGTACAGAAGTCACAAAGTCTTGCTTTAGTTGTACAGAACCTTAGTTTGACCGCACCTGGAGTAGTGTATGCAGTTTTGGTCCCCTTACCTTAGGAAGGATATTATTGCCATAAAGGGAGTGCAATGAAGGTTCACCAGACTTTTCACTGGGATGGTGGGACTGTCCTATGAAGAGAGGTTGGGGAAACTGGGCCTTTATTCTCCAGAGTTTTGAAGAAAGAGGTGATCTCATTGAAAACTACAAATACTTAAAGGGATAGACAGGGTAGATGCAGGTAAGATGTTTCCCTTGGTTGGGGAGTCTACAACCAGGGCACACAATTTCAAAATAAGGAGAAGCCACTTAGGACAAAGATGAGGAGAAATTTCTTTACTCAGAGGGTTGTGAATCTTTGTAATTCTCTATCCCAGAGGGCTGTGGAAGCTTAGTCATTGAGTAGTTTATAGCAGAGATTGACAGATTTCTAAATACCAGTGACAAAGGGATTTGGGGATAGTGTGGGAAAAAGGCATTGATATGATATTGAATGGCAGAGTGGGTTCGATGGGCTGAATGGCCTACTCCTGCTCCTATGCTCCTAACACTGCATTCAAACTATCCCCAGTAGCTGCTATCTCCAGGTAAAAGTCTTGGTTTCTATTTATCCCTCCTAATGCAGGTGCAGTTGTAGATCTTCCTTTAGGTGGGTAAATGCCTCCTGGCAACCTTTGTCCCATTCCACTTCTTTCCTAACGAGACTAAGCAAAGGGGCTGCCGTGGCTGCATAAGTTTTAATGAGCTCTCTGCAGTACCCTGTTACTCCCAGAAAGGACCTTACCCCAGGTACGTCCTTTGGGGCAGGTAGTTCCTGAACTGCCCTTTTTATCTCGGCCACAAACCTTTCTCCTGCTCTAATTGTTAGTCCTAGAAATTGCACTTCCCCTTGTCCAATTTGGGCTTTCTTGGGGTTCACCTTAAGCCTGCCTCTTTTACTAATTTAAATAGTTCGTTCAATAGTGGCCCGTGATCTCCTACACCTTCGGAAAACAACAACAGGTCGTCCACGTATTGGATCAGTTGGTTGGGCTGACTGAAACCTCTTAACGCAAATGCCATGCACAGGTGAAAAATTGAGGGGCTGTTGTGAAACCCTTATGGGAGACACGTCCCCGTCTATTATTGTTGTCCCTTGAATGTAAAGGCAAATTTATACTGGTCCTCCCGTCTCACAGGAATGACTAAAATCCATTTGATATATCAAGTACGGTGAATGTCAATGCCCCGGCGGGATTACTTTCTATTAGATCTGTTACTGCCTCTACAGTGGGCGTGCAGGCTGGAATATTTTTATTCAGAACGCAGTAGTCCGCTATGGCTCTTCATTACTGATCTGGTTTCTTAACCAGCCAAAGGAGTCACATGGGTCGCTATTGGTCTCAGTACACCTTGGTCCACCGGGGAGTTTAATGCAGTTTCCAAGTCCTTCTCTGCCTCCCAGGGAAATCTGTACTGTTTCTGAGGTTGTGGCATTGGTTCCCCATCTACTTTCACCTCTACCCCTGTCATCCTCCACACTCATATCTGTGAGAAGTGAACACGGCGATGTTACCTCTCACATACACTTGATACCTTGCCGGGACGCAATGTGCCAATTGTTCCATTTCATAGCTTCCCTTTGGTTTCATTGTACAGGCATTGCCTTTAATGTTTTCATCCTTGGGAATGACAAAAATCTCCTCTAGTTTATCTGCATCAATTGCCCCCATCGACAGTAATTCTTCATATCCACGATCACGTAGCGGGCCAACATGTAATCGGCCCGAGAACCCCTGAGCCGGGCTGTTCCCACTTTATAAGGACACATTCTCTTTTGTGACAACGGGTCCTAATTTTAGAGTCAAGGGTATTGATACCACCCCAGCCTGTTCCTTACCTGCGAAACCTATCAATTTAAATGGGACTCCGCTCGACCAGGGAGAAGTGGTTGGATTTGCTGAGTTGACCACCGTACTGGAGGCTCCAGTGTCCACTAAATACTCTCCAAGTGATCTCTACTTTAATCTTTAAAGTCTGCCCCACTCATCATAGGTGAGCGGGCAGGGGTATTCGGGCTGGACGCGGCCCCATCGCTGTGGGGGTGCAGACACGCCGGGTTCTCCGTTGCACACAGTAGCGTCCAGTTTCCCTTGATCTCTGCCCATAACCTCCTGTACTGTGGCCACTAGAAGTTTCTGCCTTCTCTTTCTTTGCCTCTACCACCTGTGGTTTCAACCAGGAGAGACCCTCATATCCTGCTTTCCCCCTTTTCAGAAACCTGCATTCTTTACTCCAGTGTCCCGTTCTCCCACAGTTGAAACATGCCTGGGATCTGCCCACATTATCCTCCTCCTGCCTCTATTCCATTTTACTACCCATGTTCTCTCTTATTTCATGCAACTTGCCCTTTTGTTTATTTTCTTCCCCTCTTTCGGATTTGAAAGCCAAAGTAAGTTCCCTTAACATGCACCCCTCTGTCTTTGTATCGTCCTCAGTGTCAAACCATGATTCGGCCCTTGCCCTGATCCGCAGCAACCTGTTGGCCATTATGGTCCTCAGCCAATGGTTCCTGGGAGCCCCTATTAAGTTCAGGTGTACTTGATTTCCCCCAGTCGCTTTCAAATATACAGGCCACAATCTATCCACTAATGTGTCTGGCGCCTCGCCTGCTAGCTGTCTGGTCTGCTCAACCTGTAAGATAGGGCTACCTTGGCTATGTCCTAGTGCTACTAAAACCTCATCTTTCAGGCTGTCCATGGTACCATCCCCCATTTTAGTTGTTGTCAACAAACTCTGATACTGTTCTCCCTAGACTGGAAGCTGTATCAGTTTCTTCATTTCATCATCGTTACAATTATTGATATCCCCTATCTGTTCTATGTTGGCAAAATGGTCGGAGGCCATTCTAGTCACTCTAGTCAGCATTTCTTTTAACTGGAGGGATGTATGTGGGAGCACATAAGTACTCTGCAACGGCGCAGGGCCACCGCCCGCTAGCAGTGGGCCAAATCTCTGCTGTCGCAAGTGACACATCGGTCTCGGTGGTCCCGGTGCCCCGGGAGCCGACCGACACTTATTATACAGGGTCCCATCATCGGGTCCTTTTCCCTCCTCATCCCAGTCTTCCCCAACTTCTCCCAGTGCCATGAGACAAATCATACCTCTGGCTCCAGATAGTGCTAGAGTCAGTTTATGAATTTTCTTGTTACAGGGCCTGTGATCGGCCCCTTCATATCCCTGTCTTTGGACTACTCTATGCCCCACCTTGATATCCTTTAATGGTTCCTGTGCCTTTTTGGTTCTCTCTAGGTTCCTTACACTTTCCTCATAATGAGTCTGACACTACCCCTTACATTCTGTAACCTGACATTGTAAGTACTCTTTCATATTTTGTGTCATTTCTTCCTTCATTTTCCTTTCCTGCCTTTCATCACCTAAATCTGTCATCAGCCGATTCACGACTGCTTCTCTGTCACTTGCCTTACTCTCGAATTCTGTTTATTTTTCTTCTAACTGTTTTACTCTCTCCATGACAATCTGGTTCTGTTTTTGTAACCATGGTAGCCAAATCACTTTCTCTCGATCTTTTATGGTCGCTATTATTTATCCACTCTGCTGCTTTCTCCTGCGGATTTTCAGAGTGCATCATTTCTTGTGCCCATGGCTCAGAAATGTTTACCTTACGACACATACAAGGATATCCTATCCTCCATCCAGTGTTTCCTGCCTGTGACCTTGCTTGTCATTTTGTTTTAGACCTTAGGGTCTCCTGCCTGACTCGTCAAGATCAGTAAGGGTTTCAGTTCCCTTCCTCCTTACAATGATTCTTTCATGCTGGAATTACAAGAACAAAATGCATGTGACAAACAGGTTTTGGCTCAACCCAAATTTGTTAGTTTATTAGACCAACAAACCCACAGTACAAACCCCTCTATGTTTGATTGAAACTTACAATCACCCACGCGGCTGGTCGTTTTTGATGTTGATTGTAGGCCTGGATCTGGAGATGACCAGTCCCATCCTTCTTCACCTTACTGCAGTGCCCACATTTTGATGTTGTCCTTTCTTATAGTGATCCAGTTATGCTATCCCACACCTGGACCTCAGACTATAGTATCAGTTATCAGCCTGCTGAGCCGCCTGTTCTTTCGCACCACTTTATCTTGGTCTTTCAATTTTCTGAGCTATACAGAACTGCAAGGTCAGAGACAACTCCTCTCCTGCTGTCTTCACAGCATAAAGATAATGTGATTTCCCTCACGGCGATGGGCGCTTAGCTTATGCCATTGTTCAGGTGTTAATGTGTCTTCCAGTCTTGCCAGGAACTGAATTTCAGTTAACTTATGGCATTGTCCAGTTGTTAATGTCCTCCCAGATGAGAAAGAGTTTCAGTTAACTTATTTCTCCTGTGCAGCGAGGTTAACTGATTCATGTCCTTCAGTGGAGAATTAGGGCCTTTTTCCTCTTGTTATCTGTGATTGCAAAACCTGCCAATGTAGGAATACAGATGATGGATATAAATATGCATCAAAAGATGGTAGGTTGGGCATTGAGAATGCCATATTTATCAGCAACACAGTGATAATGTGATATCAAGGATCTGGGACTTTCAGAGAAAATCTCTGCAATGATCAGAGGTCAACATTTTTTTTTGATTGGATGGTTATTTTGGGGAGATCTCTGTGTGTGTACAAGGTTCCTCTGTGCGTCTAACACAGTCTCCAACTTAAAATGCTGTCTTCAGAAAGCAGACAAAAACCTTCCAAAAGTGTCATAACTGAAAGCAATGTTTCCTGTTTTTACTATCGGTTTTCTATATACCCCATCGTCATTGTGATCTTCTCGGGACTGAAATAAGATTCAGCCAGGTTTAATAAAAGATATGAGACTGCATACTGTTGAAAACAATGGATTATTTATTATTTTACCTGCACCTTCCAGCCCCTCTGCTGGCACTTGTATGTGTGCACAATTCAATTTTCAAAACACTACACCCACCATCTGTGATTTTCTGTCCATGGAAATCAATGGATGGAAAACCGCAGAAAATAGGCCCCCAAGTTTTCCAATGAACACGTAGCATGCAAGGTACTTCTTGGATGCAGTGGCTTAAATAATCTACCCTCTGATGTATTGTTAATAATTATGGTTCATTTAAAATGTTTTGTGCATTTCTCAAAGGGGTAAAGGTATATATATAACTCCAGCATCTTGAAGAAACGGAAAAAAGCAGCATTAGAATTATTGGGGGCGTGGAGGGGGAGGGTGGGTGGGGGGGGAGTAAATTTAACTTTGAGATGGTGTAAAATGGATGATATGGAATCGGTAGTTGGTTTTACATCTTGCACGACATTTATGTTCATTTAAGTCAATAGAAATAGTGAGTTATGTGAAATGCACTGCCCACTCACTATCACTGGTTTTACATTATTGAACAAAGTCAAAACTCCCCCATTGAGCCAGATTTCTGACATTGTTCCTTTCGGTAAAATGTATCATTTGGAGTATCCTGAGCCACACGTTCTTAGAACGAGCCATGTTGGAATATTGGCTGCAAAGGATAGTGTGCCTATTTTTCTGTCCATTAATTTAAACAAGTAGAAATTCTGACAGGGTGCCTGATTTGCAGCCTATCCTTTTTGACCAATATTCTAATATACACTCCCAGCATGTGATGCTCTGCACCAAGAATGGAAACTTTACCCTGAAGTCAATTGCTTCAGCAGCGGATGAAATAAACTCATGAGAAACAATTGGAAAAAGTCACATAGGGAAGAGGGTATATGGCTTTATTTGCGTCAGCATGAGGTCCTACTGTCAAAATATGTGTTGAAAGTCACATCATTGCTTAACTTTGATATCAACGTTGGATGATAAAACAATAATGCATTGATTGTGTGATTGTGTTATTGGTAAAAAGTACCTTTAAAATCCTACCTTGCAAATTATTGTTAGTATTGAATTATATCTTTACCAAACATGAAATTTCGCAAGGGGCAACATTTTCTTTAAATCATGCTCCAATTGCTACAGCATACCATTCTAACAGACAAAGTTTCCAGGCTGCTTAAATTTCTACTTCACATTGCTTCAAATGCCAAAATGCTTGTGGCCAATCTTCTAAAATAGCAGTACATAAATTCATTTTCCTAGCAGCAGTATTAGTGGAGAGTCTGCTATCTACCCCCTGGTGGTCAATGGTTCTTCTGCTTTCCTTGTTTTCTTTACTAAGGGGAACATGATGCTCACATTCCAGTGATTGCTATGACAACGCTGAGAAACTACAGCTGCACCAGGGTAACTACAAGACTATGAAGTAATCTCAGGCACTGGAGACTAGGTAAACACTGCTTCAGAAAATAAACTATAAAACTGTAAGCAACACAAGCACCATGAGGGAACTTGGTTTATACCCTCCTTCCCTTCTCCAAACAGTTTTTGTTGTATTCCTTGGTAGAATTAAGTTTTCAAATTCTCTTCATAGTTTAACGCTGAAGGTTTGTTTCATAAAATTATGCACAAGTGCAAACTTAACAGCAAGTTAAATATACGTTGTATTTAAGGGTTTGCTTCACATCTAGGTTTTTTTTTCCTGTGGTGATATATTTCAATGGGACTAAACCCTGATAAGAGTAAACTTTTCCTCTTATGTTTCTTGTTATTTTTCAGCACTATTATAGTCACCATGATGACCAGGAGGGTTGTCTCAACGAACAGACTAATTCTTCCCTATTAGATATTGCTGTGGCTTTTTAAAAGTTTTGATGCTCCTCTTCACAGATTCTTTCACGTCCTCATGAAAAGATGTTAGGAAGATATTTTTTCATTAAGGAAGGAAAAAATTCAGAAGCATTTTACGTAATATTACAATGTCACGTGTAGCCTACCTGTTTTAATGAAATTTACTTCATTGTATGGAAGCAAATTTAATAAAAAGGTTTGCCTTGCACTTTTTTGATGACGATTGTGGCCTTCCTAAAGAATGCTCTCATAGAGGTAAAGTAAACAAAGATATCAGGGTTATCAAAATATATCAAATTCAACTCAGTTACCCATTTTCCACCTGAAAAACAGGTAGCAGGCAGTTCAAAATTGAGGGGAGGGAGTGGGCACCTCAGATACCCTGTTGATGCCCAACACCGTATGCAATATTCATGTCGGCTTGCTAATGGACAAGCAGCACACTTGCCTGAAGCAGGCATTTGGCAGCTTAAGTCTGGAAGTAGTGGTCCTATGATGATTGTAGGATGTCATGAAAACCCTATATGCCAAATGGAAAATATTAATTTCATCGGTTGGAACCATACATTAGACTTTTAATGGAAAAATCCTACAAGTAACTTAAAAAAAAACTGGCAGCCAAGATGGCTACTGCAATTTACATTTGAAACACCAAAAAATTAAACTGGAGATGAAAAGTCTCACCCAGCCTAGCCAGAACAATGGTTGGCTCTCAGTGATTGAATTGCCTAGAATGGCCTCATCAACACTGTTGTCAAGGCCGTATACACCCATTGACTTTGAAAGAGCCAACCCTCTCCGAGTGTGACTAGACATCATGAGGCACGTGGCACCTTGGATAGAATATTCCAGAAAAAACCACATTAAAAAACAAAGGGGCTTGATAGAGTCATGTGACTGCCTGCACAGCTCTGGAGAAACTGGAAGCTTTGTCACACAGATAGCAGAGAGGAGTAACTGAAAAGCCATCAACGAAGCAGTCTCTCTCTCCCCCCAGAAAAGATTAAGGGAAGATCCGGCTATGACTGGGAGCCCCCTCAGGCTTACAGACTACCACAGCCAGCAACCAGGGGATGAGAATCAACCCCCTCTTCTGCCTTCAGGAGCCTTAAGCAAAGCGAGCCCACCACCATGCACATGGTCCAGCGAGGACTTCAGGACTACAATTTCAGCTGAGGACTATTGCATTCACATACTGTATTTAAATTCCATTTATTATGGACTTTAATCCATCCACCAAATCTGTTTCCCTCGGCAATCTATTTGTGTGCGTGTGACTCTTGTGTGAATGTGTAGTGTACATTTAGTATTTTAAACAGGGTTAGAGTGTTAAGTGTAATAAACTTACCTCTTTCTTGTTTAAACTCAAGAAAACCTGTCTGGTTCTTTTCCAATCATATTCGAGGAAAAGGAGCAAACACTCACTGAGGTGGTAAGCTCAGCCACTGTGCCACGCGCAAGTGATTACAGGAATAGAAGAATAAGGTAGATGAATGCGTGGCTGGAAAGATAGTGCAGGAGGGAGGGCTTTAGATTCTTGGGACATTGGGACTAGCTCTGGGAGAGGTGGGACCTGTACAAGCCAGATGGGTTGCACCTGAACAGAGCTGGGACGGAGTTCCTTGCAGGATGTTTTCCTCGTGCTGTTGGGGAGGGTTTAAACTAGTTTGGTGAGGGGTTGGGGACCTGAGGGTAGACTCAGTTGGGACAAAATCAGAAATTAAAATGGAAGGCAGAAAATTAATGGATGAGTCTGGAAGACAGAGGAAACAAAGGTTAGAGAAAAAAAAAAAGAGTATGGCAATGCTCAATGGTATCTATTTCAATGCAAGGAGTATAGCAAATAAAGCAGATGAGCTGAGGGCACAGATAGACACATCGCAGTATGATACCATAGCTATTACAGAAACATGGCTTAAGGAGAGACAGGAATGGCAGCTCAATGTTGTTGGTTACAGGATTTTCAGATGTGATGGGGGGAGGGGGGGATGGATAAGAAAGGAGGGGGAGTGGCAATTTTGGTCAAAGGAACAATTACAGCCATGGGAGGGATGATATGTTGGAAGGCTCATCAAATGAGGCCATCTGGATTGAGCTAAGGAACAAAGAAGGGGCAATCACACTGCTGGGAGTGTACTATAGACCCCCAAACAGTCAGAGGGAGCGAGAAGAGCAGATATGTAGACAAATCTCTGAGAAGTGCAAGAACAATAGGGCAGCCATAGTAGGAGATTTTAACTACCCCAATATTAACTGGGATAGCTTTAGTGTAAAAGGAATTGAGGGAGCAGAGTTCCTGAGGTGCATTCAGGAGAACTTTTCTGGCCAGTATGTAGTATGTCCAAAAAGAGAAGGCACAATTTTAGACAGTGTTAGGAAATGAAGATGGGCATTGGGAGAGTATTTTGATGGTAGTGATCATAATTCAGTCAGTTTTAACATATTTGTGGAAAAAGACAAGGATAGAACAGGAATTAGAGTTCTCAATTGGGAAAAGGCCAGTTTTACTAAACTGAGGAGTGATTTCACAAAAGTGGATTGGAAACAGCTACTTGAAGGTAGATCAGAGCAGTGGGAGGCATTCAAAGGGAGATTCAAGGGATTCAGAGTAAACATGTTCCCACAAAGAAAAAGGGTGGGATAGCCAAATCCAGAGCCTTATGGATGTTCAGGAGCTTACAGGGCAAGACAAGACAGAAAAAGAAAGCTTATGTCCGACACAGAGAACTCAATACCACAGAAAGCCTAGAGGAGTATAGAAAGTGGAGGGGTGAAATCAAAAAGGAAATTAGGAAAGCTAAGAGAGAGCATAGAAAAATATTGGCAAGCAAAATCAAGGTGAACCCAAATATATTTTATTAATATATTAAGAGCAAGAGGATAACTAAGAAAAGAGTAGGGCCCATAAAAGCCCAAAAAGGTAACCCATGTGTAGTGGTGGAAGATGTTGGTATTGTTCTTAACGAATAGTTTGCATCTGTCTTCACAAAAGAGGGGATTGATGCAGATATTGTATTTAAGGAAGAGGGGTGTGAAGTATTGGATGTGATAAACATAGGGAGAGAAGAAGTATTAAGGGATTAGAATCCTTGAAAGTTGATAATTCACCAAGGCCGGATGAAATGTACCCCAGGCTGTTTAAAGAAGCAAGAGAAGAAATAGACCCAGGTGTGATGCCGGAGGATTGGAGGACTGCTAATTTTTTTTTTTATAGAGATACAGCACTGAAACAGGCCCTTCGGCCCACCGAGTCTGTGCCGACCAACAACCACCCATTTATACTAACCCTACAGTAATCCCATATTCCCTATCACCTACCTACACTAGGGGCAATTTACAATGGCCAATTTACCTATCACCTGCAAGTCTTTGGCTGTGGGAGGAAACCGGAGCACCCGGCGAAAACCCACGCAGACACAGGGAGAACTTGCAAACTCCGCACAGGCAGTACCCAGAATCGAACCCGGGTCCCTGGAGCTGTGAGGCTGCGGTGCTAACCACTGCGCCACTGTGCCGCTGTTTAAAAAGGGAGTGAGAGATAAACTGAATAATTACAAGCCAGTCAATCTAACATCAGTAGTGGGAAAATTATTGGAATCAATTCTGAGAGAGATGATTAACTGTCACTTAGAAAGGCATGGACTTGTTAAGGGACGATCTTGTCTTACCAACTTGATTGAATTTTTTGAAGAAGTAACAAGGATGACAGATGAGGATAGTGCAGTTGATCTGGTCTACATGGATTTTAGCAAGGCTCTTGACAAGGTCCCACATGGCAGACTGGTTAAAAAAATAAAATCCCATGGGATCCAGGGAAATGCAGCAAGGTGGATACAAAATTGGTTCACTGGCAGGAAACAAAGGGTAATTGTTGACACAAAAACAAGAAATGCTGGAATCACTCAGCAGGTCTGGCAGCATCTGTGGAAAGAGAAGCAGAGTTAACGTTTCGGGTCAGTGACACTTCTTCGGAACTGACAAATATTAGAAAAGTCACAGATTATAAGCAAGTGAGGTGGGGGTGGGGTAATTGTTGACAGGTGTTTTTGCGACTGGAGGGCTGTTTACAGTAGAGTTCCACAGGGCTCACCACTGGGTCCCCTGTTTTTTCTGGTATTTATTAGCGATTTGGATATAAATGTCGGGGGCATGATCAAGAAGTTTGCAGATGACACAAAAATTGACCGTGTGGTAGATAGCGCGGAGGATACTGTAGGCTGCAGGAAGATATTGATGGTCTGGTTAGATGGGCAGAAAAGTGGCAAATGGAATTCAACCCGGAAAAAGAGTGAGGTGATGCATTTTGGGAGGTCAAACAGGGCAAAGGAATACACGATTATAGGAAAATACTGAGAAGTGCAGAGGAAGTGAGGGACCTTGGAGTGAATGTTCACAGATCCCTGAAGGTAGCAGGACGGGTCGATAAGGTGGTCAAGAAGACATATGGGATCCTTTCCTTTATTAGCCGAGGTATAGAATTTAAGAGCAGGGAGGTTATGCTGGAACTGTATAAATCATTGGTTAGGCCACAACGTGAGTTCTGTGTACAGTTCTGGTCACCTCATTACAGAAAGGATGTAATTACACTAGAGAGGGTACAGAGGAGATTTACAAGGATGTTGCCAGGACTGGAAAATGCAGCTATGAGGTAAAATTGGATCGGCTGGGGTTGTTCTCCTTGGAACAGAGAAGGCTGAGGGGAGATCGGATTGAAATGTGCAAAATTTTGAGGGGCTTGGATAGAGTGGAGGTGAAGGGCCTATTTACCTTAGCAGAGAGGTCAGTGTTGAGGGCGTATAGATTTAAAGTGATTGGTGGAAGGATTAGAGGGGAGATGAGGAAAAGTTTTCACCCAGAGGGTGGTGGGGGTCTGGAACTAGGGCCTGAAAAGGTAGTTGAGGCAGAAACCCTCAACTCATTCAAAAGAAGTCTGAATATGCACCTCAAGTGCCGTAATCTGCAAAGCTATGGACTAAATGCTGGAAGTTGGGATTAGACTGGGTGCATCGTTTTACGGCCGGCACAGAAACGATGGGCTAAATGGCCTCTTTCTGTGCCATAAACTATGATTCTACGAAAAGGATAAACCCTGTCGTGGTCAAACCAGAGAAAGGGCAAAAGGGGAGCCTGAGACCCCCTCCTCACCTGGCCATAACAGAAATGTGGGGGCTATAGTCCAGGGTCATAACCTAAAAGACAAACAAGAAACCGGAAGTGGGAAACCAAATTCATCCCTATCAAAATTTTTAAAATTTCAATTTGGGTTTTCTTGTGGTTTTTGCTGCTAGAGTATTAACATGTCCACATTCAAGGCCAGTACCTTCTTACACCAGAGTGAAGTAACTTGGGACAGGTTAAATGACCTATCTATTGAAGAGTTGATCAATGTAGCTGGGCAGTTAGGGATTACTCTCTGAAAGCTAGGAAATCTGAAATCCTCAGGACCTGTGGCCAACTATTTTTCACTTGAACCTGAAGATTCAGAAAGAGGGTTGGAGTCAGACACAGACAGGGTAATGTTAGCTCAAATACAATTAAAACAGAGGAAACTCGAATTGGAAGACAGGGAAAGAGAGAGAATTTTCCAGAAGGAGGAGAAGGAAAGGGAGCTAAGGCGGCATAATTAACCAGGGGACTACATGGTAACCCCAATGAAGGCATGGCCAGTGAGGTAGCTACCCTTAGCTCAGGGCCATGTGCTGAGCTCTTAAAGTTCCCCCAGTTGATTCCAAAGTTCAATGAGGGAGATGTGGAAGCATTTTTTGTCACTTTTGAAAAGCTTACAAGACAGTTGAAATGGCCGGCCAAGAGCTGGACCCTGTTGTTACAAAGCAAGCGAACAGGAAAAGCCCATGAAGTTTATTTACTGTTGCCAGATGAAAGTTCATCTGATTATGAATTGACTAAAAATGCTATCCTCGGGGCATATGAGCTAGCACCGGAAGTGTACGGCTAGCAATTCCAAACCCTCCGGAAGCAGCCTGATCAAACTTAACTCGTGTTTAAATGAAGAAAGCAGCTGGCTTTTGACCAGTGGCTAAGGGCCCTTAAGGTGCAACTCACAAATGCAAACCTCAGACAGGTGATTCTTCTCAAGGAATTTAAAAACTCACTTCCCCTTTCTATTAAAACTCACAGAGAGGAACAAAAGGTTCAAAGAGCCAGGCAAGCCATGGTGCTGGCTGATGAACTTGCTCTCATATACAAGTTTGTACCCCCAAAGGAAACCCTTCCCTAGTTACCCCCACAACCCTGAAAAGGATAAAAGGTGGGAGGGTGATAGAAGCCCGAATGCGTGTAAAAGGCAAGTTGGACACACAGGGGGCCCTCCTCAAGCCAAAAAGGATGGTGCTGAGAGCAGGAGTGAGACCTGCAGACCTGTGTGTTTCCACTGTAACAAGGCAGGTCACCTCTGAGCTGACTACTGTAAATTACAGGGAAAGCCTGTAGGATTAATCAGGGCACACCAGAGAGAAGGGGAAGGGGCCCTGATGGAAAGCACAGCAGAGCAGGCTGTGGCTTTAACTGTAACAGTAAGACCCAGGAAAGATACTGCTGTGGTTGCAGGAAAATTTAACAAGATCCCTCCCTGAAGGTTATCAGGATTTTGTATCCAAAAGGGAGAGTAACCCCATATCTCTCAAGTGGGACAATCAAGCCGATTTTCATAATCAGAGATACAGGGGCCACCAGATCCCTTCTGCTGGGAAAAGGCATGACCGTTACCCCCCAGAGAGTGCGGTGAATATGAGAATGGTAGTGAATGGTATTAAAGAGCAGTGTATGCCCATACCTTTATATCAGGTGCACATGGAGTGTGACCTAGTTTCAGGACCAGTGACTGTGGGGATTGCCTCTAGTTTGCCTGTAGACGGGTTCAACCTGCTCCTGGGTAATGATCTGGCAGGGGAAAAGGTTGTTGCTTCCCCAGTAGTGGTAGAGAGACTGAAGGAGGTCAGAGAGACGGGGCAGTTGCAGGAGGCAGTCCCCAGCATTTCCCTACCTGTGTGGTCACTCGGGCCTGGCCAAACCAGCTCCATCAAAGGAGACTGAACTGGCACTGCAGACAGATGACCCTACTGTCTGGTTGTCTGAAACCTTCTTTGGGGAGTTAGAGGACTTAGGGAATGGATTAAACCAATCTTCCCTAGTTGAGGCTCAACAAGCCGACCCAGTATCAAGGAAGTTAGCACAGGCTGCCCAAACCAAAATTGAAGCAGAGGTAGTCAGTCCCCGAGTGCTACTATGTGAAGAATGAGATGCTGATGAGGAAGTGGAGCCCTTCTCACAGACCTGCGAACAAAGAGTGCACAGTGGTTCACCACATAGTGGTGCCACCGAGGTACCGTAAAGAAATATTAAGAATGGGCCATGAACCTACAATGGCTAGACATGTCGGTATATGAAAAACCAAAGCCCGCATATGACAGCAGTTTGACTGGCCAAAACTCCACAAAGATGTGGTGGAGTTCTGTAAAACATGCCACATGTGCCAGGTCGTGGGAAAGCCCCAACCTGCAGTAGAACCTGCACCCCTAATTCCCATACCACCTTTTGGGGCCCCCTCAGCAGAGTGCTGGTGGATTGTGAGGGACCCCTGCCAAAAACAAAAGGGGACAGACAAGCACAGGTCTGGCAGACAGTTAGGGAGGAAGGGCACAAAAAAGGGGCAGTGAGGGCAGGTTAAAGGAGAGCCGGGAGGATTCCCAAATGGAACCCCTTACTGTCCGGTCAGCCAACCCTGAAATGTTGGAAAAATTAGACCCTACACCCTCCTACATAAATGCAGACCAAAGAAGCACCCTACCAAGCCTGCTCATAGCATTTACAGAAACCTGCAGGGACAAGGAAAGTTCCCAAAAAGGCAAACAGTGAGGGCGATACCTCACCTAGTCAAAATGCTGCAGGGGAGTGCAGTGGAAGCTGGACAGACACCTGTGAGCAGGAATGTTCCAGAGAACATGGGGGCAATAAGCAAAGAGTCCCTCCCCACAGTAAAGAGAAAAAGGAAATAAAAATGCCCAAAAGTGAGCAGCACTTTTGTGACTCAACAGAACACGATCAGTGAGGCCAGGGTGGATCTACCCATTGCAGGACACACTGAACAGGGCCCAAGCCCAAAGCTAATCAAATCCCACAATTTCACTTCAGAATTCAGCAAGAACAAGGGCCCAGAGGAAATTTCAGACACCTCACAGGGGCTTAAAACCAATTTATTACCCAATACCACGAAAGTGAGAGAAATTATCAAGGTACTGGAACCTGAATGGTTAAAGCAATGTGCTGCAGAAACAGCAGTTGAGCAGTTAAAGATTGTACATACAAGAGAACATGCCTTAAACAATACTGGAAATTTGCAGACCCCAAGCTTCCCCAATGACCACATGTTTATTGAGATGCCCATCCCCAGGGTATTACCAATTAATACTAAAGAAACTTTAACCACATTTGACAACATGTAACCATCCCAGACGGACTCCAAGAGAAAAGGGAATTAAATCAGCATTGCTGTTGCAGAGCAAAACCAGCTGCAACAATCCTACGATTCATGAATGAATTTGATAATGAAAAATGAATGCGTGTTTTCCTTTTTCTCCTTTCCACTCCTTTACTGAAATGCTCCCATCATCGCATTTCATTCTGCTTAGTACCGGGGTGTAATGAAAACCCTATATGCCAAATGGAAAATATTAATTTCATCGGTTGGAACCATACATTAGACTTTTAATGGAAAAAATCCTACAAGTAACTTAAAAAAAAACCGGCAGCCAAGATGGCTACTGCAATTTACATTTGAAGCACCAAAAGATTAAACTGGAGATGGAAAGTCTCACCCAGCCTAGCCAGAACAATGGTTGGCTCTCAGTGATTGAATTACCTAGAATGGCCTTATCAACACTGTCATCAAGGCCATATATACCCATTGACTTTGAAAGAGCCAACCCCCTCCAAGTGTGACTGGACATCTTGAGGCATGTAGCACCGTGAATCTCAGTAAAGATTCCAGAAAAAACCTCATTAAAAAACAAAAAGGGGTCGATAGAGTCATTTGACTGCCTGCACAGCTCTGGAGAAACAAAGCTTTGTCACACAGACAGCAGAGAGGAGTAATGGAAAAGCCATCAATGAAGCAGGCTCTCCCTCTCTCCCCAGAAAAGATCAAGAGAAGATCAGGCTGCAACTGGGAACGCCCTCAAGCCTACTGACCGCCATAGCCAGCAACCAGGGGAGGAGAATCAACCCCCTCTTTTGCCTTAAGGAGAATTGAGCAAAGCGAGCCCATCACCGTGCATGCGGCCCAGTGAGGACTTCAGGACTACAATTTCAGCTGAAGACTATTGGATTCACATACTGTACTTAAATTCCCTTTACTACAGACTTTAATCCAACCACCAAATCTGTTTCCCTCTGTAATGTGTGTGTGCGCGTGCGTGTAACTCTTCTGTGAATGTATGCATGAATGTGTAGTGTATTTTTAGTATTTTAAACAGATTAGAGTGTTAAGTGTAATAAACATTCTCCTTCTTAAACTCAAGAAAACCTGTCTTATTGGAAAAGAACCTATCACTTTAGAGGAACAGGAGCAAACAGTCACTGAGATGGTAAGCTCAACCACTGTGTCAAAGGATAAACCTCATTGTGGTCAAACCAGAAAAGGGACAAAAGGGGATCCTGAGACCCCCTCCTCACCTGGCCATAACAGATCTCAATTGCAAGATTCAGTTACGAGTGGGCAGAACATGCACCATGAATGCTCCACCTAATTGTCAAACAGCAGCTCCTCAAAAATAGGTCAAAACCTACTGCAGTGCAAGGATCCAGTGAGCTGCAATAGGACACCTGTTTGCTGCCTGCAGTTCACCCGTGACATATCAACACTGACTTCACAATTGTTTCTGGTGGAAATCAAAATTCTCCACCATCCTGTCAATGACTATTTATGTGAACGTGGACAGTCTCAAGTTGCCTTCGTGCAGTAAAAAATAGTGTAAGTGAGGCCTAGCCAGCAGCCCTGGATTGCTGGAGGCTGCCACCAAAAAGGTAAGAATATTAAAAATACCTGAATTTGAAGCCAGGAGGAACAGGAGTGAACCTTCCAGCTCTACTGCAGTGCTGAAGACTATTGCCAGCTCCTGCTCTGCCCCATTATATCTCACCATTTTCAATCTTGTGCTCCATTCCAACAGATTTCCAATTGCCTCCCCTCTTTCAATTGCCCTCTCCCTCTTGATGACCTCATCACCTCCCACTCCCCAGACCTACCTGCAGGCCACTACTGGCAATGCAGTGGTCCAAAACTCAAATACTGATACAGCAGTGAGTTGCCTGGGGACATCCAGCATACAGCCACAGCTCATTTAAAATGAGGCCTGAGGTTCAATATCAAATGAGCCTCAGACCTGCTCAAAAATGCCCATTTGTAGGTCTGTATTTCAGTTCATCTTGGACCAGTCCCAATATTAAGCAGATCTTTTTTTCCAGTGTCTTCCCCTCCCCACGCCTGCCCCCACCAGACCACCCAGCAAACCCTCACACAGCTCTCCCATCTATTAGAACTATATCATATCTTTTTGGACTTTTGATTTGCCACATGACTGTACTGAAATGTTATTAAGGGATACTTCAAGGAGATTCAAGAAATGCAGCAGGAATGGCCATTACAGAATGATATGTGTGAAATGGTAAGTTCATTAGTTGTGCTAGTAATTCTGTTGCTCTTTCTCTTTAGGCTTTTTTTTAATTGTGGGAGGAATTGGTAAAGCTACAGTTTACATTGCTGCCTCTGACTTTATTGGGGCCCAATGATAAATGAAGCATCTTTTTGATGACATATTTATTGTTTTAGTTAAGTATAATCAGTGCAGTAATGTGTTTGTGCAGTGGACTGTATACAAAGGACAACTGTATAATTGACAGATTCAGCCTGCAGTCATGTTACAATTTACTGCACTCTCCCACATCCATTACTGCTTGGTTACTGTACAAAACATTCTGTGATAACATCAGAGATACTATCACCACCTACTTAAGACAGCTTTTGCTAACAAAAGACAATCCCAGACTCATTTGCTGTGTCATATCAAGAACTCACAGCTTAGTTCCTTCATCGCTGCTACTTACCCACCTTCATCCATCCAACTCCTGACCACCCACATGTATCCAAACACACATACCCACACGGACACACATGCACACACACTTGTTAAACAAATGTACTAACATTTTGTGTACTTATTTGTCAAAGAAACATTAATACTTTTTCAAGTGCACTCACCTTTATTTTTAATTCAGAGTAGCAGATGTCCGACTATTGAAAAGAAAATGTGATATCAGTTATATTGTATGTTCTTGTTCTAAATGCTTATTAGTTGAAGTACTTTGTAATTCTGTCAGGCTTCTTGCTCACTTGCATGCAACTAAATGGAATTTTAGTTTCCTGTAGAGGACCACTTTTCAATTCCAATGCAGGATTTCTGTTGTAGCTAAAAAATTAAAAATGGACTGTATAGTAGTTTCGAGTACTGGCCTTAGAATTCTAGGTCCTGAGTTTAGTTCTATTCCACATAGTAGGACTGAAAGCCTCCCTCCCCACTGCATGCAAAAGTTGCAATTAACCTAAGTTTGTACAGTTTCAAGCCAGTTGCTAATGGGCAAAAGCCAAAACAATACAATTGCTTGCAACTTGGCTCTAAATTGGCATCTGACTCATCAGGACAGCTGGTGTGGAAAATGGAAATATTCACACTGGTACAGTTCAGAGTTCAGGGAGGTAGACCACTGCCTTCCCTGCCACACAAGACACTTTGGCTCCGATAACAACAGGGAGGTGAGGAGGAGCAGGGGGAGAGGTTTAGCAACCAAATAATCTGGAAGTATGGCTTTTGCGGAGGTCCTGCCCAATTTAACGGCAGTACCTCCTTTAAACTTTTTGAGTTTGTTTCCTAGCTGCAGCCAGGCAGATTAAAAAGGGTGGCTCGTTGTCACAAGCATACCTACCCAACAACTGGCCGCAGCCAGGGGGTTGGATATTGTGGGAGGGGGTTGTAGGAGATTGCAGTACCTGATCACAGGAGTGGGGTAGTTTCGACTGGTGGTTGTTGGGGTGGGGGGGTGGGGGCGGTTGCAATTGCAGAGGTCCAATTACAGGGAGGGAAGCAAGTGAGCTTGGTGGGCTTGCCCACCAAGCTGTGCTGGAAAGACACTTTTCTGTTCTAGCCAATTGCTCCCACCCACTTTTAGCTGCTGGGTATCCCAAGGCCAAAGGAAACTGTCAGCTAGCATGAAATCTGGAACAAAGATAAAATCTTAGGTATACAGCCTCATTAAAATATATTAATGAGGAGCCTTCCTCCAGAGAACACGTTAGTTGCTGCCCCCCCAATCCCCTCCATTAAACAATTGAAGTGGGCGCAATGAAGGCGGGTTGGTGTCAAGTTACCTTTTTTTTTATTTTTAACCCCTTGCTCTCCCATGTTTACTTGGGGCTCAAATTCTCCATCCTAGCAATAGGAGGCTTGCAGGATATTTGCCCTATACTTGTGCGGTTTCTTTCTGTAGCGTTGCTATATTCCTTTTTACCTTCCACTGCTAAATGGCAGCTGGGCTGTGGCCTGCTTTTTATTTTGGCTCAGCAGGAGGAAATGCTTTGGTGCTTGCCTGATGGTAGCAATGCCTCTGGCTGCTGTTGTGATATCATTTTAACAATGTAAGTACCCAACACGGCATCACAGGAAGTGATGTCAGTCAGCATATGATCAGTTAGTTGGAGTTGGGCAAGACACCTAATTGCACGTGTCTCTGTAAATATGTTACCATACAAATAAAGAATCCACATTTTCTGACGACTCAACTTAAGATTGTTTGGTTACTTACTGCTACATAAAAGCAATAATGCAATTTGGTGGCAGTGGTGGGATCGATGGCATCGGTGACAGCATTTGGTTTCTGAAGAACCACACCCTCATCGACATCATGGCAGTGTGTGGCCTCTGAAGCAGCATACCATTCGCAACGTGGTGATAGGGATGCACAGGGAGGATCACAGCTCCGAGGTAACACTACTGCAGAGAAGCTCAAGAATAGTACTCACAGGGACCAGCGATCTCAGGCAGAACATTGAGACCAGTGATCTCTCCCGATGTGGTCCAGTACGGACAGGCCAGCACAACTCTTCGTTGGGGGCGTCGGCGATTCACCACGGGCAAGTTCGACCACTTACCACGAAGTGGGTGCTCAGGACAGTGAGTACATGAAGGGGGTTGTTCACATCAATGGTGGCGAGAAAATGAACAGCAGGAGTCAGGCGGAATCATGCACAGAGGCAGTGAGCAAGGTTGGTTCTCGTTGAGGCCGTGGATCAACATTGCCATTACGCATTGGGCGTTTTCCCGCCATTAGTGCTTCATAGGTGGGGACTCCCCAATTGCAGGCAGAAAGCCTGCACTGCAGGCAAAGTTTCTGGATGTGGCCGAAGCTCAACACTGCAGACATGGTAGTTCTGCAAGTTTATTTTCCCTCCAGGGAGAGGCCCAAGAAAAATAAAAGCAGTAGAGGCTGCATTTTAAAGGGGAAAGCACTGTTGACACAGGGAATTGGGCACCATGTTCACTAAATATCCTTCCATGAACTGGAAAGCCCAATACCTCGTCCACACGTTCAACTTTTTAGACAAAGAATGGAGTTGTGTGTTTTAGATCTGGACGTCATGGAAAAACAAGTGGTCAATATAAAAATAGCAGTCGGTAATGATTGGATTACATTGGATTAAAACCTTGGGACTTTCTGAAGCTGAGCAGAAGGACCCAGCAAAACTATGGTCTACGTTAGAGGACCAGCTCAAGGTCAGGATTAATTTCAGAATTCACCACCGAGAGCTGATGACATACAGGCAGCAATCAAAAGAGACTATTGACCAATTTGTGAGCAGGTGCCGAGAGAAAGGCATACTCTGATTTCTCAGAGGTGGAATTATCGGAGTTCATTATGGAGTTGTTGATTGCATCTACCCAAATAGAAGCTTTTCAAAAAGAGCTACTGGACAAGGAGAAAAGGTACAATGTGGAAAGTCTCCGAAGAGAAGGCAGGAAGATTGAAGCAATTGCTGGAAGCAGGCAATGCATACGGGCGCTTGGTACTACAGCTATAGGCGAGGTAACTAGGACACCTCAGCCAGGCAAGATACGTGTCAAATGCGGCTTGATGCACCAACCAAGGAATTGTTCCGCCTTCATGGACAACTGCCAGGTGTGTGGCAAGAAAGGGCACTGGGCTAGGCTGTGTAAGAGCTCCAATAATATAAAACTGGCCAGGGGTCATCGAGACCTGATAAGAAGCAAACACCACGTGGTGGAAGATACAGGGATACATCTGCCCAAAGACAAATCAAACACAGACATGCCCACGAGATTGAGAGTGATGTAACATGCAGGGCACTGTAGGTGAGCAAGCCTTCGACACAGTAACCCTTACACACTAAATGGATGTGGTCACACAGAGTACAGTGTACCCAGAGAAAAGTGGTCAACATACATTAAGGCTTAAGTTGATACAGGGGCAAGTGCAAACATTTTGCCGCTGTGAATAGTGAAGGACATGTATCTGGCGAGATGGAAAGCCATGATACAACTGACAAAGTTGAGATTCACTGCATACAATGGTATACCAATCAACTGAATAGGTACTCTAGAGCTGAAATGCAGGTATGGAAGCTTGGTTTGGTCACAAGTTTTCTATATTGTCGACATAGGTGGTCCAGCATTTTCAGGCCTGCCGGCATGTAGTCAGCTCCAAATTGTAATGATCCATGGGATCAGTAGCGTACTGAAGGCACAGGTCCAGGACATGACTGATCCTATTGAATCCATCCAAGATTTACAAAGAATGTACCCAGATCGTTTTGACAGAGTGGAAAGCTTCAAAGGAGAAGCCGTCCTACAGGTGAGGGACGACGTGTTTCTTTCTATAGATCCGCCAATGAAATGGAGCATCCATGTCATGAACAAGCTGGAAACAGAGCTGGATACTATGGAGAGGCAAGGAATCATCAGGTGTGTTCAACAGCACACAGGTTGGTGCAGCTCGATAACAGTTGTAGTCAAAAAGGATGGCACTATCTGAGTTTGTTTGGACCCCAGAAGGCTAAACAAGGTGTTGAAATACTGTCCTCAAAAATACCCACATTGGAACAGCGGAGTCCGAAATTCACAAGCGCCAAGCTTTTTTCAAAACTAGATGCAAAGCACGGGTACTGGTCGGCCCATCTCTCTGAAAGTTCACAAGAGTTGACCACTTTCAGGATTCCATCTGGGCAATATTGCTTCTTGCGTCTGGTTTCCTTATCAGTAAGTCAGGATTTATTTCAACAACGCATGGATCACATTACAGAAAATGTGCCAGGGTGTATATGTATTGCTGACAATATCACAGTTGTGGGCACCACAAAAGAAGAACATGACAGGAATTTACATATGCTGATGGAAAGAGGGCTTCATATTTAACAGCAAGAGAAGTGTTATAAACACAAGACGCATTAACTCATGACATTCTGTCGCATCCTTGGTCAAAGATAGCAACCGATCTGTTCACAATTAAAGGCAACAATTACTTGTTGAACACCGACTACTACTCTAATTTTCTAGTAAAACATCAAATAAGGGACACTTCGAGAGTGTTGCCATCAACCATGGACAATACCATCAGTGCAATTTTCAGCTCGTTTGTTCCCGTGGAAGAGATAGTTTCGGGCAATGGTCCGTGATATGCTGCCAAGCCATTCCAAAACATGTGCAGGAGATGGGGTGTAAATCACATCACTGCTTCACCGCATTACCCTAGGTCAAATGGTCTAGCAGAGAGAATGGCACGTACAGTCAAATAATTGATTGTAAAATGCCATGAGACGAAGTAGGATCTACATGTAGACATGTTACACCCGAGGGCAACACCAATCGACATGGGGCTACCATCCCCTGCAGAAATCATATCTGGAAGACAGTTAAGACAACAATTCCAAGTCATCATCTCATGAAATCCTCCTCAATAAAAGCTAGGCTCATAGCAAAATAAGACAAGATGAAGACAACACACGATAAGCTTGCGGGTGTGGAACTACCACCCTTACAGATCGGGCAGAAAGCCAGGGTAATTAGTCCATAAGAAAAAGTGTGGTTCCCTGCAAAAGTGTCCAAAATCTACAATGAGCCAAGATCTTATAAAGTAACCACCCCCAGAGCAGTGTTTAGAAGGACGCGCAGTCAGCTAAGAGAGCTATCTAATAACACTATACCTGACAATTCAATTACATAGAGAACACAGTCACACTCAGATCAGCAGAAAGTAGCAAACAGAAAATGGCCGGCATCACAATCGAGCACAGGATGACTGTCGGAATACACACAAAAGTCAAGCAAGGAAAGCTGATAAGTCTAGCTCTCCATTAAGCTACACTATGACAAGATCAGATTGTGTCAGCAGACTGCCTGTATGGTTCAGAGACACTTTAATAAAGAACATTTCAGTCAATGTATGTGTAAATATTTTTCAAAGTCATTTCATTCCATTATGTACATAGTTTTGTGAAAGGGGGATGCAATGATATCACTTTAACAATGCAAGTGCTCCACACAGCATCACAGGAAGTGATGTCAGTCAGCATGTGATCAGTTCGTTGGAGTTGAGAAAGACACCTGGTCACGTGTCAGACAGAGCTCTCTTGTAAATGTTACTATGCAAATAAAGAATCTATAGTTTCTGACCACTCAACTTAAGATTGTTTGCTTACTTACTAAGCCATAAAAGCCATAATGCAACAGCTTCCATTACACTGCTGGTTTTATGCAACAAATCTGCTATTTACTTCAGTTGTACCAATGCGACAAATCTACCTTGCAATTGAGGTAGCGCTCATATTCTTAGAGCAAAGAAAATAGAATAGAATAGAATCGAATCATAGAATGATTACAGCACAGAAGGCAGTCATTCGGCCTGTTGCACCCGTGCTGGCTCTCTAACAACTCACCTAGTCCCACACCCCCGCCTTTTCACATAGCCCTGCAATTTTTTTCTCTTTTGAAGGCTTGGATTGAATCTGCTTCCACCACACTCTCAGGCAGTGCATTCCAGATCCTAGCCACCCACTGCGTAACAAAGTTTTTCCTCACGTTGCCATCACTTCCTTTGCCAATCACCTTAAAATCGGTGTCCTCTGGCTTTCGATCCTTCTGCCAACAGAAGCAGTTTCCCCCCATCTACGTTTTCCAGATCCCTCATGATTTTGAAAACTTCCAGGTCCCTCTGCTCTTGCACCCCCTTCAGAATTGTACCCTTTATTTTCTATAAAGTTACTCTGTAACTGAAGTTTGCTATACCTCCCCTGAGAACACTTAATACTGAAACTGAACAAGAACTTGATCTCAAAAACTCTTCACTATCAAATTTGTGTTGGTTGGAATGTTCTTTGCTAGGGTTTGAATGTTTTTCCTTGTGTACTTGATTCTGAATCATTACTCTCTTTCACTATCTGATCAGAAATATACTCAACAGCCAACTGTGAGGTTCAGGAAAGTACCACAAATATCATTCAACAGAGCAGAGATGATAATTTACAATTAAGTTGAAATACACTCATTCATTTCCTATATTACAACAATGATTACACATCAAAAGTACTTCATTAGTTGCATAATGCTTTGGGATGTCCTGAGATCATGAAAGGTGCTATGTAAATATGCCTTTCCTTCTTTTAATAATAACCATTCGGATCTAAGCTTTTTGCATAGTGTGTTGTACGGGTGCTGTAGAAAATGGTCATAATATTCCATTGATTAGAGTGTGAAGAAATAGAAAGCCAATGTTAGTAGCTTATACTGAGATAGTTTTATCACTGTCCAGCTTCTGATAAAGATGAGATTTAGTTATTGTGTATGTGTGTCCTCTCTCAGGCTAACATCCCCAGTATCGAGACACGGTCATGGCTAGTCAGTAACGCTGGGTAGGCCACATTGTCTGCATGCCTGACACAAGACTCCCAAAACATGCTTTCTACTCCGAGCTCTGTCACGGCAAGAGGCTACCAGGAGGGCAGAAGAAACACTACAAGGATGTCCTTAACGCCTCCCTGAAAAAATGTGGCATCTCCACTAATTTGTGGGAATCTCTTGCCTGAGACCATCCAAAATGAGGAATAAGCATCTGTGAAGGTGCCAGCCAGTTTGAACAATGTCGACATGCCCAGGCAGCGACAAAATGCAAACAGAGAAAGGAGTGTTCGGAATTTCGAGTATCCCATTCACTTGCCTCATCAAACACCGCAAGCCCCATTTGTGGCAGAGCGTGCAGATCCAGAATTGGACTACTCAGTCTCCTAAGGACCCACAGCCCTGGAGTGTAAAAAATTCATCCTCGTTCCCGAGCGACTGCCTAAGAGAGAAGAGAATGAGCGAGAGAGACAGAGAGAGAGAGAGAATGGGTAGAAAGAGAAATTATAGTCAAGTTTGATTTCAAAATCAACTTCGACTTAAAACATTTGAAACAAAAATCTCTTGTGTATATTTGGTCTGGTCAATAAATGTGTTTAAGGAGCATGCCTTTAAATGGATTTCAGGTAATTAGGCTCACTCTTACAATATCAAATCTGTTCTATGTTATAGCTCCACCATGCAATTCAAAACCAAATTACAGCCTGGATGACAGTAATCTTGCACTTGCTAAAAGTTCCAGGGTGTTTGAGTTTGGGTGTTTGCTGTCCGGTGTTTAACAGTTACATAGTACAGATGTAGTTATTGAAAATATTTACAAAATGTAACTACATATTATAGGCCTACAGGGGTTCAGTTCACATGCTTTCTCATGAATATTGGCAACTGAAAATCTTAGTCAGACTTTCCAAGGCGTCCACTAGATGCAAAGTGAGATATGACAATAGCCTGCTAGGAAGGGGAGTGGTCACAATAAGGTCTACCTGAATCGTCTGCCACAGAAAATAGCTTTATCCTATTATGGCTTCATGAAATAGGCCAGATTGTTTGAGAGCAAGTTACCTCAGCCAGATCAGTGTGTCAGGGATAAAACTAATGTAGTCATCATAATAGTTAACAAGAGGAGGATTAAAAAAATTGTTGAAAAAATACCATCTAGTGTGGAGAAGGCCATAAATTTTTCTGGCTTGTTTCTGTCTTCTGTGCTGTGTGGAGGGTCTTCCATATCTAAAGTGCCTAATGTAGAGTTGCTCAAAATATTACGTGTATCTTTATTTACACCTAACTATAATAGTTTTCATCCGAGAATGATAGTTGTACAGGTAGACCTGGTGCAGGGCAGGTGGAGGGGCAATTTCTGCATAGATCTCAAGATAAATGAGGTAGGAAAATTCTCAATCCTTAAAGAAGCTTGGTCTTTCAGCACGCATTCACACGTGCTCATGGACATCACAAGCACACAGATACACACATGTATACAGGCAACATGCACACACAGCCATGTATGCACATAGACACACATGGAATATACAATACACAAACACATGCAGCCACACACAAAGCGTTGAAATTCTGTGGCCCGCTCAGCATACTCCTGCTGTAACTTTAGCAGGATGCTGCCAAAAGAACTGCAATCAGAGAAGATCTCGGCCCAACCTTGGAGATCCTGACTGATCTTGTGGAAATGGAACATCAGCCTGCCCCAAACAATGCCATTGACATAAGGGCCTGGGCATAAACTGTCTATGTCAGGAGTTTCTCCTTTCCCACTCATCAGATTGACCAAGTATATGACAATAGAGGTACAGTTGGCAAAACCAGCATACCTATCTGTGAATGGTAGGTGAGGTCCACTTGGGAGTCTATTTCCAGGCAGTCAACCCTCTCTATTGGGAGCCACCAGAAGCACATGAAAGCTGTTCCTGTGGGGTAAATTCAGCTTTGCACTACCCCTGCCTCCCAATCATCCTCTTACAGACTGTTTTGTTTCAACTGGTGGGCACCCAGATATGCCCTGGTAACCATTGGTAATTAAGTGAAGGTATTCCCCTCGACGCTATGAAGTTCAGAAGGGTCAGCAATGTAAATCTTAGGTGGGCATGCATCTCTGCTGTGGATTTTCAGTGCCAAACACAAAGACAAAAAAGCACATCCAGACATGCATACAGATGTACTCACAGACACATGCATACAGACATGCACATGTACACAAACAAGCTTAGATTTTCCTTTTCTGCTGTTATTACGCGAGACTGATTGTTGATGGGGCTTAGGTAGACTCAAATGAAGAGGGCGGTTTACTCCACATTTTGCTGGGTCAACTCATTAACACACTTTAAAGAACCTGACAGGATAAGATTACTCAAAAGGTACTCATAGGTAGTTAAAGGGGCAAAATTAAATGCTATAAAATGTGTCCTTTCAGCCTGGTCCATGCATACCACTCACCCATACCTGAAACAAATTATAACTTTTTCATTATATCTCATTTATGCCCATACTTCAGCAAGGCACAATTCAACATCTTTCTGCATGCACATCTTCCAAGGGCTTCACCCATCAAACCACAACAACAGACTTACTAACATCCAGCATGGGCTTCAGGTTGGGCATATGGCAGCCACGAATGACTTCTTGTACTTTAGGAATTGCAGCCTTATAGTGACATTGGGCAGTCGTATCATGTTCAATGGAAGAAGGGGATGAAAATGCAGATATATCAGTTGTCTGTTTGATCTGCGAGCAGTATGTTAACTGACAATTGCAATACTAGCTGATAATGATCTTACATCAGAAGGCCTCTGGGAAACAGGTGTGTGGTACTTTCACTCCTGGGCTTCATTAGAATCTCACAAACAAGTTTCAATATAGAATTAGGGGACTGATGAGGGTGTCAAAGACTATTAATGCTGAGGGGCTGTCTCTAATTTCTCAGATTAGGGATTTTTGAGGTCACTGAAAGTGCTGCTCTATCAACTGCTTCCTGGACTGTCTAGCTGCAATGCATTCTGCTGTCCCTTCTTCTTGTGTTTCTCCCCCATCTTCATCCAATTCTTCCTCCTCTTTACACTGCCAGGTTTTGCAGAATGCAACAAACTACCTTGCCTGCAGCATATTATAGGAAACCTCCATAATGATCCAAGCATATAAATTTTTGCTTCAAAATGCCAGTGGTGTGTATGCTTGATGATGTTCCTGGTGGTTCCATGGCTCTCATTGTACCCGTGTTGCTCAGGTGTAGTCCGGTTGTGGGAAGGTGTCAACAACTATGTCTGGAAGGGATATCCCTTGTTACCTAGTAGCCATCATCTGATGTTCCCGGAAAGGTGGACAAGTGGAGGGATGGATGAGTGTCACAAAATGAAGGCATTGTGTGGCAGGAAGAGTAAAAGGACAAATATGGAATTCTTTGGTCAGTCTTCCAATCCTCCAACTCACTCACGTTGGCTTATATTTATTAAGTTTATGCCAATTATTGAATTCCATTTTGATGTCTGAGGTGGAGGACATAAGGCTGCATTTTATTCTGCAATGGGGGTCTTGGCAGTGGGCCAGAAGATGGGCGGAGAAGCCGCCTCGGCCGTCCGTCGGACCCCCATAGCTATTTAATGGCAGGCCGCCAATTAAATTCCCGCGGTCAGGGACACCATCCCTTTAAGGGACAAGATTCCGCCTCCAAGAGCTGCCGGCCAATCAGACGGCTGGCAGTTCTGCAGTACTAGCAGTGCCACTGGGAGCAGTGGCCATTCCTGGTACAGCAGAGGGCACTGAAATACCAAAGAGCGAAGACCCCGGGAGAGGTGAGTGGCATCGGGATTGCTGGGGCCATTCAAGCAGGCCCCCGTGACGGGGTTGGTGGCAGAGGGAACTGCGAATATGGGAGGTGTCTTCCTGGAGGGGGTGGTGATCACTGTCTGGGGGGCCCTCCAGGGGCTCTGGATTTCCCCCAAAGGAGGGATCTCCCCTGACCCCATTAGGAGCCTGCCTGGCTTTACCAGCGGCATCTGCCCATGGCATGGGCCCATCCGCATTCAATAAAATTAAATTGGAAGCAGGAAGAGGTCCTTTAGGGCCTTAATTGGCCTAGGGCGGGAAGGCCGACCTCAGCCTTCCCCACTCTGAACAAAATGGCAGGGGGCTCAGGCAATGCTGGGAATGACGCCCTGCTATTTTGTTTGCCTTCCCTCCTCTGGGCCCGACTCCAAGGGCAGAATAAAATCCTGCCCATAGTCTTCATCCTTTGGCTTTGATAGCATAGTCTCCCATTAATCCAAGAAAATGTCTCTCTCAGTTCAAGCCTGAGATCCATAAATTTACTTTTGTGTGTACATTAAGTTGTCTGAGTTTCAGCTAAGACATAGTAGCCCCAGAATTGTGCTCTATTCAACTTGGTAAACGTCAGTTGGCGCTTCATATATTATTTAAATGTCCGTTGAGACACTTGAGAAGTGCAAAGTAAGTTGGGACTAGTCTGTATTTTGGCATTAACATTAATGTCAAACTAATGAAAGATCACTCACTGTGGAACTTGAAGAGAAGCATTACTAAACTCTGCAAAGAGGACTTGGCTGAGTGATTGGCTGTGTTAGTGTGTGGAAGTATATTCATAGAATACAAGGTCAAGGAAGTGAAGTTGCCATTTTTGAATATATTATTGGACCTAAAAAGAGATAAGTTAGAAAAAATAAGGTGAAGGATTCACAATCTAAGGGCTGAATCTCCTGTTCCCACTGCCGATGTTGGCGGCGGGCGAGAAAAACAGCGGCTTGCACATGTCGTGGAGCCTCCACAATCTTCCATGTGGCGGCTTATTTAAATAGCTGGGGCAGACAGCAGCACCCACCACCCCGATCACATGGAGAAGGCTGGCTGGCTGTCCCCCAGCAGTGGTGCACACACCATTTTTAAAGGGCTTTCAGCCTTACTGGGAAATCTAAATATTTAAAGGTAAAGTAAATAAAAATAGAGATTTCTTTGGCCCCTCTTCCACCACCCCCCTATTTGCCCTTCTCCCCCCACAAAAAAAAACTTAGCTTGTCCATCAAACAGCACAAACTTTAACTCCAACCCTTCCCAACATCTCCTACACCTATGACGTTACTTTGACTCTGTTTCCCCCCACCGTCCTGCACTCATAAACTTACCTCCTCTCCCCACCCCACCAGTGTTGTGCCTCGTTTCCCTGGACAGGGATCTGAAGGTACGGGAGTGCTGGCCACCGACCTGAAGATTGCAGCGGACATCAGGCAACAATGAGAGTCTCATTAATATTAATTTATTTAAATATGCCAATGGGGGCCCTGTCGTCGAGCGGCAGGGAGGCTGCCATGAAGCCTCACTGCCACCGGTAATATAGGGCTGGGCCCTTCTGGCGTCAGGGTGCGTGACGACCCGCTCCGCCACGGAACCCAATGCCTGGGGGAGAACAAAATCTAGCCCCCAAGTTTCTAACATAAGATGAATACGATTTAAGTGGGGAGGTATTTTGTACAAACCCGAGATGATATGATAAATGGAAGAAACCACAAACTAAATTTAGCATGAGGAAAACAGCTTAATTCTCAGAATCACTGAATAATGGAATAGATTGTCACCTAGTACAGTAAATATTGATTCACCACTTAATTATATGAGGGAATTGGATCATTTTAGCTGAGGTTAAAAAGATTTCAGTTTATAGGCAGAAAAAAAGGAAAACACATCAGCTTGCATTCTGAAAGAGGACCTGGATAGCTGGGTTTACTGTTCCTACATTTCTTTATATTATCTCCTCAAATATCTCAAAACTGAAGCTTAGAAATGCTGGGGCCCATGGGGACAGAAAGTCATGGAGAGTTGTGATGGGGAGGCTCAGAGTCTGGTGTGGAGTTTGCTGAGTTTCTGCCATATATAACATACCCTGTAAATTCCAATCAAGGGGAGGGTGGGCACATTTTCTTCCTGTTTCATGTACATCCCAGCAACATTTTGGGGTTGTTCCCCGAGTCCCCATTGTATACCTCTTCCATCCAAATAATCCTACATCCGTTGAGAGGAGGCCTGTTTTCGGTTCTGAGATTATAAATGAAGTTTATAAATGGCCCGATGATGACAGTTTTCAAAGGGATAGATTACCTTCAAAGTTCCCTGTGGGGAGAAAAAGGATTTCCTGCCTCAAACTACAACCCGTTAACGCCCTCGAGTTTCCCCCTTAGAGCAGCTGGGAGCCATTCTGAGATTTCAGCAATGCAATGGAATGAGTGTTGTACACAGATTTCCATTCCCAATTATTAGAATGACTTTGTCCCCAGGGCTTGGATTGGGATCTTACTGAAGCTTAAGAGGTGGACAGAAATCCCATTCTGCCTTGTTTCCACCACCTTGAATAAGTTCACAGAAGTTGCAGGCTCCTAATTCATTATATAAACACAAATATATAGTGAACATTGACTTGAAGATCACATGGATAGAGAGTCTACAATTTACAGTGTTGAACTGCACCGGACCCAATGATAACTAAATTATTAATACAAAAACCATACAGCTTCCTTAATGGCTTAATAGTAAAGGCACCATAAAACAAGGCATACAGGCAAGAACGTATCAGGCTTAATCCATATCTCCAACAAAGACAGTATTGGGCAGCCTTTTTTATATTTATAATGCTAATCTTTCACTTTTTATATATTTGCAGTTATTCTAGTAGTTAGTGCTTGATCCCACCAACCCCTGCTGTAGTGGGAGCCACTCCTTATTGTGGTTTTCATATTCCTCCTTCCTGTCATACATGAAAGAATGTTCAGACAGTCATGTGGGACAACTAGTCCAAGTGTATTATGATGTCTAAAATATTTGCTTCCCAGTTACAGTCAATGTCCATGAATCATTTTGTCACAGGCTCAAAGCTGCATAAATTGAAACATGTAAAAGTACAAGAGTCTACCTTCTGTTAAATATAAATATTTTAAATATCAATAGGATGCACTGTATATGTTGCATCAAGCAAAATTTGAGGAATCATTGACATGTGGAACATAATTTTGGCATCAACAATGTGGATGGTGCTGTGGAGGAGAAATGTGGCAATTATCGAGTTTAACTAATCTAGTGCTTCTTCTCAGTACAATGCCCTTGAATGGAGCCTATTGAGATGAATTACAGCTGTTTAAGAAGCTCATTGGAATGAGGTGGCTTTGGACCTCTATATGCATTGCCTTCAGGTGGGCTTGCTTCTCATTGCAGCACTTCCACTGGTACAGGACGGTCTTATCTGCATTCTGGCTCCCAGTAAGTTATTGGTAGGGGGTGGGGGCGGGGAGTTCAGATTGGCAGGGTTCTGTTGCCACTGGGAGAGACAACAACATAAATTGCTAGCTTCAGCCCGCCATTGCTTTGCCACCTATGCCACTGTGCTGAATGATTTTTGGCTGAGCATTGTTGAAGGCTCTATTGAACCAGATAACTAGCTATCCTGTCCAAGGAGGAGGTGACATTGCAGCTGAGGATCTGTACGGCAACAAGAGCCTTCAAGAGAATGCTAAGATAACAATTAAGATAGCCTCTGCAATGAGGGTCTGAACTGCAGATGACCTTGGAGCTACTATTCATTCTAAGGAGAACTGCATATTTTCCATGCTGTATATGAGCATCCCATACTCACAGGTTTTTGCCATCATGTGGTGAAAACTCATAGGCAAGTGCAACAATTTCTTATTCCTGGAAAGAATCCCTGTCTTCCTCACTCTGTGGCCAGGTGCTTTCATTTCCTCCTGGTTCACCTCCATCTGATAGTGCTCGCTTATGCTCTGTGGCTCATCCAGTGTTCTGTTCTGAAAGTGTATGCCTAAATCCCCCAGCCAATGGACCTCGGCTGGTGTTTGCCTGAGAGACTGAATAATGAGATATCAGGAGGGGTGCTGGTTAAATCCTTTTCTGAGGCTTCTATAGCAGCTTCTTCTGCCATAGTTGCAGGCACAGAAAAGACTAAACTGCTCTCAGAAGTTATTGGTCTTTTCAAAACAGCCAACATGGAGCTGCTGATATAAGCACTGGCAGAAGAGCTTGCATACATGAGCCAATAGGATGGAGTGTAAAGGAACATCAACATGATAGAAGCCGCTTGTTGCTGTTGTCCTCCTGCTTTCCAATCTCTTGTCTTCTCCTCCCAGTCTTAGCCCTGAATTTGAAGGGACCACTCTTTGAATAGTCAAAGGATACAGATTTTTGCTCCTTTTCCACTTGTGGACACCTGTGTAATATTATGTGCTGTCATCTGCTGTAAATATAGAGCATGCATTGATTATCAAACAATAACTACATGAAATCTCTCAACCTTCATGCACTCTGTAGTGATTGTGAATGCAGAAATGTACAGCATGTCGGTGCTGGCCATGGAAGGTGTTAGCGACTTGTCCTGGCCATCCTTGTATTGAAGGAAATGATATGGGAGATGGTGGAAGGTGCATGGTGCTCCTATGGTAAAGTGGAGAAAAAGTAAAAGAAATACATGCCTAAGACTAATTGATAGAGCATAAATATGAGGTGGCATTGTTGCCACCTACCTTGACACTCCTGGTGAGGTCGCTGAAGTTTTTCTGGAACTGCAGTCCAATTTCTGGACAGTGCTTCTGGCATTTAAACTTTCTAATACCCCCTGCACAGTCAATCTATAGCTAAATCAGGAAAATGAAAGCTTCTTCGTCTGCTCCACTTCCTACAGTAATATTTCAATACTGTTGTCGTCAAAGCAGGGGAGCCTTGCTTCTTCCTACACTGCTGCCAGACATCAGAGGCAACTTCCACAGGAAAACTCTGCCTTTGATTACAGGCACAAAGACTGCATTTTTAAGCTATTGCAGGCCTTAAATGTCACAGCACTGCGTAAAGTTCCTCCTCTAATGTGCATGCGACCGAATGTAGGTAAAAGGATTGCCTAGTTCATGCCCACCTTATTTAAACTAGCTGAACATACAGGTGCAGATGCATTTGGTTGAGGTGCACCTCTCAAGCACTTTGCTCAACTTGTGATTGGATGGAGGGGAAAGTGTATAATCTGGCCCAAACACTCCAATAAAGGAAGAGGAGAGAAAATGATGGGAAAAATGTCTTTGGCCTCCTTATCTCGAGAGACAATGGGTAAGCACCTGGAGGTGGTCAGTGGTGTGTGGAGCAGCGCCTGGAGTGGCTATAAAGGCCAATTCTAGAGTGACAGGCTCTTCCACAGGTGCTGCAGAAAAATTTGATTGTCAGGGCTGTTACACAGTTGGCTCTCCCCTTGCGCCTCTGTCTTTTTTCCTGCCAACTGCTAAGTCTCGACTCGCCACACTTTAGCCCCGCCTTTATGGCTGTCTGCCAGCTCTGGCAAATGCTGGCAACTGACTCCCACGACTTGTGATCAATACATGCTGGTTATAGTGTCCCTTTATCAAACAATGGAGTTATGATATCCACTTCATAATCCTAAGGAACCTTCATGAATATGATGAACTTACTGAAAAAGTCAGTTAGCGTTTAATTATTTGAGTATACTTTTTTTTAGTAAAAAGGTTTACAATGTAATAAAAGGGCTCCTTTAACATTTGTCAGAAATCAGAACACATTCCAAATGCAAATTGTCACTGCCCATGTGCAAAGCAAATATCAAATTTATAGATTCAAGAATGTCATTAAATTTTAAAGGTTAAGTTTTACTACTGTAGATTTTTAATAGAAAATTCAATAAAAAAATTAAAAATTTAAAAAAACATGTTTGGAACTAAAACTTGCAGTTGATCATAATTTTACCAAATCTTTGATTTTTTTTTTAAACCTTCTGTAGGTTGGCCTCTACTCCACTGATTAAAACAAAACAAACAGAAATGTCCCCTCTTCCAGCAGAAATCACAGGAGGAATCTTGTTCTTAGTGGGACAGGACTCTGAACAAGACTCCTTGTGTTCAGATGCCACTCATGTGGTGGGTGGGCGACCACAACAAAAACGTTTTGCACAGCCCTCACTTTCCATTTCAGGTAGACTTTCTACCCTCTCCTTTCTGTTGCAGTGGTATCTTCCTGGTCTAAATACTATGGGACACGGCGTTTCACTATAATATAGTATGCCAGTTATTGTCAAAGAAAAATAACCACAATATTAACTAAATGTATCCACTACATCATCATAGTCTAAGCTTTAGACCTTTTAATGTGTCCAGAAATGTTTGTTACTGTTTAGTAATGTGTTAGTATTTCATGAACTGTTTAATAACTCACTAAATGTAGCACTGTACTTGCTCACCAAGTACGTCGACTGGAGATTCCATTTATTGTGGGCAGCCCTTGTAACACATTCACAACATCTGTCAATATACGTAACATAATATATCGCAACATGCAGCTCTTAATGTCAGCTTCACTTTTCCATCCAAACAGTTGATAATAATCAAATGTTGACATTCCCAGGAAATACAACTTTGCTAATTGTTGGACTATGCATCTGACATTTGACAGATAACAGCTGCACAGTGCAATCCTTTGCACATGCTTTGTATTCCAAATAATCTGAGACACAAAACAATTATCAGACGAATAAATTTCTTACTGAAAGTAAGGCAACTGAGCGGACAAGGGGAATAATAGTGTTTTTAGCTTCAAGACTAACCGTTTTCTTAAAGAAGTTGCATGTCTTAAAGGGAAGCCAACTTCATAACAACTGATCTTGTTTGTTTACAAACAAGTGATAACTGTCAAAAAATCTCACTTTTTTGTAATACGATGAAAATAGCATATTGCTCTTCTCCCTTTTCAAAAAAACTTTAACAAGGATTTTGTCATGAAGACAGCACTCCTTTAATTGGACATGGTTGTTTGTGAAATTGTTATTGTTACAATTCTACCACCACCAATATGCCAGATCAGAAGAATAAATTGAACATTACAAAATTCCTTATAAGAGGTGTTCTTGCTGCCCTTTGTGCCACCATTTTTAGCATGTGTGCTGAGCAGCTGACAGCTCACAGTCCTACCAACTTATAATTAGATTTCATTTTAAAGCTGTTGCATAGGACATTGTGCTATGAAGGTGCTTTTGTTTTTTGTTAAAATATTTTTCAAAAGGAACTCAGTCAAACTGAATAAATGTTGGACAATTTTAAAAACAAAAGTCATCAAGGGGGCACTGAAGAAACCAGTTTGGCAGCAAAGTTAGCAAAGTCACATGGCTCAAGTTAAAGATAGAACAGAAACCCTGATAACAGGGGCATGAGAAGTGACAAGTGCCCCTTGAATGGACACGCCCAGCAGCAGCAGCGCACCTGGGATGTGCAGAAAATTCAAGCTTTTTGCTCGTGTGGTAGTGTGTATTTTACCTTCTGGAGTGAGTGACTGATTAAATCAAGTGTGCTGAAGTGTAAAAAAGGAGAGAATACCAGAACCCAGCTCGCTTTCCAGCAATTCCATAAAAGACCTGTCAATTCATCTAATTTCCTGTCTTTGAAGAAAGCCTGCTAAATTACTTCGCAATGCCACCTGAAAAGAACTGTTCTAAAAGATCTCAGTGACCAGTCTACTTGTATTCAGAAGTTAAAATGTATGCCAGTTTTGGAACTACATAACTCATCTGCTGTTTTCTTTAAAAATGAGCAAGTAATCTGACCCAGTTTTTTTTGTCTGTAACAGAGCTCTGAATTTATAAAAATCCCTTTTATTTTTTCAGTTAACTGGTATATATGGGCTGAATTTGATTTGTGCGACATGCACCATTGACCTCGACGGCCTTCCGACGCAGAAGTGCTGCCGAGAGTCCCTGCAATATTAGATGCAGTTGCTCATTTAAATAGAGGGGGCGGAGTGGCAGCCGCCGCATCCCTGGCAACAGCGTCCGGCGCCAGTTCTAAAGGGCTTTAAGCCCTTAACAGATATATAAATTTATAAAGGTACAGTAGTTCTGATTTTTATGTAATAAAAAATTATGAAGGCCTTTCCCCAACCCCACCAATGGTCTTTTAATTGGCCCTCATTGACAAAAAATCACCATTCCCTATCCGAATTCCCACCCCCCACCCCCCCCAACCAACCTTCTATCATTTGCCCTTCAACCCCTTCCCACCATTCACACAACCAACAAAAATTGTTTTCCCCACTCCCCACCCTGAAAATTTTATTCTTCCCTGCTGCCCACCAGGTTCTCACCTCGAAACTCCGAAAGGAGTTCTGAAGGCACGCAAAGGACGCACGGCTGCCGCCTGCAGCTAAGTTTATTTATATACCATTATTGTTAATTTACATATTTAGATGAAGGGTCCCCTACCATGTGGTGTGGGGGGGGCCACACCGAGGTCCCCCCACCGCCGGTAATATGTGATGGGCCTCTCCCCGCATAATTTTACCAGCCCCCACACCGCAACCCACGGCATTGGGCTGGTAAAATTCAGTCATGCCTCTCTGTGCCTCTGAAGGCACAATGGTAAAAAGGGAACTTTAAAATTTAAATCTGTGCATTTATGTTTTACTTCATTACTAGTTAAGACTCGTTTTATAATAACCTGATAATTTTGTTGTTCATTAAAGAAACCCGGTTAATGTGTTCTATTCTGGGGAAAAATAGAGTATATGATTGACTGTATCAATAAGTGGGAAAATTTTAAATATGTTTTGGCTTGTGGAGAAGTGGAACTAGAACAAATGTCGGTCGTAACATTAATTGGGGGCTCTCTCATGCTAGGATAAGCCCAACACTGATGACGTACAATTGAAAGTGGGGCAATAATAATTGAAAAAGAAAAAAGAAAAAGAACCAGGTTTCTTGTACACTTTACTCTATTACACACCACCAGAATGTATTTAATAGTTGCTGCAACTGTTCTGGGGAAGGAGGATGTATCCCTGAGTGATGAGATATTTAACCAAGGTTAAACTAAATCATTTGGCAAACCTGTTGGCATTAGAGTTACAACCAGGAGCTAAGAAAGCAGACAAAAATGAAGTAACAGCACAACATTTGGAATTGGAAGAAGAAAGCAAACCAGAGTGTAGAGTGGTTGAATTAGCTTAAATTTGGTAACAGATGAGGCAGCTTGAACTTGACACGGAAAAAGAAAAAGCAATAGAAATGGAAAAACTTAAGCTTTGACAAGGAAGAAGAAAAAGAAATAGAAACAAAACGTGAGCTTGGGGAAAAATTAATAAAAACTTGAACTAGAATTGCAAAAAGAGAGAAAGGGAAGTTAAAGTTAGAAAGCTGGAACTAAGTCAAAAGAGTAGTGAAAATTCTGGTGGGGAAAGTTCTGTCTCCAGCTCACGATGCAGTGGAGAGCTGTTTAAATTTGTACAAGCCCTCAAGTTTGAGTAAAGTGATGTAGAGGCATTTATCATTTCTTTTGAAAAGATAGCCAAACAGATGAAGTGGCCAAAGGAAAGCTGGACACTGCTTAGGCAAAGCAGGTTGATGGGCAGAGCTCGAAGTTTATGCCATGCTTTCTGAGGAGCCTTCTGCAGATTATGAGATGGCAAAAAAGGCTATTCTCGCTGCTTACGGGTTGGTCACTGAAGCATACCGACAGAAGTTTCGGAACTTCCGGAGATTGTCTGGGCAGACTAATTCAGAATTTGAGAGGGTAAAACAAATTAATTTTGATCGTTAGATACAGGCACAAAAGATGAAAGCCACGTATGAGAACCTTAAAGAATTAATTCTCCTGGAAAAATTTAAAAATTCACTCCCTCCGTTAGTAAGAACCTATGTAGAGAACCAGAAGGTTTCAAGGGCCAGACAAGCAGCAGAAATTGCTGATGATTATGAGCTTGTGTATAAGCCCAAACCCTTTATCTGTCATCCCCACAAATCTGAGAATAGAAGGTGGTAGAGTGAAAGGAAGGCAAGTAGCCAGGGACAAGAAGGGACAGCTAGGAATGCCCTGCGATCTCCTCCTCAGGCCAGAAAGGAAGGTTCTGAGGGTGGAAGTGAGGTCCCCAAGCCTAAATGTTAGCATTGGCACAAGGTGGGACATCTTTGTGCAGAATGCTGGAAGTTGCAAGGTGAACCCATGGGACTTATTGGGGTGCACAAAGCCAATGCAGTGAAAGGGATCCTGACTGGGAGTACGACAGATCAGGCTGTAGCTCTGATTTCAGTTGTCAGACCAAGTACAAAAACCACTGAGTGCAGAGGTTGTGAATAAGATACCAGAGTTATATGGAATTCTTGTGGAAAGGAAAAGTAACTCCTTATCCCTTAAGTGAGGCAGGCAAACCTATTGTTATACTTAGGGATACAGGAGCAACACAAATTCTTTTGCTGGGGAAAGGCATAATATTTCCGTCAGAGAGCACACTGAACGTTGAAGTTTTAGTTAAAGGTATTGGTGGAGAGTATATACCTGTATTGAGTGCACCTAGAGTGTGACCTAATATCTGTAACGGTAACTGTAGGGGTTGTCCATAGTTTGCCAGTAGACGGAGTTGATCTACTCCTGGGGAATGATTTGGCTGGAGTGAAAGTAGTAGCTTCTCCAGTAGTCACGGAAAGACCAAGTGAAGTTAAAGAGACAAAACAGTTATAGGGAGAAGTTCCAGGAATTTTTCCTTCGTGTGTAGTAACCTGAGCAATGGCTAAATAAGTTCCATTGCCAGAGGTAAAGTTTGCACCACAGACAGATAGCCGAATATCTGAAACTTTCTTTGGGAATTTGGATAATCCAAAGGAAATAATTAGTAACTCTTCTCTGATCACAGCTCAGTAAGCTGATCCAGAGTTAAATAAAGTGACACAATCAGCTCATACAGAAGCTGCGGCAAAAGGAGTTCTAAAAGCTGGCTTCTGATGAGGAAGTGGAGACCTTCTCACAAACCTATGGACAAAGAATGGATGAGGGTCCATCAGATTGTGGTACTGCCAAAGTATCGCCAGGAGCTATCAAGGATAGCGCCTGAAATTCCTATAGCGGGACATGTGGGGATCCGGAAGATCCAATCACGTACAAGTCAACATTTTTCCTGGCCAGGTCTTTTCAAGGACCTGGTGCAGTTTTGTAAGATGTGCCATACATGCCAAATTGTGGCAAAACCGCCACCTGCCATAAAACCAGCACCTCCAATTCCCATACCAGTTATTGGGAACCATTTAGTAGGGTGTTGGTAGACTGTAGAACCTTTACCGAAAACAAAAGCAGGACACCAATATATACTCACTATCATGGATATGGCTACTCAATTCCCAGAGGCCATTCCCTTGACAACAATTTCTGCTAAGGTAGTGGTAGAGAAGTTAACCCAGTTCTTCACTAGATATGGATTACCAATTGAGGTTCAGTCGGATCAAGGTTCCAATTTTATGTCTAAAATCTTTCAGGAAGCTATGGGTGACTTGGGTATAACAGTTGGGGTCTTCAGCATATCACCCACAGACACAGGGAGCTTTGGAGAGGTACCATCAGACCCTCAGGACAATGATCGGGGCATGCTGTCATGAATATCCCCATGATTGGGATAAAGGGCTAGAATTTCTTTTGTTCCCCACTAGGGATTTACCTAATGAATCTATAGGTTTTAGTCCTTTTGAATTAGTTTATGGACATGAGGTAAGAGGTCCTCTAAAACGAATTAAAGAAAGATTTTTGGAACATAAGGATGAATCTTCTGTGCTAGATTATGTATCTGTGTTCCGGGAATGGCTCACGAGAGCCTGCAAAGTGGTTCAGGAACATCTTAAAGCTCCCCAACCAATTATGAAGAAATGGGCAGACAAGCTTGCCAAGATCCGAACATTTCAACCAGGGGATGAGGTGTTAGTATTATTGCCTTTACAGGGTGAACTGTTGAAAGCATGGTTCAGTGGTCCATGTAAACTGGAGTTGGTGAAGTAAATTTGATTGACACTCCAGATCGCAGGAAGAAGAATCAGCTGTGTCATATCAATATGTTGAAACAATATTATCACTGGGAGGAGGATGAGCAAGCACAGGTATGTCAGGTAGTAGGGACAGTGATGGATGAAAGGGATAGTGAGGATGAGGCAGAAGGAAGCCTAGGCAATTTTCAAATTGAACCTCTGAGTATCCAGTTAACTAATACTGAATTGTTAGGGAGATTGGACACTGCCTTCATATTTGGATGCAGATCAATGAGAAGACCTAACAGGGCTACTCACAGCACTTGGAGGAGTCTGTAGGGATAAGCCAGGATGTACAACCCCTTAGCCACACATGATATGGATGTAGGAAAATTCATTCCTATAAAACAGCATCCTTACCGCTTAAGTCCAGAGAAACATGCCCAGGTAAAAGGAGAAATCCAATACATGTTGGAAAACCACCTGATTGAGCCCAGTCAAAGCAGCTGGAGTTCATTAGTAGTATTAGTGCCTAAACCTGATGGTTCAACTAGATTTTGTATAGACTACAGAAAAGTTAATGCAGTAACAAAGGCAGACTCCTACCCAATATCTCACTTGGAAGACTGTATAGACAGAGTGGGCAGTGACATATTTCTTACCAAAAATAGATTTGTTAAAGGGATACTGGCAAGTTCCTTTAACACCCTGAGCTAATGAAATATTGGCCTTTGTCACACCAGACACTCTTTTCCAATGCTGAGTGATGCCATTCGGGCTAAAAAATGCTGCCAGCAACCTTTCAGAGAATGAACCAAGTGGTAGCCAGTGTTCCTAACTGTGTACTTTACCTTGATGTGCTGGTATACAGTGACACTTGGAAGGACGACTTGGGAAAGTTAGAAGCTCTGTTTAGGAAATTACTATCTACTGATTTAGTAATAAACCTTGCCAAAAAAGTGAATTTGCGAAAGTGAGAGTGACCTACCTCAGGAATATAGTAGGGCAAGGACAAGTGTTGCCAAGAACCACAAAAACAAAAGCATTGGTGGAGTTCCCTACCCCCAAGACTAAACGAGAAATCATGAGGTTTTTAGGGATGTGTGGTTTCTACCGAAAGTTTGTACCAAATTTTAGTACCGTAGCTGCTCGACTGATAGATTTACTACAGAGAAAGAAAACCAAGGTAGTGTGGTCAGAGGAGTGCCAAGCAACCTTGAGGCTGAAAGCCATTTTGGTTTATGAACCCGTGTTGGTTGCTCCAAATTTCACTAAGCCCTTCAAGGTAGCAATTGATGCTAGTGACCTGGGGGTCGGTGCAGTCCTGTTACAAGACAATAAATCAGGGATAGAAAGGCCAGTGGGATACTTTTCCAAAAATCTAAATTGACACCAAAAAAGATATTCAACAATGGAAAAAGAAACGCTAGGTTTATTATTGACTCTTAAGCACTTTGAAGTCTATGTCCACCACGACTACAGAGAGGCACTGGTGTATACTGATCATAACCTCAGAGTCTTTGTGGAAAAAATTTTAAAATCAGAATGCCAAACTATTCCTATAAAGTTTACTATTGCAACCTTATCACTAGAACATTGCGTGCAAAAATAATGGTATTGCAGATGCTTTATCGAGAATCTAACTTTGTTCCAGTTCTCTGAAAGAGGGTACAGAGCAGAATTGTATTAACTATAAGAACAAAAGAGTGAATGAGTGAGTATGAAAATGTTCTAAATTTTTTATCTTTGACTTTTCCCACACTTGATAATGAAATGCATTTAAAAATGATGTTTCATTCCTGAGGGTGGAGGTGTTATGAAGGTGCTTTTGTTAAAAATATTTTTTTAAAGAATTCATTGTCAAACTGAAATGTTGGGCCAGTTTTTAAAAAAAAAGTCAGTCATACAGCACAGAAACAGGCCCTTTGGCCCATCATGTCCGTACTGGCCATCAAGCACCTATCTATTCTAATCCCATTTTCCAGCACTTGGCCCGAAACCTTGTATGCTCTGGCATTTCAAGTGCTCATCTAAATACTTCTTAAATATTGTGAGGGTTCCAGGCTCTACCACCCCTTCAGGCAGTGTGTTCCAGATTCCAACCACCCTCTGGGTGAAAAAAATTCTCAAATCCCCTCTAAACCTCCTGCCCCTTATCTTAAATCTATGTCCCCTGGTCATTGACACCTCTGCTAAGGAAAAATGTTTCTTCCTATCTACCCCCTTCATAACTTTGTATACCTCAATCATATCCCCCCCCACAGCCTTCTCTGCTCTAATGAAAACAACCCTAGCCTATCCAGTCCCTCCTCATTGCTGAAATGTTCCAGCCCAGGCAACATCCTGGTGAATCTCCTCTGCACCCTCTTCCGTGCAATCACATCCTTCCTATAGTGTGGCGACCAGAACTGTACACAATACTCCATCTATGGCCTAACTAGCATTTTATACAGTTCCATCATTACCTCCCTGCTCTTATATTCTATGCCTCAGCTAATAAAGGCAAGTATCCCTTATGCCTTCCTAACCACCTTATCTACCTCCGTTGCTGCCTTCAGTGATCTATGGACAAGTACACCAAAGTCCCTCTGTACTTCCTAGGGTCCTACCACCCATTGTATATTCTCTTGCTTTGTTGGTCCTCCCAAAATGCATCACCTCACACTTCTCAGGATTAAACTCCATTTGCCACTGCTCTGTCCATCTTACCAGCCCATCTATATCATCCTGTAATCTAAGGCTTTCCTCCTCACTGTTTACGACACCACCAAGTTTCATGACATCTGCGAACTTACTGATCATACCTCCTGTATTCACGTCTAAATCATTAATGTACACTACAAACAGCAAGGGTCCCAGCACCGATCCCTGCGGTACACCACTGGTCACAGGCTTCCAATCGCAAAAACAACCCTTGACCATCACCCTCTGTCTCATGCCACCAAGTCAATTTTGGATCCAATCTGCCAAATTGCCCTGGATCCCATGGGCTTTTACCTTCTCGACCAATCTCCCATGCGGGGCCTTATCAAAAACCTTACTGAAGTCCATGTAGACTATATCAACTGCTTTACCTTCATCTACACACCTAGTCACCTCCTCAAAAAATTCTATCAAGTTTGTTAGATATGATCTCCCCCTGACAAAGCTATGCTGACTACTACCCTTGATTAATCCCTACCTCTCCAAGTGGAAATTAATCCTGTCCCTCAGAAGTTTTTCTAATATTTTCCCTACCACTGATGTTAGACTCACTGGCCTGTAATTACCTGGTTTATTACTACCACCCTTCTTGAATATTGGCACCACATTCGCTGTCCTCCAGTCCTCTGGCACCTCTCCTGTGGCCAGAGTGGATTTGAAAATTTGTGTCAGAGTCCCTGCAATCTCCTCCCTCGTCTCACATAGCAGCCTAGGATGCATCTCATCTGGGCCTGGGGATTTATCCACTTTTAAGCCCGCTAATACCTCCTCCCTTTCAATACTAATTTGTCCACTTCCCAGGAGCGACTAGCAAACTAAACTTGCCACAGAGTCGCACATGATATTAGGATGTGACCAAATGCTAGGTCAAGGAGGTAGGTTTTGAGAAGAGGGTGGAGACGTTTAGGGAGGGAATTCCAGAGCTTAGGGCCCAGGCAGCTGAAGGCACAGCCGCCAATAATGGAGCGATTAAAATTGCGGGATGTGCAGGAGGCCAGAATGGGAAGAGCACTGTGATCTTGGAGGGTTGTTGGGTGGAAGGTGGTCAGAGATTGGCAGGGGAGGTGCAAGACCGTGCAGGGATTTGAAAGCAAGGATGGAGTATTTGAAAATTGGCATTGCCTGACTGTGAGCCACTGCAGGTCAGCGTGGGAGGGAAGAAGTGACGTATTGGTGCAGTCAAGATACTCCATGTTGCTGGGCAGGGAGTTCCAGGGTTTGTACCCAGCACCAGTGACTCGTGGGGGTGGGGCATCTTGGAGGTTCAGGGTGCTGCTACCTCCCTCCACCTGCTCGGGTGATGGGGTGTGAAACACTTATGGTGTTTTGTGCCTCCTCCACAGCTCCTTGCTATCAAGGGGACACTGACGGAACCAGTTTGGCAACAATATTACTGGTTGTTACATGGCTCAAGTTAAAGATAGAACAGAACCCCTGATAACAGGGGCATGAAAAGTGACAAGCAACCTTTGATTGGGCAAGCCCTGCAGCAGCAGCACAACTGGGATGGGCAAGAAACTCAAGCTTTTTGTTTGTGTGGTAGTGTGTGTTTTACCTTAGTGACTGATTAAGTCAAGTGTGCTGAAGTGTAAAAAGGAGAGAGGACTACAACCCAGCTCACTTTCCAGCAATTCCATAGACCTGTGAAGTCTACTTTGTCAATTCATCTCATTTCCTGTATTTGAACAAAGCCTACTTAATGCCACCTGAAAATAATTGTTATAAAAGATCTGTGACCTTTATGTGTACTCAGAAGTTAAACCGTATGCCAGTTATGGAACACATCTCATCTGCTGTTTTCTTCAAACATGAGCAAGTAATCTGCCCAAGTTGTGTCTGTACCAGAGCTCTGAATTTCTAAAAATCTGCTTTTTTTTTCCAGTTAAAAAGCATGTGTGTGCATGTGAAGGCACTATGGTAAAAAGGGAACTTTAAAATTTAAATCTGTGTTTATGTTTTCTATCATTGCTAGTTAAGACTTGTTTTATAATAAACTGATAATTTTGTTGTTCATTAAAGAAACTTGGTTAGTATGTTCTATTCTGGGAAAAATAGAGTATATGATTGACCATATCAATGTGGGAAAATTTAAAATATGTGACCTGTGGCGAAGTGGGAAAAGAACAGTGCACTCCTCTCACCTCTGTCATAACAGAAATGTTAGTCTCACTCTCACATGTCCCTCACTGAGATGATATAGGGAGAAGATGGACAAGCTGGATTACTCAAGTGAAGGAATCATTGCTGTTTGTTAATGTCAAATGTAAGAGAAACAGTGAAGCCAAGGAAATGTAGTAGAAAGGACAGAATCTAACCACAACCCCATTATATCATGTTTTGGTTAAACATTGAGATTGCCACAGTGCCTTGTAAGGCTTGTTACAGACAGGTGAGAGATGATAGAGATGGCTCCTCCTTTTCACCTCTCGACTGACAGAGGACAGAATGTTTTAAAAGAAAGTGCTTTAGCTCCCGAGTACTTTAATTGTCAGGAACAGAAATGACAGGTTCTCAAGTTTTAAAAGAAAGATAAATATTAATTGTTCAACACCCAAATATGTGCAACTACAGCCATTGTTACATTCAGATACACAGACATTCAAGAAAAGATTGAAATTGTAAAAGTAACATGCATTTAGGTCTTATGATCAAGAGTTTGCTGTTACGCTTGCTTTACCCTGGGGTGAGGACTTGAACCGATGCAGGTCTGTAATTTTTTGTCCACTGAAGAAAAGCTCTGGAGATTTAGGAGGATGGATTTGCTGTTGTTTTATGTTTGCAGTAGCAGATTTCTCCTGTTATACTCCAGTCAAGGTTCAAAAGCGAAGCCCTGGTATGCTACCTCAGGTGAAGTGTTCAGGGCCAACTTGAGTCTCAGCCTACATGCATCTTAAAATTGGTGGTCATAAGCAGCGCCTTTTACCTTTGTTGGCATAGAAGTTTTTCACCATCTGTCTGCTCAGAATGTGCCTTATTAAAACCCTTATCAGAAACCTAGTTTCAGTCATGTGACCAGAATATCTCTTTCCATAGTCCTCAAAGTTTTTGATCGTTAGGCCGTTGTCAGACAATGGAGTCAGGGTATCACTCATCCACATACCTTTGTTAAAAGAGAGAGATTTTCACACCTATTTTCTGTTTTTCTTCTAAGTTTGGAGTTGAAGAGTCTGCAACAGTATTCTGAACCCAGTTTTTTTTCTCTTAATTAGTTGAGAAATGTAGCTATTACCACATGAAGGGTTGTTTGCATTTTAATGACTTCTCAAAGATATATCCAGAAAGGTTATTTGCATTTTAATGACTTAAAGACTTGTCCATGTGAACTTGGCGTTCTTGCAGTTCCATGTGTATTGGCAGGAAAGAAAGGTCACCTGACCTCAACTCCATTTTGTTTTACAGGAAAGTGTCCATTTCAGGTTTATACCTCAAATTTATATTTATAGTTCATATTGCTTGAGTGTGACAGGCTATGAAAGCAATAAGGGGTGGAACTGTGAGAAACGGCTCCCAATGTTAGGAATTCCCTAGTCCCAGCCCTGACAGAATCCTCACTTTACAATGAAGTCATATGCCATGCCACCAAAGGGTGAGTGTGGTGCCCACCTGGAGGTCAAGGGAGTATCATGGCCTGAACCCCTGAGGATAACACGATTTATGTTTAATGATTTACAAATACAGCTCCCTTTTAAAGATGGCTGCTGGTGACAGTTGGAAGCTCTTTTTCTACCAGCTTGTGTCCTCTTGGAGCTAGCAGATGCCCAAGATATGTCCCAAGTGGTGTGGGCATCCCCCAAGGTACTTGTATCAAGTGAGTTCATCCCGACCACCCTTCCCCTTGGGTTTTTGTCCCCATGAGGCTTGATCATCCATTAAATTTATATTAAAACTACAGTTCCTTTAATTTGCTAATAGTTTGGTCAATATTTCCCCACATTTAATCTTTTTGGTTAAATTCATTAAACAACTGATAGATGGCCAACAAAATGTAAAGTATTGTCATAGTTAGCTGGGGAATAGAAGATCATAATAAGCTGCTATTAACAATGTATGAATACTCAATGTGGTCTATACAAAGCTAAAAAGGAAAATTTTGAGAGTTTTAGTTGGTAACTGCAGTCATGGCAACCCACATCCTGTTTTTATTATTGTTAACAAACAACTTTACCATAATTATAATGTATATAAGTTTTCAAATCATTTGCTGTCGTATTGCATCTTTTGACTATTTTTTGAAAGAACAATAACCGTAACAGAAAATCCCCAAAAGCCTTTATAAATGTTCAAGGAAAACTGATGTCAAGTTAGGAAGGGAGAGATTAGGAAAAGTGATTGAAAGCTTGATCAAAGAAATAGGTCTTGAGGATGTCTTTTGCAGCTGAAAAGTAGATAGTTTGAGAGAGAATTCCGAACAGTAAGGCGGTGGTGAAATAAAGCTCTGCTACCAGTTCTGGGTGTGGATGGTGGGGGGTTGGGGTGGTGGAGGTGGGTTTGGTAATGCACAGAAGGCAGGAGTTAAAGGAAGAGAGGGTATTGAATAGATAGAATGGAGCAAGGCCATGGAAGGATTTGTAGACGATAACGATTCTGGTTACATTTTCTCTTCAGAGTTTTTCCGACTGCACCATACCACCTTATTGTTCTTCACCTATCTATTCTGAAAAAGATGCAGATAGGAGATTCCTATTTTGGTGGTATTTCACAGATGGCATTATTTTAATGTGCTGTTTTTTTTTGCAGCAATGTGCTAAGGCATAAAAAAAAATCTATTTTGAATGCAGGACTAGAAGAATTTATTCCATAGTTGTAACTCGCAGTAGCAGTGGGAACAGGAGCAAGAGCTGTGAGAGACCAGTGGTGGGGGATAAAGAGCAGTGGCAGAGCACGCCCGAGAGCAGCAGAGAGAGTGGGAGTGAAAGCAGAGCGAGACTGCGGGTGGGATATAAAGAGCTAGAGGGTTCAGAACAGATCAATCACGTTCATTCAGGGAAAAAAGTGACATCACAGGAAAGCAGCCAAGTGATTGCTTGGTGAGTATTTCTCTCTAAACCAGGGCATTCATTCAAACTAAGAGCCCAGAAATTAAAAATTTCAATCGCGTTAGGTATTATAGTATGTGAATTAATAAGAGTATTAGCAGAGGAGATTTAGTGGCATTAAAGTTAATAGTTTAAACAAGGTACTAACTGGATTTTAAGATCATGATGGGCAGCTGAGACCTGTTACTTGCAATTCCTGTGACGTGTGGGAGCTTCAGGACACTTCGTGTGTCTTGGGGGACCACATGTGCAGGAAGTTTCTCCAGCTGCTTGAGCTCAGGATTTCCAAGCTGGAGGGGCAGCTGGAGTCAGTGCAGAGAATCAGGGAGGAGAGTATTTCCTGGATTGTATGTTCCAGGAGGTGGTCACCCCACAGACAGTACAGTTCAGGATAGTTGATGGATGGCTATCTGGAAGATTCATAAAAGACAGGAAGTGCAGGAGTCTTTGGGGGTGTGTGCCACTCAAACCCATATTCAGCATTATAGACTGCTGGGAGTGATGACACCTTGATGGAGTGCAGCAGTCCAGACCATGGCACCAATGGGCAAGGGACTGCACAGCAGGGAACAGTAAAGGATAGAAATGCAGTCATTATAGGAGATTCCATAGTTATGGGGACAGACAGGCATTTCTATAATGGTGATTAGTAAGTTTGCGGACGACACAAAGGTTGGTGGAGTTGTGGATAATGATAAGGATTGTCAGAGGATACAGCAGGATATAGATCGGTTGGAGACTTGGGCGGAGAAATGGCAGATGGAGTTTAATCCGGACAAATGTGAGGTAATGCATTTTGGAAGGTCTAATGCAGGTGGGAAGTATACAGTAAATGGCAGAACCCTTAGGAGTATTGACAGGCAGAGAGATCTGGGCGTACAGGTCCACAGGTCACTGAAAGTGGCAACGCAGGTGGATAAGGTAGTCAAGAAGGCATTCGGCATGCTTGCCTTCATCGGTCGGGGCATAGAGTATAAAAATTGGCAAGTCATGTTGCAGCTGTACAGAACCTTAGTTAGGCCACACTTAGAATATTGCGTGCAATTCTGGTCGCCACACTACCAGAAGGATGTGGAGGCTTTGGAGAGGGTACAGAGGAGGTTTACCGGGATGTTGCCTGGTCTGGAGGGCATTAGCTATGAGGAGAGGTTGGAAAAACTCGGATTGTTTTCACTGGAACGATGGAGGTGGAGGAGCGACATGATAGAGGTTTACAAAGTTATGAGCGGCATGGACAGAGTGGATAGTCAGAAGCTTTTTCCCAGGGTGGAAGAGTCAGTTATTAGGGGATATAGGTTTAAGGTGCGAGGGGCAAAGTTTAGAGGGGATGTGCGAGGCAAGTTTTTTTTTTACACAGAGGGTGGCGAGTGCCTGGAACTTGCTGCCAGGGGAGGTGGTGGAAGAAGATACAATAGCGACGTTTAAGAGGCATCTTGACAAATACATGAATAGGAAGGGAATAGAGGGATATGGGCCCCAGAAGTGCAGAAGGTGTTAGTTTCGGCAGGCATCAAGATCGGCGCAGGCTTGGAGGGCCGAATGGCCTGTTCCTGCGCTGTACTGTTCTTTGTAATCATGAGTCCCACATGGTGCACTGCTTCCCTGGTACCAGGGTTAAGAACAGAGAAGGTACAGAATATTGTGCAGAGGGCAGGGAGTGAGCCAGAAGTTGTGGTACATGTCAGTACCAATGACAGAGGGCAGGTCAGAGGGAAGAAGTTAAAATCACAAAGATAGTAATCTCTGGATTACTCCCAGCACCACATGATAGCAAGAGTAGAAAAAGGAAGATGGGAAGGATCAATTTGTGGCTTGAGGCACAGTGCAGGAGGGAGGGCTTCAGATTCTTGGGGCATTGGGACCAGTTCTGGGGCAGGAGGCACCTATTTTAAAGGGATGAGTTGCACCTCAATAGGGCTGGGACCAATGTCCTCATGGGGAGGTTCACTAGTGTGGTTGGGGAGAGTTTAAACTGAACTGACAGGAGGGTAACACCAACATATAGAAGTAGTCAAGAGGAATAAGGTGTATAAAGTGAGTGTGTTGGACAGTACTGGAGAAGGAAGTAGTAACATATTAATAAAGAGCAAACTAAGAAGGACTACAAGGAATACAAAGATGTTTAGAGCACATGTATGTAAACACAAAATATGGTGAATCAGGTTGGTGAGCTACAAGCATAAATAGCTGTGTGGGATTAGGATAGTGGCAATAATGGAAATGTGGCTTTAAAATGGTGAGGACTGGGCACTTAATATTCAAGGATACAAAGTGTTCAGAAAAGATAGGGAAGGAGAAAAAGGAGGTCAGGTGACAGTACTGATTAGGGAAGACATAGTAGTGTTGGAAAGGGAGGAAGTCTTTCAGGGGGAAAGCACTGAATCCATTTGGTTAGAGTTGAGAAGCAACAAAGGTATGATCATGCTACTGGGGGTATTTATAGGCCTCAAACTAGAGAGGTAGAGGAGTAAATCTGCAGGGAAAATCAGATGTGCAAGAACTACATAGAGTAGTGATATTGGGGAACTTTTAATTGCCCAAACATCAGTTAGAATGGTGTTAAGAGTAAAAGGGAAAGGAGGGAGAGGAATTCCTGAAATGGGTTCAGGAGAACTTCCTTGACAAGTATGTTCTCAGTCCAACTAGGAAGGAGGCATTGCTGGATATGGTGCTGGAGAATGAGATGCATCCAGTGGATCATGTGTCTGTAGGGGAACACTTGGGCAAGAGTGATCATTGTATCATAATGTTTAGATTAGTAATGGAGAAGAGCAAGGAACAATCGAAAGCAGAACATCTAAATTGGAGGAGTGCTAATTTCAATGGGGATGGGGGTGGGGGTGGGGGGTGGAATCTAACCAGGGTAGAATGGAAACAAAGACTGACAGGAAAAACTGTAATGGAACAATACTAGAATCATAGAATGGTTACAGCACTGAAGGAAGCCATTTGGCTAGTTGCTCCATGCAGGCTCTCTGTAAGAGCTACTCAGCTAGTCTCACTCACCTGCCCTCTCCCTGTAACCCTGCAAATTTTTTTTCCTCAGATAATTATTCAATTCTCTTGAAAGAGATGATTGAATGTGCCTCCAGCACATTCTCAGGCAGTGCATTTCAGATGCTAACCATTTGCCGTGTAAAAAGTTTTTCCTCACGTTGCTGTTACTTCTTTTGCCAATCACCTTAAACCAATGTCCTTTGGTTCTCGACCCTTCCATCAAGGGGAACAGTTTCTCACAATCAACTTGATTCAGACCCCTCATGATTTCGAACACCTTTCGCAAATCTTCTCTCAAACTTCTCTTCCCTAAAAGAGAAGCCCAGCTTCACCAATCTATCCACAAAACTGAAGTGAACAATGGGTGATCTTTAAAAGGAGCAGATGTTTCAGGTACAGGCTAGGTACATTCCAACAAGGAAGAAAGGCAAGGGAATCAAAGACACAGCTCCTTGGATGATGGAGATAGAGAATATGGTAAACCAAAAAAAAAAAGTGTGTGAGATGCAGGTCAGGAGAATTCAAGTGAGAACCAGGCCAAATACAATATGAGGGGGGAAAATGAAGAGGAAAAGACTGGCAAAGAGAATAAGAATAGAATGACAGTTAACATAAAAGGGAACTCAAAACTTCTACTGGCATGCAAGTAGTAAACAGGTAGTAAGATGGGGTGGGGCCTATTGGGGACAAAGAGGGTGATATATGCTTTGAGGTGCAGGGCAAGGCTAGAATACTTAGAGTACTTTTTAATCAGTGTTCACTAAGGGAGAAGATGACGACAAAACATTTGCAGAAGCAAAGATGGTAGAGGTAATGGATGGAGTGAAAATTGACAGACAAGATGCATTGGAAAGGCTGGCTATGCTGGTATTGGATAAGTTATCTGGTCTGGATGGCTTGTATCCCAGGTTACTAAAGGAAGTCAGGGTGGAGATAGTGGAGGACTTGCCTTAATCTTCCAATTTTCCCTAGGTATGGTAGAGGTGTCAGACGATTGGAGACTGGCAAATGTGACACCCTTATTCAAGAAAGGGTGTAAGGACATTTCTAGTAACTGCAGGCTGGTCAGTTTATCAGTGGTGGGTAAGATTTTAGAAACAATAATCAGGGGGAAAAAAAAATCAACAGGCACTTAGAGAGGTTTGAGTTCATTAAGGAGAGCCAGCATGGATTTGTAAAAGGCAGATCATGCTTGACTAATCTAATTGAATCCTTCGATGAAGTAACAGAGAACGAAATGCAATGGATGTTGTCTAGATGGATTTTAAGAAAGTGTTTGAAAAAGTACCACAAAAGGCTGGTTAACAAAACTGAGGCTCAAAGAATAGGAAGGTCAGTATCAGCTTGGATACAAAAATTGCCTTAAGGACAAAAAAAAAAGCAAGTTGTGGTAAATGGTTGTTTACCATCGTCCCGTCTGAAAAACAATGGTGTTCAAGATTCAGTGCTAGGACCACTGCTTTTTTGAGATGCATAAATGACTTGAATATTGGAATACAGAGTCAAATTTCAAAATTTGCCAATGATACCAAGCTTGGAGGAGTGGCAAACAGTGAGGATAATATCAATCAACTGCAACAGGTGATAGATAAGCTAGCAGGATGGGCAGAGAAGTGGCAGAGGGAATTTAATAGAGAAGTGTGAGGTGATGGCATTTTGGCAGGAGATAGGGTGAGGCAATGTAGACTAAATGGCGCAGTTCTAAAGAGCATGCAGGGACAGGGGGACATGTGCGTGCAGGTGCATAGATCTTTGAAGGTGGCAGGACATATTGAGTAAGTCGGGATCTTGGGCTTCACAAATAGAGGCATTGAGTAAGGAAGCAGGGAAGTTTGCTGAACTGTTATAAAGCTCTAGTTAGGCCACAACTAGAGTATTGCACCCAGTTTTGATTACCACACTTTAGAAAAGATGTGAGTGTTCTCGAGAAGGTACAGAGGCAATTAGCAGGACTAGGCGACACAGATTGAAGATGTTATGCAAGAGATGCAGGGGGGAACGTGAGGAAGAACATTTTAATGCAGTGCGTGGTAATGACCCGGAACTCATTGGCTATGAAGGTGGTGGAAGCGGAGATGATCAATGATTTCAAAAGGAAATTGGATTGGCACTTGAGGGAAATAAATTTGCAGGGCTATGGGGATGGAACATGGAATAGGACTGACTGGATTGCTCTACAGAGTTGGCGTGGACTCGATGGGTCAAATGGCTCCTTCTGTGCCGTAATGACGGTCTCTAGTGAGACCAATGCGGATTTGAAAGTCATCTATACCTCTGAGCAAAGGCTAGGTAAGTGATTGATATTTAGGTAAAATTAAGTATCCCAAAATAAACATCAGTGATCTTGGAAAACTTTCCATCACCTTTTGGCCTCAGGTCATCTGGTGCTGAAACTGTCATCCATGCCTTTGACTATTCCAACACACACCTCCCTGGCCTCCCATCTTCCACCCTTCAGACACATGAGCTCATCCAAAACTCTGCTGCTTGTATCCCAATTCGCATGAAGACCTGTTCACCCATACTTTTGGGTTTGTTGAACTACATTGGCTCCCCATCAAACGTCTAAATTAAAAAATTTGCATCCTTGTTTTCACATCGGTCCATGGGCTTGGGCTTGCCCCTTCCTATCTCTAACCTCCACAACCCCATAACTCATATCTGAGGTCCTCCAATTCTGGCCTCTTGCACATCTGGGATTTTATTCACTCCACCATTGGTGGGCTATGCCTTTAGCTGCCTAGGCCCTAAGCTGTGAAATTCCCTCCTTATACCTCCTTGCCTCCACCTCTCTGCTTTTAAGACGTTCCTTAAAGCCACCTTTTTGATTAAGCTTTTGATCATCTGTCCTAATAACCCCTTATGTGGCTACTGGTCAAATTTTGTTCGTTAAACATCCCAAGGCACTTCACAGGAATGTTAACTATGTGAAAGGCACTATATAACTTAAAGTTGTTGTTGTTTGTTTATACAATGTTAGCAAAACAAAAATCACACATTGGTGCCCCAAAACCCACAATTCTGTAATGAATTAATGAGGATGCTGGGCTCTGGGGAGAGGTCATTGGATTTGTTTTGATTGCTGTAGCAAAGAGCTGACACAGGCATAATGGACCAAATTGACTTCTTTGTGCTATAAAGATCTGTTGTTCTATAATTCCCAATTTTAGTCAGGAATGAAATACAAAGACCAGATTTTTCTGATCAGCATAATTTTAATGGAGGAATTAACAAGTTTCAAATAAATGTGTTAATACTGATTTTAAAATAGTGCTGATTGAAAATTGTAAGTTCAAGTGCTTTTCCACCCAGCAAAGAAAGGTCAAAAATTTAATTAACCCACATTTATGTGCCACTTAGTGATTCAATGAATAATGAAGGAGGGATAGTCAGCCTACTGTCATGGAGTAAGAAGCTAGTGTGATCCCACACATGTTCAGTTCATATTCTCAGCTATATCATGAGATGTTGAATAATGTAAGTAAAAGAAAACTGATAGCAACAATTGCACTTGAAGACAAAAAAGGAAGTAGGGAAAAAACAGATAAAGAGAAAGGAAAGAGAAACAATAGCACAAAGAAATAAAAATGAAACCATAGAGAGAAAAAGAATATGGAAGGAAACTGTTAACTTCACAAAATTACCATGAGAATATTTGTTTGCAGTGTGCAGCAGAGGTCTGTACTTTGTTTGAGTAAAGAAATACTTGCATTTAAATAGCACCTTTTACGACCTCAGAATGTTTCAAAGTGCTTTACAGACAATGAAGCACTTTTGAAGTGTAATCGCTGTTGTAAATGTAGGAAATGCAGTTTAATGTCTGATCCAAAAGATGGGACCACCAACAGTGCAACACTCCCATAGTACTGAACTGGAGTGTCAGCCTAGATTTTGTGTTCGAGTCACTGGCATCCATAGCTGCATTAGGTAGGAGCCAGGGTTTGGTAATTGGGGATCAAAGAAGGGTGTCAGTGAACACTGAGGACAGGGAAGAGTGCCAGTATGAACTGAGGGTGAGGGGGAGAATGATGATGTAATAAATGAGGTTAAGGACATGTAGAAAGACATAGTGAACTTCATAAAGGGAGAAGAATGCTATCATAATCAGTGCAACAAGTGGGAAAAGAGACCCAATTTGAACTGAGGGACAAGAAGAGGCTGGAATTTAGAAGAGCAAGAGGAGACTTGATTGATACATAACGTCCTGAGGGGTCTTGACAGAGTGGATGTGGAAAGGATGTTTCCCCTTGTGGGAGAATATAGAACTATGGGTTTAAAAATAAGGGGTCGCCCATTTAAGACAGATGAGGGTCGTGAGTCTTTGGAATTCTCTTCCTCAAAAAAAAGGTGATGGAAGCAGAGTCTTTGAATATTTTTAAGGCAGAGGTAGATAGATTCTTGATACGCAAGGGGGTGGAAGGTCATCAAGGGTAGGTGGAAATGTAGAGTAATCAGTTCAGCCATGAACTTATTGAATGGCGGAGCAGGCTCGAAGGGCCTACTCCTGCTCCTGATTCGTATGTTCGTATATTCATATGTTTATAAGAGGATGAACAAGAAGTGAAAAGGGAGAGAGAGAGAGAGAGAGAAAATGAACCAACATGGACTGGGGAGGGGTGGAGGGAAGAGTGTATTTCATATTTTGGTGCAGTGATAATAGAAATATTTGCTATTTTGTGGCACAAGTCTAGGCATTAATCCAAGTTCCAAATTCCATGTTATTTGAAGTTGAGTCTTACCTTACTTCTTGAATCAAAATTTTGGTTGAATTTAGATATTCTGGATTAAGAAAGACCTTTCACTTTCAGCAATGCTTCTGCTGAAGAAAAAAGTGCAACTACAATCACCTATCTTCTGTCACTGTCATGTGCATGGCTGGGAGGCTACTTCGCCCAAGTCTTTGACTGGAGTCTTGTTTGAAATGATTATTTTTTCATTTCTGATCATATACAGGATGCTGTTTAATTCTTGGCATCATGGTGAACAGCCATGAGGTGCTATACAAATGCAAATCTTTCTTTACTATGAGAGGGCAAAACTGCTGCAGACTGCAAAAGTTCAGTCGTTTTGTGAGTTGTTTCCACATAGTGCAGAATGTCTGGGTGTTTTCATGGTGAACTGAGAAAATTTTCTCTGCTTTGGGAGACAACAGATGCAATGCCATTATTAAGCATGCAAATTAGCAATGGGAGTAGAATTGCACTCCTGACTTCTATTCTGTGATCATATAAGTGCCACTCACGTTAGAAGTAAAAAGCAGCAAATGAGAAGGAAGGCTTTTGAGCATTATTAAGTTCCATTACAGTCTTCATAATTGGAATTAAGGTAGCTACAACCATTAAGATAGCTGTGGGATACAGAGAATGCACAGTTAGCAGCATTATGAGCACATCTGATAAGGAAAGGCCCTTCAGTGAGAGTGCTACTCAAGTGCCAGTCAACAGATTATCTTTCGGTTGATGGCTTACCCATTACTCACTGACTGAGTATGGGAGATGGTTGCACATTGGATGAATGCTGCAACACAAATCAAAAGGACAGCTAAGGTGATCCAGAAGAAATGTGCTGCCATCAACAAAGACACTAAAATAAAGAAGCTGGAACCTTCAGTAGAGCTGTTGCATTATTTACATATTTGGGTGGACAGCTGCACCAGTCATGACACTACAGGTAGCTAGCCACCCTGTGCACCTGCTGGCATTTAGGAACAGTATCTTGTCTGTGGATTGATAGCCATTTGATTTCTGCTCAGTGGCCTCCATATGCAGCCCAGCATGGAACATGTGCCTGTTTCTTGCACAATCTGTATTGATGGTGAACCTGGCAGGATTTCTGGGGGAGCCCAGGTAACTTCCGATGTAAAAGTACCATTGCTCCTCCCCCAGTCCCCCACCATCCCCATCAGAAGTTAGTGTGGCACTAAAGAAGCAACGGATACAGGGAAAAAACAGATTCCTCTCCAGTTTCGAATTTCTCCCAATCCTAGGATGTCTGACTTCTATCTCGTAGAAGGAATGGAAATTCACAAGAACAGAAGAAATAGGAACGGGAGTGGATCATATGGCTTATTGAAGCTGCTCCGCCATTCAATACAATCATGGTTGATCTTTGCCGCCTGCTCGCCATATCCCTTGATTCCCCGAGACCAAAAATCTGTGTCCCAGCCTTAAATGTATTCAAAGATGGAGCATCCACAACCCTCTGTGGTAGAGAATTCTAAAGATTCACAACACTTTGAGTGAAGTAATTTCTCCTCACCTCAGTCCTAAATAATCAGCCCCTTATCTTGAGACTGTGCCCCCGTGTTTCAGATTCCTCGGAAACCATCTGTCTGCCCTATCCAGTCCCTGAAGTATATCCTTTCTTAAATGTGGAGATCAAAACTGCACACAGTACTCCAGAAGTGGTCTCACCAAAACCCTGCATAATTGTAGCAAGACCTTTTTCCTGTACTCCAATCCACTTGCAATAAAGGACAACATGCCATTTGCCTTCCTAATTGTTTCTTTTACCTGCATGCTAACTTTCTGTGTTCCTTGTACACGCACACCCAAGTCTTTGATCATCAACACTTACAAGTTACACACCTTTCAAAAAAAAAATCCTGCTTTTCTCTTCTTACAACCAGAATAACTTCACACTTCCCTACATTACTCCATCTGCCTTCTTGTTGCCTACTCATTTAACCTGTCTATATCTTTGCAGTTTCTCTGACCTCCCTGCAGCTTACCTTTCCACCCATCTTTAGATCATCAGCAAATTTAGATACATTACTGTCTCTTCATCCAAGTCATTAATATAGATTATAAATAGCTGAGGCCCCAGTACTGATCCTTGCAGCATTCCACTATTCACTGCCTATAAACTTGAAATTTATGCCCACTCTGCTTCCTGTCTGTTAACCAATCCTCTATCCATGCTAATATATTACCCCCAACTCCATGAGCCCTTATCTTGCCTATTAACCTTTTGTGTGGCACCTTATTGAAGGCCTTTTGGAAATCCAGGTTTCCAATATATCTACTGATTTCCCTTTATCTACCCTATTAGTTACATTCTCAAAAAACGAATAAATTTGTCAAACACAAAAACTTTTTAGTAAAACCATGTTGACTTATTCTAATCATACTGTGCTTTAAGTGCATTGTTAAGACTTCCTTAATAGATTCCAACACTTTCCCCAACAACTGATTAGGCTAACTGGCCTCTAGTTCCCAGTGTTCTTTCTACCTCCTTTCTTGAAAAGCAGTGTAACATTTGCCAACTTCCAATCTGATGGGACTGTTCCCAAAACTAAGGAATTTTGGAAAATCCTAGCTAGCACATCCACTGTCTCTGCAACTATTTCTTTTAGAACCCTATGGTGTAGGCCATCAGGTCCTTTCTGTTTTTCCAACACTTTTTCTCTGCTGATATTAATTTCCTCACTCTTTAGCTCCTAGGTTACCATTTAATTCTGGTATGAAACTTGTGTCTTCTACTGTGAAGGCAGATGCAAAATATTTGTTCAATGCTTCTGCCATTTCTTCATTCTCCATGATAATTTCTCCTGTCTCTGCTTCTAAGGGAAGAACGTTTACTTCAGCCACTCTCTTCATTTTTATATACCTAGAAAAATTCTTACAATCTTTTTATATTACTGGCTAGTTTACTCTCCTATTCTATTTTTTCTTTTTTAATCAACATTTTGGTGGCCCATTGCTGGTTTCTAAAACACTCCCAATCCTTGGACTTGCTACGCTTTTTGCAACATCGTAAGCCTCTTCCTTTAATCTGATATTATCCTTAACTTCCTGAGTGAGCCACGGATGGGTCTTTCTTGCTGAGTTTTTCTTTTTCAGTGGAATGTATTTCTGTAAAACATTTTGAATTGTTTCTATAAAGGTTTCCCACTGTTCATTTACCACCATACCCTTTAGTCTATTTAGCCAATTTACCTTAGCCCGTTCTCCCTCATACTTATGTAATTGGCTTTAAGTTTCAGATTCTTGTTTGTGATCGGAGTATGTCACTATTTCCCAGCGGATCTTTTACTGTGACATTATTAATTAACCCTGCTTCATTACATTATGTTTGAAAGTGAGGTAGTTCAATCTGAAGGTCGGGTGTTAAATTTGAACAAAGAAAATTGTGAAGATATGAGGGGCAAATTGGCTGACGTGTATTGGGAAAATACATTAAAAGGTATGACAGTGTATAGGCAATGGATAGTCTTTAAAGAAATATTAGAGTTTACAACAACTATACATTCCTTCAAGGCACAAAAACCCCAAAAGTAAAGGCAGTCAACCATGGGTAACAAAGGAAGTTAAGAATTGTATAAGACTAAAAGAAAAGGCCTATAAAGTTGCCAGAAATAGTAGTAAACCTGAGGATTGGGAGGATTTTAGAATACAGCAAAGGAGGACAAAGAAACAGATAAAGAAAGGGAAAATATAATATGAATATAAGCTAGCAAAAATATAAAAACACTGTAAAGGCATCTACAGGTATATAAAAAGAAAATGTTTGGCTAAAACAAATGTGGGTCCATTACAACAGAAACAGGACAATTTATAATGGGGAATAGAGAAATGGCAGAGAAGCTAAATGACTACTTTGTGTCTGTCTTCACTGAGGAAGATACAAGAAATCTCTCAGAATTAGAGATCGAAAGCATTAGGGGAAATGAGGAATTGAAGGAAACTAGTATTAGTAAGAAGGTTGTATTGGAGAAATAAATGGGGCTGAAGGTTGATTAGTCCCCAGGACCTGATATTTTACATCCCAGAGTGTTGAAAGAGGTAGCTATGGAGATAGTGGATGCATTGGTAATCATCTACCAAAGTTCTATAGATTCTGGAGCGGTTCCTGCAGATTGGAAGGTCACAAATGTCACCCCACTATTTAAGGGAGGGAGGGAGAGAGAAAACAGGGAATTACAGACCTGTTAGCCTTACATCAGTCGTTGGGAAAATGCTAGAATCTATTCGAAGGAGGTGATAAATGGACACTTGGATAATAATGACCTGATTGGGCATAGCCAATATGGACTTATGAATGGGAAATCATGTTTGATGAACCTATTGGAGTTTTTTGAGGATGTTATGAACAGAATAAATAAAGGGGATTTGGTAGACGTGGTATACTTGGATTTTCAGAAGGCTTTTGATAAAGTCCCCCACAGGAGATTGGTTAGCAAAATTAAAGCACCAGTGATAGGAGGTAATATACTGGCATGGATTAAGGATTGGTTAACAGGCAGAAAGCAGAGAGTAGGAATAAACTGGTCATTCTCACTTGGGCTCCAGTTGTTCACAGTATATGTCAATGATTTGGATGTGGGGACCAAATGCAGTATTTCCTAGTTCACGGATGACACAAAACTAGGTGGGAATGTATGTTGTGAAGAAGATGCAAAGTGGCTTCAAGGGGACTTGGACAGACTTAGTGAGTGGGCAAGAAAGTGGCAGATGGAATATAATGTGGAAAAAATGTGAGGTTATCCATTTTGGTAGGAGGAATAGATGTGCAGAGTATTTCTTAAATGGTAAGAGATTAGAAAAAGTGTAAATGTACAAATGGAACTGGGTGTCCTACTCAATAAGCCACAGAAAGCCAACATGCAGGTTAAAGGCCTGCTCGGGTCTACAAATGAAACCCGAGCCTGACAGAACCACATCCGACCCAAGCCAGAGTCCTCCAATTTTTTTCCCCGCGCCCAACCCGACCACTGGAATAAAGTTTATTATATTAAATAGGTTATCTCTACCTTGGATGGAATCACTCACTGCAGACTAGTGTGGAATCCAACTTCACGTTTCCCACCTTGACGTCCTGGCTGTCACTGTGTCCGACCGAGCCCGAATGTCGGACCCGGAAGTGCGACCCAACCCAAACCAGACACGTTGTCAGGCCCGGTTGGGTTCAGGTCAGGTAGCTATGCTCAAATGCAGGTGCAGCAAGCAATTAAGAAGCTAATGGTATGTTATCCTTTGTCGCAAGAGGATTGGAGTACAGGAGTAGTGAAGTCTTGCCTCAATTGTACAGAACCTTGGTTAGACTGCACCTGAAGTACTGTGTAGTTTTGGTCCCCTTACCTTAGGAAGGATATTATTGCCACAGAGGGAGTGCAACGAAGCTTCACCAGACTTGTTCCTGGGATGGCAGGACTGTTCTAAGAAAGACTGAGGAAACTGGGCCTGTATTCTCTCGAGTTTCAAAAAATTAGAGGTGATCTCATTGAAACCTATAAAATACTTAAAGGGATAGACAGGGTAGATGCAGGTAAAATGTTTCCCCTGGTTGGAGAGTCTAAAAGCAGGGGACACAATTTCAAAATAAGGGGGAAGCCACTTAGAACAGAGATGAGGAAAAATTTCTTTATTCAGAGGGTTGTGAATCTTTGGAATTCTCCACCCCAGTGGGTTGTGGAAGCTCAGTCATTGAGTATGTTTAAAGCAGAGATTGACAGATTTCTAAATACAAATGACACAAGGGGATATGAGGATAATGTGGGGAAAAAGCATTGAAGTGGATGATCAGCCATGATCATATAGTATGGCAGGGCAGGCTTGATGGGATGAATGGCCTACTCCTGCTCCTATGTTCCTTGCTATGTTCTTATCACACAATACTAGATCCAAGATAGCTTTATTCCTAGCTGGTTCCACAATGTATTGCTCCAAGAAACTGTCCCAAAACAAAACAAACAAACATTCTACAAACTCATCTTGTAGACCACTTGTGTCAATTTCATTGTCCCAGTCTAGAAGATAAAATCCCCCCACAATTATTACATTGCCTTTTAGGAGGCCTATAAACTATTGCCACCAGTGTTCTGATACTTGCTATTCTTAATTTTCACCCAGATTGATTCTACTTCATGATCTTCTGAGGCCAAATCTTTTCTCATTAATGTCCTTATGTCATCCTTTACTATCAGGGCTTTGTCATTCTGCCTGTCTTTCCAAAAGATTGTATATGTTTATTTCCAAAGCTTGATCACCATGTAACCTTGCTTCCGTGATACCAATTAGATCTAAATAATTTACTTCTATTTGTGCCACTAATTCATCTATCTTATTGTAGATGCTTTGCATATTCAGATAGAGCCTTTAATTTCATTTTTACTTTTCTCTGCAAAGACCTTATTCACTGACGTACAATTTTTGTTAAACACTGTCCCTTCCTGTCCAATTCTGCTTGTCTTTACCCACAATTCTATGCTGTTACAATGACTCGACCTCTTTGGATTTCTAAATCGCCCCTTAGCCAAACTGCCCCACCCCATTAGTTCACAACCTGTAGCCTTACCTGCTGGCATGTTCAAGGTTGCATGCTCTATCCCTTCCTGCCACACTGATCATTACTTTTATTGCTACCTTGCTCTCTTACTTTTTCCTCTTTAAATTATCCCATCTATCCTCACTCCCAATATTTAGTTTCAGGTTCTCTCTACCACCCTAGTTATACAACTTGCCAGAACACTGGTTCCAGCATAGTTCAGTTGAAGACCATCTCAACAGCACAGCTCCCACTTTTTCCAGTGGAAGTGCCAGTACCCCATGAATCAAAACTCATATCTCCCACACCAGTCTTTGAGCTATGCAGTTAACTCTAATCTTATTTAGACTACACCAATTCACTCATGGCTCAGTTAATAATTGAGAGATTACTACCTCTGAGGTTCTGTTTTTTAAATTTAGCCCTTAGTTGCTCATACTGCCTATGCAGAACCTCTTTCCTAGCTCTATGTTGATACCCACATGGACCACAACAATTGGATTCTCCACCTTCCACTGCAAGTTCCCCTCCAACCCTGAGGAGATGTCCTGAACCCTGGCAGGCAATACAGCCTTCTGGACTCTTGCTCTTGGCTGCAGAGATCTGCATCTATCCCCTTGACTATATTGTCCCCTTCTACCACGACCTTCCTATTTATTCCCCTCACTTAAATGGCTTCCTGTACCAGTGCCATGGTGAGTTCACTCATCCACCCTGTAGCTCTCACTCTCATCCATACAAGCTGCAGGAACCTCAAACCTGTTGGACAACTGCAAGGGTTAAGACTTCTGCCTTCTCAATCCCCTTACCTGCCTCACTCAGTCACACCCTCCTGTCCCTGACCAAATCAGATGACCCTATCCTAAGGGGCGCGACTGTCTTCTGGAACAAAGTGGCCAGGTGAATTTCCCCTTCCCTGATGCATTGCAGTGTCTGTAGCTTGGCCTCCAGCTCATTGACTCTGAGTGGAATTTCCTCAAAACACAGACATGTTTGCCATGGATCACACTTCCCTCCACCAGCTCCCACATGCTCCAGCCACAACACATCACCTGCCCTGCCATCTTTATTAGGTATTAATTTTGTTTTATTTAATTTATTACTAAACCTCACTACTAATAAGCTTCATTATTGCTGGTAAACCTTATTATTACAAATAAAACCTAATAAATTACCTGAGTTCCAGAAGATAGTTATTTTTATTATTCCAATTAATGTTATACTAATCCCAATTAAAATTCTTTAGTTTAGGTAAGAGAAGAAGTTCACCAATCAATCACTTACATGATTTGCTGGAATGTCACACATGAATTCCTCTTTTCCCCCTCTGCAATCAATTCCCACCTTCACACTCTGCCTGCATCTCACCCAGGCAAAGTCTGCACACTATGCGCCTCTTACTCTGTGTAGTTTGAAAAGCTGACTGTTTTTTTCGAACCTCTGATGAGTCACTGGGTAGCGAGCTTAGCTTCCTGCTACAGTAATTAACACCTATTGAGCTAATTACTTTCAGCTGATTGATGGGTAACGGCCACTGCCAGGCAGCTGTCTGTTCAGGACGAATGTATTTAGGGCCTAAAATTTCCGAATGGGGAGATCTGCCCACTGGTTTCAATGAAAGAAAATAGAGGATAGCACATGCTCTACTTCACAATATGTGCTGCTGATAGGCGAAACAGCCTCTAAAATCAGGACTCTGAAATTCCATTGGGTTTCTAGACTGGTCTCCCACCATAACTTCAGCCGGAGACTAATGGAACCCCAAAGAAACAAGTTAGACTTGATCACCAGTTTCCACATTGCCCTTTCCATCCTTCACAAGGCAAATGAGGGCTAGCAGCAGGGCTAGTGGTGGGTACTTCTTGAACAGGGAGATCCCCCTCTGGAGATTCAGTCAGAACTAGAGAGAAATGAGGCATAATGGTTGCATGTGGCTCCCTTCCAGTGGGGTTTTGGCCTTTAACTTGGCATGGACCTCCAAAGCAAATATTTTTTATAACATCTTGGTTTGACCCCCTTGCTTGGGTATTGGTTGGAGCCGTGACAAGGGTTATTTGGGGTTGGTGTCTGGGCTACCCTCTCCCCTTGGACTGTTGGCCACCTCCATTTCCTGAAGCATGAGGCAAGCGGGTACCAAAGAAGTGTCCCAAATGGAACCTCCACCCATTAGGCCCATGCAAATTATGTGCTCTCCCATTGAACCCATGTTGAAGAATATGGAATTTTGGAGGCCAGATCTTTTGTCTAAACTTGCAGGCTAGGGTTTTCCACTTCTGTGTTTACCAGCCCAGAATATGGTCCACCTTTAAAGGGAAAAAAATGATGTCTTGATAATATTGGGACAAAAACAGCCAAACTGTAAATGCCAAATTATAATTAGGAAAATTGAACCATATGAGAAGTTGGAGTCACTTGACCAGGCATGGTATTAAACCTATGCAGAGTACAATGTGCGTGTTTAAAAATGACATCACACTGGTTGCTGTAGATCAAGATGTCAAATAATACCTGTGGTGGTAGCTGTTTCAGGGAACTGCTTGTTATTTCAGGATCATCCTGGAACTCAAAGGTAATCCCCAGCTTTTTTCTACAGCACACCATCTTCTTAAACTCCTCTCATCTGTCTCCTCCACCCTCACCACTAACAACAAGTGCAAGAAGCTCATGGACTTCTTTGCTACTAAGATTGAGACCGTCTGATCAGCTGCCTCTACAACTTCCATTCTTTCCCCTACCCACTGGGCCAAACTTCCTCTAACGTTCCCTCCTGCGTTAGCCCTACTCTATCCACATTAAACAGCTGATCACTCAGCTTCCCTTCCTAGTTGCCATGTTAACTGATATTGTTATATGGTTCCATCTCCTCGGGTTCTGTCCCTCTCTCCTTCAAATCTGCCATTAACATCCCTCTCCTCATAAAAAAAAATCCTTGACTCTTCCCGTCCTTACAAACTACCGCCCCATCTGAAAATCTCTTTTCTGTCCAAAGTCCTTGTACATGTTGTTGTCTTCCAAATCCATGTCCATCTTTCCCAGAACTCCATGTTTGAAATCTTCCAGTCAGGTTTCCACTCCTGTCACAGTACCAAAACGTCTCTTATCAAAGTCAGAAATGATATCCAATGTGACCATGGCAGAGGTAAACTATCCCTCCTCATCCTTCTCCATCTGTCTGCAGCCTTTGAAACAGTTGATCGCACCATCGCCTCTCCACCGTCGTCTGGCTGGGTGGGACTGGTCTCACATGTTTCCATTCTTATCTATCTGATCATAGACAGACTATCACTTGCAATGGCTTCTCTTCCTGCTCTCACACCATTAGCTCTGGTGTCCCCCAAGGATCTATAATTGACCCTCTCCTATTTCTCATCTATGTGCTGCCCCTTGGCGACATCATCTGAAAACACAGCATCAGTTTCCAAATGTATGCTGATGACAACCAGTTTTACCTCATCACCATCTGTCTCGACCCCACCACCATTGCTAAATTGCCAGACTGCTTGTTCAACAACCAGTACTGGATGAACAGAAATTTCCTGTAATTTAGTATTCAAAGATCGAAGCCATTGTCTTTGGTCCTTGCGACAAATTCTGTTCTGTAGCTACCAACTCCATCCGTCTCCCTGACGACTGTCTGAGGCTGAACCACAGTGTTTGCAACCTTGGTGTAATATTTGACTTTAAGATTAGCCTATGACCTCATATCTGTTCCATCACCAAGACTGCCTATTTCCACCTGCATAACATTGTCCGATTCCATCATGCCTCAGTTCATCTGCTGCTGAAACCCTAATTTATGCCTTCATTACCTCCAGATTTGACTATTCCAATGCACTCTTGGCCGATCACCCAAATTCTACCCGGCGTAAACTCGAGATCATGAAAATCCCCAGTGTCCTAACTCGTACCAATCCCATTAACCCATCACCCCTGTGTTCACTAATGTACATTGGCTCCCGGTTAATCAACGCCTTGATTTTAAAATTCTTATTCTTATTTTCAAATCCCTCCATGGCCTCGCCCCTCCCTATCTCTGTAATCTCCTCCAGCCCAACAACCCCCTCCAAGATATCTTTGTTCTTCTAATTCTGGCCATGTTGGGAATTCCCAATTTTAATTGCTCCAACATTAATGAACCTCAGCTGCATGGGCCCTAAGCTATGGAATTCCTCCCCTAAATTGCTCCACCTCTCTACCTCCCTTTCCTCCTTTAAGACACTGCTTAAAAACTACCTATTTAACCAAGCTTTTGGTCATCTACCCTAATATCTCCTTATGTGGCACTGTGTCAAATTTTGCATTATAATGCTCCTGTAAAGCGCCTTTTTTTTGTTGTTGTTGAAGAAGCCCTTGCACCACTGGCAGGAACAGATTCTTGAAATCAATAAGACAACAATGCTTCCTGGAGTTGGCCCTCACTCATCAGGAAAAAAATCTGTTTGTGTAGCAATGGTATATAATACAAGGATGTTAGGGATATTAGGTGCATCGAACCTTCAGATCCATGCTGCACACCATTCTACATCAATAGAATCATAAGTTCATTGTAGAATGTATGCCAATGTAAATTTTGCTGCTTGTGCTCTCTCTACAGATAAAGACAGTGTCCTAATGGCACAAGGGGGCTGGGAGAACCTTCCACATGGACTGCCCCACAGTCTTTGAACTTATCCCAGCAGAACCTGCACCTAATTTCCAAACAAATGCTCTTTTCACGCAGTGCTGATCTCACGGTCCAAAGTCAGAGATATATCCAGGGTAGGCTTCAGGAAGGGCACCAGGCTCATTGTGGAGATCCAGGTCACCTGCTGCAATTCTAGTATTGCCATGGGACGGAGACCTCAGTGGAGGATGTTGAAACATATTGTGAATACAGCGGCATGGTGCATAGTTTGAGCCCACATCTAGGTGCTATGCCACAGCATAAAAATCAAATGTCTATCAATATAGGCGAGCTGGCCTCTTATCCCATTGTTTGTTAAGCACCATGTTGTCACCCCTTGCCTCACACTAGCATTTGCACTTCCTGTATGTCACATTGTATGATATGCTGCTTGCTGATATTTTCAAACATCCATCAGCCTTCCCTTGCATTGAAGGACCATGCCTATGGTATAAGTGACAGTGCAGCATCAGCATTCTGCAGGACAAGAGAATGAAAACTCATCATTGTCCCTGGGTATGTTAGCAATGCTGGTGTTTATGCTCAGTTAAAGAATATGGTAATTATCTCCTGACAATGTTCGATGCCTGGCAGTAAAGCCTTATCAACGGTAACTACACCTCCAGGTCCGTCTTTGTCTTGCTCATCCCCAGAGGCTACAGCTGATTGGTGTCACGCAGGCTGATGTCTCACTCACTTTCCAGATTAGGCAGTTTACAGCAATCCATCCTCACTCAGGAGCCCAGCCCCCCATCTCCAGCTAAAGAATCTGCTTCAAGACCCTATGACACTTTTCACAGAACACTCTGGCTTTGAATTGTATCTCACCATAGATCTGCTCAGCTCTGCTGGATATCACAAGCTCTGGTGTGATCATCCAAAATCAAAGAGGATAGCTGGAGTCATCCAGTACACAGCCATGAAGCCTGACAAAACTATGGCAGAAATGCTGAATGATAGAATGTTGCATAGCATATAAGTCATGGCAGCTTCCTAGATCTCTGATCATAAAGTGGAGGACACTGAGGTTAATATCATAAACTGTCTACACCTGAACAGCTATATCCTTTTCTGGTTTTGTAGAGCACTGCTTGGCTGGATGGATTATGAATAGACACATGCTGCAATTGGGGATGCTCCGCACACTTGGGCATCTGTCAAAATCAACGTCACCATACTGCTTTCATCCCTGTTGCAGTGATGGGTGCCAAAGCAGGCATACAAGGTGTGTGCTGAGCATAGCCTGAGTGATGTTTTATATTTATTGCTACATGGTTCACTCTGTAGAATTCTCCCTGGTAACTTGGAAGGATTCAGAATGTAAACATTTAGAATATCACTCACATCAAAAGTCACCAGCAGAGCTGTGCTTACTGTGACCTTGCAGGTCAGATGTCAGGAAGTGTAATGACCCAGTGGTCCATCCACATTACATGTAGTGCTCTGCATCTAGGTAGTTGATCCAATACCAGAGGTAGTGATGATTCTATGCAGTCTGTACACATTTTTAGCCCTCTGCCTTCTTTACCTATGCAATGAAAGCAAACAGTCATAATGCTGCTCAACTGCCCAGCATTTTCAGCAATGCTGTTACTTTGTCTGCTCCTGTTTTGAACGGCAGTTAACGAGTGGAGTGTTAAGTTAAAACTAGCAGTGACAGGACCAATAGAGCAAATAATGCTGCATTTGGGCCTGTATAAAACACTGGTTCGGCCTCAACTGGAGTATTGTGTCCAATTCTGGGCACCAGACTTTAGGAAGGATGTGAAGGCATTGGAGAGGATGATGCAAAGATTCACAAGAATAGTTCAAGGGATAAGGAACTTCAGTTACATGGATAGATTGGTGAAGCTGGGGCTGTTCTCCTTAGAGAAGAGAAGATTAAGAGATTTGATAGAGATGTTCAAAATCATGAGGGGTCTGGACAGAGTGGATAGGGAGAAGCTGTTCCTGTTGGCCGAAGGATCGAGAACCAGAGAACACTGATTTACGTGATTGGCAAAAGAAGCAACAGCGACACGAGGAAAAGCATTTTTATGTAGCACATAGTTAGGATCTGGAATGCACTGCCTGAGAGTGTGTTGGAGGTAGATTCAATTGAGGCCTTCAAAAGAGAATTGGATAATGATGTGAAGAGGAAAAATTTGCAGGATTACAGGGAAAAGGCAGGGGAGTGGGACTAGGTGAGTTGCTCTTGCAGAGAGCCGGCATGGACACGATGGACTTAATAGCCTCTTTCTGAGTTGTAACCATTCTATGATTCTATAATTGCCTTAATAAGATTACTATTGCATGATAAATACAAAATTAATATCAGAGATTTTGGTTGCACTTTTTTGGCAAAAAATATTTGTGTTTCTGTTGGCAGAGCCATTTGCCACTGCTTTTGCTATGTTAAAGCTGCTATATAGAAATATAGAAACATAGAAAATAGGAACAGGAGTAGGCCATTCAGCCTGCTACGCCATTCAAAAAGGATCATGGCTGATCGTCTAGTTCAGAGCCCTGTTTCCACTTTTTCCCCATATCCCTTGATCCCTTTGGCATTAAGAAATATATCTATCTCCTTCTTGAATATATTTAATGATTTGGCTTCTACTGCCTTCTGCGGTAGAGAATTCCACAGGTTCACCTCCCTCTGAGTGAAGAAATTTCTCCTCATCTCGGTTCTAAATGGCATACCCCGTATCCTGAGACTGTGACCCCTGGTTCTGGACTCTCAGACATCGAGAACATCCTCCCTGCATCTAGCCTTTCTAATCCTGTTAGAATTTTATAGATTTCTATGAGATCCCCTCTCATTCTTCTAATCTCTAGTGAATATAGGCCTTGTCGACCCAATCTCTCCTCACACATCAATCCTGCCATCCCAGGAATCAGCCTAGTAAATCATCTTTGCACTCCCTCCACGGCAAGAACATCCTTCCTCAAATAAGGAGACCAAAACTGCATACAATACTCCAGATGTGGTCCCACCGAGGCCCTGTATAACTGCAGTAAGGTATCCTTGCTCCTATACTCAAATCCTCTTAAAATATAAGTTCAAGTTGTTGTTGCTTATTTATTTTCCCTGTTTACTGAGCTTAGCACTATGAGAGTGAACGCATGCAAGAAATCCAGGTAAGATCTTAACACCAGTTTTCTCTGGCACTGGTGAAGAGAGTGCTTGGTGGCCCTGAGAATACACGTGGCGGCCCAACACAGCATACATTATGAGATGCGCCCACTGGGAACCAGTGACCATGGCGGACTTTCTTTGTTCAGAGGAGATTTTCTAATTTACCATGTAATACTGTGTACCATCACTGCTAGGGGTGTTACTAGAGTGCATGCTTACCAGTGGCCAAAATATCTGGCCTGGTGGTTGGGACAGAATCTCCTCAAGATTCCTCCAGGAAAAACAAAGATTCCCACCTCCATCTGGCCGCTTTGAAAGGGAAGGGGCTTCTTTAAAACTATGTATTAAATTCTTAATCAAATCTTCGGCAGTCCGGGCCATGATCCTTGACATAAACTGCAAGAGGAACCTCACTTCTATCCCTGGTCTCTCCAGGTTTACTTCCAGCCACCCTTGAGGACGGGCAAAGTGGGAACTCTTGGTGTGAGGAGTCCCCACTCCAGTTCCACCCCTTAATCAGGTCTTTGTCCAATTCTTGCTGATATCTGTGATCAATCTTGCCAGTACAAAGATGAATATTATAGGGGTGGATTTCAGGAAAATGCATTCACATTCCCTGAGATAATGGGGTGGTTCTCACATCAGGTATGGGATTCGCCTTTATTGATATATGAATTTTATGGGTCACAGCCAAAATTGAAAAAAATCTTTCACATTAGTACATCTGCAAAGTGGGACAAGATAATTAACGGCTAGTGACTAGAATAAGGAGTCATGGTCTGTCACCTCATTCAGACTGCAGTCGGGCCCCAGTGGGGTTACAAGATATAAAAGTATGTTTTATGCAGTCAGTCATATTTCTTTCTTTCAGTAAAGTTGCTGATCATATTAATAGTCTGATCTTTATTTTGTTGCTAAAATTACAGAAGATCATTCTGCCAAACCATTGCTTGCGACAGGAAAATCCTTCAGCCTTCCCATGCATTCTTGACAAGGTTTCATTCGATGAAGACTTTCATGTTTAATGTCATATATATGATATAAAAATAAGACAAGTCTTTTCTTGGCATGGGTTGCATGCTGCAGACCACTTCCCTTGTAAATCTCCTTTGTTGGCTTTCCCATGCGTTGTTATTTGCATTCTTTGCAACCACATCCTTTGCTGATTTTCCGAGGGGCTTGCTGTATAATGTTCCCCAAACTCCTATAAAAAGGACATTCTATCCCTTTTTTTACATCTGGTTTGTGTAGATAGCTGCTAATTTTAGTTCCAGCATTCTGGAACTTACTGTATTAAATGTGCCCCATGCGTAGTTTTCCCTATTCATTAAAGTAACAGTATCTCTTTTGTGGCAGTACCCAGCCTGTGTTTATAAGTCATTTAAAAGAATCCTGTAATGTTGTTATTGAAATACACCAGTCTTTTCAAAGAAACATTCTCTAAAATCTGTAAAATAACTCTTAACAAGCCTGTACTTAAAAGATTTCTTCAACTATTTGGTTTCTTGACGTCATTGGGATTTCATTACATTTAAATATTTATTTCAAAAATACTTATTACTCACTGTCACAGCAGACCCTGGACGATAATGCAACATTATATGATATCAATGATCAGATGAGAAATTGTTTTGTTCACATTTTAATCTTCTGAAAATAATACTCTTAAATCATTTGTCAATTTTTATGTAAGTTTTTATTTGAACAATGTTCCCTTCCACCCTATGCACAAACTCCTCTTTCCACCCATACTGCCACAGTTCAATAAAACCTCACATAGAAACTGGTTATCCAGCATACCCACTAATGGAACTGAATTTTATTGATTCCAGTATTCTACCTGGGGCTTCTTTGAGAATTATTAACATTCTCACACAGTCATCAGCACTTGGAATAAACTCCAGAGAGGGCAGTGGAAGCAAAGTCTTGGAATCATTGAAGAGACAGTTGGATTGGGGCACTCGAGGTTTTTTTGAAAGGATGATCCAAAATAACTTCCCTCATCTGTATTTATCTTCGGATCTTTTTTTTTTCATCTGGTTTACCACTAATGTTAGTAACAGCTCAATGGATGAGAGAATATTTGGTAGCACAATGCAGTTTTGAACACTGGTGAATAACTACATTAATCATTTCAACTTCTATTAGCTTGCAGCCACCATCTCCAAACTTGACCAGAGGCAGACCAATAGAAGTTAAATGATATATTGCATAGATTGAAAACAATTAGTATTTGTTTTTTAAAGTGGGAAAACCAAAACCAGTATTGTTGCCAGCTACAATCTTAACTAAAATCAGACATTCTGGGGCTGCTTCCCCCAGCCCTATCTTGGGTGCTAATCAGGTGGAGTTCATCTGAAGTGCACTCTGTCTGACTTAACCTAATCTTAAACTGCCTGCACTTTCTGGTTTAAATGAGCTGCATTGACCTAACATACTCCTAGAAAAAGCTCATTCTTTGGCAGATACCTGCACCCAGAAGTAAGGCATCTGCAGTAATACGTGCTGGCTGTGGGGCCTTCTGGCTGCTGTCCCAAAGTAGAAGATAGGTTCTTCTAGGTTCTCAGTAGTGCACCAAAAAAAAACATCTTTCGGTGCCTTGATGTGCTTGTTACTTGTCTTTTCTCCAATCCTATCATCAGACAAGGGTGGGTGCAAGCTTAAAGGCCACATGTTGTGGGCACCACTCTGGGTCACTAAGAAGCATGGTGACCACCCCCGCTTCAATCCCATGCCCTTTAAATTCTTGTGCCTGCACCTCAGGAAAAATCCTATGAGCAACCATGCAGTGCAAATGGGTAGAGATATGGCACCTTGATTTTCCATCCCTTTCTTCTCTGCCCTGAGGTTAAGAACTAAGCATTCCTAGGCCACACAGCAGACAAAAATCAGCTTCTAAGATTCTTATATCTAAGGTTCAAACCACTATGTCACAATAACAGCCTATCTAACTGAAAGAAGTATGGTAACAGCGATAATTGGAGATGTAGCAATTCAAGCACAAATATAAAAAAAATTAGTTGTATAAAATATGCAACTGCTCTCTTGATTAAGAGTTTCCCCTTTTGTTCAGAGGTTTCTCATTTAATTCATTTTGTAGGAATCTACGGTAAATAGTCGTATGCTAGAGATAATGGTAATAGCTGTTTCACTGCCTGTCTTGGTAGACAAACCGCTAAGTGCCCAAGTCAACAGTGGTGATTTTCATCTTAGAATCATAGAATGGTTACAGCACAGAGGGCTGGATTTTAAGAGCCCGCCATCGCTCCCGAAGGCGAGCTCAGAAAATGGGCCGTATGCCAAAGAGCCGCTGCTATCTCTCACGCAGCAGCTCATTTAAATAGCCGGGGCATGCTGCCCCACTCAATCATGTGGAGGGGGAGGGCTGTCTGTCACCAGCAATGGCGACAGCTGCCTGTGCACAGGTGTCATTTTTAAAGGACAGCCAGCCCTCCTGGTAAATTTGAATTTTTAAAGTGAACCCCCCGCAAAATTTATAAAATAAAATGTAACATCCCTTTCCAACCCCCTCAATAAGTCTGACAGTAAGTATTTGTCCTTCCCCCCAAAACACTTACCTTTGAATTCTGACCTATCCCCCCACAGACTGCGCAAAGTTAAAGGTTCACCCTTTCCCGTCATCCCCTACGCTGATGATGCTTATTTGACCCATCCCCCTGTCCCCCGCTGCAGTAAAAATCTTAACTCCTACCCCATCCCCACCAGTGTCATGCCAGCTTTCCCCAGATGGGGATTTGAAAGCGCTGGAGTGCCAGCCGCTACACTGAGGATTGCAGTGGGCCCGGAAGATTGTGGGTAAGTTCATTCATGTCATTGATTTAAAATTTGAAATTGCAGTCCTGTTGCCCAGCTGTGGGTAGGGCTGCCACGGAGCCTCGCTGCTGTCGGGAGGATCGGGCCGGGCTCTCCCGGTGTCGGCCTCCGTGGCAGCCCTCTGCCGGAACGATCTGCCGGAATGATCTTCCAGCGCCCCCCCGCCCCCGCCATGGAGCCCAGCGTTGTGGGCTTGGTAAAATCCAGCCGAGAAGGAGGCCATTCAGTCCATTGTGTCTGTGCTGGCTCTCTGCAAGAGCCACTCACCTAGTCCCACTCTTCTGTTTTTTCCCCATAGCCCTGTAATTTTTTTCTCTTCACATAATTATCCAATTCTCTTTTGAAGGCCTTGATTGAATCTGCTTCCACCACACTCTCAGGCCGTGCATTCCAGATCCCAAGCATGCACTGTGTAAAAAGCTTATCCTCATATTACCCTTTTTTTGCTAATCACCTTAAATTGGTGTCCTCTGCTTCATGATCCATCTGTCAAAAAGAACAGTTTTTCCATATCTACTCTGGCCAGGCGCCATGAACAAATCTCCTCTTCTCCGAGGTGAACAGCCCCAGCTTCATAACTGAGGTTCCTCATCCCTGGAATCATTCTTGTGAATCTTTTCTGCACCCTCACTAATGTCTTCACATTCTTCCTGAAGTGGTGCACCGAATTGGACGCAATACTCCAGTTGAGGCCGAACCAGTGCTAAATACAGATTTATCATGATTTCCTTGCTTTTATACTCAATGCCCCTCTTTATAAAGTCCAGAATCCCATGAATCTCATATGCTTTATTAACTGTTTTTTCAACCTGCCCTGCCACCTTCAATGATTGGTGCGCATATACCCCCAGGTCTCTCTGCTTTTGAATTGTATCTTTTATTTTATATTGCATTTCTTTCTTCTTCCTACTAAAATGTATCACTTCACACTTTTCTGCATTAAATTCCATCTGCCACTTGTCCACCTATTCCACCAGCCTTCGTCCTCTTGAAGTTTATCACTAAGCTCCTCATAGTGCAAAGTACTTCCAAGTTTTGTATCGTCCACAAATTTTGAAATTGTGCCCTGTATTCCCAAGTGTAGGTCATTAATGTATGTTACGAAAAGCAGTGTCCTAATACCAACATAAAGCAAAATACTGCAGATGCGGGAAATCTGAAACACAAGCAAGCAAGAAATGTTGGAAATACTCAGCAGGTCAGGAAGCATCTGTGGAGAGAGAAGCAGAGTGAACATTTCAGGTCAGTGACCCTTCATCAGAACTGCCAGTGACCTAAAACGTTAACTCTGCTTCTCTCTACATAGATGCTGCCAGACATGCTGAGTATTTCCAGCATTTCTTGTCTGTGGTCCTAATACAGACCCTGGTGAACTCCACTGTATACCTTCCTCCATTCTGAAAAACAACTTTTCACCACTACTTACGATTTCCTGTCACTCAGCTAATTTCATATCCATGCTGCAACTGTCCCTTTTATTCTGTGGGCTCTAACTTTGCTGACAGACCTGTTATGTGGGACTTTATCAAATGCCTTTTGGAAGTCCATGTACACCACATCAACTGCATTACCCTCATCAACCCTCTCTGTTACCTTATCAAAAAACTCAAGCAAGGTAGTTTAGCAAAATTTGCCCTTAACAAATCCATGCTGGCTTTCCTTAATTAATCCATAATTGTCCAAGGCACTGTTAATTTTATCCCCAATTATCATTTCTAAAAGGTTTCCCACAACCATGGTTAAACTGACTCGCCTGTAGTTACTGGGATTATCCCTACACCCTTTTATGAACAAGGGTGTAGCATTTACAATTCTCCAGTCCTCTGGCATCACCCCTGTATCTTGAGCATGTAGTGAGTAGTGCATATGATGTGTTCACCATCAGCACCCACCCCGCATCCTCCTCCACCCCACCCCACAACCCCCCCACCCCCACCGCCCAAAGAAGCTGATATGGTACTCATGTCATTTTTGTGACTGGTCCTAATTTAACTTAAATCAATATCCTGAAACACATTAAGAGAGAGGTGCTATTGACAGTGGTGAATAATGAGCAACAAAATTGTGCTGCAGCAGGAAGATGAATTCAACCATGGCCCTTAAGTTCTCTGATGCAGTACTAGAACTGCTGATTGACCAAGTGAGCAGCAAGAAGGAGGTTCTATTCCACTCCAATGGATACCAGGACAATTTAGTCGACAGGCATGAAGTGAGGAGGCAGAAAATGTTAAGGCCATCAGCAATTTGCCCAGGGCTTGATTGCAGTGCAAGTAAAAAAAATGAATGATCTGACCAGGACTGCCAGGGTAAAACTCCCCTTTGCATCTCTCATACTCTCTGCGCATTCTTGCAGGATCCTACTTTAGCTTCAACATTACCAATCCTTCCCTTTTCAGATTGACAGCACCTTCTTTTGTTTGTACTCACACTCTCACAAGTTACTGTCCTCAAACCTGTTTCACCCTCTTCCTCTTTTGCTGTTTCTTTCTGTCAACATATGTTAAGCTTCCTCATACACATTGAAAATCCTTAAACAGGACACATATTAACCCACTTCTACTCTTCTTGCTGGAGAAGATGGCATACAACAGCAGGGAAAGAACCAACACAGCAGGAGACCATGCTACTCCACAGCCACTGGCACTAATGGAAAAGGCTATCATTGACATTATTGACATCAGGCAAAGCACACCAGGCTCTGGAGGATATTTGAGTATATTACTATCCTTTTCTTTTCCTACATAACTTTCTCATTCACAAAGTTACATACTCAGCATGGCAACCTGATGGTTAAATGCAATGCCATACATTTGCTACTGCTAAGCCTTGCTTCCCTCCACTTTTTTTCAGATCACCCTGGTTCTCTAATGTCCTTCAGGGAAGGAAATCTGCTGTCCTTACCTGGTCTGGCCTACATGTGACTTCAGACCCACAACAATGTGGTTGACTCTTACATGCCCTCTGAAATGGCCTAGCAAGCCACTCAGTTGTATCTGACCGCTACGAAGGCAACAAATAAGAATGAAACTGGACGAACCACCTGGCATCAACGTAGGCACCGGAAATGACAACGGCAAACCCAGCCCTGTCGACCCTGCAAAGTCCTCCTGACAAACATATGGGGGCTTGTGCCAAAGTTGGGAGAGCTGTCCCACAGACTAGTCAAGCAGCAACCTGACATAGTCATACAGAATCATACCTTACAGACAACGTCCCAGACACTGCCATCACCATCCCCGGGTATGTCCTGTCCCACTGGCAGGACAGACCCAATAGAGGTGGCGGGACAGTGGTATACAGTCGGGAGGGAGTTGCCCTGGGAGTCCTCAACATCGACTCCGGACCCCATGACGTCTCATGGCATCAGGTCAATCATAGGCAAGGAAAACTCCTGCTGATTACCACCGACTGCCCTTCCACAGCTGATGGGTCAGTAATCCTCCATGTTGGACACCACTTGGAGGAAGGACTGCGGGTGGTACGGGCGCAGAATGTACTCTGGGTGGGGAACTTCAATGTCCATCACCAACAGTGGCTCGGTAGCACCACTACTGACCAAACTGCTTGAGTCCTAAAGGACATAGCTGCTAGACTGGGGGTATGTGGCAGGTGGTGAGGGAACCAACAAGAGGGAAAAACATACTTGACCTCGTCCTCACCAATCTGCCTGCCACAGATGCATCTGTCCATGACAGTATTGGTAGGAGTTAACACCGCACAGTCCTTGTGGAGACGAAGTCCCACCTTCACATTGAGGATACCCTCCATCGTGTTGTGTGGCACTACCAGTGTGCTAAATGGGATAGATTTCGAACATATCTAGCAATGCAAAATGGACATCCATGAGGAGCTGTGGGCCAGCAGCAGCAGCAGAATTGTACTCAACCACAATCTGTAACCTCATGGCCTGGCATATTCCCCACTCTACCATTACCATGAAACCAGGAGACCAACCCTGGTTCAATGAAGAGTGCAGGAGGGCATGCCAGGAGCAGCACTAGGCACATCTCAAAATGAGGTATCAACCTGGTGAAGCTACAACACAGGACTACTTGTGTGCCAAACTGCGTAAGCAGCATGCGATAGAGCTAAGTGATTCCATAACCAACGGATCAGATCTAAGCTCTGCAGTCCTGCCACATCCAGCCGTGAATGGTGGTGGACAATTAAACAACTAACTGGAGGAGGTGAGTCCACAAATATACCCATCCTCAATGATGGGAGAGCCCAGCACATCAGTGTGAAAGATAAGGCTGGAGCATTTGCAACAATCTTCAGCCAGAAGTTCTGAGTCCATCTCGGCCTCCTCCTGAAGTCCCCAGCATCACAGATGCCAGGCTTCAGCCAATTCGATTCACTCTGCGTCATATCAGGAAATGACTGAAGGCACTGGATACTGCAAAGGCTATGGTCCCTGATAATATTCTGTCAATCGTACTGAAGACCTGTGCTCCAGAACTTGCCGCACCTGTAGCAAATCTGTTCCAATGCAGCTACAACATTGGCATCTATCCGGCAATGTGGAAAAATGCCCAGGTAAGTCTTGTATGTCCAGGTATTCCCCTCCCTCCCGCACCCCCCTCCCAGCTCACCCCCTCACACCACCTTTGCCCCCCCCGCCTCGCACCCCCTTCCCAGTTCCCCCCTCGCACCCCTTCCCCTGCACTCCCTCCCCCTTGTACCATCTTCCCCTCACACCCCCTCCCCCTGCACCCCCTCCCCTACCCCCCCTGCACCCCTCCCTTCCCAGTTCCCCCTCACACCCCCTCCCCCCTCGCACCCCCTTCCCCCCGCCTCCTCCCCCCGGCATTCCCCCAGAACCCCATCCTCCCTTCCCTCTCCCTCCATGAAATCACAAAGCTTAATTACACAGGGCCCCTGCTCAGGGATAGGAGCTAACAACCCCAGTGCCTTGTGGGCATCTTGGGAGAGACCAAGGCTAAGGGAGAAAACCCTAACAGAAAATTTGGAACGGAACCCCGAAGGCGGTCATTCGTCACCTTTGGCATGTTTCCGTCGGTTCCTGCAGCCATACCAGTGCCAAACGTTGTGCTCTGCACTCCTTTGGACTCTACCAGGAAGGCCGAGAGGGGAATTTTGACACCTGGGCAACTCACAACCTCCATACATCTGCCCAGGCATGCGCCATTAAGAGGTCACTCCATAGTCGCCGCACAGCGACCAAAACAACACGGAAGGCAACTGTTACGGGTTATAAGTCCAGCTCAATTGGCGTAGAGATTGGGAGCCACAGGTTGCCTTTGTCCGTGGGAGAGGTCATCGCATCTCACTGGACAGCTACCGCCCGCCTCAAACCTGGTAGCCCCCGGTTAGTAAAGTTCTGTCCCTCCACAGTCCACCTCCTTCAATGGGTGCTTGGAGCTCAGGTTCATTGCCCGACAAGTGGACTGTAACACCACACAAAACAGCACAACAAAAAAAGGAAAGAAGGTACCAGCCCTTCGTTTTGCAAGCTGGAATGTCAGAACTATGTGTCCTGGCCTGTCTGAAGACATTACACAAATCAATGATTCTCGGAAGACCACCATCATTAACAACGAGCTCAGTAGACTCAATGTGGACATTGCAGCACTTCAGGAGACATGCCTCCCTGCGAGCGTATCTCTAAGAGAGCAAGACTACACCTTCTTTTGGCAGGGTAGGGATCCTGAAGAACCAAGACAGCATGGAGTGGGCTTCGCCATCAGAAACTCTTTGCTCAGTATCATAGAGCCACCTTCAAATGGCTCGGAACGCATACTGTCCATCCGACTGCTCACCGCCTCTGGTCCAGTACACCTACTCAGCATCTATACTCCAACACTGTGCTCCCCACCTGAAGTTAAAGATCAGTTCTATGAGGAACTCCATAATATCATTCGTAGCATTCCTAATACCGAGTATTTGTTCCTGGTGGGGGACTTTTACTCCAGGGTTGGGGCTGACCATGACTTGGGGCCCTCCTGCCTTGGGCGCTATGGCATTGGAAGGATAAATGAGAATGGACAGAGACTGCTGGAGTTGTGTACCTATCACAACCTCTACATCACCAACTCGTTCTTTCATACTAAACCCTGTCACCAAGTTTCATGGAGGCACCCAAGATCATGTCATTGGCACCAGCTGGACCTCATCGTCACAAGGCGAACCTCTATAAACAGTGTCCAAATCACACACAGCTTCCACAGTGCAGACTGCGACACTGACCACTCCCTGGTGTGCAGCAAAGTTAGACTCAAACCAAAGAAGCTACATCACTCCAAGCAGAAGGGCCGCCCGCACATCAACACTAACAGAATTTCTTATCTACAGCTATTACATAAGTTTCTAAATTCACTTGGAAAAGCCCATCAAAACACTCCTGCAGGGGTTGCAGAGACCAATTGGGCCCACATCAGAGATGCCATCTATGACTCAGCAATGACCACCTATGGCAAATGTGAGAAGCAGAATGCAGACTGGTTTCAATCTCACTTTGAAAAGCTGGAACCTGTCATATCCGCGAAGTGCATTGTACTGTTGAACTACAAGAAAGCGCCCAGCACTGCACAAAGAACAGCCAGACGCTGTGCAAATGACTACTGGCAACACCTATGCAGTCGTATTCAGCTGGCCTCCGACACCGGAAATGTCAGAGGAATGTATGATGGCATTAAGAGAGCTTTTGGGCCAACCATCAAGAAGATCGCCCCCCTCAAATCTAAATCAGGGGACACAATCACTGACCAATGCAAGCAAATGGATCACTGGGTGGAGCACTACCTAGAACTGTACTCCAGGGAAAATGTTGTCACTGATACCGCCCTCAATGCAGCCCAGTGTCTGACAGTCATGGATGAGCTGGACGAACAGCCAACAAAATTGGAACTCAGTGATTCCATTGATTCTCTAGCCAGTGGAAAAGCCCCTGGGAAGGATGACATTACCCCTGAAATAATCAAGAGTGCCAAGCCTACTATACTCTCAGCACTACATGAACTGCTATGCCTGTGCTGGGATGAGGGAACAGTACCTCAGGACATGCACAATGCCAATATCATCACCCTCTATAAAAACAAAGGTGACCGCGGTGACTGCAACAACTACCGTGGAATCTCCTTGCTCAGCATAGTGGGGAAAGTCTTCGCTCGAGTCGTTTCAAACAGGCTTCAGAAGCTGGCTGAGCATGTCTACCCTGAGGCACAGTGTAGCTTTCGAGCAGAGAGATCCACCATTGACAAGCCTTCCCTTCACCAGCTACAGGAGAAATGCCGCGAACAACAGATGCCCCTCTACATTGCTTTCATTGATCTCACCAAAGCCTTTGACCTCATCAGCAGACATGGTTTCTTCAGACTACTAGCAAAGATCGGATCTCCACCAAAGCTACTAAGTATCATCACCTCATTCCATGAGAATATGAAAGGCACAATTCAGCATAGCGGTGCCTCATCAGACCCCTTTCCTATCCTGAGTGGCGTGAAACAGGGCTGTGTTCTCGCACCTACACTATTTGGGCTCTTCTTCTCCCTGCTGCTCTCACATGTGTTCAAGTCTTCAGAAGAAGGAATTTTCCTCCACACAAGATCAGATGGCAGGTTGTTCAACCTTGCCTGTCTAAGAGCGAAGACCAAAGTATGGAAGATCCTCATCAGGGAACTCCTCTTTGCTGACGATGCTGCATTAACATTCCACACAGAAAAGTGTCTGCAGAGACTCATCGACAGGATTGCGGCTGCCTGCATCAAATTTGGCCTAACCATCAGCCTCAAGAAAACGAACATCATGGGACAGGACGTCAGAAATGTTCCATCCATCAATATCGGCGACCACGCTCTGGAAGTGGTTCAAGAGTTCACCTACCTAGGCTCAACTATCACCAATAACCTGTCTCTCGATGCAGAAATCGACAAGCGCATGGGAAAGGCGTCTGCTGCTATGTCCAGACTGGCCAAGAGAGTGTGGGAAAATGGCGCACTGACACGGAACACAAAAGTCCCAGTGTGGCCTCTGTACCTTGCTCTACGGCAGCGAGGCCTGGACAACGTATGTCAGCCAAGAGCGACGTCTCAATTCATTCCATCTTCATTGCCTCCGGAGAATCCTTGGCATCAGGTGGCAGGACCGTATCTCCAACACAGAAGTCCTCGAGGTGGCCAACATCCCCAGCATATAAACCCTACTAAGCCAGCGGCGCTTGAGTTGGCTTGGCCATGTGAGCCACATGGAAGATGGCAGGATCCCCAAGGACACATTGTACAGCGAGCTCGTCACTGGTATCAGACCCACCAGCCATCCATGTCTCCGCTTTAAAGATGTCTGCAAACGCGACATGAAGTCCTGTGACATTGATCACAAACCGTGGGAGTCAGTTGCCAGTGATCGCCAGAGCTGGCGGACAGCCATAAAGGCGGGGCTAAAGTGTGGTGAGTCGAAGAGACTTAGCTGTTGGCAGAAAAAGACAGAAGTGTAAGGAGACAGCCAACTGTGTAACAGCCCCGACAACCAATTTTATCTGCGGCGCCTGTGGAAGAGTCTGTCACTCTAGAATTGACCTTTATAGCCATTCCAGGCGCTGCTTCACAAACCACTGACCACCTCCAGGCGCTTACCCATTGTTTCTCTTGTCTTTCGAGACAAGGAGGCCAAAGAAGAAGAAGAAGATGTCCTGTACACAAAATTCAGGACAAGTACAACCCGGCCAATTACCGCCCCATCAGTCTACTCTCAATCATCAGTAAAGTGATGGAAGGTGTCATCAACAGTGCCATCAAACGGCACTTGCTTAGCAATACCCTGCTCAGTGACGCTCAGTTTGAGTTCCGCCAGGGCCACTCAGCTCCTGATCTCATTACAGCCTTGGTTCAAACATGGACAAAAGAGCTGAACTCAAGAGATGAGGTGAGAGTGACTGCCCTTGACATCAAGGCAGCATTTGACCGAGTATGGCATCAAGGAGCCCTAGCTAAACTGAAGTCAATGGGAATCAGGGAGAAAACCCATTGCTGGTTGGAGTCATACCTAGCACAAAGGAAGATGGTTGTGGTTGTTGGAGGTCAATCATCTGAGCTCCAGGACATCACTGCAAGGGTTCCTCAGGGTAGTGTCCTAGGCCCAACCATCTTCAGCTGTTTCATCAATGACCTTCCTTCAGTCATAAGGTTAGAAGTGAGGATATTCGCTGATGACTGCACAATGTTCAGCAGCATTTGTGACTCCTCAGATACTGAAGCAGTCCGTGCCCATATGCAGCAAGTCCTGGACAATATTCAGGCTTGGGCTGATAAGTGGCAAGTAAAATTCGTGCCACACAAGTGCCAGGCAATGACCATCTCCAACAAGAGAGAATCTAACCATCTCCCCTTCACATTCAATGGCATCCCGATTGCTGAATCCTCCACTGTCAACATCCTAGGGGCTACCATTGACCAAAACTGAACTGGAGTAGCCATATAAATACCGTGGCTACAAGCGCAGGTCATAGGCTGGGAATCCTGCAGCAAGTAACTCACCTCCTGACTCCCCAAAGCCTGTCCACCATCCACAAGGCACAATTCAGGAGTGTGACGGAATACTCTCCACTTGCCTGGATGGGTGCAGCTCCAACAACACTCAAGAAGCTTGGCACCATCCAGGACAAAGCAGCCCGCTTGTTTGCTACCCCATCCAGAAACATTCACTCCCTCCACCACGAAGCATAGTGACAATAGTGTGTACCATCTACAATATGCACTGCAGCAATGCACCAAGGCTCCTTAGACAGCACCTTCCAAACCCACAACCTCAATCAACTAGAAGGACAAGTGCAGCAAATATATGGGAACACCACCAGCTGCAAGTTCTCCTCCAAGTCACACACCATCCTGACTTGGAACTATATCGCTGTTCCTTCATATTCGCTGGGTCAAAATCCTAGATCTCCCTTCCAAACAGAAGTGTGGGTGTACCTACCTCACATGGACTGCAGCGGTTCAAGAAGGCAGTTCGGCACCACCTTCTCATGGGCAATTAGGGTTGGGCAATAACTGCTGGCCCAGCCAGCGATACCCACATCCCATAAATGAAAAAAAAAATTGCAGTCACACAAACTGAGGGGTAGAGTTCTCCAGAAGATGCATCATCAGTCACTCCTACCCTTCCAAATACCAGAACAAAAATTGGCACGCTGCATGCTACAAATAGTGATTTACAGATGTCTGCATTGGATGATTTGCTGAGCATGATTGAGCAGGAGTAGATGCTAATGTAAAGGACAACCCAGAAAATGGCTCACCGGATGGCAATCTCACATCCAACTTGATGAAGAGGACATAGATAAAGGTGTTGGCAGCCCGACCTTTAAAAGAAAATTGATTTCTGTGCACTAGCAATTACTGAATGCTTGCTAAAAAGCTACCAGAACTTATCAGAAGGCATCCATTACCAACTTGTATAGGGTTCTGCCATTTGGTATCAGCATTCTGCAGACTACCATGGAGCATTAGGTTACCTCAGTGGATGCTGCACCCGAGCCCTATCTGCCCGAGTAATACTCCTTCTTAGCGATGCTTATACTGAACCCATCAAGCTCTAAACTAACCATAAGCATCTAATGAGCCCATGACTGAGTCACAGCAGTTTTCCGTTCAGCAGCCACAGAGGTAGCACCTTGTACGAAACCTAGAGTAGGCATGATAGCACATAAGACAGACATTCGGGGCTCACATTAGGGTGATGATTAGTTTGTAAGCATTTGTATAAGCCAGTAAAATTATAATCTTTTTTGGTATTTGGTTCTTGAAATTGCTAGTTATCCTGCAATGCTAGTTGATGTGAATATCAATATTGATCTTTTGGCAGATGCAATTTATTTAAGGATAGAAAGACTAGGAGAGATAACTGTTAATGATGGAGAGCAGGCATTATTAAATAGAAGTTCTCTTCAATGAGCTTCTGGCCAAGATCTCCAGCAGCAGGCAACTGCAGGAACTTCCCCACCCCTCCCCACTCCCACCATCCTAACCATCCTGTTGGTCATCAGTGTCTCAGTGTCTTCTCCATCTCATGCTGAAGGTCTTTGTACAACGGTGGCTCCATGTATTGTCCCCATGGCAGAGCAACCTTAAACAAGTTATGGAACCATCATATACAACCTTTTACCTGGTATAGCATGGTCCCACTGATCCTCCATTTAGATATTCAAGCTCAGACTCTCACCCAAATCATAGCTTGGTCGATGAATGGGAGAAGAAATTTGGACAGCAGGGGGCTGCTGCCTAGTGGCTCCCAGCAAACAGGTAAATGTTGATGAGTGTGGGGGAAGGGCTGAGTACGCTTGTGGGTCCTGGAGGAGCAGTTTTGCTCCTCCTCTCCCACAAGGAGACTTAAATAAAAAATTTAGACTTATCCTGCTGGGCCTCTTCTGGCACTCGATTCAGCTCCTGGCATGTTTGGTCTGGTGGGAAGCCATCACAACTCCATCACTCAGGCCTCAGGTTGAAAGTGCAAATCAGGACCTGGTGGCATCATTGGAACCTGGCCTACATATTTAAATAGGACATCGCCAGCTTGAGGGCGGGTGTGTTTGCAGCCTGCCATTTAAAATTTTAGCCTGTCAGATCAGGGCAGGAAAGGATTGGGTAAGTTCCCCTCTCCATTGTAACAGCCAATGTTCCTGGTTCCTGCCAAGTGGGGGATAGGGAGGGAAGTTAAAATCAAGGCTTGCGGGTGGTTCCTGGAGTGGAGTCATAAGCTAAGTGTGCAAGGAACAATCCTTGTCCTCAAGCAGCCAGCCTTTCACTTGCTGTGCAGGAGCAAAGAGTGGTGGGGTAAGTAAGTGTGCCACAATAAACAATGTCAAGCTAGCTGCCAGGAAATTGGGCACATGCATGAATGATGTTGTGCTGGTGTCACACACCAGTTGCATATTAATGGAGTAGAAGCCCTTGCAATTCATGAAGGCAGTGAGATAATTGGCTGGATTATAAGGAGACCTCGACGTCGGGATCCTCCCGGCAGTGGTGAGGCACCGTGGCAGCCTCCCCGCCACTGGACGAAGGGACCTGAATTATCATATGCAAATGAATAAAATTAATAAATTAACATGCACTTACCTGGAATCTTATGGGCCCGCCGCGACCTTCAGAGCGGCGGCCTGCACTCCTGTGCCTTCGGACCACCGACCGAGGAAATGAGACGCAACACTGGTGGGGAGGGGGGAGGAGATAAGTTTATCACTGTGGGGGAGGTAAGGAACGGGGTTAAATTAACATCATGGGTGTAGGGGATGATGGGAAGGGTTGTAGTTTCAACTTTGTGCAGTTTGTGGGGGGAAGGTCAGATGGTTAAGGTAAGTGTTTTGGGGAGAAGGGCAAATAATTAATTTTATTGTTATTGGGGGGTGAGAGAGGGGATAAAGAAATGTATTTATTTAATTTTATTGAATATTTCTTTAAATATTTAAATAAGCTGGTAAGACTGACTGCCCTTTAAAAATGGCATCAGTGCCATCAGCCTCATATGAAGGAATCTGTTGAATGATATGGGTGCAGTCAATAAGGCCCTATAGGGGGAATCCTGCAATCTGAGTGAACACCAGAGCTTTATCTGCTGCTTTCGACTGTCCATAGCAAAAGTGTAGCAAACATGTAGCAATCATCTTAATGCAAGCATGAACTGCAGGTTGACTGATGTTACTAATATCTCTTTTGACAGCATTGCTGGAGTTGGAGGCAAAGAAGGTCAAGGCTACAACAAGCTTGATCGCAACAGGCAAATATGTGACGGCAGCTATGGAAGTGTTTTCTTTAATTTGTATTTGGGATGTGAGCATTACTAGCAAGGTTGACACTTATTGTCCTCTCCAGTTGTCTTAAACGGTGGCAGTGACCTTCTTCTTGAAAAGCTGCAATCCATGTAGTGCAGATACTTTCACAATGATATTTGGTATGAAATTCCACAAATTTGACCTCGTGACAATGAAGCAATGATGATGTATATCCAAGCCAGGATGGTGATTTGGAAGTAAATTTGGAGGTGATGGTATTCCCTTGCACCTTCCTCTTCTAGGTGTTGGATTGTGGAGATGTTGCTGAAAAAGGCTCTTGGCTGTGGAATGAATATGGTTTAAAACTTTTAACCAGATGTAGAATGCTGCTAAAGATGGATATTATTTCCAGATGGATATTTCTTGGGTCCAGCATCCTCCCCCTCCTTCATCCTCGAACATGAAGGGATACAAATTTGTCTTGGGCGGTGACACAAAACAGGCAGCATTGGATTGGACGCCCATTATACGCAACACCTGATATTCAGTTCCATTGCAGTAAGTAGAATGGGTGGCCAATCTGCCTGTTTTGTGCCACTGCCCAGGATGAGTTTCTATTCCCTACATTCTGTGTAATTATATAGAAGAAGGTATGCTGTTGGCTTACAAAGATATTTGTGCCAGGCCTTGTTCTAACACTAGTAGTGCATCAGGCACAGTAATCTAATTGCCTTTCACAAAGAACTATTCAGTGGTGCAGCGAAGGGCTTGAGTTATAGATTTAATTGAAGTACTTGGTTTGCTTCATAATTTAATCAATTTTGATCTCAGTGCACAATTTGAAAACTGAGATAGTTGAAGTCTCATAATTTTTATGCAGTTGCTGCCAGACAGAATATTACAAAGTAGGCATTAAGGATACTTTGATCATGTTTACAATTTGATACATATTCAGATATCAGTTTAATAGCAGCAAATGGTCAGTAAACTAAAATCATAAATTACGCCAAGTATTGGAGGAGAAATCTCATCCATTTAAGTAAGTCTGCATATTCCAGTATTTCAATCCTTTACTTCACTGGAGCTCTAAGTTTCAGTTTGACCAACTTTTATTATTGCTAACAGATGGAAGTCAACATGTTTAGCATTTGTTTCTTTTTTAATATGTGATTTGATTTCGGATATAAAATGTGTTTAAGCCAAACAGATCTATTATCATGCATTATGATGCATATACCAATGATGTTTTTCCAACATTGTTCCCTCATCCAACATGTTCAATGGTTCTTTTTGCAGTATTGCAATGTTCTGAATAGACATATAGATTATGTTTGCAGCAATTTTGTGGAGTAAATAATTATATATTTCAACCCTCAAAGGATACTTTAACAAAATTGCACTTCTAGCTTGGAGTTTCCTTGACAAAAGCCCTATTAGGAATTCAGGCATGGGCCCCCCATAATTTTTCATCCATCCAAATAATGAAAAATCCTTGGGCCAAGCCTGAATTGCTGATAAAATTTCTTAAGCCCAGAGTATGGATAAAATTAGTGAAAGATTAGAAATCATGTCATGATATAATGGATAGATTAAAGGAATGTGGTACTTGTTAGTATATGGATTTTCAGAAGGTGTTCAGTAAGGAATTTATGGAAAAAATTGAGGCACATGGTATTAAAGAGAATCTATCAACATGAATAAAGAGATGGCTAGGACACAGAAAGCAAAGACTAGGATAATTGAATGTTTTTGGATTGGTGGGATGTAGTTTGGAATGTCATCAGGGATCTGTGCTAGGACCTCTTTTGTTTTCCATTTATCCAAATAATTTGGACATGATCACAAGAAGAAGAATATTGAAGTTAGCTGGTGATACAAAATTAAGGGGCTCAGTAAAATGCAAAATATAATGAAAGAGATTGCAGGAGAACATAGATTAGTAAAGTTAGCAGATAAAGGGGAAGATTCACTTCCATGCAGAGAAATATGATTCTTGTGAAAGAAGAACAGTGAAGGAAAGTACACTCTAAGTAGAGAGATCCTTAATGGCGTGGGGAAACAGATAGATCTAGGGATGCAGACACAAGCATCTTTAAAGGTGAGAGTTCAAAAAGGTAATAGGAAAGGTAAATGTGGTTCTAGGTTTTAAATATAGGACACTGAATATGAAAGGAATGATACAAAAGCAAAATATGGCAGATGATGGAAACCTGAAATAAACACAGACAATGCTGGAAATCCTAAACAGGTCTGACAGCATCTGTGGAGAGAAAAACAGGGTTGACGTTTCAGAACAATGAGTATTATGTACAGTTCTGGGTAGCCCATTGTAAGTAAATATATGAGAGTCGTGGAAAAAGTACAATGTAGTTTGACTAGAATGATACCAAGGAATAAGAGATTATAGTTATGAAGATTGGCTTGACAAATTGTTTCTTTTCTACTGGAAAAGAGCAGGTTAGAGCAGGAGATAAAGGAGGGTTTCAAAATTGTGAAATGTTTGAAGAGGGTAAATAATAAAATATTGTTTCCACTGGCTGCTGAACTAAACTCAGGATTGTGGATAGAAAACGTAACTATGGAGCCCATTTGCCTTCTTCCAAATTGCATTATATAGGCAACATGATCCTGTCATGGAGCATGACCAGAATATGCAGAGTCATGGACATTGTGAGAATGCAGCTTACTACCCTGCTGATCCACGTCCTCAAAGTATGGCTGGAGGGCTAGTACGCATCCACTGTGGCTCACGTGTCACCTCCACCTCATCCCCGTTCAAACCCCCCACCTTGTCTGCTGATACCCCAACCCCATTCAACATCCCCACCTTGTCTGTTGATGAGACATTACAATTTATATGATGTTTCCCAGAGACGATTTCTGTGACCTCCTCAGGGCTTGAGTGAGGTTTAACCGAGTTTGGAATAGGAAAAGAGGCAAAGATAGAGAGACAAAGGCCGGAATTTTCTGTCCCTCCATACGAGTGGGCTGTTGGTGGGGTTGGGTGGGGGGGTGGGTGTTGGGGTGGTGAGAGCCATAAAATTGAGTGGGAGGTGGGGGGGTTGCCATTCCTGATGCCTTCCCGCCCCCGCTGCAATTTTACACCAAACGGCAAGAAACAGCCCACCTGCAGCAGGCCAATCAAGGCCTTTAAGTGGTCAATTAACTGTCATTTAAGGGCCTCATCCCACTACATGGCAAAGGCCCCCAGAACACTGCCAAGTAAAACCTGGCAGCCTTCTTGTGGGCTGGGGCCTCCTGATCAGGCACCCTGTGCCCCATGGAGGACTCCCCATGACACAACCACCCTCACCGCACAGCATTCCCCTCCCCCCCCCCCCGCAAATTGACGCCCTTGCATCAGCGGGACCAGTCCATTGTTCCCGGTGAGGTCCAAAAAACTTACCTTGGTTCCGGGGCTGTCGTCCCACTTGCTGCTGTGGCTGGGTGCAGTCCCAGCAGTGGCCACCGCTCCTGATGGCACTGCTGGGACTGAGAGCTGCCGGCCTGCTGATTGGCTGGCACCTCCATTAAGCGGGACTTTCTGCCTCAGAGAGGTGTAAGTCCCGCCCAAGGACAATTAAGGGCTCGGGGAACGTAAAATCCCGGCATGGCTGCCCAGTCTCGGCAGAGGCGGGCTCGCCCCCGATTTTTTGGCCGGTGGGCGGGGCCTCCCACCCAACGTGAAATTCCAGCCAAAGATTGCAGCAGCTGAACATAAAGATTTCTCCTTTTATCTGTCTTAGTTTCACTTTCTCTTTGTTAGCATGTGTTCTACAGCAGCCTCTAGTGTACATTTGACATGGCAAACGCTGATTGATTGTGCTCTACTTTGTGATCAATTCCTGGGAACCATACCTTTTCCTGAAGGAGTTGTTTGAACTTGACTATTCCTTAGTGTCCTTCATGTGCTATATCGATAACACATTCCCTCAATGAGTGTGAAATGACAATATAGTTGTTGTGTAATACAAGATCAGATGTGACTGTAGCGGTGAGCTCACTTCAAATATTGTGAAGACCATGTGTGTGAGCGATTTCATTTGTAGATACTTTCTGGATCACGTCTTTCCAGTTTCATGATTCCATAGCCGTCATACATAGTTGCAAAGCCTCATCTCATTTTGTTGCTGCTTTGATATCAGCTAGTTTTAGCAACTTTGGCACTGCATTTAAGCTTATGTAGTTAAGATGTTGTTCAGCAACCTTTTCCTCACGACTAGTAGGACTGACTGGCAATGGATGTCATGAAAGGTAGTCTGCTGGGTTGAGCTTGCCTGGCTGATACTCAACTGTACTCTTGTGGTTTAAGTATCCAACATTCTATTTGAGTAGGTAGTTTGCTATGTGGATTGTGAAAAGCTCACTAGTGGTCTATGATCGGTTATAACTTTAATATCGCTTCCATATGAGTAGAGATGAAATATGAAATACCCCATGTGATTGAGAACACTTCTCTCTCTATTTGTGAACAACATTGCTGTACAGGCATTAATGATCTGCTTGCCATCGATTGATGGGTTACCTGTCTTGGCTTTCTGTACGAGAAGTATTTAGTTTGTTTCCACTGTGTTTCTACTGTCTTTTTTCATGTTTGTGCTTGTGGCTGTTCAGTTTTCAGTCCATTAACATCCTATCTGTACTAATGCTTGTCTTTCAGCACACCATTAACAGATTGTTTGCCTTTGCTGCATGACCTTCTGGTCAGCTATTCTGTGACCTTGTCCTATCAATACCTTCTCTTTTGTTATCTCTTGCCCCACTCCCACTTTACTTGCTTAAATTTTTTTACATTTCTTATATCTGCCAGTTCTGAAGGGTCACTGACCTGAAATGTTAACCCTGCTTCTCTCTCCACAGATGCTGCCAGACCTGCTGAGTTTTTCCAGCACTTTCTGTTTCTATTTCAGATTTCCGGCATCCACAGTATTTTGCTTTTATTTTACCGAAAAATTCAATTCTGCTTTCATTAAACAAATACTTGTCTTTGTTCAAGGTGAGTTTATATTCTCTGAGACGTTGTAGGCATGCATATAGGCATGTCTCAAGTTCTTTTTCAGTGTGACCATAGATGAGAATATCATCATTGATGTTCAGCGTGCCTTCAAGTCCTTGAAGTGCAGATTGCATCAAGTGCTGAAATAGCTCAGCTGCTAAATTGACTGCAAAGTTGAGCCTCTTACATCGTAACATTCCGATGTTACAGTATGATATCTCAATTCTTCTGCAAGCTCAATTTGATGGTAGCCTGCATTGAGGTCAAGCTTAGCAAAGTGTTTAGCACCATTCACTTTGTCGATGATGTCATCGATTGTCGGTGTCAAGTGTCTTTCTCATTATAAGGCTTGGTTTGGTGATCACATATCAACACAGATTCTAATCTGGTTCTCGCTCTTGGGTTTCTTGATGACTTGTATAGATGAGACACAAGGGGTAGGCTCATCCCCAACTTTCTCAATAATGTCAAAGTCAAGTAGGCATTGAAGTTCCTTCTCTGTCTGCTTCCTGACATGAAATGGTATTTGTCGCTATTGATGTGCAACTGGGGACAAATTAGAATCTATGTGCAGCGTGCATGTAACACCTTTCAGCTTGCCGATACCAGTGAAGCGATCAGTATACAGTCTGAGAATGTTTTTGCTATGCAAAGGAATTGCATATGTGACTGCAATCATATGGAAATCTTTTGCTGTGTTGAAACTGATGTGCGTGTCACATTCTCCAGATATGACATAGAATACAACTTTTGTTCTAATGACTTTGAAAGAGTGTTTCAAAAGTTTCCAGAATTTTCAGCGGTTTATCATTGTTGTAAGGGAAAAGTTTCACATTCCCTGATTTGCAGAGAATGGAGCAATCCTGGAGTTGTTTGAATGTTTTGCCTCCCATGACATTGGCATATGCTCCTGTATCGAGGAGAGTATCTAGGTCCAAGCAGTCAATGGTCACTGACACACATGGCTGCTTGCTGTTTGAGTGAGAGGACGAAAGCAGGGTCATCTGCCTCTATGTTAGCTACAATTTGTCGCCCTTTTGCTTTGGTACACATACATGGCACCCTTTTGTTGGTATTGGTCTTAGTAGATTTTTCTGATGAGCGACAAACACGAGGAAAGTGGTTGGGTTTTCCACAGGCTTTACACTGTTTACCAGGACCAGGACACTCTGTCCGGTGTGGGTAAGCACAGCCACAGTGGAAATATTCTATGGATAAGTTGAAGCTCTATTTGTGAGATGGCTGTTGTTGTTTTGAAGGTGGTTTCCTGGCACGTGAGCAATGTATTGTGTTCACAGGAGTTGAACTTGGAATGTGATAGTTACTGTTAGCCTCAGCTTCAGTAGCTCTGGACTCAGAGAACGATAGTGATCTTGCTAACTGCAACAGCTCTGACAGCTTTCTATCTTTCTCTAGCAGTTTTCAGCATAGTTGACTGGAGAGACAGCCTTCGACTATTTGTGTTTTGATTTCCTGTTCGACATGTTCAGCATTACTGAAGTCACATCTGGTTGCTAGTTGTCTCAAACACATGCAATATTGGCCAATTGTCCCATTTTCTTCTAGCTTAAAGCATTGGAAGAAAATGGTTTCCTATATGGTGTTTTTCTTGTGTGTAAAGTAGGTTGTCAGCGCATCTTTTGCTGAATTGTAGTCTTTCTGCGCAGGCTTAAGTATTTCACAGGTATCTTCTAATTCTTCACCTGCATAGTATAGAAGTAAGGCCTTTTTCCTTGTGTCGTCTGTGATGCGAAACCTGCTGCCGCACCTTCGAACCATCACAGCCACTTTTGCCAACATGGGAACATGGCTCTGAAAGCACAAGGTGTGGTAGGTTGGACATAGACAGTGCCATAATGATCAGCAATGCAGTGATAAAGGATCCGGGATCACGCTCCTTTCAGAGGAAACATCTCTGTAGTGATCCGATATATATGTATTTGGAGAGATCAGTTTGTGGGTTGTTCCGACCAGTTGAGAAAGGTGTCTAGGTGTCCCTTTTAGCCTTCACCTGGTCTTATTGTAACAGGGTTTTGTTTTTAAACACACTGTGTTTTGAGCTCCCCCTTTGTGAATCCTTGTTCACCGCTTTCCAACTATAAGGCAAAGAAATGAGCACAAATACTGTAGGAGATTTTTCTCTCTTGGGTTCATATGTCTTCAATGGTTTCTGAAGCTGGTGAGAGCGAGATGAGAGCAGACAGGACAGAGGTCTTTTCAGTCCAGGGGCAAACAGCTTTCTGAGTTTTAAAACTCTGTGGCAAGTTCAAATTCAAAAACTCCAATAACCAGTTAGACATGTGACTAAACTGGTCTGACCACGTCTGTTTGTATATTCAACCATCTTAGCAGTTAACCTGGAATGCTAGCTTCTCCACCTTCAATGTCTGGTAATCATAAGTCCATTGTGGATTAAATTGGAGCAGGGAGTGGCCCCTTTGTCCTTTCCAAGTGCTGTCTGTTACTATGCAAATATCTTTCCAGTCAAGGGTCTGTTTTTTTAAAAAAACAAGTTCTTTCTTTACTCTAGCAACAATTTAAAATCAATGTTCATGTGGCAAAATTAATGTGTCTCATTCTTGGCAGGTGGGGGCCTGCATGACTGTATAAGCTTCCTGTGTGCGCCTAACACAGTTGGCAAGATAAAATGTGAAAGTAGACAAAAGCTTCCAAAATCTTATACCTGAAAGCAATGTTTCTGTTTTTTCTCCAACCTTTTTCTGTTTACCACATTGGCCTTCTGATGTCCTGAGGACTTGAGTGAGGTTCAGCCAAGTTTTGTATTGGATATAAGGCAAAGACAGAGAGACAAAGTTTGCAGCAGCTGAACATAAAGGCTTCTCCTTTTATTCTATCTTAGTTTCACTGTCTCTTTGCTCACATGTGTGTTCTACAGGAGCCTCTATAGTACACAATGCAATTGCAGTTTCAAAACACTACAGCAGTACAATTCTGTGCATAATTCCTTACCAAAAGCATGAAATCTTTCTCCACCACAATAGTAATATGTAAAGTATGGACATTGAATCCTCTGTCATTGTCAATTGTGTTACTCTTGTTCAAATATCACATCTTTATGAGGCTCCTCGAGGGCAGAAAAATCAACTCACGATTGCTCATTTGTCTGTAAGATCCCAAATGAGGAGTTCAGGAAGAAATGGGTGCACTGTACACACTCTGCCTAGTTATACTAGGCATTGAACATCTTAACCAGAGGTCCTTAAAGGGCCTCTGGAAGCAGCTCACAGAAAAGCCCAGGAACTCTTCAGTTTTTATTTCCATGGGCTAAGGATTACTCCTCCTGGTTCTGCAAAAAATCTCCAGCCGGTCCATTCAGGGCACTCTCTGGGATCATCTCATCCACCTCTCCTCTCTGACTTGACTGGCTGGCTGGCTCCAAATGGTCCAATGGCACCTTTCTCACAAGTTTGCTGAAGAATCCATGAAGAAAGCAGCCATTTGAAGAAATCAGTGTTATGATCTGATCTCCATATCTTATGCAATCTCTGTGAGGGGCTGTAATTATAACAAATACATATATAAGACCATACTTAAGGTTTTAAGCACAGACTAACAGTAGGTTGCTGATTGCAAAGTAATGTGGTACACTAATTGGCCTCATGGATAACAAGCTGGCAGAACACAATGAACCCATACTCCACTTGTATAGATAAGCAATGCGGCCAAACTCTAAAAGAGCCAATATCCTCAGCTTGATTAGAATAATTACATCAGTGCCATTAGAACTTCTAATCCAAATACAGGCATCATGATAGCAGTAGTGGAAAAGGATGTTTAAAAAAAAGGATTAAGGATGATGACAGGAAACCACTAACCAGTTATTTTTTTAACAAGTTCCCTGGGATTAAGAGCAAAGGCCCAGTATCAGGCAGTAAAAATGGTGCTTTTACTGCGCTTACACTTTGTTCTTGATCCATCAGAGGACCTGTTTAGTCTCAATTGTCATTCTTCATTTTTGTCATCCAAATTAGTTGGCTGGGGGTCAATTGTGGTTAAAAGGCAATATGAATTAGCATGGCTCCACTGTCTAGCCTGTATGCAGGGGTTTAGTTAGTGCATGGATGCATTACAAGTACCCTTGACAGTCCTAGTCTTTCCATTTTATATTTGGAAGATATCAGTTGATCTAACTTAAACCCTACTAATTTTAAAGGTTGTATAGGTCAAATGACAATTATTAAATCCTGAACAAAAGTTAATAGTGACATTATAAGCATGACTAATGGCAGTAATTGAATATTTTCCTGGTACAAATAGTAAATGCTGAGATTTGAATGTAAGAAATTATTTTTACTAGATGGCAGAAATATGATAGTCTCTAGTATGATCCTTATTAGTATTAGACTCTGTGGTGCATTAGGAGGCTAAATTGGACAGCCCCCAAAAACAGGCCAGGAAATCATAATGCATGATTAATCCATGCCCGTTGCTTCCGATGGAGGCTACATGCCAACTTCATGCTGCTGCTAATTTGCATGATTGCTGCATGCAGTCAGCGTTAAATCCACTGTTGTGTGGCTGGGCACCTCAGCCCAAGTTCGTCCACAGCTAGATCATTCAAAGCTGGCCTGCACTTCCTAAAATCAGTCTGCACTTCCTAAAAGCAGCTGGTACCTCTTATAAGGGATGTGCATTTTGGCTGGAGAAAGTGCTGGAACGATTTGTGGAATGGAGTCTGAGCCAGAAGAAGAGTGAATTATGGTACAATAGGGGAGAGAGTAGGCTCCAAGGTTCTCTGATACTGCACTGGATGCTTCAGTGGAGGATGCACAGATGAGGAGAGATGTGATCTATCCACAGGAGGCAAATTTTGTGAAGGCATTGGGATCAGATAGCCCGTGGCGGTCAATGTCAAGAATCAAGCACTGATGCAAGGCTGCATAAAGTTCAATGACTCCACATGAGTGGTCAAGATCAGTGAATGCATCTTCAAATGTTAACAATCTCTATCAATCATGATTCATACCAGTGACAGGGTTGAAACAATCAAAGATGACGGTATCCTCTTAACTAATCCTCCTTCTCACATCCCACTTACCCCTCATCAAACAATCTCCTCTGATTTACTGAAGAGCTGAAGATGGTGTAAACATGCAGCTCTTACTTTCCTCCCCTCCCCTCACCCCAACCCTACCCTTGTGCCTTTCTCCTCTTAGATACCCAAACACAATAGCCTGATCAGACTGTGGTGGCAGGGCAAGAGGTGGAAGAACAAGAAAACAGTGATGATGAGGAAACACTGTCATCTATTCTCACACTCACAGCCACCACATGCATATACTAACACTGCACGTAATTGAGTGGATAGTTTTGAGGCAGGATCTGCACATGGTGAGATACCGGGCACAAGTGGCCTACAGCCAGGGCAGGGGGAAAGGGTAGCACAGGTGCCAGCTTGCTGGAGACTGAGGTCGCATGCTGGGAAGGACTCAGATGAGCACTTGGTTGGGGCAGGCTACAGAATAAGGCTGATGTGTATATGAAATGTAATACTTGGGGCATTGGCAGGCCTGTCAGAAAGCCTGCATGAAATGTCAAGGAGCATGGAGAAGTCCAGTGCCAGCTTAGCACAGGGTATTGTGAAAAGCTTAGAGCCCACCCTTTTCAATGGTGGCCAATTCCATGAGGACACTTGTGTATCCAACATGATATAGCATTTGGTGGCCAATGTCTCAGCTTCCATTGTAGCACAGGCAGAAGCCACTAAAATCAGGATACTGCAGTGGAAGCTCAGACTTCGGTAATGCAAGATCAGCTTGCTACCATGAAAGGTCAGATGACTGTCATGCAAGGTCAAATTACCATCATAACTGTAGATACCAGTGTTAAAAGGGGCTTGCAGGGTGACACAGCAGTCCAGCAACCTGACCAATAGATTCTAGGATTGCTGAGGTGTTACCTTGGGGAAGTGGCAGCGGCTCCATGGAGCACAAATCTGCTGTCCACTTTTAGGATTGGCAGCATTCATCCTCCTATCACTGCCATTCCACCAGAGCCCTTGCTGTTGCTTGTCAGCCGGCCAGCACAGACTGCTGCCGAGATGGTCCAATCTGAAGCCAGGTCTTCTAGAACTAGAGTTGCTCAAGGTTGTCCCGCAAGGACATCTGCAGTTTCGTCCACTGAAAGTTGGCAGCTTTTCACTAGCCATATTGCAGCCACAGGGGTGGCACTGTGTAGGAGCACTAAAACAGGCAAAAGCACAAAAAAGACAGGCAATAAGGGAATGCACAATTGTGATTAGCTGACATTTGTATGCAATATTAGATGGTTTGATTTATAAATTCGGTTTGGAACTTTATCTTGGGTTGGCTTTTATTTTAGCATGGTGGCCAAGTGGACACTGTGATGGTCAGTGACAGAGGGAGGGACTGTTGGTGAATGGGGAACTGAGGTTTCATTTACAGGTATTGCAGTCAGATGAGTTGATCACATACAGCCCAGCCCAAAAGGAGCCCTGTTGGTTGTGTCCTCCCTCCCTCATCCTCCTCCTCAGCTGGTTGTCATATAGTCAGTGGCAAAGGCTGTGCCCTCATGATGGCAAGGTGGTGCACAGGCAGCAGAACACCACAAAACTTGATTCCTGTTCTGCAGGGCTCCTCCCAAGCAGTCCAGGCAATGGAAGTGTTGCTTAAGCACCCCAATGGTCTGCTCTATCACATTTAATGTGGCAGCATGGCTTTCATTGTATGTATGTTGCCTCATGTGTGTGGGTTGGGCACTGGAGTCATCAGTCATGTTGCCAAAGGATGGACCTTGTCGCCCAGTAGCAACCCTCAGGTTTGTCATGGGGGCTCAAAAGCAATTGACACAGTCGACAGTCGCGGAATGAAGGCATCATGACTGCTGCCAGGACATTGGGCATTGACCTGCATGATGTGTTGCATATGGTCACACGCCAGCTGCGGATTGAGGGAGTGGAATCACTGTCCTTTGCGTTACATCTCAGAGTTAACATGTGGCATCCACAAAGCGATGTGCATGCAGTTAATGGCACTCTGCACCATGGGGAAGCCTGCAATCTGCACAAAGCCACATGCTCACTCCATCTGCTTCTCAGGCAACAAAGAGTGAAATGTATTCAGATGTCTTGCAACACAGAGACTCAATGACCTCCCTTAGGCAACAGTGTATAGTGAACTGTGAGATGTTGCAAATATCACCTCCTCCAGCCTGGAAGGAGTTCAATGCTTAAAAATTCATCACCATGGTCACCTTTGCAGCCACTGGCAATAGCTTGAGCATTGAGCTCCAAAATGGTAACATTGGGGTCAAATTATATGCTGATTGACGGTCACCAGCTGCCGACTCTGTATACTTTTAGGCAGACGCTCTCTGCATGCTGCTGACGCCCTCACCAAAATAGCATCCAGTGCAGCTCAATTTAAAAGTGTTCTGAATGCCATTTTGGAGGCAAAATGGCACACGTAGCACCAAAACTCTGGGTGCTGAGTCGCTGAATTTCACAGCCAGATTAGTTAGCACCTAAATACGAGAGCAAAATGGTTGCCATCTGATGGCACACGTGTTAAATGTGAGTGCCCGTGACTGATTACCATGATAATAAAAGCAAAATACTGCGGATGCTGGAAATCTGAAACAAAAACAAGAAATGCTGGATTCACTCAGCAGGTCTGGCAGCATCTGTGGAAAGAGAAGCAGAGTTAACGTTTCGGGTCAGTGACCCTTCTTCGGAACTGATTACCATGAGTTGCCAGCTCTACTCTACTCTTCACTGGCATATAGCTTAACACGTGAGGTGCCATAAATCAGGCAGACAACAGTTAAAAGGCAACCAACAACCCTTAGAGAGGAGTTGCACTGTGGCTGCCATCAGCTTAGTAGAAATGGCAGGTAGAAATGACACTGGAATGGCTCCCTGCTTCTCAGTTGCAGCTTTGGAGGTGCTGATGGAGGAGGATGGCAGGAGGAGGCACCTCATCTTTCAAAACATTGGCATAAAGGTACATCAACTAGTTTTAAGGCAACTGTAGACAGTAGGTCAATGCCTAAAGCATTGCTCCTAGGACCTGACTGTAATAAAGGAAAAAGCTCAATGGCTAGATAAGGGCTACTTAAGACAGCTGGCAACACTGCTGGCCAATACACTTTCCCTGCAGCCTAAGCCTCCTGATCTATTTCATCCTGTACAGCATACAATGACAAACCTTGACACTCATTGTGGGCTGTATTGAAGCAGGCCTTCAGATCTAATCGAGGTATTGGAATCTTTGCTTGAGAAACTTTCTCTGTGAAAGCTCTAGTTCTGACATGGCTCTCATTGTTTGCATGCTATTTGCCTGTACCTGGGTTCCTGACAGGAGTCATGAGCCAGGTGTTCAGGGGATAGTCCTTGTCCCCATACAACCAGTCTGATACTCATTGCTTTGGTTGAAGAGTTTCCTGAGGACTAGTGTAGGATGAAAGCATCATAACTTCTGCGAGGATTCCAGGGACAGATCTGCAAAGTACATTGCCTATGGTGTACATCAAGGACTTCAATCCCTTATTGTTGTAGTGGAAGGTTTTGTCTTGTACAGAAATACACAGGGGCATATGAATGCAGTCGATGACCCCCTGTACCCGAGGAAATCCAACAACTCTTGTAAAGCCACTGTGCTGTCTTCCTGCTTGCCAGCCTCCATTGGGAGGGTAGTGATTTTCTGACAGTTAGCAAATAGTTAATTTGTGACCTCTTTGTTGCAGCATGCACAGCAAGCTAAGATGTTACTGATGTCACAAGCTGGATGTTAGTAGGAGCCTGATGAATGAAAGTTTAGGGTCACAGTGACCATCGCAGCCACAAGTAGTGCTATGGATGCCCTGGTGCTGGGTTTTAATTCTGCTTCAGCAGGTGGCAGTGCTCAGTCACCCTGGAGAATCGGAACCACCTAACACATTGCCCCTCTGTAAAGGTGAGGTAGGAAATCCAGTCCCTGTACATCTTTGTAAGGCCTGCTCTCCTTCTCCCTCTTCCAGTAACTTGTGCAGGGCTCTGTTGCCTTCCTTTTTGGTTCTGGTGCCCCTGTTCCTCATGTCACAACCCCAAAGGCAGACAAAATGAAATACCTGTGTTCCAATGATGTTGGGAAGGCAATCTATTGACAGCATACAAGACATCAGAAAAATCACTCTCTGATTTTAGCTCAGTGAAACAGTAGCCAAAAGTACCAACAAACATCACCAAAGTACTCTCCAATAGCCTATCAAGATAAAACAAAGTCTAACCTTTAGTATCCCTTTAAATAGACATTCAACAGTATGCTTCCTGACTGTTAAGCCAATGACTTGCTGGTTGAGGTTACGATTCAGCAAATCAGGAGCTTCCACACACAAATTTAGGAAATGGATCTTTAGTCAAGCACAGACATTTTAATATTTAAAATCAATGTTGTTCTTACAGGTAGCTACCAGGACCACCTTAAAAAAAATCCCAGCTTGAACCGAGCAAAGAATTGGGCGCCCACACAAATTGGGGGTAGGCCGTCACACTGTTAAACAGGCCTGAGAAATGGGAACAAGGATGTGGAATGTAGATCCCTGTTAAATTAATATTTGAAGGTGACCTGGTTGTACAATCCATTAGCAGGCTCATATGCTGTAGCAAAGAGGTTAGAAGTAAAGGACCTGGGAGACTTCTCAATATAATTTGCAAAACATAAGAACTTACAGTGGAATCATTCACAAAAACAAGAAATGCTGTTTTTGTTTTTGTTTCAGATTTTCAGCATCCGCAGTATTTTGCTTTTATTTTAGTGGAATCATTCATGCTGGGTCAAAATCCTGGAACTCCCTTCCTAACAGCACTGTTGGTGTACCTGCATCCCAAGGACTGCAGCAGTTCAATAAGGCAGCTCACCACCACCTTCTCAAGGGCAATTCGGGATGGGCAAGAAATTTTGGCCTAGCCAGTGATGCCCACATTCCCCGAACGAATAAATAAAAAAAAAACGAAATATATAAATATTTCATGTGGGCAGTTTCATTCATAGATATATGCTCAATTCTCTGTTGCGAATATATGTGAATATAAATGTTAATTAAGGTTTTTACTAGTGCAGTATATGTGCTGCAGCTTCACTTCTTAGACTGCGCAACAGACTGATGGCACCGTCCCTGGACTGAACCCCAGCACCACATAACACCTGTACCTGAAGCAGTTGAAATCACAAAGATCACTCTTTAATGACAAATAACTCATTTTCTTCTTAAATTCAGTTATATCGTTGATTCCACCAAGTGAACCGATCTGATCCTCAAATAGTGATGTCCCCAAGCAAAATCAAAACTGGCGTTGACTCTCTTCTGTTTTTTGTTTTAAGATATGGACTATATAAATGATGATTAAATGAAAATTCTCTAGACAGCACTTTGTCATACTACACACAATAAATAAGGCCTTTCCCTTCCAAACAAATCACATTTTATGTGTATCGTATCTGAGAAGCACACACTTATGTTTACTTGAACAGTTTTTATTTCTTCCAAGCTCATGTTTATACATTTGACCTACTTTAAATGTATTGGCTGTGCTTTCTCATGCTCGTTACCACTTTCACAGGACTTTCAAAATGAATAGCAAGTTCAGATCTTCACTCAAAGAACCATGCATTTTCTCAACAGTCTCTTTCACTTCTATTTTTTCTACCTGTGATTAGTTTCTGTTTCGTGTCATTGTTTTTCAGTTCCACATTGATTTATATTCTTGTTTGAATATCTGTATATTGTTTGTGGACTAATATGTTCAGTTGATAGCAGAGCTGTACTTTCTTCATGAAATGTGGGCTGATGTCCTTGCTAATAACGTTCCTGTATTGATGGTAGTTAGGGAATTCTGAGATTTTGATCCAGTAACAGTGAAGGGATGATAATATATGTTCAAGTCAGGAAAGTGTGTGACTTGGAGGGGAACATGAAAGTGATGGTGTTCCCATGATCCTTGTGCTCATCCTTCAAAGTTTGAGGGGCTGAGAGGTGTGATTGGAAGTAAAGCCCCATGAGCATGATTTTGTCAGGTTGTTGCTTGACTTGTCTGTGTGGTGGCTCAAGTCCCCAGATGTTAATGAAGATTTTAGAAGATTGACCAGGCTGAAATTGCCTGATTGTCCTAACCTGATGCCTGGAGCCTTGCAGAATCTGCAAAGCTGGAACTTGAACTCTGGGTTGCTGCTCTAGTCTGATAACCATATGCAACCATATTTGGTATTGTTGCATACTTGAGGAAGACATTTTGTTGCCACTGGGACTGTATGGGATCAGGGTGGGGCAGGATGTTTGGCTAAAGCATTAGGAGTCCTTTTAAACTTATCTTAGGGTGTTGTTGAGTATATTTTATGGTGCTCTGATCTTTTCTCTCATGTTATGAAGAGGATAAGAATCAATGCCATCTAGATCGCAAGTTACCAAAGAAAGAATGGAATAAAATATTTTCTGCATTTTGGTTGCTGGATCACTATCAATACCAATTAATATATATCAACTTATTATTAAAAACAGCTTTGTCATTCAAATGTTCTCTATCAACAGTGTATGTGGGATTTTCAATTTTAATTGTGTCCACATCTGGTGTAACCTGTTCAATTATTTTTAAAAGGATTTTCCCATTAATGTGACAGCCCATGATCCTGCAGTTCTACTATGTGGCTACCAGGTGACATTGTGGAACAGATTTGTCAAACCTCATCTGATTAATTTTGATCTGCCATTTTTTTCATTAACTGAAATTTCTAATTCCCAAAATAAGGCATTAACCAAAACAAACAATTCAAAAATTACATATTTTTCAATGGCAAAATTAAATTTATCCATTGAATTATCTTGTGTGTCTTTTCTGGATGTCAGCTGTCGTTCAGTGGTTACTTTTGAGTCAGTGGGTTGTGAGTTCAAGTCCAATGATTTGAGCATATGTTTGGCATTCCAGTACAATACTGAGGGTTCACAGTCAGAGTTGGCATTGTTTGGGTAACAACAGCAATAATAACAGGCATTTATGTAGCACCTTTGACATAGTAAAATGTCCCATGGTGCTTCGCAGGAGCATTATCAAACAAGATTTTACACTGAGGCCAGAATTTAACCCCCTGGGAGCAGGCGAGGAGATAGGGGTGCTGTAAAATTATGTGGGAGGTGAGGGATGCTATGCTCATTGCCTACCTGCAACTGCTGCTATTTTACCAGCGGCAGAGGATGTGGAAAATGTCCCCCACCCCAGGCTAATTGAGGTCCTTAAGTAGCTATTTAAGTACCTCCTCCTGCCACCACTGGTAATTTACCTACGGCGGATGGGCACTTCAGCACCTGAGGAGGCCATACAGTAATACCTGGCGGCTTCCCTGTGGGCTGGGGGGGGGCCCTCCTGTTTGGGCACCCTGTGCCCCACAGAGGGCCCCCCAACAGCACAGGCCACCCCCACTAAAACTACCCCCCTTCCCTACACTCCAGCCCACCCCCACCTTGCCAGAGTCTTGGTGATTGTGCCCAGTGAGCACCGACCCCATTTAACTGTTCCGAGGTTGGCACCATGTGGCTTCTCTCGCTGAATGCAGTCCCAGCAGTGGCCACCACTCCTTGTGATGCAACTGAGACTGAAGAGTTTCCAGCCTTCTGATTGGCTGGCAACTTTTGGAGGTGGGACATCCTGCCTCAAAGGGGCAAAAGTCCCGACCAAGGACAATTAAGGGCCATGCAAATTAACAGCATGGCTTCCAAGCCCAGTAGAGGCAGGGTCTCCTCCAACTTTCCAGCCAGTGGGCGAGGCCACCACCTCAACGTGAAATTCTGGCCAGAGCTGCATAAGAAGATAGCAGGACAGATGACCGAAAGCTTGGTTCACGTGGTAGGTTTTAAGGAGCATCATAAAAGAGTAGAAAGAGGTAGCGAGGCAGAGAGGTTTAAGGAGGTAATTCCAGAGCTTAAGGGCCAGCCAGCTGAAGTCACGGCCGCCAATGATAGAGTGATTAAAATCTGGGATGTGCAAGGAACCAGAACTGGACGAGCATAGAGATCTTGGAGAGTAAAAAATAAGACAGTAAACTGAGTCCTCTATCCTCTCAGGTGAGTGTAAAAGATTCCATAGCACTCTTTCGAAGAACAGGGAGGTTCTCCCTGGCTGTCTTGGCGAATATTTATCTCTCAACCAATATTCCTAAAAACAGATTACTGGGCGTTACCACATTGCTCTTTGTGGGACCTTACTATGCACATTTTTGGCTGCTATGTTTCCTATATTGCAACAAAGCCTACACTTTAAAGCACTTAATTAGCTATGAAGCATTTTGGGATATCTTGAGGTTGTGAAAGGCACTATATAAACGCAAATTGTTTCTTTCTTGTCTTCACTTTTAACATCTTCATTAAAGTTTTTACCTGAAGGCCTCAGCCTTACACAAAAGCCTGAAATTCAGCTGAATATTTTCAACTCACAATAGTTAAGAGAGAGCTTTCAATTATACTTGTGCATTCTGAGCATATGCAGTTTGCAGAGTTTCACAGCAGGCAATGTGTGCATGAACAGGCATTAAAGGGTAAAGGGAAGTGTTCCCTCATGCTGTGAGGATTTGAGAGTTTGTTTACTGGTTCCAAAATACATTGAAAGAAACTGCAGGTACAATTCTCAAGGTTTTTATTTCAGGCGAGTGATGCATTTATATAAATAGATGACAATTGTACTTTTCTATTATGAACTCAGTACAGAATAAACAGAAGAAATACATGTGAACAAAAACTTCTACTATCATGTGAGAGACTGCATGAGTCAGCAAGCTCCTGGAGTGCACACACAAAATTGCATACCCCAAAGCCATCTTTTACTGTCCACTAATTTTAGCAAGCAGTGACCTTATGCTTGAAGAAATTAATGCAAAGTTAGTAACTGGCTGAAGATGGGTAAACTGGTGGTGGAGGTACTTACATGTGAGAACACATGGGGGTGGGTGCTTGATGGCTTGAAAAGAGACAATGGCAGTTTGGGGTCCCATCTTCCTGGGTGCTCCCAATTTGCAAGGGCATTGGACCCCGTTTTCCCATATTGTCAGGGCCCAATAACCACCATCAGAGTCTGGCTGAACATAAGGAGCTCCCTCCTTAGACTTCCTCTCCCTTATTTCAAGATCCAATGACAACCTCTAAGTGAAAAAATAACTTCTACACTACAATACTAGTAATCCCTAATCAGATACTTCCTCCAATGCCCGAGGTACCAGATACCAACACTCTTTTCCCATTGATCCCAACTACCTCTGAGTTTATAGAACTTGCCTCCCCAATATTCCAGGTAGCCCACCTCAATGTACTGCTAAATCCTAAGACACTATTTAAATATTGTTAGGTCCCAGGGCTATGCTCAAGGCTTATAAGTCAGTACCTCTGATTAAAATACTTTTGTTCTCACTTATAGTGAGCAAGCCCATGGAAAATTGACTGGCATATAATATATGCATACAACTTGTGTGAAGTGCAGAATCTCTTCCTAGCTGATAATGGAACAAAAACAGACAGGTAAATATGGTGGGAGATATAGCGTCCCCAGAATAGTTGCAGAGGGCCACAAGAATAATGCTCAATTTTAAAATCCTTAACTATCACAATAAGTTCAGGAACCTAAAAGCAAAATACTGCAGATGCTGGAAATCTGAAATGAAAACAGAAAGTGCTGGAAATACTCAGCCGGTCTGGCAAAATCTGTGGAGAAAGACTCAGAGTTAACGTTTCAGTTCTGTGACCTTTCATCAGAATTGGCAAAGGTTAGAAATGTAATAGGTTTTAAGCAAGTTAAGCGGGGGTGGGGGGAGGCGGGGGGTGGGGGAAGAGAACAAAAGGGAAGGTGTGTGATAGGACAGAGGGCTGGAGAGATTAACTGACAAGGAGGGCATGGGGCAAAGGCAAAGAGAGTGTGCTAATGGTGTGGTGAAAGACAAAGCATTAGTGCAGAGAGAGTGTTAATGACAGAATAATGAACAGCCCTAGCCAAAAGCACAAACATGAAAAACGCAGTTTAAGGCAGGCACACAGTAAAAAAATGATAAAACAAAATAAAACAAAATAATAGTAATAAAGGGGTCAGTCATGCTCTGAAATTATTGAACTCAATGTTCAGTCCGGAATACTGTAGAGTTCCTAATTGGAAAATGAGATGCTGTTCCTCGAGCTTGCACTGATGTTCACTGGAACACTGCAGCAGGCCAAAAACTGAAATGTGGGCAAGACAGCGGGGGGAGGGGGTGGGGGGGGGAGCAGTTATTGAAATGGCAAGCCACCGGAAGCTCGGAGTCTTGCGGTCGGACTGAGTGGAGGTGTTCCACAAAGCGGTCACCCAATCTACGTTTGGTCTCCCCAATGTATAGGATACTGCATTGTGAGTAGCGAATACAGAATACTAAATTGAAAGAAGTACAAGTAAATCGCTGCTTCACCTGAAAGGAGTGTTTGGGGTCTTGAATGGTGAGGAGAGATGAGGTAAAAGGGCAGGTATTGCACCTCCTTCAATTGCGTGGGAAGGTGCCATGGGAAGGGGACGAGGTGTCGGGGGTAATGAAAGAGTGAACCAGGGTGTCGCGGAGGGAATGATCCCTTTGGAGTTTTGATGGGGAGAGGAAGGGAAGATGCGTTTGGTGGTTGCATCACGCTGGAGATGGTGGAAATGGTGAAGGATGATCCTTTGGATGTGGAGGCTGGTGGGGTGGAAAGTGAGAACAAGGGGAACCCTGTCGTGAGTCTAGGAGGGAGGGGAAGAGGTGAGGGCAGAAGTGCGGGAAACGGGTCAGACACGGTTGAGGCCCCTGTCAATCCCAGTCAGGGGTGGGGGGAATCCTCGGTTAAGGAAAAAGGAAGATATACAAGAAGCGCTGTTGTGGAAGATTGCAATATCAGAACAGATGCATCGGAGATGGAGAAATTGGGAGAATGGAATGGAGTCCTTACAGGAAGTAGTGTGTGATGAAGTGTATTTGAGGTAGCTGTGGGAGTCGGTGGGCCACAGGGTGATGTCCCTTTAAGATCTTAGTATGCTAATGAGCCAAGTACTAGGACACAGTCATGTGACTGCCAGCCAGTTTCACTCTAACTGTAACACCAAGAGGCAAGTCCTGTAAATAGTTAGCTCTGCACTGTATATACTTGTTAGCTGTAATAAACCTGTTTGAGATCTTCACCAACCTGAGCTCCACACATCTTTTTTTTTTAGATTAGAGATACAGCACTGAAACAGGCCCTTCGGCCCACCGAGTCTGTGCCGAACATCAACCACCCATTTATACTAATCCTACACTAATCCCTTATTCCTACCAAACATCCCCACCTATCCCTATATTTCCCTACCACCTACCTATACTAGTGACAATTTATAATGGCCAATTTACCTATCAACCTGCAAGTCTTTTGGCTTGTGGGAGGAAACCGGAGCACCCGGAGAAAACCCACGCAGACACAGGGAGAACTTGCAAACTCCACACAGGCAGTACCCGGAATCGAACCCGGGTCCCTGGAGCTGTGAGGCTGCGGTGCTAACCACTGCGCCACTGTGCCGCCCACTCATTTATATTGCATCAGACAACATAAAAAGCTTCTCATTACAGGTGTGTGCAGAGTGGTCTTAATTGGCCCTTTAATTAGCCTAATTGAATACACAAAGCTTGCGGGTAGGTAACCATCACTCCCCCGCCCCCTCCCCCCCCCCCCCCACCCCCCCACCACCCCAAAATCTGTCTCCATGAAAATTGCCCGGAGGCCGGACCATGGATGGAGGAATCAACCACCTCTGGTCCCACCTGTGCAACCAAATGAAAATCTGCCCCTAGATGTATGAAGGCAACATTATAATTTTGTGTATAGGAGACTGCAAATCCAATTTTTCAATGTTAGAATATTTTGAAATGCATTTTAAATGCCTCTTTGTGGTGGCATAACATTCTTTTGAACTGATACAGGTGCATTTTCAATAAGATGGTCCATGTCAAGGAATGTGAAAATTATCTAACCAATCGCTTACAAATCAACAGACTTTTTTCACATAATAGCCTGGAAAATTACTGTTGGAGATTTTAGCACTCAGATATTCAATGCTCTCAGTATGCTATTTTAGTGGAAATAGTAACCCATTCCTGCATTAAAATAGTGAACAGAGTGGACTGAAACTTAACGCCCAAAAACAGGGAGGTTGGGGTCATGTGAGATGTTAAAATGCAATACATCAGAAACAGGAACACAACCCACCTTGAACCCATTCACTTCCAGTTTTAACAGAGGCAGGATGACCAATCCACTCACCGCGGTTGGCCAGGCGTTCTCAGGCCTCAGAGGCACCAGGTATTAAAACCATAACCCTAAGAAAAGGAATTAAACTGTACGGACCACCCGGCATCGTCCTAGGCACTGGAAACAACAACAGCAAACCCAGCCCTGACAACCCTACAAAGTCCTCCTGACTAACATGTGGATGCTTGTGCCAAAATTGGGATAGCTGCCCCACAGATTAGTCAAGCAACAGCCTGACATAGTTATATTCATGGAATCATACCTTGCAGACAATGTCCCAGACACCACCATCACCATCTCTGGATATGTCCTGACCCACCGGCAGGATAGACCCACTAGAGGTGGGGGCTCAGCAATATACAGTCAGGAGAGAGTTGCCCTGGGAGTCCTCAACATTGAATCAGGAACCCATGAAGTCTCATAGCATCAGGTCAAACATGGGCAAGGAAATCTCCTGCTGATTACCACCTACTGCACCCCCCTCCCCTTCCCCCCTCGGCTGATGAATCAGTGCTTCTCCATGTTGAACACCAATTGGAAGAAGCACTGAGGGTAGCATGGGCACAGAATGTACTTTGGTTGGGGACTTCAATGTCTATCACAAAGAGTGGCTCGGTAGCACCACTATTGACCAAGCTGGCCGAGTCCGAAAGGACATAGCTGCTAGACTGGGTCTGCGGCAGGTGGTGAGGAAACCAACAAGAGGGAAAAACTTACTTGACCTCATCCTCACCAATCTACCTTTAGCAGATGACAGTATTGGTAGGAGTGACCACCGAACAGTCCTTGTGGAGATGAAGTCCCATCTTCATATTGAGGATACCCATCGTCATGTTGTGTGGCACTACCACCATGCTAAATGGGATAGATTTCGAACAGATCTGGCAGCTCAAAAGTGGGCATCCATGAGGCGCAGTCGGCCATCAGCAGAAGCAGAATTGTATTCAACCACAATCTGTAACCTCATGGCCCAGCAAATCCCCCACTTTACCACTGCCATCAAACCGGGGGACCAACCCTAGCACAATGAAGAGTGCAGGAGGGCATGCCAGGAGCAGCATCAGGCATACCTAAAAATGAGGTGTCAGCCTGGTGAAGCTACAACACAGGACTACTGGAATACCAAACAGTGGAAGCAACATGTGATAGACAGAGCTAAGCGATCCCATAACCATCGAATCAGATCTAAGCTCTGCAGTCCTGCCACATCATGAATGGTGGTGGACAATTAAACCACTGACAGGAGGAGGAGGCTCCACAAATATCCCCATCCTCAACGATGGGGGAGGCCAGCACATCAGTGCAAAAGACAAGGCTGAAGCATTTGCATCCGTCTTCAGCCAGAAGTGCTGAGTGGATAATTCATCTCGGCCACCTCCTGAAGGGGTCGTCGACAGTGCTATCAAGTGGCACTTGCACAGAATTAACCTGCTCACTAATTCTCAGTTTGTGTTCTGCCAGGGCCACTCAGCTCCTGACCTCTTTACAGCCTTGGTCCAAACATGGACAAAGGAGCTGAACCCAAGAGTTGAGGTGAGACTGACTGCCCTTGACATCAAGGCAACTTTTGACTGGGTATGGCATCAGGGAGCCCTAACAAAATTGAAGTCAATGGGAATTGGGGGAAAACTCTCTGCTGGTTGGAGTCATACTTAGCACAAGTGAAGATGGTTGTGGTTGTTGGAGGTCTATCATCTCAGTCCCAGGACATCACTGCAGGAGTTCCTTGGGTAGTGTCCTAGGCTCAAACCATCTTCAATTGCTTCATCAATGACCTTCCCTCCATCATAAGATCAGAAATGGGGATGTTCGCTGATGATTGCACAATGCTCATCACTATTCACAACTGCTCAGATACTGAAGCAGCCCATGTCCATATGCAGCAAGACCTGGACAATATTCAGGCTTGGGCTGATAAGTGGCAAGTAACATTCGCGCCAGACAATTGCCAGGCAATGACCATCTCAATCACGAGAGAATCTAACCATCTCCCCTTGATGTTCAATGGCATTACCATTGCTGAATCCCCCACTATCAACATCCTGGGGGCTTACCATTGACCAGAAACTCAACTGGGCCAGCCACATAAATACTGTTGCTACAAGAGCAGGTCAGAGGCTAGGAATTCTCTGGTGCATAATTCACCTCCTGTCTCCCCAATGCCCGTGTACCATTTCCAAGGCACAAACCAGGAGTGTGATGGAATACTATCCCCTTGCATGGGTGGGTGCAGCTCCAACAACACTCAAGAAGCTCAACACCATCCAGGACAAAGCAGCCTGCTTGATTTGCACCTCATCCACCACCTTCCTTCACTTCCTTCACCACCGATGCACAGTGGCAGCAGTGTGTACCATCTGCAAGATGCACTGCAGCAACTCACCAAGGCTCCTTTGACAGCACCTTCCAAACCCGTGACCTCTACCACGTAGAAGGACAAGGGTAGCAAATGCATGGGACCACCACCACCTGAAAGTTCCCATCCAAGCCACACATCATGCTGACTTGGAACTTTCACTATTGCTCGGTCAAAATCCTGGAACTCCCTTCCTAACAGCACTGTTGATGGACCTACACCCCAACGACTGCAGCAGTTCAACAAGGCAGCTCGCCTCCACCTTCCTAAGGGCAATTACAGATGGGCAATAAAATGCTGGCCTTGCTAGTGACACCCACATCCCATGAACAAATTTTTAAAAAGCACTACTTGTGGACCAGGAGCAGCAGAGTTTTTCCTTCAGGCCTAACAAGCTACCCAGTAAATCAACTCTACTGCCCCCAACATCCCCTCCAATCCCTGCCACCATCTGTCTGCTCTACTATATCGCTGATCATTATCAGACTCCACCCAGCCACCATCCGACCTCCCCTTGTGATCCAAAACCACCACCATGATCTGAACAGTACTCCCCACCCCTGAAATCTTTATCACACCTCCAATATACCTACCTGTTCTTGTAGGCTTCGGCCCTGTGAAGCAGGCTTCCAAAGCTTGCAAGGCCTCCAGCTTGTCAATCAGGCTGCCTCTGGGTGGGAGTACCAATCAAAGGTGCTCTGCAATTAAATTCTGCAGGATGTTCAGGAAACCCATTCTCCCAGATTTTCCCACCCCATAACAGCTGTCTACCCCCATAGAACTCGCCTCCACGTTAAAATCCAGGCCAGTGTTTCCTCCTTCTATCCTTCCTCATCTAACTCTATCAGCATAACTCTCTATTCCCTTTTCTCTCATATCCTTATCTAGCTTCCCTTAAATGTATCTATGCCAATTGCCTCCCTGTGGTAGCAAGTTCCACATTCTCACCTTCTTCTTCTTTGCCCTCCTTGTCTCGAGAGACAATGGGTAAGCGCCTGGAGGTGGTCAGTGGTTTGTGAAGCAACGCCTGGAATGGCTATAAAAGCCAATTCGAGAGTGACAGGCTCTTCCACAGGTGCTGCAGATAAAATTGGCTGTCAAGGCTGTTACACAGTTGGCTCTCTCCTGCGCTTCTGTCTTTTTTCCTGCCAACTGCTAAGTCTCTTCGACTCGCCACACTTCAGCCCCGCCTTTATAGCTGTCCGCCAGCTCTGGCGATCACTGGCAACTGACTCCCACGACTTGTGATCAATATCACAGGACTTCATGTCGCGTATACAGACGTCTTTAAACCGGATACATGGACGGCTGGTGAGTCTGATACCAGTGATGAGCTCGCTGTACAATGTGTCCTTGGGGATCCTGCCATCTTCCATGCGGCTCACATGGCCAAGCCATCTCAAGCACCGCTGGCTCAAAAGGGTGTATATGCTGGGGATGTTGGCCGCCTCGAGGACTTCTGTGTTGGAGATACGGTCCCACTCTATGGCTAAAGCCTATTTGAGTTCGTGGTCACTATTTTACATTGAAGGCCTTGAGTTTTGTTCTTCCCACAAGTGGAAACACTTTGTATTGAATCTATCAAAATGCTTCATATATTTAAAAACCTCTGGTAGGTCACCCCTCAGCTTTATGTTTTTAGAGAAAAGAGTCCCATATTGTCCATCTTTTCTGATACATATAACCTTGCATTTCTGGTATCTTCCTTGAAAACCTTTTTTGTCCTCTCTCCGGTGACTCTATACCATTTCTTTAACTTGGCAACCAGTAATTTATGTACTAATATTGCTGACAGTCATTTTTAGGCACTTAAGGCGCAGGAACCAACTGGACCATTAGCCAGTTCACATCCTTCCTCAGCTGCAGAGCTTAGGGATTCAGACTGTATGGGCCTGCTTACAAACAAAAGTTTTTGTCTAACCATAATTGATTTTTGGAGTCATTTGACTCTTTCCAAAATATCTTACAAGATCTATTGATTGGGATGAAATGCACAGCTGTAACTGTACAGTTGTGCAGAAAGGCTTCTCAGCACTGCCAGCACACCATAAGTGCATGGCAAATCCATTGGCATCTGCATCAGAGGTCCTAAGCATAGCGGGAGTATTTCTTCTGAACATTCACAAATGTATATGGAAGTTTTGGACTCAAATGTACAACAGGCCCTCTTTTCAGACATTAAGATGCTGGGCCATCTCAAGCTTAATTGCCATCTTTGCTGTCTTCAGTACATACTGATATGGGTCACACTGACAGAGTGTCTAGGAGCAGGGATATGGAAGGCATGTGACTTGGTGAGATTGCTGTCTTACAGGGCATGTCCCATCTTGCCCATCTTTCCCTCCTGCCAAAGTGACAATAGAATTGCTAGAAAATGGGCAGAAGCAGCCAGCCATAGCAGCAGTGGACATGATGGGACCAGTTATGGGACCAAGTCATGATCCTGTACAAGGCACAGGGACTCCTCAGTCCCAAGTGACTACAACAAACATCAGCAATCAGACTTCTTACTTATTCATTCTTATTGGGAAAATATTTTAAAGATGTGTTCAGATAGGATGACTAAGACAATACTGTGCACTTTCACCAAGGAGAAGCTTTAGGCCAGGAACACTAACCCACATACTTATATCACTAATAGGGAAATAAATAGGTAGCACCTCATCTTGGCTTTCTAGCGAGTTTCCCTCTGAATGTGCAGAATAAAATAACAAATTATAGGGTCGAGGGTCAACAGGCAGGTATGGACACAGGAACTCAAAAGTCATACAGGAACTAGAGACCATATAAACATATAAATTGGAGTAGTGAAAAGAGTCACTTTGAATGTGTGAGACCACCCACTTTGGACCTGATGAACATAGATTTTCTCAATTGGGAGAAGTAAGGAAAAGCTGTTAGTGACACCTCTGAAGTGGCAAAACTCATATCATATCAGATGTGTACCTGATGCTGTCCAGGCACGGGAAATTGCACCCCTAAATTGAATTTCTGTAGCCATTGTATGCTGTAAAATAGGTCCAATTTCACCCTGCACAAGAAATTAGGAACTGTGGATGAGCAGAAACCTAATGCTTTTAGTGATTCTGTACTTGGACAGGCCTTCCCTTTTGTTCTTTCCTCTCCACCTCCTTATCCTTGCCTGTGTACCTGCTTAAAATCTGTTACATTTCTAACTTTTTCTAGTTTTGATGAAAGGTCATTGACCTGAAACATTGGGCTGGATTTTACCAGCCCTTTGGGGCAGGCTGAGAGGTGGGAAGGCTGGCAAAATGGTGTGGAAAGGCAGAAAATGGTGTGCCCTTCATTTTCCCACTGCCACTGGAGTTTAGTTACTAGTGGTGTACCGCAAGGATCTGTTTTGGGGCCACTGCTGTTTGTCATTTTTATAAATGACCTGGAAGAGGGTGTAGAAGGGAGGGTTAGTAAATTTGCGGATGACACGAAGGTCGGTGGAGTTGTGGATAGTGCCGAAGGATGTTGTAGGTTACAGAGGGACATAGATAGGCTGCAGAGCTGGGCTGAGAGATGGCAAATGGAGTTTAATGCGGAAAAGTGTGAGGTGATTCACTTTGGAAGGAGTAACAGGAATGCAGAGTACTGGGCTAATGGGAAGATTCTTGGTAGTGTAGATGAACAGAGAGATCTTGGTGTCCAGGTACAGAAATCCCTAAAAGTTGCTACCCAGGTTAATAGGGCTGTTAAGAAGGCATATGGTGTGTTAGCTTTTATTAGTAGGGGGATCGAGTTTCGGAGCCACGAGGTCATGCTGCAGCTGTACAAAACTCTGGTGAGGCCGCACCTGGAGTATTGCGTGCAGTTCTGGTCACCGCATTATAGGAAGGATGTGGAAGGTTTGGAAAGGGTGCAGAGGAAATTTACTAGGATGTTGCCTGGTATGGAGGGAAGGTCTTACGAGGGAAGGCTGAGGGACTTGAGGTTGTTTTCGTTGGAGAGAAGGAGGTGGAGAGGTGACTTAATAAAGACATATAAGATAATCAGAGGGTTAGATAGGGTGGATAGTGAGAGTCTTTTTCCTCGGATGGTGATGGCAAACACGAGGGAACATAGCTTTAAGTTGAGGGGTGATAGATATAGGACAGATGTTAGAGGTAGTTTCTTTACTCAGAGAGTAGTAGGGGCGTGGAACGCCCTGCCTGCAACAGTAGTAGACTCGCCAACTTTAAGGGCATTTAAGTGGTCATTGGATAGACATATGGATGAAGATGGAATAATGTAGGTCAGATGGTTTCACAGGTCGGCGCAACATCGAGGGCCGAAGGGCCTGTACTGCGCTGTAATGTTCTAATTCTAAATTCTAATTCTAATTCCATGTAATTTTGCCAGTAAAGGAAAAGATAGCAGATGGCCTGCCGGCCCAGAGCCTAGTTGAGTCACTTAAGTGTTGCAGAGAGAAGTCGGAGAAATGGCACTGACCACTGAAGCGGGTCCACCCTCCACTTTTGGCCCCGTCAGCAGGACATCTGCCACCTACATAAAATCCAGTCCATTAATTCTGTTTCTCTCTCCACAGATGCTGCCTGTTCAGCTGTGTGTTACCAGTAATTTCTGTTTTTATTTGAGATTTCCAGCAGTATTTTGCTTTTGTCTTAATTTTATATTGCATCTGAAGAGCAGAACATGATAATGCAGCCTAGATTATGGTGAAGTCTTGGAGAGGAGCTTGAACCACAACCCTCTGACTCAGAAGGAACATTACTACAAAGCAAACCAGGCAAACAACTTAACAAGGAAAGGATAAGGATGGAGAAGATCATAAATTTTATCCAGCAAATGTTCATATTAATAGAAATAAATTGCACATTAGCAATTTCCTGTTATTTGAGAAGAGATTTTCTACAGAGGGCTACTGGCTTTTTTCTATTTTAAAACAAATGTGCACATTATTTCTCGAGGTGCAGATTTTTTTATAGATGAAGGTATATAGGATTCCAGTTCATGAAAAGTTCAACACAATTCCATTGTGCTTCCCACATGTGGCTGCAATAATGTTACAGGTGATAGGGAAGAACAAGGATAACAGGGTTGTGAGACTAACAGAGATACTAGGAAAAGAAAAGAACAGCAATGGGCCGACCAGGAGCATGACCCCAAACTCTACAACAATTCTCTCCGATTCCACCTAGATCCTAACCATTGCCTCTGCCTTTCCAATCCGAAGTCCCACTGGTGCTCCCACACACCCTTCTGGTAGTTTGCAGTCTAATGCCCCAGCTTTGCCATGCTAAGTGGTCACAGGCCAAATTTCCCCTGTTCCATGGCCCACCCCACACCTGAGTACTACCAAACTGAATTCTAAACTCCATCTGCTATTATTACTCACAGAACCAAGCCTTTGTCCACTTTCTTTCTAGACCTGGTCTCCAGTGGAACCTGTTTTCAGTTTACTAAACCCAGATGACATTGCCCCTTCCCATTTCTTCGCTGTTCCAAATCCCACACCCACTTCATCCAAATCTGAATCCCCAGGCCCCCTTTTCTCATTCATTTATCTGGCATCTGAAATGATACATGTCGTCTACCAGTTTACCATGTCGTACATAAGGAGAAGATACATCCATTAAGTCAATAGAAATGAAACTCAGGAGAGATGTATAATAGGCAGCTTATTATGATGTGTCCCATTTTACACTTTCACTTAAAGTCAAAATGACCTACAATAAAGCCATTGCACTTCATAACATATTTGTTTCTAATCACAATCTCTAATGGATTATTTTCAAATGGAAAGTCTTCAGCATGCAACCAAAGAGCAAACAAAAAAGATCTCAATCTGTTCTGTTCTTTGCTTCAGTTTATTATCCCCTTGTCTTTCTGCATTTTTCTAATATTTTTAATTGACCACAGATCATACTATAGGCCCACACACATATAATTAGAGGCAGAAGAATGTTTTGAAACTACAGGCAGGGATTTTCAACAATATATTGGCATTGTTTACAAAATAATAACTTGAATATTTGCACACGTCAGCAAGATTTTGATCATAATGTGGGCATAAAATCTACACCATGCATTTTCATATAATGAATGAGAAAGTGTATTTGGTGGAAATATTTCTGTGAAAAATATACCTAACGAGTGTATTCATTGCTCCAGAGATCAGAAGCACTCAATCAATGCAAGATGAAAATGTGATAGTTTACAATACTATGAACATTCCAGTTTTCATGATGCTGTAATTGGGGAAAGAATACTAATTGATATACATTAATTGAATATCTCTTCCTATTTAGGTCACACACTGCTGGCAAGCACACAAATGGTTCCACGCATTCAGCATACAGAATGATGCTCCATACCTTGAAGATCGCGTTGTGAGGTAAGGCAGTAGCTGTGTTTCTTGATGCAGCTGGCGCTCCATCACTGAAGTGTTTATAAGTGGGAGTGAGATTAGTCAGTTGTTCTTCCTTATTGGAGCAATCAACAAGTGAACAACTGACTCCTCTGATGTTCCTGTGGGTGTCTGGAATGGCTTTGTACCATAAAATTTGAGTGCAGTAATGATCTTTATTGCAACTGGTTTTGCAATGTGGATGGTTGACTCACTACAAGTGATCATGGACCAAGTAGCAGACCTCAGTCACAGCCTCTTTGCTTGGTCTGAGCCTAGACACACTGCTCCTCAATGCGATTCAGATATTGTGGCAACATCTGAGCCTGGTGTATTTTATTCTTTATACCTCTTTCTCCTCGAGCTGTTGCTGCACTATGACAGAAACAGCAAAAGCTGCTGCACACAGATTGATGAATGAAACTCTGGGGAGTCATTTTGACTTTGAGTAAAATCTGCATTGTCGATTCAGTCACCTGTTATACATCTCTCCCAATTTTGTTTCCATTCGCTACAAAATTCTTGCCCTAATGTTCAATTCACTTTTGTCAGCGCTGTGGTGAAAATTAGAAATCTTGCTCTTTCTTCGTATCGAACATCTTTATTAGGTTAATTTTCATGAACATATTTTAGCAATGTGGCAATGCACACCAAGAAGAAACATTTGTTACCACATTATCGCCTGTGTGTTGTGACTGGCTGTTCTTTGTTATTCTAGCTAATGAAAACGGAGTTTCACAACATCACCCAAAGCCATCATTTTGATAGGTTGCAGCTAAATAGGGTTAATAACACTTCTGTGCAAAAGGGGAAATATGGCTGTTAGTCTTGAGCATTTACTGAAAAATCAATCAGCTCGTGAGTTAGACTTCACCCGGTCATTTAATTTTGTTCATAGATAGACAATCAAAAGGAAGTGATTTGAATGTCTAAGACAGCATGAATGAATGGTAATAATCCCCATTTCTAACTTGGCCACCCTATAATAATACTGCGGAATACATTAATAAACTCAGGAAGATATTAATTAACTTGCAGAATGGGAATGAGATTGGCAAATGAAGTTCAACATAGATAAGTGGTACATTTTGTTAGGAATAATAAGGAGCCACATACACCTTGGAAAATAAGAAGGCTAAATTGGATAGCCCTCAGAAATGGGTCCAGGGATTACGATGTGATTAACCTGCACCCATTGATGGAAATGCAGGTCGTATGACAATTTTGTGCTGCCTGCTCATTATAATAATTTCTGTGTGCAGCCAGTGCTAATTGTGCTGTTCATTGGCCACACGCATCAGCAGGGGGACCAAATTTGTAACTTTTTAGCAATCACTTGAAGCTAGCCGACACCTCTTGAAAGAGAGATGCATTGTTCCTGGAGCAGCTGTTGGGAGTCATGAAGGAAGTGATTCTGTCCTGGAAAATAGTGATAAATGACATAACATGGGAAAATGCGGCCTCCAAGGTTTTCAGATGCTGCACTCGAGTTCTTGGTGGAGGAAGTGGAAAGGAGGAGAGATGTCTTGTATCCTCAGGGGAGCAGGAGGCCCTCCAGACACATGGTCAAAAGGCAGTAGGAGCAGATAGCCATATAGGTCAATACGAGGAGTTAAGCCCCGAGGAGCTGAACATAGTGCTGCAAGAAGCTCATTGGCCTCACACGCATGGTCAAGGACAGTGAATGTATCTTTAAATGCCATATCCTACCAACTGCACAACTAGCCTCAGACACTGCTCAATGCAACACACCCCCACCACTTACTTACCAACAATCCCTGTCAATTGGGACTCGTACTTCACATTCATATACATCACCTCACCCTCACATACTTAACACTGCTGTACGCCGAACACCCACACCTTATAGCTTGCACATGCTGCCAGTTATTCAGACAGATCACCTAAAATGGTTGCATGACACTCATTGACACACTTCCGTCTCTGCTTGCAGGACAAGTTGACTCACAACAAGAGGTAGCAGGAGCTAACCAAAGGGTAAGAGACAGATCTGCATATCTTCATCCCCATGGAGGAGCTATTGCGGGCTATTATTGGAATGGTCATTCCTGAGGACATGCTGAAGGCAGGGCTGAGACCATCAAAGATGAGGGTATCCTCCTTTATAATCCTCCTTTTTACATCCCACAATCTCTTCTGATTTACAAGCTACTAATGGTATAAGGATGCACCTCTTACACACACCCACCCCCTCCAGGCCACCACTCTCCAACTGCTCAGCACAACCTTACTTTTATACCTTTTTCCTTTCAGATACCCAAAAGGTACAACCTGGTCAGCCAGTGGAGGTACACCAAGAATAAAATGATGATGAAGACACAACGTTGTCACTTGATTTCACACTTGCAGTCATCATCTCACATGCTGACACTGTGCATTCCTTAGAGGATAGATTAGATGCAGGATCTGCACATGGTGAGAGATCGGGCACAAGTGTGCTGCAGCCAGAGCCGGGAGCAAGGATAAGTACGGATGCCAGCTTGCTGGAGAGTGAGGTTGCACATGGGTTCTGCTGCAGAGGACTCAGATGAAGACTTTGATGGGCCAGGCTATACAAGAAGGCTGGTGGGTGTACCCACAAAATATTTGATGCATTGGGAAGACTGCCAGAAAGCCCGCGTTCAATGTCAAGGAGCATGAAGGTGTCCAGTACCAACTTGGCATTGGGCTTTGTGTAGAGCTTGGAGCCCATCCTTTCCAGCATGGAACTGGTGGCCAGATCCATCAATACACTTGTGAACCAACCATGGTGCAGCATCTGATGGCTGATGTTGCAAGTGGCGGAAGCTTTGTTTCAGCACGCCAATGTTCTGCTCTAACACATTTCTTGTGTTAACATGGCTTTCCTTGTATGCACGATGCGCATATGTGTTTGGGTTGCGTACGGGAGTCATGAGCCAAGTTATCAGTGGATAACCCTCATTGCCCAGTAGCTAACCTTTGCATTTGGCAAATGCAGCTGACACAGCGACAATCGAGGCCACTGACAGTCAGAGGCCCATGCTGAGCCCCAGGCTGATGACAGTCCTCTGATGTTGGCCACATGGAACCTGCTGGAGTAGCAGCGAAAGGTAAGACAGTGAGGGGACTCAGTGAGAGGAGGCATTTGCCTGAGTGAGACATTGCCAGAGTGAAGATGGATATTTGGTGCACATGGTAAGTTCTGGTCAGTTTTTGGCCAGCTTAAATTTTAGAATAAAAGTCGAGCTTTAAAATCTGCTGGTTAGGTAAATAGCCTTGTTAAACAAGAAGCAGCCAGCATTAGAAGTTATCGGTCAATCAGTTGAAAATAGTTAGGTTCAATAGGCGATAATTAGTGTAGCAGAAGCTGAGCTAGTGAGTCATCAGAATCCCTTTATCGAACAGACCAGTTCTTTGCTGAATGCAGTAAGGGGATGCAGTGAGAGGATACATTTGCTTGAGTGAAGCTGGAAATTTGGTACATGTGGGAATTGAGTGCAGAGGGAGAAAGAGGGGTTCCTTTTCCTATCTTTTTTTAGCCTCCAGCAGCTGGTTAGCCTTCCCTTGACTCCAAGGTAGGTGAGAGGTTGGTGAGTGTTTTATTGTTTATCTTTCAAAACTCAGGTAATTTTATGAATTGTAAGATTTTATTTACCAATACTAGTTAAGCTTAGTAGATTGGGAAACAGCGAGAGAGTTCATTAGGAAAGTAATAAAAGTAAATTAACTAATAGCATAAGTAATAATAGCAGGACAGGTGTTATGTTGCAGCTGTGGTATGTGGGAGCTTTTGGATGCCAAGGCGATCCAGGAGAAACACGTCTGCAGAAAGTGTAAGCAGCTAGATGAATTCTGGATATGGATTATTGATCTGGAAGTCAAACTGCAAACACTGCGCAACATCAGGGAGGGGGAGAAATACCTGGACATTTTGTTTCAGATGATGGTCACACCTCTTAGAACAGGGTCATCTGTTTTGGTCACTGGTGAGGGACAGGAGAAGGTGACTGTGAGTGAGGCAGGTAAAGGGACAGAGCAGACAGTAGTGGAGGAGCCTGAGACTTTGCAAATGTCAGACAGGTTTGAGGTGCTCTCAACCTGTGTGGACGAAAGCAAGGCCTGCAAGGTGGATGAGCAGACTGGCCACGGCACTGTCATACAGGAAGCCATTCAAGTGGGGGGAGCAAAAGGGAATGTAGTGGTAGTCAGGGATAGTATAGTGAGGGGGATGACACTGTTCTGTGCAGCCGAGAGCATGAGTCCAGAAGACTGTGTTGTCTACCTGGTGCCAGGGTTTGGGACATCTGCTCAGGGCTGGGCAGGAACTTGGAGGGGGAGGGGGAGGATCCAGTTGTTGTTGTCTATGTAGGTACCAATGACATAGATAGGTCTAGGAAAGAGGTTCTCCTTAGACAGTATGAGGAGCTAGGCACCAAATTGAAGAGCAGAACCTCAAGGGTAATAATCTCTGGATTATTACCTGAGCCACTTGCCAATTGGCAGAGGGCACATAAAATTAGTGAAATGGATACATTGCTCAAAGACTGGTATGGCAGAAGTGGGTTTCAGTTCGTGGGGCACTGGCACTAGTACTGGGGAAAGTTGGGATGGTCTGCACCTGAACCGTGCTGGGACCAGTGTTCTTCAAATCTTATAACGAGGGAAGTAGAAAGGGCTTTAAATTAAATGGGGTGGTAGGGGGGGGGTGTGGTTAGTGGGTGAGGGATCAAGCCTCGGGAAGATGAAACAAACCAAGGTGCAGAGGCAAGCCAGGTGAGCAGAATAGTAGTATGGGAAATGAAGGTCACAGAATGGCAGGAAGGGACAGAGAGAAAACACCTAAGAACACACCAACAGTCAAGACAAGATGTTACAAAGATAACAAAAAGACAAAACCAAAGGCTCTGTATCTGAATGCACGTAGCATTCATAACAAAGTAGACGAACTGATAGCGCACATTGAATTAATAACTATGATCCGATAGCCATTACGGAGACATGACTGTAGGATGACAAGGACTGTGTCCTGAATATTGAGGGGTATATGACATTCAAGAAGAATAGGAAGCTAGGTTAAGGTGGAGGGGTAGCCCTGTTAATCAAGGGTGGCATTGGTGCAATAGTTAGAGATGACCTTGGTTCAGGAGATCAGGTTGTAGAATTAGTTTGTGTGGAGATGAGGAATAGTAGGGGAAAGAAATCACTAGTGGGAGTGGTCTACAAGTCATCTAACAGTAAATACAATGTAGGACAAAGTATACAAGAAATATTGGGTGCTTGAGACAAAGGGATGACAATAATCATGGGGTAAAAGAGGAGGGGGCATTGCAATATTAGTTAAGGAGTCAGCTACTGCAGTAAGGAGAGATGATATCTTGGAGGGGGCATCAAATGAAGCTTTATGGGTAGAGTTTAGGAATAAAAAAGGGACAGCCGCATTGCTAGGTGTTTATTATAGACCCCCAGATAGTCAGCGGGAAATTGAGGAGCAAATGTGTGCGCAATTCGCAGAGGTGTGCAAAAATAATAATAGGGTAATTATATTAGGTGATTTCAACTTTCCCAACATTAATTGGGATAGTCGTCGTGTTAAGGGCTCAGATGGAGTGGAGTTCTTAAAATGTATACAGGAGAACTTTTTAGCTCAATATGTAGAGGACCCAACTAGGGAGGGTGCAGTGCTGGACCTAATTCTGGGGAATGAAGCCGGACAGGTGGTTGATGTGTTGATGGGGGAGCATTTTGGTGATCGTGACCACAACGTGGTACAATTTAAGCTTGTTATGGAAAGAGAAATAGACAAGTTGCAAAAAAAGGTTTTGGATTGGGGGAGAGCGAATTTTAGTAAAATAAGGCAGGATCTAGCCAAGGTGGACTGGAAAGAGTTACTTGTCGGGAAATATACAGAACAGCAGTGGGGGGCATTCAAAAAGGAAATGGGGAGGGTACAGGCCCAACATGTTCCCTCTAGGATAACAGGTAGGAGCAACAAGCCCAGAGAACCATGGATGACCAGAAACATTCAGGGTACGATGAGAAGGAAAAGAGAGGCTTTTAGCAAATACAAGGAGAGAAAATCCAAGGAAGCATTAGTGGAGTACAAAAAGTGTAGGATGGAGCTTAAGAAAGCAATTAGGAGAGCAAAGAGGGGATGTGAGAAAGCTCTCGCTGGTAAAAGTAGGGAAAATCCCAAGGTATTCTATAAGTATATCAATAGGAAGAGGATAACCAGGGAAAGAGTAGGACCCATTAGGGGCCAAGGGGGAAATCTGTGGGTAGAGCCAGAGGATATTGGTAGGGTGGTGAATGAATACTTCACATCTGTCTTCACCCAAGAGAATGAGGATGTAGATATGGAACTCAGAGAGAGAGACTGTGAGGTTCTTGAGCAAATTGTCATAGGGAGTGACAAGGTACTGGAGGTTTTGGCAGGCTTAAAAGTAGACAAATCTCCAGGTCCGGACGATTTGTGTCACAGGATGCTGTGGGAGGCGAGGGTGAAGATTGCAGGGGCTCTGACCCTAATTTTTAATTCCTCTCTGGTCACGGGGGAGGTGCCAGAGGACTGGAAAACAGCTAATGTGGTCCCACTATTTAAGAAAGATTGTAGAGATAAGCCAGGGAACTATAGACCAATGAATCTCACGTCAATGGTAGGGAAACTATTGGAGAAAATTCTGAAGGAGAGAATCTGTCTCCACTTGGAGAGGCAAAATTTGATTAGGAATAGTCAGCATGGCTTTGTCAGAGGGAAGTCATGCCTAACAAATTTGATTGAATTTTTTGAGCATGTGACCAGGTGTGTAGATGAGAGTAGTGCAGTTGATGTAGTTTACATGGATTTCAGCAAAGCCTTTGACAAGCTCCCACATGGGAGACTTATCAAGAAAACAAATGCACATGGGATACAGGGTAACTTGATAATTCAAAATTGGCTTAGCTATAGGAGACAGAGAGTGATGACAGAGACGGCTGTTCTAATGACTGGAAGCCAATGTCCAGTGGCGTACCACAGGGATCTGTGCTGGGTCCCCTATTGTTTGCCATTTATATAAACGACATAGATGACTATGTGGGGGGTAGGATCAGTAAGTTCGCGGATGACACAAAGATTGGCCGAGTGGTTAACAGTGAGGTTGAGTGTCTTGGGTTACAGGAAGATATAGTCGGGATGGTCAAATGGGCAGAAAAGTGGCAGATGGAATTTAACCCTGAAAAGTGTGAGGTGATACACTTTGGAAGGAGTAATGTGACATGGAAGTATTCAATGAATGGCCTGACACTGGGAAGTTCCGAGGAACAAAGGGACCTTGGCGTATTTGTCCATAGATCTCTGAAGGCAGAAGGGCAGGTAATAGGGTGGTGCAAAAGGCATATGGGACACTTGCCTTTATCAATCGAAGCATAGATTACAAAAGCAGGGAGGTTATGTTGGAGTTGTATAGAACTTTGGTAAGGCCACAGCTGGAGTACTGTGTGCAGTTCTGGTCACCACATTATAGGAAGGATGTGATTGCACCGGAGGGGGTGCAGAGGCGATTCACCAGGATGGTGCCTGGGATGGAACATTTAAGCTGTGAAGAGAGGTTGGATAGGCTTGGGTTGTTTTCGCTGGAGCAGAGAAGACTGAGGGGTGACCTGATCGAGGTGTACAAGATTATGAGGGGCATGGGCAGGGTGGATAGAGAGCAGCTGTTCCCCTTCGTTGAAGGGTCAGTTACAAGGGGACACAAGTTTAAGGTGAGGGGCAGGAGGTTTAAGGGGGATTTGAGGAAGAACGTTTTTACCCAGAGGGTGGTGACGGTCTGGAATGCACTGCCTGGGAGGGTGGTAGAGGCGGGTTGCCTCACATCCTTTAAAAAGTACCTGGATGAGCACTTGGCACGTCATAACATTCAAGGCTATGGGCCAAGTGCTGGCAAATGGGATTAGGTAGACATGTCAGATGTCTTTAATGCATCGGTGCAGACTCGATGGGCCAAAGGGCCTCTTCTGCACTGTGATTCTGATTCTGATTCTGATTTTAATCTGCATATAAACTGGAAAAATCAGATTGGCAATAGTAGCCTGGATGAGGAGTTCATAGAATGCTTTTGAGATAGTTTCTTCGAGCAGCATGTTCTGGAACCAACCAGAGAGCAGGTTATAGTAGACTTGTTATTGAGTAATGTGACAGTATTAATTAATGACCTCAGAGTGAAGGCACCTCCAGTTGGCAGTGACCACAATATAATTGAATTTTACATCCAGTCTGAAAGAGAGCAGAGTGAGTCTAAGACTAGTATTTTAAACCTAAATAAGGGCAACTATGTGGGCATGAAAGCTGAACTAGCTGAAGTGAACAGGGTTACTAGGCTAGGAGATAGATCAATAGAGAAGCAGTGGCAGACATTTAAGGGGATATTTCAGAATACTCAGGATAAGTATATTCCTACTGCAAAGAAAAATTCTCAGGGTAGGACCCACCATCCGTGGTTAACTAATGAAGTTAAGAAAAGCATCAAACTTAAGGAAAAAGCATATAATGTTGCAAAGATGAGTGGCAGGTCAGATGATTAGTCAGAATATAAAGAACTGCAGAGAATGACTAAAAGGTTAATCAGGAGAAAGAAATTAGAGTATGAGAGGAAGATAGCTAGAAATGTAAAAACGGATAGAAAGAGTTTCTACAGGTATTTGAAAAGGAAAACAGTGAGTAAAGTGAGTGTTGGTCCTCAAGAGAGTGATAATGGGGAGTTAATAGTAGATAATAAGGAAATGGCGGATGCAATGAACAAATATTTTGCTTCTGTCTTCACTATAGAGGATACAAAAAACATTCCAGTAAAAGTTATAAATCAGTAGGTGGAAGGAAGAGAGGAACTTGGGGTGATTACAATCACCAGGGATGCGGTACTGAGCAAACTGATGGAGATGCAGGCTGACAAGTCCCCGGTCCTGATGGTCTTCATCCTAGGGTATTAAAAGAGGTGGCTAATGAGGTAGTAGATGTGTTGGTGTTAATTTTTCAAAACTCGCGAGATTCTGGAAAGGTTCCAGACTGGAAAGTAGCAAAAGTGATGGAAACCAAAACTGCCAAATGGAAACATAAATTTTGTCATCGGGACACTGCTTGAATCTTTTACTGGACACTACAAATAACTTTTTTAAAAGAGAAAAGCAGAACTGAACAGCTAAAAAGATGATCGCACATTAACATTCTGAGAAGGCAAGGGCTGGCTGAGAGACAGCTGAATAGAGAGACAATGGGAGTGCTCCCAGATTCAAATAGTGAGACTGGTTTTGTCAATAGGGGTAATCAAAAGTCACCGACACCCTTTTGACTTTGTAAGAGCCAAACTCCACCCCCCACCGATTATGTCTGAAAGACTCTAAATTCCAACACCTCGCCAGGAACTGTGGTTTCAAACAAAGAGATGGTCACATGACCTACCTGCTCGGGTAAGGCTGAGTTTCTTTGAATTGTGCCTCAGAGTGAACAAAAGACTGCAATAGGACTGGCAGAGAAAAGTCTCTCTCTGTCTCCCTCACCAGCAAAGTCCAAGGGAAACCATGGTGGCAGTTTTTTAAACCTCAAGACTACTGAACTTTACAGGTGACCGCCATGGAGACAGCTGAAACCTACCTTCAGCCTTCTGGTACCAGAGAAGCAAGCATGAAATTGTACATGTGGCCACAACAAGGAGTCCCAGACTTTATCTTCAATTAAGGACATTACACCAAGGACACGAAGGACAGTCAGTATCTGTATTCCATTTATTGCCAACTCTACTTCAACCTCCCAATTCTTTCTTTCTTTCTGTATCTATTTATATGTGTGTGTGTGCCTCTTGTGTGCAAGTGAGTGTGGATGCATCGCGTATTTTAGTGATTTTAACCAGGTTAGAGTGATAAGGTTAATAAACTTCCATCTTTCTTATTTAAACTCAAGGAAACCTGTCTGATTCTTTAATTTGCAATTGCAATTAGAGTGCAGTGAACAAGGGCTCACTGAGGTGGTAAGCTAAAATCACTGGGTTTTAAAAGATAAACCCTGTTATGGCCAAACCAGAGAAGGGGCAAGAGGAGAGCCTGAGACCCCTTCGCCATCTGGTCATCACACAAATATAACCCCTCTATTCAAGAAAGTGGGGGGCGGGGGGGGGAGAAGGCAGGAAACAGGTAACTATCGGCTGGTTAGCTTGACTGTCGTGGGAAGGTGTTAGAATCAATCATTAAGGAGGCTATAGCTGGGCACTTAAAAAAACTCAAGGTAATCGGGAATAGTCAACATGGTTTTGTGAAATGGAAATCATGTTGAACCAATTTATTGGAGTTCTTTGAAATAGCAATGTGCTCTGTGGATAAAGGAAAGCCTGTTGATGTACTGTACTTGGATTTCCAGAAGGCATTTGACAAGGTGCCTCATAAAAGTACAAAGTAGGAGCTCATGGTGTAGGGGCTAACATATTAGCATGGATAGAAGATTGGCTGGCTGGCAGAAAACAGAGAGTATGCACAAATGAACCCTTTTCTGATTGGCAGGATGTGACGAGTGGAGTCCCGCAGGGGTCTGTGCTGGGGCCTCAACTTTTTACAATTTATATCAATGACATAGATGAGGTGAGTGATGGCATGGTAGCTAAATTTGCAGATGACACAAAGATAGGTAGGAAAGTATGTTGTGAAGAAGACATAAGGAGGTTGCAGACTGATATAGATAGGTTGAGTGAGTGGGCAAAAATTTGGCAGATGGAGTATAATGTGGGAACATGTGAAGTTGTTCACTTTGGCAGGAAGAATAAAAAAGCAGAGTATTACTTAAACGAAGAAAGACTGCAGAATTCTGAGGTGCAGAGGGATCTAGGTGTTCTAGTGCATGAGTCACAAAAAGTTAGCATGCAGGTACAGCAAGTAATAAAGAAGGTTAATGGAATGCTATCCAGGATCGGCAGCTAAATGTTCCAGGCTTTAGAAGCTTCAGGCGGGATAGAGGGGGATGTAAAAGGGGTGGGGGAGTTGCATTACTGGTTAAGGAGAATATCACAGCTGTACTGCGGGAGGACACCTCAGAGGGGTCATGCAGCGAAGAAATATGGGTGGAGCTCAGGAATAGGAAGGGTGCAGTCACGATGTTGGAGGTTTACTACAGGCCTCCCAACAGCCAGCGGGAGGTAGAGGAGCAGATATGTAGACAGATTTCGGAAAGATGTAAAGGTAACAGGGTTGTGGTGGTGGGTGATTTTAACTTCCCCTATATTGTCTGGGACTCACTTAGCGCTAGGGCTTGGATGGGCAAGAATTTGTGAGGAGCATCCAGGAGGGCTTCTTGAAACAGTATGTAGATAGTCCAACTAGGGATGGGGCCATTCTGGACCTGGTATTGGGGAATGAGCCCGGCCAGGTGGTCGAACTTTCAGTGGGGGAGCATTTCAGGAGCAGTGACCATAATTCCATAAGTTTTAAGGTACTTGTGGATAAGGATAAGAGTAGTCCTCGGGTGAAGGTGCTAAATTGGGGGAAGGCTAATTATAACAATATTAGGCAGGAACTGAAGAATTTAGATTGGGGGTGGCTGTTTGAGGGTAAATCAACATCTGACATGTGGGAGTCTTTCAAACGTCAGCTGATTAGAATCCAGGACCAGCATGTTCCTGTGAGGAAGAAAGACAAGTTTGGCAAGTTTCGGGAAGCCTGGATAACACGGGATATTGTGAGCCTAGTCAAAAAGAAAAAGGAAGCATTTGTAAGGGCTGGAAGGCTAGGAACAGATGAAGCACTTGAGGAATATAAAGACAGTAGGAAGGAACTTAAGCAAGGAGTTAGGAGGGCTAAAAGGGGTCATGAAAAGTCATTGGCAAACAGGATTAAGGAAAATCCCAAGGCTTTTTATACATATATAAAGAGCAAGAGGGTAACCAGGGAAAGGGTTGGCCCACTCAAGGACAGAGATGGGAATCTATTTGTGGAGCCAGAAGAAATGGGCGAGGTGCTAAATGAGTACTTTGCATCAGTATTCACCAAAGAGAAGGACTTGGTGGATGATGAGCCAAGATAGTCTCAGTCATCTCATTATCAAAAAGGAGGAGGTGTTGGGTGTCTTGCAAAGCATTAAGGTAGATAAGTCCCCAGGGCCTGATGGGATCTACCCTGGAATACTGAGGGAGGCAAGGGAAGAAATTGCTGGGGCCTTGACAGAAATCTTTGCATCCTCATTGGCTACAGGTGAGGTCCCAGAGGACTGGAGAATAGCCAATGTTGTGCCTTTGTTTAAGAAGGGTGGCAAGGATAATCCAGGAAATTATAGGCCGGAGCCTTACATCAGTGGTAGGGAAACTATTAGAGAGGATTCTGCGGGACAGGATTTACTCCCATATGGAAACAGACGAACATATTAGTGAGAGACAGCATGGTTTTGTGAAGGGGAGGTCGTGTCTTACTAATTTGATTGAGTTTTATGAGGAAGTGACTAAGATGATTGATGAAGGAAGGGCGGTGGATGTTATCTATATGGACTTTAGTAAAGCCTTTGTCAAGGTCCCGCATGGCAGACTGGTACAAAAGGTGAAGTCACACGGGATCAGAGGTGAGCTGGCAAGATGGATACAGAACTGGCTCGGTCATAGAAGACAGAGGGTAACTGTGGATGGGTGTTTTTCTGAATGGAGGAATGTGACTGGTGGTGTTCTGCAGGGATCAGTGCTGGGACGTTTGCTGTTTGTAGTATATATAAATGATTTGGAGAAAAATGTAGCTGGTCTGATTAGTAAGTTTGCAGACGACACAAAGGTTGGTGGAGTTGCGGATAATGATGAGAATTGTCAGAGGATACAGCAGGATATAGATCGGTTGGAGACTTGGGCGGAGAAATGGCAGATGGAGTTTAATCCGGACAAATGTGAGGTAATGCATTTTGGAAGGTCTAATGCAGGTGGGAAGTATACAGTAAATGGCAGAACCCTTAGGAGTATTGACAGGCAGAGAGATCTGGCTGTACAGGTCCACAGGTCACTGAAAGTGGCAACGCAGGTGGATAAGGTAGTCAAGAAGGCATACGGCATGCTTGCCTTCATTGGTCGGGGCATAGAGTATAAAAATTGGCAAGTCATGTTGCAGCTGTACAGAACCTTAGTTAGGCCACACTTAGAATATTGCGTGCAATTCTGGTCGCCACACTACCAGAAGGACGTGGAGGCTTTGGAGAGGGTACAGAGGAGGTTTACCAGGATGTTGCCTGGTCTGGAGGGCATTAGCTATGAGGAGAGGTTGGAAAAACTCAGATTGTTTTCACTGGAATGACGGAGGTGGAGGGGCGACATGATAGAGGTTTGCAAAGTTATGAGTGGCATGGTCAGAGTGGATAGTCAGAAGCTTTTTCCCAGGGTGGAAGAGTCAGTTACGATCGGCGCAGGCTTGGAGGGCCGAATGGCCAGTTCCTGTGCTGTACTGTTCTTTGTTCTTTTGTTCTTTGTTATTACGAGAGGAATTGAAAATAAAAGTAAGGATGTTATATTTCAGTTATACAGGGCATTGTACAGCATTACACAGGACATCTCGAATACTATGTGCAGTTTTGGTCTCCTTATTTAAGGAAGAATGCAAATGCATTGCAGGCAGTTCAGAGGAGGTTTACTAGATTGATACCTGGAATGAGCGCGTTGTCTTATGAGGAAAGGTTGGACAGATTGGGCCTGTTTTCAGTGGAGTTTAGAAGAGTGAGGGGAGAGTTGATTGAAGTATATTTGATCCTGAAAGGTCTTGACAAAGTGGATGTGGAAAGGATGTTTTCTCTTGTTGGGGGCACTATTTTAAAATTAGAAGTCACCCTTTTAGGACAGAGATGAGGAGAATTTTTTTCTCTCAGAGGGCTGTGCGACTTTGGAACTCCCTGCCTCAAAAGGTGGTGAAGGGAGAGTCATTGAATATTTTTAAAGCGGAGGTAGATAGATTCTTGTTAGGCAAGGGAATCAAAGGTTATTGGGGGTAGATGGGAATGTGGAATTCAAGACACAAACAGATCACCCATGATCTTATTGAATGGCAGAGCAGGCTAGAGGGGCCGAATGGCCAACTTCTCCTAATTTCGTTCATAGGTTCGTAATATCTGGCGGAGATGCCCGAGGCTATGTGTAGGCATGCGCGGACAATGGAGGAGTTCATTCATGCCATGAGTTCTGCCATGTCTCAGACATGTGAGCACATGACTTCCTCCATCGAGAGGTTGGTGACCCTCATGGAGAGCCAGATCCAGTAGACCAGTCAGTGGATGCTGGAGATGAGTACAGACCTACATACCATAGCCTTGTCCATGAGCTCAATGGAGCAGTGGAAAGGCGAGAGGGGGACGAGGTGCCTGGATGGAATTTCCTCCAGACGTGTGCCCATCTCAGGTAAATGGGGAGGTTCAAGTGTGCCTTGCAAGGGAGGAGGAGCGGCTGCCTTCCGGATCTGGGGGCTCCTCTCAGGATGTTCTGAGTGTGAACGGCGGCTCCTCAGCCCTTCTGCCAGTGACCACATTGACCCAGTAGCCATGGCGACAGAGGGAAATCCTGCACCTGTGCTAGAGCCCCTCAGCAAGCCGGGACCCTCTGGGTTTCAGGCAGCCAGCGGACAGCCGCCAAAGTCATTCCAGGCTATAGGACAGTGTGCTCAATAGCCTGCATTCGCTCCAGCTGCAAACGCAGGGGTCACACCTCATAGAAGCATTCATAAGTGAGTTAAGAAGAGCACTTAGACGCACTGGGAGTTCATGGTTGTGTAGATTTGTCATATGTGAACAGTTGATAATGTGGTCCAATATTGTATGTCACAGTTACTGATGTGGATCATTTATAGATTCATCGCTGTCTTGTCAGATGTCACCTATACCCTTTCACCTGTAATGAGCTCCCATGTAGGTTGTGTTTGGCCAGCTTCTCAGGTATGTCAGAACGCGTGATGAAGCTGGGCGCTGGGTAATGGAGAGCGATTTGAGAAAGGTGATATCCGGCCGAAGTGGATGTGAGTTTTTATTAGTCATTGAAAGGGCATCATGGTTATCGGAAGCCGTTGTGAATAAGATTGTCCGGAGCCTCCCTTATGCATCTCTCGATGCCCCTTGCCTTGAGTGCAAGGGAATGATCATCCTGTCCACCTCTTCTGCCCCCTCCTCCACATGCTCCTCATCAGATGAGGAGTGATGCTGAATTATATCCTCCTGCTGAAAGGCCTCTCCTCTGTGCAGTGTTAGGTTGTGCAGAGCACAGTCGATCACGATGATAATGGAGATCCTCTCTGGGGCATACTGCAGGGCTCCATCAGATTGGTTGAGGCAACTGAATCTCCTCTTCAGCAGCCCAGTGGCCTGTTTAATGGTCACTTGTGTGGACCCATGGCAGAAATTATACCTTTCCTTGGCTGCACTGCAAGGGTTCCTCACCAGCATCAGTAGCCATATTTTCAATGGGTATCCCTTGTCCCCAGGTATCCATCCCTGAAGATGAGCAGGGGTGCTGGAACAGCTGTGGCACCTGGGATTGTTGAAGTCTGTACATTTCATGGCTGTTCCCAGGGAACCGGGCACACACCGGCAGGAAATGCTTTCGGTGGTTGCAGACAAGTTGAACGTTGATGCAATGGAAGCCCTTTCTGTTGATAAAGGCTGCTGACTGCTTTGTAGGAGCCTTGATTGCCACATGGATGCAGTCAATGACACGTTGCATTTGGGACAATCCAGTGATGGCACTGAAGCCGATGGACCTTTCTGCCTGGCTGGCAAGGTCAGTGCAGTCATGCACATAGTCGCCGGCCCTCTTAAACATGGCATTGGTCGCCTCCTTGACGCAGTGATGAGCTGCTGGCTGGGAGACCCGACACACGTCTCCAGTGGATCGCTGGAAAGAACCAGATGTGCAAAAATTCAGTGCAACACTAGCAGCATGGCACACAAGTCGGTGATGACCTCCGTTGATAGCCGCAGTCTTTGTTGACACTGTTGCTCCGACATCTGCAGGTAGTTTAGACGAGTCCGGTACACTTTCGGCTACATGCTGCTATCCACTATGCGCCCTTCTGTGGCTTGCCCAGCAGGAGGCTGCTCTCTTGCTGCTCCTTTGTCAGCTGCAGTGGTGCCTTTGGAGCTTGATTCTCCCTCCCACTGTACTGCTCCTCCTCCACACAGGGGTGCAGGAAGACTGGGTGTATGAGTCCCACTGCCGTTGGTCTCTCCCTTTCTTGTGCACTGCCCTTGTAGTCAACCTCCCCTGGGACCTTGTCCATGTCAATCCCCTTTCGTCCAGCGGCAATGACCCTCTGCATAGCTTGGTGAGAGGCCACCAGCACAATCTGCTCCCACTGTTCCTGTGACCCCAACAGCAGAGTCCCACTGCACCTGGGAGACCAACAGCAAAGTACTGTCCCACTGCTCCTGTGAGTCCAACGGCAGAGTACTGTCCCACTGCTCCTGTGAGCCCCATGGCAGATTACTGTCCCACTGCTCCTGTGTGCCCCACGACAGAGTACTGTTCCACTGCTCCTGTGAGCCCCACGGCAGAGTACTGTCCCACTGCTCCTGTGTGCCCCACAGCAGAGTACTGTTCCACTGCTCCTGTGAGCCCCATGGCAGAGTACTGTCCCACTGCTTCTGTGAGCCCCATGGCAGAGTACTGTCCCACTGCTCCTGTGAGCCCCATGGCAGAGTACTGTCCCACTGCTCCTGTGAGCCCCACGGCAGAGTACTGTCCCACTGCTCCTGTCAGCCGCACGGCAGAGTATTGTTCCACTGCTCCTGTGAGCCCCACAGCAGAGTACTGTCCCACTGCTCCTGTGAGCCCCACGGCAGAGTACTGTCCCACTGCTCCTGTGAGCCCCATGGCAGAGTATTGTCCCACTGCTCCTGTCAGCCCCATGGCAGAGTACTGTCCCACTGCTCCAGTGAGCCCCACGGCAGACTATTGTCCCACTGCTCCTGTGAGTCCCGCGGCAGTGTACTGTCCCACTGCTCCTGTGAGCCCCATGGCAGAGTATTGTCCCACTGTTCCTGTCAGCCCCATGGCAGAGTATTGTCCCACTGTTCCTGTGAGCCCCATGGCAGAGTATTGTCCCACTGTTCCTGTGAGCCCCATGGCAGAGTACTGTCCCACTGCTCCTGTGAGCCCCATGGCAGAGTATTGTCCCACTGCTCCTGTGAGCCCCACGGCAGACTATTGTCCCACTGCTCCTGTGAGCCCCGCGGCAGAGTACTGTCCCACTGCTCCTGTGAGCCCATGGCAGAGTATTGTCCCACTGCTCCTGTGAGCCCCATGGCAGAGTACTGTCCCACTGCTCCTGTGAGCCCCATGGCAGAGTATTGTCCCACTGCTCCTGTGAGCCGCTCTGCATCCTTCTCCAGTCTTCCATGCCCAAAGCCCGCCCCCAGACTACAGTGGTGCCCCTGCTGGTTCATGCTGCTCCCTCCCTCCCTCTCTGCTGCTCCTCCTCAATGGGAGCCTTGAAACCAGGGTGAATAAGACCCATGAGAGTTTGCCATTCCCTGAGTGCAAGGCCTTCAAAGCAAACAACCCCCGCCCCCCCCCCTTCCCCTCACTTGTGACCTCTGATCTCCAGGGTCTGCCTGCCTGGCCCTGGCACATCAATAATTTTTCTGCTGGACCTTTGAGGGCACCTCAACATAGAGGTGCCCCAACTTTCCCTTGCAGCCCCAGCAATAGCCAGCTCTATTGGTGGCACGGATGACCCTCTGATGGGACCGGCAGCTCAGAGTAACTCTTAATTGGCTGCAACAGGTAAAATTGCTGCCGTGGTCCTGCTGTTCACCTGCACAGGTACGGGACACGTATTTATTTCCAATGTTGGGCCAATAAAACACTGGCCTCTATGTAATACTATGTAATTTTAATGCTTATTTCGGCATATTTCAAACAGAAACAAGGAATCATGAACTAAGTAAAGCAATATTATATCCCTAGTGTTTTAATTAGTTCTCTTTATTTCTATCTGAGTATCAAGTGTACTGGAATATTTAGTAAACTACCAAGTTTTCATCCTGCATTTATGGTGCTGTTCAGTTGGCACAGTCTTTGCCGGGAATGCTTGCACAGATGAGATGGCCAGCTCCATTGCAAAACAATTAAATAGTTCAGGAACACAGCTGCAGCATGGACTGTGCCCTCCAAATATTTTCCATTCTCATGCAATTAAAGGCTGTAAAACACATAGTATAAAAGAAAAACTAAAACAGCTAACTTGGAAAACTAGTAAAGGTTGATCACAAGTTTCAAAAAGAGCTGAAAAGGAATGATTGGGGAAATTGTCAACGCCCATTCAAAACGCATGTGACATCAGTGGATCAGGTTCATCAGCACTCGAAGCCAATGTTGGGCCATTTCAAAGAGAAAAGACTTGCATTTACATAGCACAATTCACGTCCACCAGATGTCTCAAAGCAGTTACAGCCAATGAAGTACTTTTTGATGTTTTTTCCCTGTTGTAATACACAAAACATGGCAGTCAGTATGTGCGTAGCAAACTCCTACAAACAGCAATGTAATAATGACCAAATAATCTGTTCTTGTGATGTTGATTGAGGGATAAGTATTGACCAGGAGACTGGGGATAACCCCCCTGCTCTTCTTCGAAATAGTACCATGGAATCTTTTACATCCACCTGAGCAAACAGATGAGGCCTCAGTTTAATGTCTCATCCAAAAGACAGAATCTCTGATTCTTCTTCTTCGGCAGTCCCTTGGGATCAAGGATGACTTGCTTCCATTCAGTTTGATGGGTTCCGAGATGGCTGATAAGACCAATGTGTGATCTGCAGATTCTGCCACATGAGGGTCAAGTGGTGCTTGAAGGGTCAGGTAGATGAGTAGTTTGGAGGTTTGTGCGCTCCCTCAGATGCCTCAACTTCGCCTCCACATGTTTCCGATGAAGAGTCTCCAGGTGTATGATGTCTGAAAGATGGCACTTCCGACAGTGAGTGCTCCCTCAGTACTGCACTGGAGTGTCAGCCTTCATTTTTGTGTTCAAGTTCTAGAGTGGTGACTTGAACCCAGAACCTTGTGACTCAGAGATGAGAGAGCTACCAATTGAGCCACAGCTGACATGTCAGCTGGCATTTTCATCTGAATGTAGCTGGAAAGCTGCAAGCATCAAACAAGCACTTAGCTGAAGTCACTGATTGAATTGGAACATAAGAAATAGGAGCAGGAGCAGGCCATTCGGCCTGTTGAGCTTGCTCCGCCATTCCATAAGATCATGGTTGTGGCCTTAACTCCACTTTCCTGTCTGCCCCCCAATAAGCTTAACTCCCTTTTGGATCACAAATCTGTCTAACTCAGCCTTGAATATAGTCAATGACTCAGCCTCCAAAGCTCGCTGGGGAAGAGAATTCCAAACACTAATGACCCTCTGAGAGAAGGACTTCCTCCTCATCTCCATCTTATATGGGAGACCCCTTAATTTGAAACTGTGCCTCTCCATCATAAGTTCAGAAGTGAAGATGTTCACTAATGATTGCACAGTGTTCAGCTCCATTCACAGCTCCTCAGATTACATATTTAAACACCCTCCCTTGCAAAGCAGGGAGCCATGCTGTGGGCACATTTTGAGGCCTTGGCTAACCAAGGAATGGCTTAGGTTCCTCCCCCTCTTTTCCTCTGCCTATTGTCCATGTCTTCAGGTGGGCAGTGTTTGAAAATCACGCCCTATAGCCTATAAATATGTAATATAGTAATTACACTGAGTGTAGTGGGGGGACATTGGGTTGTAACACAAGCTGCTAATCTACCAGATTATAACTCTGTCCCCTTTTTTACGGACATTAGCTATTGGTAATAATTTTGTTGTTTCCATTTACACCTCCTCTAGACCCATCTTTTGTCTTTTTACGAGAGTAAAATACTGTGAATGCTGGATATCAGAAATAAAAGCAGAAAATGATGGAAATGCTCAACAGATCAGGCACCATCTGTGGAGTGAGAAACAAAGTTAACATTTCAGGTCAATGACAATTCATTCAAATAATTTTTTTGACGAAGGGTCACCAGCCTGAAATGATAGTTGTCCCATTACCTTCTCCCTTGTCTTGTCCCTTTTGTCATTCAATCTCTCCTACCTTCCACCTGAAACCAGACCTTCCTTTTTGTTCTTTCCTCACCTCCCTGCTTTCCTTGCCTCTTTATTTGGTGAAATCCTGTTCCATCTCTAACTTTTTTCACCCATCACCCTTGTGCTCGCAGACCTACATTGGCACCTGGTTAAGAAATGCCTCAATTTTAAAATTCTCATCCTTGCTTTCAAAGCCCTCCATGGCCTCGCCTCTGCCTGTCTCTATAATCTTCTCCAGCCCTACAAACCTCTAAGATATCTGCGTTCCTCTAATTCAGGACGCTTGACCACCCTGATTTCAATCATTCCACCATAGGCAAGCTTGCCTTCAGCCGCCTAAGCTCTGGAATTCCCTCCCGAAACCTCTTCACATCCCTTCCTTCTTTTCCTCCTTTAAAATGCTCCTTAAACCTTACCTGTTTGACCAAGCTTTTGGTCATCTGCCCTAATATTTTATGTGGCTTGATGTTAAATTTTTTTTCATAATGCTCCGATGAAGCACCTTTGAATGTTTTATTACATTTAAGGCACTATATAAATACAAGTTGTTGTTTTTCCAGTTCTTATGAAAGGTCATTGACCCGAAACGTTGGGTTAAATTTTATGGGGCCTGCAAGAGCGGGCTGGGAGGCAGGAGCGGGCGGGGGGCTGGAAAATGGCGAGGGAGGGTGGGGATGGTGTGCTCGTTGTCTTCCCACCGCCCTTCTGCCACCATGACATTCTGACAATGGTGGGGAAGGTGGAGGATGGCCCTCCTGCCCAGAAGCCAATTATGCTACTTTATTGGCCAATTAAAGGCCTCTTCCTGCCACCACTGGCATTTTACCAGCAGCGGGGGGGCCCTCTGCCACCCTCTGGTGGCCTTCCCACGGGCTGGTGGGAGGGGGTGCCTCGTAAGTGGGCAGTCTGTGGTGCCTGTTAGGCAGGCCCCAGCAACCACAAGCCCCACATACCTTGCTGAGAGGCCTATGTCCATTGATGAGTCTTGCAGCTGGGTGCAGTCCCAGCAGTGGCCATCACTTCCAATGGAGCTATTGGGACTGAACAGCTGTTGGCCCTCCGATCGAGAATTCTGATGAAAAGTGACAGACCTGAAACATAACTCTGTTTTTCTCTCCACAGATGCTGCCTGACGTGCTGAGTATTTCCAGCACTTTTCACAGAATCACAGAATCACAGAATAATGCAGTGCAGAAGAGGCCCTTTGGCCCATCGAGTCTGCACCGATGCATTAAAGACATCTGACCTGTCTACCTAATCCCATTTGCCAGCACTTGGCCCATAGCCTTGAATGTTATGACGTGCCAAGTGCTCATCCAGGTACTTTTTAAAGGATGTGAGGCAACCCGCCTCTACCACCCTCCCAGGCAGTGCATTCCAGACCGTCACCACCCTCTGGGTAAAAACGTTCTTCCTCAAATCCCCCTTAAACCTCCTGCCCCTCACCTTAAACTTGTGTCCCCTTGTAACTGACCCTTCAATGAAGGGGAACAGCTGCTCCCTATCCACCCTGCCCATGCCCCTCATAATCTTGTACACCTCGATCAGGTCACCCCTCAGTCTTTTCTGCTCCAGCGAAAACAACCCATGCCCATCCAACCTCTCTTCATAGCTTAAATGTTCCATCCCATGCAACATCCTGGTGAATCGCCTCTGCACCCCCTCCAGTGCAATCACATCCTTCCTATAATGTGGTGTCCAGAACTGCACACAGTACTCCAGCTGTGGCCTTACCAAAGTTCTATACAACTCCAACATAACCTCCCTGCTTTTGTAATCTATGCTTCGATTGATAAAGGCAAGTGTCCCATATGCCTTTTTCACCACCCTATTAACCTGCCCTTCTGCCTTCAGAGATCTATGGACAAACACGCCAAGGTCCCTTTGTTCCTCAGAACTTCCCAGTGTCAGGCCATTCATTGAATACTTCCGTGTCACATTACACCCTCCAAAGTGTATCACCTCACACTTTTCAGGGTTAAATTCCATCTGCCACTTTTCTGCCCATTTGACCATCCCGACTATATCTTCCTGTAACCCAAGACACTCAACCTCACTGTTAACCACTCGGCCAATCTTTGTGTCATCCGCGAACTTACTGATCCTACCCCCCACATAGTCATCTATGTTGTTTATATAAATGACAAACAATAGGGGACCCAGCACAGATCCCTGTGGTACGCCACTGGACACTGGCTTCCAGTCACTAGAACAGCCGTCTGTCATCACCCTCTGTCTCCTACAGCTAAGCCAATTTTGAATCCACCTTACCAAGTTACCCTGTATCCCATGTGCATTTGCTGTTTCAGATTGTTTCAGATTTCCAGCATCTGCAGTATTTTGCTTTCACACAATAATGTGACATTGTTTATTGGTTTGAAACCAGGTTACAGCCCTAACTTACCTGCATCTTTCCCTCAATCATTTAAAATTAGAAGAATAAAAATATTGTCACAATCCTTTTCATCAAATGTATTTTAACTCACTTTGTACACCATCCCTTTCAGGCAGGTTTTGTTTGATTTGTAAAGTATTTGCTGAATCATCACAAATAGATATAATGTGGTGCCACGCAAAAGCCACTGTATATTTGAATAATCTACAGCTTAGGCCCTGTGACTCCCTGTTCCTTGGCTTTGTCTGACACTCACATGTGTCCAGAGTGCTGAAGGTGCTCAATCATGTTTAGTGCCTTACTGTGGAAACCACTGAAACTCAGGAGGAGAAAGGTACTAACAAAGATGCATAGACAATTACTTCTTTTTATTTAGCTTCCCTGAACTGGGGCAATTTTTGCTGATAGTTTTGAAAATTGAGCTGCTGGACATTATTCATAAAATGAGAGTCAAGGATGCTGTGAAATTAAATAAATGAAAACAAATGGTAACAAAGATCTATAGTAATAGTAATCATTTTAGGCTAAATAAATATGTCATGCAAGAAAAAATTGCTTTTAATTGGTAGTTTAGATTACTGTTCTCCAAAAATAAAGATTACCAAGAGCAAAATTGTTTTAGTGCAGGGTGATCCTCCGTGTTGCTTTGAAAGGGAACAAAATAGTCAGATGAAAATTATTTTCATATTAAACATTAAATATTTAACACACATAACTGAAATTTGATTCACTTTATTTCCAAACAAAAGGCCTATTGTGATTACAAAGACATAATGGCCTGGATTTTGCAGTTGTAACGACAGCAAAACTATCAGCATTTGCTGACAGCAACTTCTGGTATCTGCACATGTGCAATTAGATGTTGAAATCTAGAAGCTGCTGTCAGCGATTCCCCACTCCTCTGGAGGGTGCGCTGTTGAAGTTGTCACAGCTGGAAAGCATCTACATATCACAGAATTGACATGAACTTCCACTTTTACACTATTATTCTTGGTGTAAAGACCATTGAAAAACATTTTCCTTTGTTGAATGAGGTGTAACAGGGTTTTTAAAGGCATACTAAGTCATAATTACTGCTAAACAACCTCTCTGGCCCTGAAAAAAAAATTGTGGAATGTAAAATTCTTCCACTCCGTGATCCACAGGGGAGGGTCAATCCTGGAGGTAGGTGAGGGGGTTGGTCCAATGCCAGATACCAGAGTCTGGGTGGGGGGTTGGTCCAATGCCAGATACCAGAGTCTGGGTGGGGTGTCAAAGATCCATGGGGAGGGATCAGAGGCCTGTGGAGGGCATCAGATGCCTTGGGGGAGGAATCAAATTCCTGGGGGGGAGGTATTGGAGGCCTGGGGTACATCAGATGCCTGGGGTTGGGGGGGCTTCAGAGGCCTGAGGGGACAAGAGACCTTGGGGATAGTTCAGAGGTCTCGGCCGGAGGTCAGAGGTATCAGAGGCCTGGGGGTTGTTGGAATACTTAGGGCGAGGTCGGAGGTCTCATAAGGAAGGTTGGGGGGTGGTGAGGCAGGCACACAGGATTCAGCAGGTAAATAAAGAGGTACATCTCCTGAATCTTTGGATTATTACCTGAGCCACATGCAAATTGGCATCAGGCAAATAAGATTGGAGAAATTAATGCGTGGCTCAAAGACTGGTGTGGTAGAAGTAGGTTCCGGTTCGTGGGGCACTGACTCCAGTACTGGTGAAAGTGATGGCTGTACCGTTAGGATGGTCTACACCTGAACTGTGCTGGGGCTGGTGTTCTAGCGAGCCACATAACTAGGGAATTAGAGAGGGTTTTAAACTGAATAGTGGGGGCAAGGGATCAAATTTGGGAAGATATGGTAAATCAAGGAATAGAGACAAGGCAAGAGAGAAAGGTATTAATATGGTAAATGATAAACAGACTGTGACAGGTAGGGACAGAGCATACAAATCTAAGAGTAAATCAACAGATAAGGCTAGAGGTTACAAAAATTATAAAAGGACAAAACTGAAGGCTCTGTATCTGAATGCATGTAGCATTCAAAACAAAACAGATGAACTGAGAGCACAAATAGGGAATAAATAAGTACAATCTGATAGCCATTACAAAAACATGGCTGCAGGACGACATAGATTGGGACCTGAATATTGAAGGGTATATGGCATTTAGGAAGGACAGGAAGCTAGGAAAAGGTGGAGGGGTAGCTCTGTTAATTAATGATGGTATTAGCACAATAGAGAGGGATGACCTAAGTTCAGGAGACCAGGATGTAGAAGCAGTTTGGGTAGAGATGAGAAATCATAAAGGCAAGAGGTCACTTGTGGGAGTGGTGTGCAGGCCACCTAACGTTAACCACACTGTAGGACTGGGTATAAAGAAAGAAATAATGACAGCTTGTCAGAAAGGTACAGTGATAATTATGGGGGATTTTAACCTACATATAGACTGGAAAAATCAGATGGGCAGAGGTAGCCTAGATGAGGAGTACATAGAAGGTTGTCGGGATAATTTCTTGGAACAATACGTTCTGGAGCCAACCAGAGAGCAAGCTATACTAGACCTGGTATTGTGCAACAGGATAGGATTAATTAATGATCTCATAGTTAAGGCACCCCTCGGTAGCAGCGATCATAATATGAATGAATTTTACATTCAGTTTGAGGGAGAGAAGAGTGGGTCTAAGACTAGTATTTTAAACTTAAATAAGGGCAATTATGAGGGCATGAAAGCAGAGCTAGCTAAAGTGAACTGGCAAATTAGGTTAAGGGATAGGTCAATAGAGATGCAGTGGCAGACATTTAAGGGGTTATTTCAGAATACACAGAATAGATACATTTCAACGAGAAAGAAAAATTCCAACGGTGGGTCCCGCCATCTGTGGTTAACTAAAACATTTAAAGATAGTATCCTACTTAAAGAAAAAGTATATAATTGTGCAAAGATGGGAGGCAGGTAAGAAAATTGGACAGAATATAAAAAACAGCAAAGAATGACTAAAAGATTGATAAGGAAGGTAAAATTAGAATACGAGAGAAGGCTAGCTAGAAATATTAAGACAGAAAGTAACTTTCTATTGATATTTAAAAAAGAAAAGAGTTAACAAAGTGAGTGTTGGTCCTATAGAAAGTGAGTCTGGGGAACTAATAATGGATAATAAGGAGATGGCAGGTGAAATGAACTGGTATTTTGAATCGGTCTTCACTATTGAGGATACAAGTAACATCCCAGTATTAGCTGTAAGTCAGGAAATGGAAGGGACGGAGGAACTCAAGAAAATTACAATCACCAGGGAAGTGGTACTGAACAAATTGTTGGATCTGCAGGCTGACAAGTCCCCGGGTCCCGATGGACTTCATCCTAGGCTGTTAAAAGAAGTGGCGAGTGAGATAATTGATGTGTTAGTTTTAATTTTCCAAAATTCCCTAGATTCAGGGAAGGTTCCATTAGATTGGAAAATAGCGAATGTAACTCCTTTATTAAAAAAGGGAGGGAGACAGAAAGCAGGAAACTACAGGTCAGTTAGCTTAACATCTGTCATAGGGAAAATGTTAGAAACTATTATTAAAGATGGTATAGCAGGGCACTTAGAAAAATTCAAGGTAATCAGGCAGAGTCAAGATGGTTTTGTGAAAAGAAAATCATATTTAACCGATTTATTGGAGTTCTTTGAGGGAGTTACATGTGCTGCGGATAAAGAGGAACTGGGTAGATATATTGTACTTAGATTTCCAGAAGGCATTTGATAAGGTGCCACATCAAAGTTTATTACAGAAAATAAAAGCTCGTGGTGCAGGGGGTAACATATTGGCATGGAAAGAAGATTGGCTAGCTAACAGGAAACAGAGAGGAGGCATAAATGGGTCATTTTCTGGTTGGCAAGATGTAACGAATGGTATGCCACAGGGATCTGTGCTGGGGCCTCAACCTTTTACAATTTATATAAATGACTTAGATGAAGGGACTGTATGGTTGTTAAATTTGCTGATAACACAAAGATAGGTAGGAGAGTAACTTGTGAAGACGACATAAGGGGGCTACAAAGGGATATAGATAGGTTAAGTGAGTGGGCAAAGACCTGGAAAATGGAGTATAATGTCGGAAAGTGTGAAATTGTCCACTTTGACAGGAAGAATAAAAAAGAAAAATGTTATCTAAATGGTGAGAAATTGCAGAACTCTGAGATACAGAGGGATCTGGGTGTCCTAGTGCATGAATTGCAAAAGGTTAGTATGCAGATACAGCACATAATTAGGAAAGCTAATAGAATGTTATTGTTTATCACGAGGGGAATTGAATACAAAAGTCGGGAGGTTATGCTTCAGCTATACAGGGCATTGGTGAGACCATTGCTGGAGTACTGTGTACAGTACTGGTCTTATTTAAGGAAGGGTGTAAATGCATTGGAGGCAGTAGAGAGAAGGTTTACTAGACTAATATCTGGAATGGGCGGGCTGTCTTATGAGGAAAGATTGGACATGCTAGGCTTGTATCTGCTGGAATTTAGAAGAGTAAGAGGCGACTTGATTGAAACATATTAGATCCTGAGAGGTCTTGACAGGGTGGATGTGGAAAGGATGTGGGAGAATCCAAAACTAGGGATCACTGTTTAAAAATAAGGTGTTGCCCATTTAAGACAGCGATGAGGAGAATTTTTTTTCTCTCAGAGGGTCATGAGTCTTTGGAATTCTCTTCCTCAAAAGGTGGCAGAAGCAGAGTCTTTGAATATTTTTAAGGCAGAGGTAGATAGATTCTTGATAAGCAAGGGGGTGGAAGGTTATCGGGGGTAAGTGGAAATGTGGAATAATCAGTTCAGCCATGAACTTATTGAATGGCGGAGCAGACACGAAGGGTCTAGTGGCCTACTCCTGCTCCTAGTTCGTATGTTTGTATGTACGTATGTTCATATGTTTAAAGGAGACAGAGTCTGTAAAGTGCCTTCTACAATATCAACATTCATATCACCTCAAGTTGCAACACTGCACCTAACTGGAAGCTAGGCAAGTGCAGTACCCCTTGGCAAGTTCTGTATCTTTGCTTCGGAAGCATCCTCATCATGATACCTCATTCCTTGAGCAGTGCAAGATGAAATAAAGCATTACATAAAGATTAGAAGGTACCACAGCCATGTTGGCAGCACCACATTCTAAAATGTCACAAAGCATTTCTGTGTGTCCTGACATTCCTATGTAGCAAAGACCATGGAAAACTGGTTTCACAGGCTGGAAGTCAGCAGAGAGCTGTGCCATCTGTTGCACAACTTTTTTCAGCCAACCTACATGACTGTCAGTAATGAGAAAGGTACCCACACACTCAATTTTCTTGGCTTTGCCTCCTACCAATCTAATGTATGTGTCTTCTACACTATGAGCTATTATGCTGCTCACAGGCAAATTGACAAGGATTTCACAGGCTGGTGGTGGCTCTGTCCATTGACCAGAAATTTGGGGGCAACCCCGTCTTGGCAGATTCTGGGAGTCCTGATTGGATTTGATGTGCATCAAACAATTAACTGCCTGGAGTTGAGGCTCCCATCCCTATTAGGGACTTGATCCCGCATCTAAGACCTGCCCGACCAATTGGAGGGCTGGCAGCTCTTCAGTCCCTGCAGCGCCATTGGGAGCGGTAGCCACTGCTGGGACTGCAATCAAGCCAGAGAAGCCACATGGATGCCGCCCTGGAAACCAAGTAAGTGGGGTCAAACTCGCCCCAGTAAATGTAGGGTGATGCTTGGTGGGGGCAGGGTGGGGGAGGGGGGGTGCAGGTGTCATTGCGGGGGAGGACCTTTCAGCTGGGGTGGCCCTCCATGGACCACAGGGTGCCCAATCAGGAGGGCAACTCCTCCCTGAGCCCGCAAGGAGGCCATCAGGGTTTGCCTGGTGGTCTCACTGTGTGGTGGAGGGGACATGCCCCCACCGCTGGTAAAATACTAGCAGCGACGGGAAGAGGCCACGAAGTGACCCTTAAAAGGCAACAGTAAGCACTGACACCCATTTAACTCACTGAATGTGGAAAATTTCCCATGTATGTCCCATCCACAAAAAGCAGACAAATCCAATCTGGCCAATTGCCATCTCATCAGTCTACTCTCAACAATCAGCAAAGTGATGCAAGGTGTCATTGATAGTGCTATCAGGTGGTTATTTATTCAGCAATAATCTGCTCACCAATGTTCAGTTTGAGTTCTGCCAGGACCACTTGGCTCATTACAGCCTTGGTCCAAACATGGACAGAAGAGCTGAATTCAAGAGATGAGATGAGAGTGGCTGCCTTTGATATCAAGGCAGTATTTTGACTGAGTGTGGCATCAAGGGACTGTGGAAAAATTGCAGTCAATGGGAATTGGTGGTGGCGGGGGGGGGGGGAACCTCTCCACTAGCTGAAGTCATACCTAGCACAAAGGAAGATGGTTGTGGCTCTTGGGGGCCAATCACCTCATCCCCAGGACATTGCTGCATGGGTTTTTCAGGGTAGTGTCCTAGGCCCAACCATCTTCAGTGTTTTCATCAATGACTTTCCCTGCTTCATATGGGCAGAGCTGAAGATGTTCGCAAATGATTGCACAGTTTTCAGTACCATTCATGACTCCTCAGATGCTGAAGCAGTCCGTGCCCACATGCAGCAAGACCTCGACAACATTCAGGCTTTAGTTGATAAGTAGCAAGTAACATTCACATTACACAAATGCCAAGCAATGATCCTCTCCAACAGGAGAGAATCCAACCATCTTCCCTTGACATTCAATGACATTACCATCGCTGAATCCTCCACTATCAACATCCTGGCGGTTACCATTGACCAGAAACTAAACTTTTTTATTCTTTCATGGGATGTGGCCATCGCTGGCTAGGACAGCATTTATTGCCCATCCTTAATTGCCCTTGAGTTAGTGGTGAGCTGCCTTATTGAACTGCTGCAGTCCTTGGGGTGTAGGACTGTTAGGAAGGGAATTCCAGGAGATTGACTCAGCAACAGTAAAGGAACAGTGATATAGTTCCAAGTAAGGATGATGTGTGGCTTGGAGGGGAACTTGCAGGTGGTGGTGTTCCCATGTATCTGCTGTCCTTTTCCTTCTAGGTGGTAACTGGACCTGTTATATAAATACTGTGGCTACAAGAGCAGATCAGAGGCTGGGAATTCTGTGGCAAGTAATTCACCTCCTGACTCCCCAAAGCCTATCCACCATCTACAAGGCACAAGTCAGGAGTGTGATGGAATACTCTCCACTTGCTTGGATGAGTGCAGCTCCAACAACACTCAAGAAGCTCGACACCATCTAGAAGAAAACAGCCTACTTGATTGGCAGCCCATTCACTCCCTTCACGACTGGTGCACAGTGGCAGCAGTGTATACAATCTACAAAGTGCATTGCAGCAACTCACCAAGCCTCCTTCGACAGCACCTTCCAAACCTATGTCCTCTATCACCGAGAAGGACAAGTGCAGAAGCTATATGGGAACACCACCACCTTCAGGTTCCCTCCAAGCCACACACCATCCTGACTTGGAACGATATTGCTGTTCCTCACTGTCAATGGGTCAAAAACCTGGAACTTCCTTCCTAACAGAACTGTGGGTTTACCCACACCACATGGACTGCACCGGTTCAAGAAGGCGACTCACCACCACTTTCTCAAGGGTAATTAGGGGTTGGCAACAAATGCTGGCCTTCTCAGTGATCCCATGAATGAATTAAAAAATGCTGACTATCAATAGGAGCAGACACAGCTCTGCAATGTTACCAAACTGCATCACCCTTTCATCAGGGGAGGTGTCAAAGAGTCATAGAGTTATACAGCACAGAGACAGGCCCTTCGGCCCATCGTGTCTATGCCGGCCATCAAGCACCTAACTATTCTAATCCCATTTTCTAGCATTTGGCCCGTAGCCTAGTATGCTATGACATTTCAAGTTCTCATCTAAATACTTCTTAAATGTTGAGGGTTCCTGCCTCTACCACCTCTTCAGGCAGTGCGTTCCAGATTCCAACCACCCTCTGGGTGAAATTTTTTTTCCTCAAATCCCCTCTAAACCTCCTTCCCTTGCTTGTCTTGCTGTTAGTACTTGCTTTGAAAGATCAATGAGAAAGAACTCTGATTATTTTTCCATTCTCTACAATTTCTTCCTCACCTTTACTCTGTTGAAAGCATTGACTCCAGATAGAGGGGATGAATGCTTGGAGTGAAATTTCACACCTCTCCATCTTTTAACCTGTGTAGATAAGACTTTAGGCAGTGCTCTGTAGCCATTTACAATGGTTAATTTCTCAGGAATGTATGGAGAGTTTCTGCAGACATGAAGGGGTGACTCAAAAGTTTGAAAAAGCGTATGTTTTCAAAAATGGGAAAAGAAATGTTGACACAGCTGTATAGGTTATTAATCAGAAGTATATAAATGTTATCACCAAGGCAGATTTTTTGTTTCATTGTACACTGCATGCCTCTCTAACTTAGGCTGAGTTAATACATGCAGCTGAATTAATTTAAATATATCATTGCTTCAGACACAATTTCTATTTCAGTACACTGATCTTGAAATGCATGTTAGAAATTGGAATGTGTGTCATTAAGCAAAGCCAAGTCTGTTTTATATTATTGCCTTTTATCAAAGTAAGCTTTCTACATATTAATAACTTTTGCTTGAATTCATTTTTTGATCTCTGATTCAAGTTTCAGAAAAACTATTAATAGGAGATGTCTCTGAAGTCTTACTTCTAAATTTTCAAGGCAAGAAGAAGGTAATTATTGCATTTCATAAAATTGAAATGGCTCAATAGATATGAAGCATACTTATAAAAGAAGGGTCAAGAAAATACCTTAAAATTAAGAGTGTCCCTCCTTCCATCTTCTCTGCTCTCTTGCCTAATTCACACTATTATCTGCTTCAAGCTTTGCACATGCTTTTAAATTCATCAACATCAAAAGCAATTCAAGGGATGACTTTAACCTGAATTCTGGCCAATAAACTTTGCTCTTGTCTTTTTAAGTACTGTAACTCATAAATGTGTCTGCAGACAAGCTTTATCACTCATAGTGTTTGTATTATCTCTTGATCTAGACTTGCTAACTGACTCTTTCACTAGAGAAGAGAGGAAGCACTGCTGAAGAGAACAAATTTTCTTCATTCCCTCCCCCTCCACTCTTATAAAATGTTCCAATTTGGTCCTTTTAGCCCCATAGATCAGCAGACTAGTAAAGAAAATAGATTAAGACATCTGATAAATAGGAAGGAAATAATATTATCACAGCATGCCATCTGTAAGTGGACACTAGTGAAATGGGGAAATCTGTATGCAAATAGAAACTCAATTACAGGAAGAATTTCCACTTGTCACAAATAATTGTATCCCTCTCAGCAACATTTGAAGTCCAACACAAGGGCAGGATTGTCTGCTCTTGTTGACCACAGACAGGAACTGAAGAGAGCAGTTTTTTTAAAAGCTGTCTTTCTGGAAAGTATTCTAATCAAAAGTACCAGCACAAATGACGTGGGAAAGATTCTCCAATGGTTCTTTTGCTGAAGCCTCACTCATCCCTTATTTGGTACTTACTCATTGTCTTGTTAATGGGTCAGTCTGGGATGGATCTCAGATCACAATTGCTAGGGCTATCAGTAAACTTCATAATCTTGACTCTAAGCCAGCCATAAGCTTTACATCATAGCACATATACCTTTGTGTTGGGATGTTCTTACTGACGTTAAGATTTCGGATGAAGTGCAGCCTCTTGAAAATGTCAGCATTTGGATACAAGACTGTTAAACGTACACAGTGCAACAAGCTAAAGCCTCCATATAAGTACCACATTTGACAGAACATAAAAAAGTATTTGATCCTCTCCCACTCTCTCATAGACCCATTGAGCATGGCCTGAGGGTAAGTGCTGAAAAGCTAAGTCAGCCAATGTGAGTCTGCAGTTCCAATGTACTCTGGAGTAAAGCCAGGCTGGGCCTTTCCCCCATCCCCCTCTCCATGTTCGCTTTGGCAAACACAAACTGTGAAAGATAGATTGTAGCCATCTTTTAAAAGAAATCACAAAGAAGATTACAACTAACACAATAAAGCCAAATTCTAATAAAAGATCAATTAAGCAATGCAATAGTGAGAGTTTTATGAAATGACGGTCTGAGGAAAGGGAGTATAAATTGACCTAACTTCCCTAGGCCTAGCCTTTGAAGTTTCTGTGATACTGTTGCCATCTATAAAAAAGTTTATTTATAACCTGCATGTCTTACTTCTTTTCCCACCATATCATCAGGCTTTCAGGATTTTTGGAGCTAGAGCTGCAAAAGCTGTTTTAAAGCCCTGTCAAGTTTTGCTACCCCCCTGAGGAGTCCAACCATCAAACAGTCTGTTTGCTATGACAGACCTTCATATGAAAGCATTCAGAGAACTGACAGCCCTGGTGCCAGCGGCATTGTAACTGAAAGTGGAGTTTAACTCTAAAAAAATAACATTAGCAAATCAGCTTATAATTGGCTTCCCCTTTTCTCAGTCCTTTCTGTGAGTTCCCATCAAAGACAGCACTAAGAAAATAAACCATGGCACCTTCCATGGAGAAACACGTTAATTAACTTTTGGAAAAGCTATGTTCCTACTTTTAGGCAATAAGTACACTATTTTCGAGTTCTATTTGCTATAAAAGTGTATATTTCTGCTTTTGATTGAATTATATTCTGTTGTAACTTTTTCAAAACGATTGCAATCTGGATAGTTATAGCATCATAGTACAAAGAGGACGCATCAAATGCAGGGTGTTTACGTTGTGTTCTTAGAGGTTAATTCTTCCCCTGTTAAAGTATAAGCAAAGAATGACAGAGAAATACGAGGATAATAATTCAATGCTAGAGCAAAAGGTGCATAATTTGCGTATAATTCAACAGTACTTTGACAAGGAAAACATGAATTTATAACAGTACCATGTAAACAATTTATGACTGAAAAGATGCATGGCCAGAGATTGTAGGATATGATTTACATCCCACAACAGGTCTGACCTTAAAGCTCATGACTAACAAATTCTCAAGTGAGTTATGGTCAACAGCATAAGTGGAATCTAAATTGCACCCTACAACTTGTCATCACGTACTTTGTTTATAACTTACCTCTTATAATAATAAGAATGAGAAGACTTATAAGAACTTTAACATATAAATAATAGGATTATTCAGCATTTGTGTAATTTTATTACAAAGCTACTTTGAAGGTATTTTGATTGCTGTTAACACCACTTCACACTTTCATTATAGCTTTAACTCTGCTAAATAATTACTGTTGGTAGATTAAAAAAATAATTGAGCTAATTGTAAGGCGGAGGATCCAATTTAATGAAACAATGCAATTCTGAAAGGCTGTGCTGCACCAGTGTTCTAAGTCACAACTGATTTACATTTGACAATATTGAAATTCAGCTAATTTGTTTCAGATAATTTTTCTGACAGAAATTGTGACATAAAAGGAGTTTTTATATTACACTGTTGAATTATGATTAGAACAAATGATTTGTTGTCAGTCAGATATGCTAGGAATGAACCTTTGGCATAGTGGTAGCATTTGTGACTTTGAATTAAAAGAGGGAAAAATTGAACCCTGATCCAGACAGCCCTAGCAAGTGGAGACTGCAGCTCCAGCTCTGAATTCTCGGTAAATATCCAGCAGGATACGTATGTGCTGAGGGACGCACTAAAGCTTGGGGCAGCCGCAGCAAAGGCTCAATGGGGAAAGACCACTGTGTAAGGTCCCCCCATCAAGCTGAACTGAGGGGCTGGATCCATGGAAAACCCCTCGAACTGTATCCGGAAAATATTTGCTTGCTGTAAAATGTACATGGCTTGAAAAACGAAATGGAAGAGTTGTGAGGCAACTCACTCCTGTATTTTTTGACTTGGTGCTGTTTGGAACTGTTTTGTAATGTATTTTTTACAGATTTTTATGAATAAAGTATATTTTGGAAATTTAAAAAAAGCAGGATACGTATGGGTGTGGGTGGCCCTCTTTAATGTATGTGAACGGGGAGCCCATAAAACCCACCCACTATACAGGACTAACCACTCTATCACTGCTATAAAGATGATTATAAACATTAGTAGAGTGTTTACGTTGTGGCCCATCAAACTGTTAACCAACCTGTTAATCTTTCCACTACTTCACACTATTCATCAAGGAAAAGTGTGAAGATACGAAACAACTCAGGTCTGCTGAGACACCTCCAAGTGGTTTAAAGCAAAATTTCAGCATTCCAACAGCAAATTGTGCTATACTACAGCAAGGGAATGAATTTGCATTTGCATGGTGTGTCTTGCCATGCCATGCCATGTCACAGCATGTCAAATCACTTGTCCTAATAGTGAGGTATATTAGGACAAGTGATTTGACATGCAATACCAACTTCCATCACTAGTTGCAGCAAATTAGGAGAGAATTCTGAATGGATGTCTTGGAAATGGTTGCGAGTGAATCCGATCTGCAAAGTAACACATATGCTGAAAAGATCACAAGCCAAACCAACTGCTATATGAACATTACAAAGAATTGCATAGAAATTACATCACAGAAACAGGCTATTTCACCCAACCAGTCCATGTTGGCAGTAGAGAGTGATAGCCCTGTTCTTTATCCCCATGTCTCCTTTCATTTAACTACCTATATAACCATCTTTCCACATTGAGATGTTGCTTCAATTGCTAACTCTGCATATCACTTCCTGCAAGCCACTGTGTAAAAAGGTTTCTTTTACACTCTGTCCTAAATCTTTTGTACTTAATCTTATATTTATGTCCCCCCAGATAGTAGGAATCACGGGACAAGAGAGATCAATCCACAATATATAAAAGTTGCATTCAAGAAGGTGGAAAGAAAACATCTTTTGGTCTTCCAATATGTACATTAACTGTGAAAGAAGAGCTGGCATGAAGGAGAAAGTCAGATTCTGAACAATGTGGAGACAACAATAAATTGCTTAATCAGAAGACAAGAGAAGTACTGTTGGTAAATAATGTAATTCAAAATGTTATACAAATATATTTAACCTCACTACAACATAATATAGTGCGATAACAGTGTTGTCCAACCTTTTCGCATGGGGTGGGGGGGGGGTGCATATTAAAATTTTTGTCTTACATAGAGGGCCGGTGAGACAATTTTGGAAAAATAAAGGCATTAAAAATGTATCTTACTATTAATCGAAACAACAACAAATGTACATTTCTGCAAAGAGGCTTTAAATGAGAAGACTAATTTATTGACTTACTAACTCTTCACTCTGTTGGACACTGATTCACACTCTGTTGGACACTGATTCAGTGAGATACCTGGCATTTTTTTGCTTGCACAAGTAGTCAATGTTTGCCTGCATATTTCTAGTGTTGCAGAGTATTACGGATAGATGCATTCTGTCAGGAGTAATCTTGATCACTCTCTCTCTCTGTCTGTCTCTCTCTCTCCTTGTGCTCCACCCGCTCTGTGTTGTTCACCCCTCTGTATTGTCCTCGCTTTCTGTGTCCCCCCTTCTTTCTCTCTCTGTTCCCCCCCCTCTCTCTGTGTTCCCCTCTCTCTGTCCCCCATCCCCTTTTTCTCTCTCTCTCTGTCCCCCCTCCTTCCCTGTATCCCTCACTCTCTCTGTCCCCCTGTCCCCTTTCTCTCCCTCTTTCTCTCTCTGTAACCCCCCCCACCCCACTCTTCCCCTCTCTGGCAGTTGCAGAGAACGGGACTGCTCAGCAAATGGTTGGTCAGTTTTTTAACATCATGCTGTCAGTTTCACAGCTGACAGGTGCTGATATCGGAAACAGTGTTTTCCGAACTTCAGACAGATTCGGGATTTTTTGGCAGGCTTTAAAAAAAAAAGTCAGAACCCGCCGGAAAACCCCAAATTTGTCCAAAGTTCAGAAACTGCTGTTCCCACCCCTAGCACCTGTCAGCTGTGAAACTGAATTGTGATTTTTTAAAAAGCCAGTCTGCAAGAAGAAGACAAAGGGAAATTTCTCATCTCCAGTCACGAACCCCTGGCGAGGATGAGGAACAGCCCTGGGTACAGTTTACATCCGGGGACTGGATTGAAACCTTTGGCGGGCCGGATCCTGGCCCACAGGCCGTATGTTGGACAATCGTGTGCTATAATATCAATTTTAAAGATCATATAAATAAATAAGATCCTCTGCTGTTTGCTACTCTAAAATATGTAGAATAGTAACAGGGGAAAAGGAATGTGATTTCTTTAGGATCCAACCCTGCATTTGATGATGTATCAGTCACAAGAAAACTGGACGCTGAACCCAAAATCACCCATGGAATGGGCTTCCAGGGATTTCATCCTAAATATATAAGGGGTTTCTGCTTTCCTGAGTAGAGTGATGGAGTAGGTTCACTGAAGAGCTAATCTGATCCATCAACTGTACATAGTCCAATTGTAAAATATTATCTGATATTGCCATGTCGTTGTGTACTTACATGTGGTCAAACTTCAAAATGGCATGCATGTGATCTGATGAAGCAGATGAAACAGTTGAGGGTATTCGACTGAAATAAACACGTGTCTATCAAATTACTGTTCAAATATCTGGTTGACTCAACATGAACTAATTGCAAGCTTCATCAGTTTGGGAAAAGAAAAAATGTAAACTTAAACAACGCTGGGTAATTGGTCCAGCTTACCGTTCTTTTTTAAATTGGAATGGTCACATATTCAAAGTCTTGGAAGTCCCAGTAATTCTTTTTCAGGATATAAGGCTGTCCTGTTTAATCTAAAGTGGGCTATATTCATTGAGATGAGACTGAATGAAATTGGCATCAAGCCTGGAACAGTGTTGATATAATTCCTAAACTATTTCCTATGGCTTCCACCAAACCTATAGTGGCCTGGGAAGCCTGTAGAAATTCAAAGCCAATAATTCTAACTAGTTTGCCTTTCTGTTGTCCAAACAGTTGTATTCACTACTTTATTTATCTCAAGATACTTGTGCAATTTTGCACTCAAGGTAGAAAAAACCATGTACCTCTATAACCTTCATGTTGTTCCTATAACTGAATATCCTGTCAGTAATGTTTTCTTATCTTCTATCTAAATCAACTTTGCAGCTTAAACTCGTTCTATTGTCGTGTTTTCTCATTCTGATGTAAATAGTTCTCATTTTCTTCATCACTGAACCTTACTATTTTGAATATATCACTTACATCTTCTTTGCAATGTGAAAGATGCCAAGGGTAGATTTTCACTTATGGCAATGGTGGAAAGTGAATAGTGGTGGATTGTTTGCATATTATACACCATTGATTTCAATGGAAATGAAACTAAGAAATGTAAAGAACTTGTGAGTGATTCACCACTGCCCATTTCTGCCAGTGCTGTAAGTGGAAATCTTATCTTAAGAACTTATCTACTGCAGGGACTCTGTATCAGTGATCCACGGCCCCCCCTAGAAATTCGCGAGGAGGTTTCACGGGGTCTGTTAAAAATAACCAGAGAATGTGTGGAATGCAGGCCTTGCACAATCTGCCTATGCCTTTCTCTCTCTAATGAATTTTTAAACCAGAGCTTAAGTGCCGTGACCATTCGATTCAGCCAATGGCCTGTAACTAAGCTTCACCACTCACACAGGTGCAAGAAATCTTGGAACTGCAGTAGATCACTACACCCCTCACCTGAGCCTCAATCTGGTGCCCAGCACCAGCAACAAGTTTTACATTAGTAATATAAAAATATACATATGTTTAATCGTATACCTAATTTTTGTACAGAAAAAATACTCGTGTTGTTCTACCGGGGGGGGGTTCATGGAATTTTTATAACACGGAGGAATAGCCTCAAAAGCAAAAAGGTTGAGAATCCCAGATATATTGCAACCTTTCCAGCTCAAGCTCATCCTTTCTGCAGTGTGAGTTCCAGAACTCCATGCAATACTTAGGTAGAGCTTGACCAATGCTATATATAATGGTAAGAATAATTTCTTTGATCTACTCTCCATCCAACTCAATATTCTACTTGCTTTTTTGATAATTGCTGGACATTGGTTTGATGTCTTGAGGGATCTCTCTATTATAACCCAAGATCATTAAGTCCCTCTTTATCCTGCTCATCTCTAAAGGGTCTGTTCATCCATCAAGTCCAAAAGGGATAATTGGAATTCCAAGGAGTCATCTGTCTACCCTGCTATTTCCCTGGAACACTTCTTCAATGATGAGGCTGTTGCAGGATCTAACTCATGGGGGACTCCAGGATACCTGGAAATAAAGTGATGTTGACATCTTACATTATTGGCACATTGACTAATATCCTTTACTGTTTGTACTTGGCACAACTTTATCTGATGGAACCTCAATACAAACAAATTTGCAAATGATGATGCATGCACTCTTGGAAAACATTAAGTATCAAAGAAATATTGTCACACAGACATGTGTATTGGCAGAGCCGTGATGATATTTTAGAAGCTCCCAGTCGGTATGATAGTCCCAGTGGATCAGTACACTGGGAAATGGCTCACTTCTGCCACATTCCTGAGAAGACACGGAAAGACCCTGTAAAAGCTGTACTTATTGTGGATTGCCCCTTGACCTGAAGAGGTAACAAGGAGGGTCAATGAGGGTAGTGCATTTGACATAGTCTATATGGATTTTAGCAAGGCTTTTGATAAGATTCCACATGGCAGACTGATCACAGAAGGTAAAAGCTCATGGGATCCAAGGCAAAGTGGCAAGTTGGATCCAAAATTGGCTCAGAGGCCGGAAGCAAACAGTAATGGTTGATGGGTGTTTTTGTGATTGCAAGGCTGTTTTCAATGGGTTCCGCAGGGCTCAGTACTAGGTGCCATGCTTTTTGAGGTATATAGCAAGGACTTGGACTTGAATGCATGGGTATGATTCAGAAATTTGCAGACGATGCAAAAATGGAGTTGATAATGAAGAAGAAAGCTGTAGACTGCAGAAAGCTATCAGTGGAGTAGTCAGGTGGGCGGAACAATGGCAAATGGAGTTCAATCCGGAGAAGTGTGAGGTAATGCATTTGGGGAAGGCTAACAAGGCAAGGGAATACACAAGAATGAATAAAAAAAGCTACCTTCAGGGATCTGTGGATATGCACTCCAAGGCCACTCTGTTCCTCTACAGGTAGATAAGGTGGTCAAGAAGGCATACAGGTTACTTGCCTTTATTAGCCAAGGCATAGAATATAAGAGATGGGAGGTTTTGTTGGAACTGTATAAAACACTAGTGAGGCCATAGCTGGAGTACTGCTTACAGTTCTGGTCTCTGCATGATAGGAAAGATGTGATTGCACGAAGAGGGAACAGAGGAGATTTACGAGGATGTTGCCTAGAGTGGAGAAATTTAGTTATGAGGGAAGATTAGATAGGCTAGGGTTGTTTTCTTTGGAACAGCGGAGGCTGAGGGGAAACCTAGAGCTGGATTTTATCTGGCCAGCAGGAATGGGAGTAGAGGCGTGAGGGCGAAAAAATCAGGGTGGACTCACTCGCCCAGAAACCTGATGTGACATCAGTTCCAGTTTTTGTCAGCGGTGGGAAAGCTCCAAGGCGGCGTTGTCACCAAAAAATGGAGGAATTGCAATTTGAATTGGTGAGCAATTAGTGAGAATGCAATCGCATTGAACTGAAGCCAATTTTATGGGGGTTTTCAGATTTAGCCAACAGCGCACGTGCCTTCAGATCCCCAGCAGTTTAAAGGTAGCGGCACTGAGGCAAGGCCTCAGTGCAGACGTGGAAAAGCAGCCATGGGAGCAGTGGATAGGGGAAGACAAGGGAGTGGAGGCCATTGCCAGCCTGCAGTGCTGGGCTCTCTGCAAGGGTGGGCACAGTCTCAGGTGGCAAAGGTGGGGTAGGTGCACTTTCAGTTGCAGTCTCGGGTGCGGTGTAGGATGGGAACACTCTCAGGTGCAAGGATCGGGTAGGCACAGTCTTGGGTGCTGGGCTCTCTGCATGGGTGGGCACTGAGGGGCATTAGTGCATCTTCGGAGGACAGTAGCAATGGGAAAGTCCCAAGGCAAGTTCGTCTTTGCAAGGACAGTGCATAGGAGGGGCAAAAATCAACTGGCATGGGCCTCATGCACCCAGTTTTTGTGAACCCCCTTGCTGCAAAGCAACGGCTCAAAGGGAGGGAGGGCCAGGATTTAGCTGGGCCATTCCATGAAGCTCCCAATAGGAGAGCAGCATCAACCAGTCACACCAAGAAGGGCTATCCAGGCCAGAGAGTGTACCAGACTCATCTCAGCTATCTCCAAATGACCGAGCAGCAGCAGCAGTGAAAATTGTGGCTCTCCAAGGAGGCCATCACTGACTTATGTGCCACGCTGCAGGACAACCTGTGTCCCATCGGCTTTGGGTGACACCCAAGGCCCATCAGCCTGAGGATCACCTTGCCACTCAATGTCTACGCACCTACCTCTTTCCAAGGATCCACCGGGGACATGTATGGGGTCTCCCAGGCAGCAGCCTATCACTGCATCAAGGAGGTGGTCAGTGCCTTGTTCAAGAGGGTTGGTAGCTATGTGGTCTATCGGAGTGACCCTGACAGTCAGGCTGAGAGGGCCATTAGCTTCAGGGCCATCGCTTGATTCCCCCAGGTACAAGGTGTTATTGACTGCATGCATGTGGCCATCAAGGCTCCCGCGGAGCAGCCAGCTGCCTTCATTAACAGGAAGGGCTTCCATTCCATAAATGTACAACTGGTCTGCGAGCACCGGAAGCACATCCTACAGGTGTGTGCCCACTCCCCCGGAAGCCGCCACGATGTCTAGATATTTCAACAGTCTCAGCAGCCACAGCTATTCAGGGCCCTTCAGGGATGGATTCTCAGAGACAAGGGCTACCCACTGAAGACATGGCTACTCACGCCTGTTACAAGGGTTTTATTTTTCTACTAAAATCTTCGAATTCTGTGTGTTTTAAAAACCTGAAAGAAGGATTTTAAGTGGATATGGACACCTGCAAATAGCTGAAATTTTTGGATGTTGACTTTGCATACAAGAACAGGAAAGCAAGCAGTTTTAAGGAAGCCAGCCAGGGTTTTGTCCTCTTCAGAGCAACACATTGAATGATAGGGGAGACTCTGGGCTGAATTTTAAGCCGCCCCAGCAGGTTGGATGGTGGTATGGGGGTGGCGTAAAATTGAGCGTAAAATTGGGAGGCCTACCCGCCCCACTTCCGCCTCTGGCCAAGTTTACGGCATCGGGCAGGGGGTGGGAAATGGCCTGCCCAGCCGAGGCCAATCAAGGCCCTTAAGTGGCCACTTAACGGCCACTTAAGGGTCCTCGCCCACCTCCACGGGTATTTTACCTGTGGCAAGCGGGCATGCTGGGGATGTGAAAGGCCACGCAGCAATAGCTGCCGGCCTTTCCGTGCCCCGGTAGGATGCCATGGCAATCAGGCACAGGGTGCCCGATTGAGGGCTGCCCCCGCCTCCCAACCCACCCCCAAGACTCCTCCTTCCCCCCAAATGACCACTCCAGCCTCACCAGGGAAGGACCCATCCACCTGGTGAGGCATGCCCCTACTTCCCTTCCCTCCTCGATCCATGGCGTCGGCTGGGCTGCAGTCCCAGCAGTGGCCACCGCTCCCGGCGGGTGGAAGTCAAGCATGTGGAAGTCCCGCCACGGGACAATTAAAGCCCAGGGACCTATAAAATCCGGGACGGATCCCCAGGCTAGGCGGAAGCGGGTTCACCACCGACTTTCACATCGGTGGCGAATTCCTGTCCGCCTAAGGTAAAATCCAGCCCTCTGTGTCTGGTCATGGGATTGGCTCAGGAAGGTTTATTTTCACTTTGGACCCTTTTCAAAACCAGTGAGTTGGACAAATAGGCATTTGAAATTTGTTTTTTGGACCTGCCTGGAGTTCAAAGTGGAAGTCTCAGAAAAAGACCTCTCTCCGTAAAGGAAACTTGCATCTCTTGAAAAGAAATCCTGTATTTGAAAGGTGGCAGATTCCTAGTGCATCCTGTCTCTGAAGAATTCCTGCATCCAGTGTGGTTCCTGTTTCCTCCTGTGTTTTGGGAGATCCTGGAACCTGAAGAAAGCTTCTGCTGCTGTGAGTCCTAAACAGACATGTTGCTGCACCCCTGCTGAAAGACCTATGTGACACCTTCTGTTCCTTTTTCCCCGGTTAACTGGTTTTTTGAATGTATGGCCTGAATTTTATAAGCTCGCCACCGTTCTTTAAAGAAGGCGCGGCACACACACGACTTGTGTGTCGCTCAGCCTCCACAATATTTCAAGCGGGGGCTCATTTAAATGGAGGGGGTGGAATGGCCACCCCCGATGACATAGAGGGGGCGGTCGCTCCGTCCCCAGCAATGGCGTCCGGCACCACCGCGCAGGTGCAGCACCATTTTTAAAGGGCTTCAAGCCCTTAGGAAAAAATTTAATTTTTAAAATTACATCACTTTGCATTTTTTTAAAATAACAATTAGAAGCTGGAGGCCCTTTCCGAACCCCCCAATGTTTTTTGTATTGACTTACAGCACGAAAATTAACTTTATTCCCAACCTGAACTTTTCTCCCCAACCTCATCACATTTTCCCTTCAACCCCTTCCCACCATCCCCACAGCCTATAAAAAGTGTTTTTCCCGCTCCCCCGCAGCACTGATAATTTCACTCCTCTCGCCTCCCCACCAGTGTCTCGCCTCTGAACTCTGAACGGAGTTCCGAAGGCGCGGGCGTTCCGGCCGGCAGCCGGAATATCGGCCTGTGACAGCCTTCAGGATGAGGTAGCTTTATTTGCATGTATTTAGAATACTTTTAATATTAAAATGAAGGCCCCGCCGCTGGGGCTGCCCCGAGGCCTTGCCGCTGCCGGTAAAATGTGGCGAGGCTTTCTCGGTGTCAGGGATCGAGGCGGGCCTCTCCCGGAAGAATTTTCCGGGCGCCCCTGCCATGACTCCCAACATCAGAGGGCTGTTAAAATTCAGCCCTATGTGTGTGTGCATGAGGGCTAGGGAAATAAGGAGCTTTTATGTCATTAGTGATTAAGACTTTTTTTCTAATAAAAATTTAATGTTGTTGTTGTTTAAAGAAACCTGGTTGGTGTGCTTTATTCTCGGGGACAAATAGAGTTTCTAATTGGCTATTCTTTGGTAGGTGGGACAATTTATTGATATGCTGTGACCCGTGAAGAAGTGGGACTGAATTAACAGTGCATTTCTCCCACTTTGGTCCTAACACACCTGTGAGGAACCCTCGCACTGCAGCAGCCAAGAAATACAACACCTGCCATAGGTCCACCCGATTGACCATCGAGCAGGCCATTGGGCTGTTGAAGATGAGATTCTGGTGCCTTGTTCAATCCTGTGGAATCCTGCAGTATGCCCCAGCGAGGGTCTCGCATATTGTGGTGGTCTGCTGTGCTCTGCACATTCTAGCATAGCAGAATGAGGAGGCCTTGCATGAAGAGGACATGATTGAATGCTACTCATCCAAAGAGGAGGATGTGGAGGAGGCTACTGAGCAGGCAGCACTGGATCTTACTTCCCTTGCACCGGAAGCCAGGGCCATTAAGAGACACGCAAGGGAGGCACGAGACAATCTCATACATACCTGCCTCCTGCCGCTACGATGGCCTCTCAAAGTGAACTCAATAAAGTCTCATCTTACTGTATTCTGCCTGTCACCTCCTTTCTATTGCATTCCAGTGCCTGTCGCTGAGCTTCACCACATGCTCTGACACATCTGACACGCTGACCAAACGTGGCCTGTGCCTACACTGGCAGCCCATTGAGGGAGCAAAGGTGAAGGTTACATCTCACAAGTCAGCAGTGCAAGCATGAGCCATTTACAGCAATGAATCTGACCTCTATTTATTAGCACAATTATATCAACCAATGCAAAGGCCACAATTATTGCACCCATGGAGCCCCAAGTGCATCTAGGTGCTCTTCTTTACATGGTTTCATGTGCTTCTACGCAGTGCGACCCCTGCGCTGGCAGCTGGGCAGGAGGCAGGCTGCTGATTGGACAGTCCCTTGGCCTGTGATGACTTTGGCGGGTGTCCTCTGTGTGGCTGAGGCCTGGAGGGACCCAGCTGGCTGAAGGATTCCTACAGAGATGCAGGAGCCTCCTCAGTCGTCATGGCTACTGGAGCTGTGGTCACTGATGGACTGGCTGAGGAGATGCTGGAAGGCCTGAGGGGAGTCCCCAGATGTGGAGGGCAGCCTCTCCTCCTCCCTTTCAAGCCTCACGTGAATATCCCTGCAGACAATAAAAGGATGAGGACCTGGAGAAAACTTGAGGTGCTTGTCCTTCTCTCGCCTTGCCCCTGCTGCGTTGAGCTCAATGGCCAAGGCGGTGGTGTACAGGTCTACGTGCATCGGTAGGATCTGGCTCTCTACGAGGGTTGCCAATCTATTGATAGAGGAAGCCACATGCTCACACGCTTGAGACATGGCAGCACTCATGGCATGGATGGACTCCTGCATCATCTACTCGTGGCCATACATTGCCTCTAGCAGCTTTGTCAGGTGTTCCCTTACCTTTCTCTGCAACTTCAGCATGCTCTGTGCTGCCGACACCAGAGGCTCGTCATTCGCCTGGAGCTCAGCATGGGCCTGGCCACCCACAGTCCTCCAATTGTCCATGGCCTCAGCTGTCACAGCTTCTGTCAGCTGCCCAGGTGTGTGTGTGGTGCTCTCACCCGCTTGTGACTCTGTATCTAAGTCTGAGTGCATTTCCACCAATGTGAAAGTATCTGTACTGATGAAAGGTGCAAGGGAATGATGTGAGTGCATTCTCTGACTATTCTTCTGCCTCCTCAAAGGTCGACTACAGGCCCCCTGTCCCAGTAGCTGCACTTGCCTCCAAAATGCCACGACCTGCATGAGAGAACGCAAACATTCGTGGGTTAGGTTGTTCAGACCTCGTCATGCAAACCATGTGTGATGTGGATCTAGAAGTGTGGTGGAGGACACTTGAACACAATATCACCTCACTCTCTTGTGTGGATACTTTAGTCTCACTGTCCGCAAATGCACAGCCCTTCTGGGCCAATGTTAGCTCCAGAGCCTCCTGCTCAGCCGACGTCAGGGATGCCACCCCAGTCCTCGATGTCTCTCTGGTGTTATGGGTCCATTTCTCCTGAAAATGAAAAGAGGAACACAGTTAGACCTCGCACAATGAACAACAGGATACTTATGCTAGTGGAAGCCCCTCATCCCCTAATGGAGTCTCCTAAATGGCTCCTCTCCATGTCTGCTCTCAGGGGACCAAATGCGTGTGTGCTCTGAAAGAAGGTGGCCTGTTGCTGAGATGCAGCCATGCATCTGCCAGGATGTGGTAATGCCTCTTCCCCTTGCCACCATCTTTGTGGTCACTCCCTCCCAATGAAGTGCCACATGCAGGCCCCAAAGAGGAGATGGGTATGGAAGACTCCACTTGGTTGAGTGAAGGAGGTCATAGATCCTCTTGTTCTCTGTGAGGTAATGCATTTGGGGAGGGCAAAAAAAGCAAGGGAATATACAATAAACAGAAGGATATTCAGAGAGGTAGAATAAGTGAGAGACCTTGGAGTGCATGTCTACAGGTCCCTGAAGGTGGCAGAACAGGTAGATAAAGTGGCGAAGAAGGCATATGGAATGCTTTCCTTTATTGGCCGGGGTATAGAATTAAAAAGCAGGGATGTAATGCTGGAACTGGTTAGGCCACAGCTGGAGTATTGTGTACAGTTCTGGTCACCACATTACAGGAAGGACATAATTGCTCTGGAGAGAGTACAGAGGAGATTCACAAGAATGTTGCCAGGACTTGAAAATTGCAGCTATGAGGAAAGATTTGATCTGCTAAGGTTGTTTTCCTTAGAACAGAGGATGCTGAGGGGTGACTTAATTGAGGTGTACAAAATTATGAAGGGCCTCGATAGAGTAGACAGGAAGGACCTGTTTCCACTAGTGGAGAGGTCAATTACCAGGGGACACAGATTAAAATGTAAGAGCCTTGTTTTTATTGTGGGGATAAAAGTCTAATCATTATGCTGCACTTTACGGGTTCAAATGATTATTTTAGCAAAAAACATCATTGTGCTCTAAATAAACGTGTTTGAGTGGTATAGCTACAGAATGGTTAGAGATATGCCTTTGGTTCGAGGAACATGTTTTATGGTTGCGAACATTATTGTTTCTAATACAGCTAAGACGATAAATTATTCTGAATGTGCTATTAGAAACTTTTTTTATCATGAAAATACCCGAAAAAGTTGTCTTAATTCTACAGACCTTAAGCTATAGTTTGTTTTAAAGATGCCATTACTGACAAAATTATAGTAAAAAAAGTCAAAAAATGCAATAATTCAGAATTAGGTCTATTTTAATTTTGATTTTTTTCCCATTGATACATAAATTCAATGCATATATTTTATTTATTATAAATGCAAATTATGCATTCTACCAGACACTTGGCAATTTGCCAAGCACTTGGTGTAGAAATACTGACATTTGATCTTGCAACTCCCAATAATTTAAATTTTTGTCAATTTTTTTTTAAAGAAAGGCTCTTCAGGTAAAAAAGGTTGCTGACCCTTTGTCTAGATAGAGTGGATAGGAAGGCCCCATTTCCCCATAGATGAGGGGTCCATAACCAGTGGGTACAAATTTACAGTAAGAGGTAGGAGGTTTAGAGGGGATTTGAGGAGAATTTTTTTCACCCAGAAGGTGGTGGGGATCTGGAACTTACTGCCTGAAAAGGTGGTAGAGGCAGAAACCCACATAATATTTGAAAAGTACTTGGACATGCACTTGAACTATTTAACCTACAAGACTACAGATCAAGAGCTGGGAAGTGAGATTAGGCTGGATGGCTACATGTCGGCAGGCACAAAAATGATGGTCCTAATCGTCTCCTGCTGTGTTGTAAATTTCTATGATTCTATTCTAAATGTTGTCATCCAGGGGGAGGACAACAGGTTCATGTTTATGGAGCCACTGCCACTGCCCTGGGGTGGCACCTCAGCAACCCTTGTAATCTGTTGGAGGACAGGTTGCTGCATTGGTGTGACACCCTACAAGCTTCTTTGTGCACTGTAATCCACAGCTATGATGGCAATAGTCTGAGCTTGCATGGTATCATGCAAAAAACTCTCAAAAATCTCAACACCATCTAGGATAAAGCAAGCCACTCGATCGGCACCCCATCCACTACCTTAAACATTCATGCCCTCCACCACTGGTGCACTGTGGCAGCAGTGTGTACCATCTACACGATACACTGTAGCAATCTGCCAAGACTCCTGCGACAGCACCTTCCAAACCCACAACCTCTACCACCTAGAAGGACAAGGGCAGCAGACGCATGGGAGCACCATCGCCTGCAAGTTCCCCTCCAAGCCACACACCATCCTACTTGAAACTCTACTGCCATTCCTTCACTCTCGCTGGGTCAAAATCCTGGAACTCCCTTTCTAACAGCACTGTTGATGTACACCACCCCAAGGACTTCAGCGGTTCAAGAAGGCAACTCGCCACCACCTACTCAAGGGCAATTAGGGACGGGCAACAAATGCTGACCTTGTCAGCGATGCTCACATCCCAGGAACAAGTAAAAAAAATGTTGTGGGCTTGCACTAGTGCTTAGTGTGTGAGACAAATATGAAGCATATGAATGTCACTTATGAGTCCTGATTGATAGAGATTGTTGGTAGCTGAGCGATGGGTGTCTGGTGAATTGAAAATTATCTGAGGCTAGTGGTGTAGTTGTTAGGATAAGGCAATTCAAGATGCATTCACTGACCTTGACCACTCGTGTGAGCTTCTTGCAGTATTGCATCCATGTGCTCGGAGTTGACTCCTGGCATTGACATTCACAGGTATCTTCTTCCACTGTATTCTGGGCCTCCGTCCCCCTGACAAACACAAGTCATCTCTACGCCTTTCCATCTCTTCCAGCAAAGCCTTCCGTGCAGGGTATGAAAACTTTGGAGCTCACTCTTTCCAATGTGGTGCCATTCTCAATGATGGTAAAACCCATCACCTGAGTGCAAAATACAAGCTGAAGTGTTTTCAACCATTTCAGCCAGAAGTGCCGAGTATTCGATCCATTCGGTCCTCCTCCTTAGGTCCCCAGCATCACAAAAGCCGTCTTCTTTCAATTTTATTCAGTCCGCGTGATATCAAGAAATGGCTGAACATACTGCATTTGCAAAGGCTATGGGGCCTGACAACATTCTTGCTGCAGTGCTGAAGGCTTTTTCTCCAGAACTAGCTGCTCCTTTAGCAAAGATCTTCCAGTACATCTGTCTGAAAAAGTGGGTTTTAAAATGCATTCATGGGATATGAGCATTGCTGGCAAGGCCAGCATTTATTGCCCATCCCTAATTGCCCTTGAGAGGCTGGTGGTGAGCCACCGTCTTGTACCGGTGCAGTGAATGTGGTGTTGGTACGCCCACAGTGCCATTGAGGGGGGAGTTCCAGGATTTTAAGAACAGAAGAAAAAGGAGCAGGAGTAGGCCATAGTACCCCTTGAGCCTGCTCTGCTATTCAATAAGATCATAGCTGATCTGATCTTGGTCTTAACTCCACTTTCCTGCCTGTTCCCGTAATCCTTGACTCCGCTATAGATCAAAAATCTGTCTAACTCAGCATAGGATATATTCAATGATTTGGCCTCCACAACTCTCTGGGGTAGAGAACTCCAAATATTCATGACCCACTGAGAGAAGAAATTCCTCCACATCTCCGTCTTAAATCTCCTTATTCCGAAACTATGCCCCTAGTTCTAGATTCCTCCATGAGGGGAAACATCTTCTCTACATTTACCCTGCCGAGCCCCCTCAGAAATCTTATATGTGTCAATAAGATCACCTCTCATTCTTCTAAACTCCAATGAGTATAAGAACCAAACTTCATAACCTTTTCTCATAAGACAAGCCTTTCATCCCTGGAATCAACCTAGTGAATCTTCTCTGAACTGCCTCCAATGCAAGTATATCCCTCCTTAAATAAAGACTCCAAAACTATATGCTATACTGTAGATGTGGTTTCACCAATGCCCTGTACTGTTGTAGTAAGACATCCCTAGTTTTATACTCCATCCCCCTTGCAATAAAGGCCAACATTCCATTTGCCTTCCTAATTACCTGCATGATAACATTTTGCGATTCATGTATGAGGACACTCTGATCCCTCTGTACTACAGCATTCTGTAGTCTCTCTCCATTCAAATAATATTTTGTTTTTCTATTCTTGCCACCAAAGTGGATAACCTCACATTTTCCCACATTATACTCCATCTGCCAAATTTTTGCCCACTCACCTAACCTATCTAGATCCCTTTGTAGCTGTGGGTGGAAAATCCCACCTCGGCCAGCTGGAGCCACCTGCCCGGAGCGATTCTACGGCATCAGGCCAATTAACAGTCTGACACCAGGACCCCTGAACATTTAAAAACAGGGATCCTGCCTCCAAGAACTGCCAGCCAATCGTAGGGACCAGCAGCTCATTAGTATCGGCTGTGCCACTGGGAGTGGTGGCCACTGCCAGTACTGCAAAGGCCTTGGACCCAGGCCCAGCACCGGAGACCTGGACCTCAGGTAAGTGAGATGGGGTTGCTGAGGCCAGTCCAGAATGTGGACATTATGATGGAGGGAAGGTCAGTAATATGCAGCTGAAGATGGTTGGGCCTAGGACGCTACCCTGAGAAACTCCTGCAGTGATGTCCTGGGACTACGATGATTGGCCTCTAACAACTATCTTCCTTTGTGCTAGATATAACTTCAACCAGTGGAAAGTTTTCCCCCGATTCCCATTGACTTCAATTTTTGTGGGGCTTCTTGATGCCATACTCAGTCAAATGCTGCCTTGATGTCAAGGGTAGTCACTCTCACCTCACCTCTTGAATTCAGCTCTTTTATCTATTTTTGGACCAAGGTTGTAATGACATTTGGAGCCGAGTGGCTCTGACAGAGCCCTAACTGAGCATCGGTGAGCAGTTAATTGGTGAGTAAGTGTTGTTTGATGACTTTGTCAACGACTCCGTCCATCATTTTGCTGATGATTAAGCGGGGACTGATGGGGTGGTAATTGGCAGGATTGGATTTGTCCAGCTTTTTGTAAGCAAGACATAGCTGTGCAATTTTCCACATTGTTGGTAGGTGCCTGTGTTGTAGCTGTATTGGAATAACTTAGCTAGGGACGCAGCTAGTACTGGGGCACAAGTGTTCAGTACTACAGCCAGGATATTGTCAGGGCCCATTGCTTTTGCAGTATCCAGTGCCTTCAGCCATTTCTTGATAGCATGTGGAGTGAATCGAATTGGCTGAAAACTGGCATCTGTGATGCTGGGGACCTCAAGAGCAGGCCAAGATCATCTACTTGGCACTTGTGGCTGTAGATGGCTACAAATTCTTTAGCTTTGTCTTTTGCAGTGATGTGCTGGGCTCCCCCACCAGTGACGATGGTGATGTTTATGGAGCCTCCTCCACTGGTTAGTTGTTTAATTGTCCACCACCTTCATGACTGGATATGGCAGGACTGCAGAGCTTTGATCTGATCTGTTGGTTGTGGGATTGCTTCGCTCTGTCTATCACGTGCTGCTACCGCTGCTTAGCATGCATGTAGTCCTGTGTTGTCGCTTCACCAGGTTGACATCTCATTTTTAGGTATGCCTGGTGCTGCTCCTGGCATGCTCTCCTACACTCCTCATTGAACAAGGGCTGATCCCCTGGCTTGATGATAATGGTAGACTGAGGGATATGCCGGGCCATGAGGTTACAGATTTTAGTTGAATACAATTTTGCTGCTCCTGATGGCCCACAGATCTTCATGGATGCCCAGTTTTGAGCTGCTAGATCTGTTCTGAATCTATTCCATTGAGCACAGTGGTAGTGCCACACAACACGACGGACTGTATCCTCAGTATGAAGTCAGGATTTCGTCTCCTGGAGGACTGTTTGGTGGTCTCCCAAACCAATACTGTCATGGACAGATACATCTGTGACAATTAGATCGGTGAGGGCGAGGTCAATTAGGTTTTTCCCTCTTGTTGCTTCTCTCAGTCTGCCCAGTCTGGCAGATATGTCCTTCAGGACTCAGCTGGCTCGGTTAGTAGTGGTGCTACAGGGCCACTCTTGGTGATGGACATTGAAATCCCTAACCCAGAGTACATTCTGTGCACTTGCTACCCTCAGTGCTTCTTCCAAATGTTCAACATGGAAGAGTACTAATTCATTAGCTGAGGGAGGTTGGTAGATGGTAATTATTAGGAAGTTTCCTGGCCCATGTTTGACCTGATGCCATGAGACTTCTCAGGACCTGGAGTCAATATTGAGGACTCTCAGAGGAACTCTCTCTCAACTGTATATCACTGTGCCACTACCTCCCATGGGGTTGTCCTGCCAGTGGGACAGGCCGTACCCGGGGAGTGGTGATGGATGAGTCTGGAACATTGGCTGTAAGGCATAATTTGGTGAGTATGACTATGTCAGGCTATTGCTTGACTAGTCTGTGGGGCAACTCTCCCAATTTAGGCATAAGTACCCAGATGTTAGTAAGGAGGACTTTGCAGGGTCGGCTGGGCAGGGTGTGCCATTGTCGTTTCTGGTGCCTATGCTGATAGTTGATACAAAGATTAGTAGTCGGCCAGAAGATTGGAAAAATGGTAAAAAGGCAAAATTAAAGGCTCTTTATCTAAATGCATGCAACATTCATATCAAGATAGATGATTTGGTGACACAAGTAGAAATAAATGGGTCTGATCTGATAGCCATGGAAGAGATGTGGTTGCAAGGTGACCAAGAATTGGAATTGAATATTCAGGGGTACTTGACATTTGGAAGGATAGACAAAAGGGAAAGGAGGTAGGGTAGCTCTGTTAATAAAGGATGGGATTAGTACAGTAGTGAGAAAATATCTTGGCTCGGAAGATCAAGATGTAGGTTGGGTGGAGATAATAAATAACAAGTGTTATGACCGACCGCTCCTGTCAAAGCCCCCAATCAAAATATACAATTCTGATTGTAGTGGGACCAATGCACTGTTAATTCAATCCCGTCGTTCCACAGATTGGCTAACATATCATTTAAAAACTTTCCAAATTAAAGAAAGACCCAGCCAAATTGTACCATCTATTCCATCTATTAACCCCTGAATGAGGCTAATCAAACCAGGTGTCTTTAAATCAACAAATTAACTCTTTAATTAGAAGAACTAAATACTTTAAACACTATGAAGATATAAACAACATTTAAAATAGAAAAAATTAGAGTCCTTGCAAATTTACAGTCCGATGTTGCTCGAAGACCTCACAGGATGTTGCTTGAAGTCCCCACAGCTGTCCGATGGGGAAAAAGTTCTTCCATGTGGAACAGTCCGTAGTCTAACTTCAGCAGTAGGTGATGCTTCCTTCTTCAATGATGAATTTCAACAATTAACAACTTGCGAAACTTTTGATAGAATCAATCTGACTTTAGAGTTTTTGAGGGATAAAAGATTGTTACAGTCTAACTTCCCTTTCTTCAATTTAAATTACCAAATCTCTGCCTTGGCTTGATGGTTTAGAATTTTGAGAGATAATAATTAAACAGACTAAAATCCTGTTCCTTTAGTTTAAATGGTAGAGAGCTCTTTTTCAGCTGTGCTCATCACAGCTGTCTGTGTCTTCTGTGTCTGTGTGTTCTGTTAGGACAAACTGTCTTACTAAATGCCAATTCAAAACTGAATTGAAACAAATGTATCACTCCCAGTGGCTGTTTCCATGGTGTCGAGAATGCACCCTTTGAATCGCAGTCTCCAAATGGCCGTTTCTAAGGCAACGAAAATGCACCTTCCTAAGGCTTGCTGGCTCTTAAAGCAATACTGATCCCTTGCAAGCCTTAAAGGCAAACCGCATATTCTGAAAAAAAAAACTACAGGACCATGACACAAGGAAAAGAAGCCACTGGTGGGAGTAGTCCATAGACTCCATAACAGTAGATACACTGTAGGACAGAGTATAAATCAAGAAATAATAGGGACATGTAGGAATTTACTGCAATAATTGTGGGTAATTTTAATCTTCATGTAAATGGGCCAAATCAAATTGGCAAAGGTAGCCTTGAGGACGAGTCCATAGATTATATTTGCAACAGTTTCTTCGAACAAGAACCAACAAAGGAACAAGCTATTTTAGATCTGGTTATGTGTAATGAGACTGGATTAATTAGTCATCTCAGAGTAAAGGAAATCTAGGGAAGAGTTATCATAACATGGTTGAATTTCGCATTCAGTTTGAAGGTGAGAAACGTGGGTCTGAATCTAGTACCTTAAACTTAAATAAAGGCAATTACAAATGTATGAAGACAAAATTGGCTAAAATGAACTGGGAAAATTGATTAAGGGCTAAGATGGCAGATAACCAGTGGCAGACATTTAAGGAGATATTTTATAATTCTCAACAAAGATATATTCCATTGAGAAAGATAGATTCTACAAGAAGGATGAAGCATCCATTGCTGACTAAGGAAGTTAAGGATTGTATCAAATTGAAAGAAAAGGCATCCACCGTTGCAAAGATTAATGGTAGGCCAGAAGATTGGGAAAATTTTAGCAACCGACAAAGGATGACTTAAAAATGTACTGGTCAGTGGCGTAGTGGTAATGTTACTGGACTAGTTATCCAGAGGGCCTGACTAATGATCGGGGTACATGAGTTTGAATCCACCATTGCAGCTGGTGGAATTTAAATTCAATTAATTAAGAAATCTGGAATTAAAAGCTAGTCTCAGTAATGGTGGCCATGAAACTACTGGTTTGTTATAAAAGCCCACCTAGTTCACTGATGTCCTTTAGATCTGGTCTGCATGTGACTCCAGAACCACAGCAATGTGCTTGACTCTTAACTGCCCTCTAAAATGGCCTAGCATGCCACTCAGTTGTACCAAACTGCTATAGAAAAGTCAACAAGGCATAAAACTGGATGGACCACCATAATGCCTGCACTATGAGTTTCACATTCATAGCACTACTAGGGGAAAATCTACATCCTTTGCTACCTTTAAGTACTGGGTCACCTGTGTTCTTCTGCACAGCACAATTCTCTTGCCTTATTCTTCTGACAAATATGGGGACACCTTACCCCTGAACAGAAAACTTCTATAACTTTCAGGGACCTGAATTAATTTATTATCACACAGGGGAGCACATTTCTGCTCACTATCCAACATCTCCAAAGCTGCCCCCCCCCCCCACCCCCACTAGCTTGTAAATAGAACCGCCTAATGGGGGATCCTTTACAGGACAGGCATTCAGTAAACCTACCATTGCTACCGGCTTGCCTTTTCTTTACCCTTTATCTCACTAAAATCAAATCTTTTCTCATTATCCACCTTCCTATGGTAACAACATGGATATGGAATTGGCTGAGTTACAAAAAACAAAGAGTAGTGGTTAATGAATGTTTTTTGGGCTGGAGAAAGGTTTGTAGTGGAGTTCCCCAAGGGTCAGTGCTTTTCCTGATATATATTAATGACATAGACCTTGGTGTACAGGGCACAATTTCAACATTTACGGATAATACAAACCTTGGAAGCATTGTGAATTGTAAGGAGGATAGTGTAGAACTTCAAAAGGACATAGACAAATTGGTGGAATGGGCAGACAGGTGGCAGATGAAGTTCAATGCAGGGAAATGTTAAGTGATTCAATTTGGTAGGAAGAACATGGAGAGACAATAGAAAATAAAGGGTACAATTCTAAAGGGGGTGCAGGAGCAGAGGGTGTATATGTGCATAAGTCATTGAAAGTGGCAGGACAGGTTGAGAAAGCGGTTAATAAAGAATACAGTATCCTAGGCTTTATTAATAGGTGCACAGCCAAAGACTTGCAGGTTGGTAGCTAAATTGGCCATTGTAAATTGCCCCTACTGTAGGTAGGTGGTAGGGGAATTGAGGGGATGTGGTAGGAATATGGGATTAATGTAGGATTAGTATAAATGGGTGGATGATGGTCGGCACAGACTCGATGGGCCGAAGGGCCTGTTTCAGTGCTGTATCTCTAAATAGAGTACAAGAGCCAGGGAGTTATGTTGAATTTATATAAGATGCTAGTTTGGCCTCAGCTGGAGTATTGCGTCCAGTTCTGGGTGCCACACCTTAGGAAAGATGTGAGGGAATTGGAGAGAGTTCAGAAACGATTCACGAGAATGGCTCCAGGGATGAGGAACTTCAGTTATGAGGATAGTTTGGAGAAGTTAGGACTGTTTTCCTTGGAGAAGGGAAGGCTGACTTGTGAAAGGATCGATAACGAGAGAGCACAGATTTAAAGTAATGGGTAAAGGAAGCAAAAGTGACATGAGGAAAAACCTTTTCATGCAGCGTGTGGTTAAGGTGTTGAATACACTGCCTGAGAGTGTGGCGGAAGCAGGTTCAACTGAAGCATTAATAAGAGAATTAGACTGTTACATGAAAAGGAAGAATGTGCAGAGTTACAGGGAGAAACGGGGAAATGGCACGAAATAAATTGCTCTTTCGGAGAGCCATTGCAGACATGATGAGCCAAATGGCCTCCTTCTGCGCTGTAGCAATTCTGTGATTCTGTGAAAGTTTCCAAACTGGGGCCTGTAACTATTGCTTTTGTGGGTCAATTCATAATCATCTGCCATTTCTGTGGCATTCCTTATTTTACCAACTTTAAACTGTTCCAGTTGGGACCTTATTCCTGAAGGGACACTATTTTACAATTCTTCCATTAGGAATTCTTCCCTAAGGCTTTCAAAGGCGTGCTCAATGTTCACAGACCGATACCAACTAGGAAATTCCATCAATGATTGACCTTGTTTTTTTCTTAAATTCCTGAATTTCTGCCCATAAGCTTCCAATACCAACTAATAAGCATTGGGAACTGTAGTTTTTACGATTTCATAATCATTTAGCTGTTCCTCGAAAGTGTTGAGCATACTTCGAATGCTTTTCCCACTCACGCACTTTGCAATAAAATTATCCAACTTTCTTTCAACCATTGCAACTTCGTAGCAATTTTTTCAAAGGACACAAAATACATTTCAACTCCTTCCTCACTAAATATAGGGACTAAGTGAATATTCCTTGCCAAATCAAAACCAGGAACTAAATCGGATTCATCCTCAAACCTTCCTGTCTCTCCCTGTTCGTGTAATCTCAGCTTTTCCATCCTCACTTCGTAGTCTTATGTCAATTTTTGAAATTCTTGTACTCTGTCTTTTTCTTTTTCTTCCCTTTTTCTTCTGAATTCATGTTTTCTCATGTCAAATTTTCTGTCTCTTTCTCTTTCCCTTTCCTGTCTCTCTCTTTCTTTTTCCTCTCTATACTTTTCTCTTTTCAATCTCAGCTTCTCCGTCTCGATTTTGGCTAGTTCCACCTGAATCCAAGCAGAAACATCTTCTTCTTTTACCAGCTTCAAGCAAGGAACCAATCCTTGGATTATCTCCACTTTCTTGGCTCCTGGGTTTATAGTAACCCCCACGTGTGCTGCTACTACAACCAAATTAACCTTTTTCAACTGCTGCAATATATTGAAAGTCAAATCTTCTCTCTTAACATATTCTTGGACATTAATGGGACTCATATTGATTTCCCACGGAACCCAAACAAAATAAATGTGAAATCGTGTTTATTTAAAACTCTGGAAAATTCCAGGGGGCCCTTTTTACAGCCTCTTAATTCATATCCCACAGCCAAGCCCCCAATTTGTTAGACCTCAGTGAGACTGTTCATGTTAAAATATGAGATATGAACCCCCAAACCAATTTAAAGAATTAGACGACAAGATTTCACGTTTTAAGTTTTTTATTATAACAACTAAACTAAAAAAAATCCCCATTGACTAAAGAGTACTTTGTAAGTAGTTGATATCCCAAATGATAAAGAAAGGTATTTTCTTTACTTATTAAAACACTTGAAAACCTCACACCACACTTAGACATTACAGAATCCTCCTTGATGGCAAAATATTTGTGGTTAAAACTCCCAAACTCCTCCCAGTTGCAATGGGTTGGATCTCCCAGACCTTTCTCAAAGAAAATGTCCTCTTCGCTCACTTTTCCAAGCCGCTCACTTCTCTGAGCACTTTCGACCTGGACATCCATGAATAAGGCGATTCCTTGCGATCCTGTTGGTCTTTTTCTTCCCTGAAAATTCAAATTTCAAAACAGATTCAAGTCTTCACAGCCTTTCACTGTATCAGGCTTCTGAGAGCAGGTGTTCCCTCTCTCAGCCTTGAGGCTGCCACTGCTGGTTATCTTCCTTATAGCCTGCTGGTCTCCTTTTTTGCAGCCTGACTGCTTTCCAAAAATCTGTTAAATTTACCTGGAATCAAAAGTCAATAGTCCTTTTCCAATATGCAAAGTCCACAAGTCTGCCTTCAACAGAGTCACCCAAGCTTTTCATTGTTTCCAGGTTTTAGCAGCTGCCACGCACATTTGCATTCTTGGAATCACTAACTCCTTGGGCTGGATTTTAAGCAGCTCTTTACGACGGAACCATGGCGGGAGGTGGGGGAGGGGGCTGCGTCTGAAGATGGCCCCGGATAAGGCCCGACATCTGGCCCGATCCTCTCAGCAGCGGTGAGGCACAGTGGCGGCCTCCCTACCACTGGACGATGGGACCATAATTTGAATATTTAATTCAATTAAATAATTAACTGTAATAGAAAAATAGGAGCAGGAGTAGGCCATTTGGCCCTTTGAACCTGCTCCGCCATTCATTATGATCATGGCTGATCATCCAACTCAGTAACCTGTTCCTGCTTTTGCCCCATATTCTTTGATCCCTTTCGCCCCAAGAGCTATATCTAACTCCTTCTTGAAAACATACAATGTTTTGGCCTCAACTGCTTTCTGTGGTAGTGAATTCCACAGATTCACCACTCTCTGGGTGAAGAAATTTCTCCTCATCTCAGTCCTGAATGGTTTACCCCATATCCTTAGACTATGACCCCTGGTTCTGGGCTCCCCCACTAACGGGAACATCCTTCCTGCATCTACCCTGTCAAGTCCTGTTAGAATTTTATAGGTTTCTATGAGATCCCCCTCACTCTTCTGAACTCCAGCGAATATAATCCTAACCGACTCAATCTCTCCCCCATAGGTCAGTCCCACCATCCCAGCAATCAGTCTGGTAAACCTCGCTGCACTCCCTCTATAGCAAGAACATCCTTCCTCCGATAAGGAGACCAAAAGTGCACACAGTATTCCAGGTGTGGCCTCACCATGGCCCTGTATGGTTGCAGCAAGACATCCCTGCTCCTGTACTTGAATTCTCTCGCTATGAAGGCCAACATACCATTTGCCTTTTTTACCGCCTGTTGCACCTGCATGCTTACCTTCAGCGACTGGTGTATGAGAACACCCAGGTCTCGTTGCATATTCTCCTCTCTCAGTTTTTAGCCGTTCAGATAATAATCTGCCTTCCTGTTTTTGCTACCAAAGTGGATAACCTCACATTTATCCACATTATACTGCATCTACCATGTATTTGCCCACTCACTCAACTTGTCCAAATCACCCTGATGCCTCTCTCCATCCTCCTCACAACTCACCCTCCCACCCAGTTTTGTGTCATCTGCAAATTTGGAGATATTACATTTAGTTCCCTCATCTAAATCATTAATATATATTGTGAATAGCTGTGGTCCCAGCACCGATGCCTGCAGTACCCCACTAGTCACTGTCTGTCATTCGGAAACAGATCCATTTATCCCTACTCTTTGTTTCCTGTCTGCCAATCAATTTTCTATCCATCACAATACACGACCCCCAATCCCATGCGCTTTAATTTTACACGCTAATCTCTTATGTGGGACTTTGTCGAAAGCCTTCTAAAAGTCCAAATAAACCACATACACTGGCTCCCCCTCATCAACTCTACTAGTTATATCCTCGAAGAATTCTAGTAGATTTGTCAAGCATGATTTCCCTTTCGTAAATCGATTCTACCACTGTTCTCCAAGTGCTCTGCTATAAAATCTTAGATAATGGTCTCTAGAATTTTTCCCACTACTGACATCACGCTGACTGGTCGATAATTCCCTGCTTTCTCTCTACCTCTCTTTTTAAATAGTGGGGTTACATTAGCTACCCTCCAATCCGTCGGAACTGTTCCAGAGTCTATAGAATCTTGGAAGATGACTACCAATGCATCCACTATTTCTAGGTCCACTTCCTTACGTACTCTGGGATGCAGACCATCAGGCCCTGGGGATTTATCGGCCTTCAATCCCATCAATTTCCCCAACACCACTTCTCTACTCATGCTGATTTCCTTCAGTTCCTCTCTCTCACTAAACCCTGTGTTCCTCAACATTTCTGGTATGATATTTGTGTCCTCCTTTGAGAAGACAGAACCAAAGTATGCATTTAGTTGGTCAGCCATTTCTTTGTTCCCCATAATAAATTCCCCTGTTTCTGAGTGTAAAGGACCTACATTTGTCTTCACTAATCTTTTTCTCTTCATATACCTAGAGAAACTTTTAGTCAGTTTTTATGCTCCCCGCAAGCTTGCTCTCGTACTCTATTTTCCCCTTCTTAAGCAATCCCTTGGTCCTCCTTTGCTGGATTCGAAACTGCTCTCATTTTTTTCACCTGCCACCAAAATCAGTGGTGGGCTTAGAAAATTCAGCCTCTTGTTTACGATCTGAAAGTCTGGAAGAGTGAAACTCATTGCTCATCAGGTGTTATACCCCTGCAAGTCTCTGTTTTTTCAAAAAAGTCTTTGATCTTAGATCTTTGTTTCCCTGGTAACCAAGATTTTTGTCTTGTCTTTAAGCAGGGGGGATGTGAGGTCACCTGACTTCTCTGACTCCATCTTAAACTTTTAAAAAATCATGTTATAAAGTCCAGCGTTCATAACATTGGCCCTATGCCAATTGTCTCGTGGCTCAGGTAGTAATCCTGAGATTATTACCTTTGTGGTTCTGCTTTTTAATTTAGCTCCCAGCTGCTCCTACTCCCTCAGTGGAACCTCTTTCTTAGTCTTACCTATGTCATTATACCTACGTAGACCATGAAAACTTGATCTTTCCCCTCTACTCCAAGTTCCTCTCCAGCCCTGAGGAAATGCCCTTAACCCTGGAACCAGACAGCCTTTGGGACTCATGCTCTCAGCTGCAAAGAACAGTGTCCATCCCTCTAACCACATTGTCCCCTACCACTGCTACATTCCTTTCTACTCCCCCTACTCCCCCCTGCACCACTGTGCTGTGGTCAGTTTGCTTATAATCCTGGCAGTCCCTGCTCTTGTCCCCATAGCCTGCAAGAGCCTTGTACCTTTTGTACAAGTGCAAGGGCTGAGACTCCTCCAATGCTACCTTCTGGATCCCCATACCTGCCTCAATCGTAGTCACAGCCCCCCGACCACAGACCCAATCTGAAATAGTTAACCTAAGTGGTGTGACTGCCTCCTGGAACAAAGTGTCCAGGTAATTTTCTCCCTCCCTGATGCATCTCAGCATCTGAAGCTCGGACCCTAGCTCAAGAACGCTGACCCAACGTTCCCCGAGCTGCAGCACTTACTGCAGATGTGGTTGCTGTAGATCAACATGGTGTTCTCCAACTCCCACATGCTACAGCTGCAGCACATCCCTTGCTCTGCCATCTCTATTGTATTTTATTAAATTAAAATTAGATTTTCAAATTTTGAAATATCGCTCAATTGTCTATTTATAGTTTTTAATCTAGGTAATGACCTTGTTTAATTTATTACATTTAGTTATATGCTTTAGGTCCCAGCGCCAATGAAGGAATGAGGATATGTTTCCAATCAGAATGGGGTATAACTTGAGGGGAACTTGCAGCTGATGGCATTCCCATGCCCCTGCTGTTAACTGTACATTAATTGTTTTAATTGTGTGCAGATGGTGGGCATCAACTGTGGTTTCGCTTGAGCGCAAGTGAAGAGAGAGCACAGCGAGAACAACAGAAGGTCCGAGAGCACAGCAGGGATAAAGTAGCAGCAAATAGAGAGAGAGAGCACTGCGAGAAAAGTAGAAGGTACAAGAGCACAGTGGGGATAAAGCAGTGGTGGAAAGAGAGAGAGAGAGAGAGCACTGCAAGAATAGCAGAAGGTAGAAGAGCACAGTGGGCATAAAGCAGCTGCATAGAGAGAGAGAGAGAGAGCACGATGAGAATAGCAGAATGTACAAGGCACAGCGGGGATAAAGCAGTGGTGGAGAGAGAGAGAGAGCACTGTGAGAATAGCAGAAGGTAGAAGAGCACAGTGGGGATAAAGCAGTGGTGGAAAGAGAGAGAGAGAGAGAGCACTGCAAGAATAGCAGAAGGTAGAAGAGCACAGTGGGCATAAAGCAGCTGCATAGAGAGAGAGAGAGAGAGCACGATGAGAATAGCAGAAGGTACAAGAGAACAGTGGGGATAAAGCAGCAGCATAGGGAGAGAGAGAGAGCACTATGAGAATAGCAGAAGGTAGAAGAGCACAGCGGGGATAAAGCAGTGGCATAAAGAGAGAGAGAGAGAGAGAGAGCACTGTGAGAATAGCAGAAGGTAGAAGAGCACAGTGGGGATAAAGCGGCGGCATAAAGAGAGAGAGAGAGCGCACTGTGAGAATAGCAGAAGGTAGAAGAGCACAGTGGGCATAAAGCAGCTGCATAGAGAGAGAGAGAGAGAGCACTATGAGAATAGCAGACTGTACAAGAGCACAGCGGGGATAAAGCAGTGGTGGAGAGAGAGAGAGAGAGCACTATGAGAATAGCAGAAGGTAGAAGAGCACAGTGGGCATAAAGCAGCTGCATAGAGAGAGAGAGAGAGAGCACTATGAGAATAGCAGAATGTACAAGAGCACAGCGGGGATAAAGCAGTGGTGGAGAGAGAGAGAGAGCACTATGAGAATAGCAGAAGGTAGAAGAGCACAGTGGGGATAAAGCAGTGGTGGAGAGAGAGAGAGAGAGCACTATGAGAATAGCAGGAGGTAGAAGAGCACAGCGGGGATAAAGCAGTGGTGGAGAGAGAGAGAGAGAGAGCACTGTGAGAATAGCAGAAGGTAGAAGAGCACAGTGGGGATAAAGCAGTGGTGGAGAGAGAGAGAGAGAGAGAGCACTGTGAGAATAGCAGAAGGTAGAAGAGCACAGTGGGGATAAAGCAGTGGTGGAGAGAGAGAGAGAGAGAGAGCACTGTGAGAATAGCAGAAGGTAGAAGAGCACAGCAGGGATAAAGCAGTGGTGGAGAGAGAGAGAGAGCTCTGCAAGAGGAAACAAAAAAGTGTGACATCACAGGAAAGTGAGTAAGTGATTGGTTGATGAGTATTTTTCTTATTCTCTCTCTAAACTAGGGTATTCTTTCAAAATAGGAGCTGGGAAATTAATATCCTCAATCAGGATAACAGTGAGTGAATTAATAAAAGTAGTAGCACAGAGCAGGCCAAGAGGCATTAAATAAAATTAATTGTTTAAACAAGGGTACCAACTAGAATCTAAAAAAGGGAACAAAGATTTTTATTTCGATCATGGATGGGCAGCTGCGACCTGTTGCCTGCAATTGCTGTGCCATGTGGAAACTCCAGTACAATTCACATGCTTTTGGTGACTACGTGTGTAGGGAGTCTAGAACCAGGGGACACAAGTTCAAAATAAGGGGGAAGCCACTTAGGACAGAGATGAGAAGCAATTTCTTTATTCAGAGGGTTGTGAATCTTTGGAATTCTCTTCCCCAGAGGGCTGTGGAAGCTCAGTCATTGAGTATGTTTCAAGCAGAGATTTACAGATTTCTAAATACAAATGACATAAGGGGATATGAGGATAGTGTGAGAAAAAGGCATTAAAGTGGATGATCAGCCATAATCAAATTGAAAGTGGGGCAGGCTCGATGGGCTGAATGGCCTAATCCTGCTGCTATGTTCCTATGACTCTCCAGCTGCTTCATCTTGAGTTTAAGATTTCTGAGCTTGAGGGACAGCTGAAGTCATTGCGGAGCATCAGGGAGCTGGGGATCTTCCTGGACCATACTTTCCAGGAGGTGGTTACCCCACAGGCAGTAAGAGTTCAGGATGGTAGGTGGATGGCCATCCAGAAGACTAGGAAGAGGCAGGAGGTGCAGGACTCTTCAAGATGTGTGCCACTCTCAAACAGGTACTCAGCATTGGAGACTGCTGTGATTGATTGTACCCTGAAGGGGTGCAATCCAGACCATGGCACCAATGGACAAGGGACTGTACATGGGGGCGTAGCAAGGAGTAGAAATACTGTTGTTATGGGAGATACCATAGCCAAGGGACAAGACAGACATTTCTGTCCTCGTGAGTCCCACATGGTGTGTTGCTGCCCTGGTGGCAGGGTAAAGGACATCACGGAAAGAGTGCAGGATTGTCTGCAGGGGCAAGGGAGTGAGCCAGAAGTTGTGGTACTCATTGGTACCACTGACAGAGCAAGAGCAGGTATTGAGGTCCTACCGTCAGATTTTCAGGAGCTAGGGTGGAAGTTAAAGAGTAGGACCTTGAAAGTAGTAACCTCTGGAGTACTCCCAGTACTATACACTAGCAAGAGTAGAATTCCCCTGTTTCTGACTGTAAAGGACCTACATTTGTCTTCACTAATCTTTTTCTCTTCACATACCTATAGAAACTTTTACAGTCAGTTTTTATGTTCCCCGCAAGCTTGCTCTCGTACTCTATTTTCCCCTTCTTAATCAATCCCTTGGTCCTCCTTTGCTGGATTCTAAATTTCTCCCATTTTTTTCACCTGCCATCAAAATCAGTGGTGGGCTTAGAAAATTCAGCCCCTTATTTACGATCTGAAAGTCTGGAAGAGTGAAACTCATTGCTCATCAGGTGTTATACCCCTGCAAGTCTCTGTTTTTTCAAAAAAGTCTTTGATCTTAGATCTTTGTTTCACTTGTAACCAAGATTTTTGTCTTGTCTTTAAGCAGGGGGGATGTGAGGTCACCTGACTTCTCTGACTCCATCTTAAACTTTAAAAAAATCATGTTATAAAGTCCGGCGTTCATAACATTGGCCCTATGCCAATTTTCTCGTGGCTCAGGTAGTAATCCTGAGATTATTACCTTTGTGGTTCTGCTTTTTAATTTAGCTCCTAGCTGCTCCTACTCCCTCAGTGGAACCTCTTTCTTAGTCTTACCTATGTCATTATACCTACGTAGACCATGAAAACTTGATCTTTCCCCTCTACTCCAAGTTCCTCTCCAGCCCTGAGGAAATGCCCTTAACCCTGGAACCAGACAGCCTTTGGGACTCATGCTCTCAGCTGCAAAGAACAGTGTCCATCCCTCCAACCACATTGTCCCCTACCACTGCTACATTCCTTTCTACTCCCCCTACTCCCCCCTGCACCACTGTGCTGTGGTCAGTTTGCTTATAATCCTGGCAGTCCCTGCTCTTGTCCCCATAGCCTGCAAGAACCTTGTACCTTTTGTACAAGTGCAAGGGCTGAGACTCCTCCAATGCTACCTTCTGGATCCCCATACCTGCCTCAATCGTAGTCACAGCCCCCCGGCCACAGACCCAATCTGAAATAGTTAACCTAAGTGGTGTGACTGCCTCCTGGAACAAAGTGTCCAGGTAATTTTCTCCCTCCCTGATGCATCTCAGCATCTGAAGCTCGGACCCTAGCACAAGAACGCTGACCCAACGTTCCCCGAGCTGCAGCACTTACTGCAGATGTGGTTGCTGTAGATCACCATGGTGTTCTCCAACTCCCACATGCTACAGCTGCAGCACATCCCTTGCTCTGCCATCTCTATTGTATTTTATTAAATTAAAATTAGATTTTCAAATTTTGAAATATCGCTCAATTGTCTATTTATAGTTTTTAATCTAGGTAATGACCTTGTTTAATTTATTACATTTAGTTATATGCTTTAGGTCCCAGCGCCAATGAAGGAATGAGGATAAGTTTCCAATCAGAATGGGGTATAACTTGAGGGGAACTTGCAGCTGATGGCATTCCCATGCCCCTGCTGTTAACTGTACATTAATTGTTTTAATTGTGTGCAGATGGTGGGCATCAACTGTGGTTTCGCTTGAGCGCAAGTGAAGAGAGAGCACAGCGAGAACAACAGAAGGTCGAGAGCACAGCAGGGATAAAGTAGCAGCATATATAGAGAGAGAGAGCACTGCGAGAAAAGTAGAAGGTACAAGAGCACAGTGGGGATAAAGCAGTGGTGGAAAGAGAGAGAGAGAGAGAGCACTGCAAGAATAGCAGAAGGTAGAAGAGCACAGTGGGCATAAAGCAGCTGCATAGAGAGAGAGAGAGAGAGCACGATGAGAATGGCAGAATGTACAAGAGCACAGCGGGGATAAAGCAGTGGTGGAGAGAGAGAGAGAGCACTGTGAGAATAGCAGAAGGTAGACGAGCACAGCGGGGATAAAGCAGTGGCCTAGAGAGAGAGAGAGCACTGTGAGAATAGCAGAAGGTAGAAGAGCACAGCGGGGATAAAGCAGTGGCCTAGAGAGAGAGAGAGAGAGAGAGAGAGAGCACTGTGAGAATAGCAGAAGGTAGAAGAGCACAGCGGGGATAAAGCAGTGGCATAGAGAGAGAGAGAGAGAGAGCACTGTGAGAATAGCAGAAGGTAGACGAGCACAGCAGGGATAAAGCAGTGGCCTAGAGAGAGAGAGAGAGAGAGCACTGTGAGAATAGCAGAAGGTAGAAGAGCACAGCGGGGATAAAGCAGTGGCATAGAGAGAGAGAGAGAGAGAGCACTGTGAGAATAGCAGAAGGTAGACGAGCACAGCGGGGATAAAGCAGTGGCATAGAGAGAGAGAGAGAGAGAGCACTGTGAGAATAGCAGAAGGTAGACGAGCACAGCGGGGATAAAGCAGTGGCATAGAGAGAGAGAGAGAGAGAGCACTGTGAGAATAGCAGAAGGTAGAAGAGCATAGCGGGGATAAAGCAGTGGCCTAGAGAGAGAGAGAGAGAGAGTGCACTGTGAGAATAGCAGAAGGTAGACGAGCACAGCAGGGATAAAGCAGTGGCCTAGAGAGGGAGAGAGAGAGTGCACTGCGAGAATAGCAGAAGGTAGAAGAGCACAGCGGGGATAAAGCAATGGCCTAGAGAGAGAGAGAGAGAGAGAGCACTGTGAGAATAGCAGAAGGTAGAAGAGCACAGTGGGGATAAAGCAGTGGTGGAGAGAGAGAGAGAGCTCTGCAAGAGGAAACAAAAAAGTGTGACATCACAGGAAAGTGAGTAAGTGATTGGTTGATGAGTATTTTTCTTATTCTCTCTCTAAATTAGGGTATTCTTTCAAAATAGGAGCTGGGAAATTAATATCCTCAATCAGGATAACAGTGAGTGAATTAATAAAAGTAGTAGCACAGAGCAGGCCAAGAGGCATTAAATAAAATTAATCGTTTAAACAAGGGTACCAACTAGAATCTAAAAGAGGGAACAAAGATTTTTATTTCGATCATGGATGGGCAGCTGCGACCTGTTGCTTTCAATTCCTGTGCCATGTGGAAACTCCAGTACAATTCACATGCTTTTGGTGACTACGTGTGTAGGGAGTCTAGAACCAGGGGACACAAGTTCAAAATAAGGGGGAAGCCACTTAGGACAGAGATGAGAAGCAATTTCTTTATTCAGAGGGTTGTGAATCTTTGGAATTCTCTTCCCCAGAGGGCTGTGGAAGCTCAGTCATTGAGTATGTTTAAAGCAGAGATTTACAGATTTCTAAATACAAATGACATAAGGGGATATGAGGATAGTGTGAGAAAAAGGCATTAAAGTGGATGATCAGCCATAATCAAATTGAAAGTGGGGCAGGCTCGATGGGCTGAATGGCCTAATCCTGCTCCTATGTTCCTATGACTCTCCAGCTGCTTCATCTTGAGTTTAAGATTTCTGAGCTTGAGGGACAGCTGAAGTCATTGCGGAGCATCAGGGAGCTGGGGATCTTCCTGGACCATACTTTCCAGGAGGTGGTTACCCCACAGGCAGTAAGAGTTCAGGATGGTAGGTGGATGGCCATCCAGAAGACTAGGAAGAGGCAGGAGGTGCAGGACTCTTCAAGATGTGTGCCACTCTCAAACAGGTACTCAGCATTGGAGACTGCTGTGATTGATTGTACCCTGAAGGGGTGCAATCCAGACCATGGCACCAATGGACAAGGGACTGTACAGGAGGGAGTAGCGAGGAGTAGAAAATCTGTTGTTATGGGAGATACCATAGCCAAGGGACAAGACAGACATTTCTGTCCTCGTGAGTCCCGCATGGTGTGTTGCTGCCCTGGTGGCAGGGTAAAGGACATCACGGAAAGAGTGCAGGATTGTCTGCAGGGGCAAGGGAGTGAGCCAGAAGTTGTGGTACTCATTGGTACCAATGACATAGCAAGAGCAGGTATTGAGGTCCTACCGTCAGATTTTCAGGAGCTCGGGTGGAAGTTAAAGAGTAGGACCTTGAAAGTAGTAACCTCTGGAGTACTCCCAGTGCCACGCAGTAGCAAGAGTAGAAATAAGAAGATAGGGAGGATCAATGCGTGGATTGAAGCATGGTTCAGGAGGGAGGGCTTCAGATTCTTGAGGCATTGGGACCAATTCTGGGACAGAAGGCACCTATTCAAAAGTGATGGTTTGCTCCTCAACAAGACTGGGACCAATGTCGTCATGGGGAGATTCACTAGTGTGGTTGGGGAGGATTTAAACTAAATTTGCAGGGGGATGGGCACCAGCATATAGAAGTAGAAAAGAGGAATAAGGTGCATAATGTGAGAGTGTTGGACAGTACTAGAGAAGGGAATAGTTCCATATTAGATCGGAGAGGATTGAGAAGGGCTATGAGAAATGCAAAGACAGGATTATGTATGTATGTAAACACAGAAAGTGTGGTGAATATAGTTAGTGAGGTACAGTCACAAAAGTAATGTGGGAATACTTTGTAGTGGCAATAACAGCAACGTGACTTAAAAAAGGTGAGAACTGGGCACATCATATACAAGGATATAAAGTGTTCAGAAAAGATAGAGAAGGAAAAAAGGGAGGTATGGTGGCAGTACTGTTGTGTTGGAAAGAGGGCATGTCCTTGAGGGGTTTAGAGGGGGTTAGAGCTGAGAAACATAAAGGGTATGATCAGTCTACTAGGAGTATTCCAAAGACCTCCAAATAGTGAGAGAGAGATAGAGGGGCAAATCTGCAGGGAAATTACAGAGATGTACAAGAACGCTACAGTGGTGATATTGCAGACTTTAATTACCCAACGATCAATTGGAATAATTTTAGAGTAAAGGGAAATGAAGGGGAGGAATTTCCGGATTGCGTTCAGGAGAACTTCCTTGATCAGTATGTTCTCAGCCCAACTAGAAAGGAGGCATTTCTGGATCTGGTGCTAGGAAATGAGGTGGGCCAAGTGGACCAAGTGTCTGTGGTGGAGCTCTTGGGTAAGAGTTCATCATATCCTAAAGTTTACACTCGTAATGCAGAAAAGCAATGAACGATATAAGGTAGAATGGCTAGATTGGAAAAGGGTTAATTTCAACGTGATGAGAAGGGATCTAGCCAGAATAAAATGGAACCAAAGACTGAGAGGAAAAACTGTAATGGAATAATGGGTTATCTTTAAGGAAGAGATGCTTCAGGTACAGGCTAGGTACATTCCAGCAAGGGTGAAAGGTCGGGAACCACAAAGCAGGCTTCTTGCATGACGAGGGAGATAGAGATTATGATGTAACAAAAAAAATGTGCATATGATGCATGTCAGGTGAATTCTTCAAGAGAGAACCCAGGCCAAATTCAATGAGTTGAGAGTGGAAGTGAAGAGGAAAATAAGACTGGCAAAGAGAGAATATGAGAATAGAATGTCAGTCAACATTAAAAGGAACTCAAAACTCTTCTACCAGCATCTAAATATTAAGTGGGTAGTAAGAGGTGGAGTGGGGCCTATTAAGGATAAAGAGGGTAATATATGCTAAGAGGCACAGGGCAGGGGTAGAATACTCAATGAGTACTTTATATTCAATAAGGAAGAGGAATCTGACAAAATATTGGTAGAAGTGGAGAGAGTTGAGGCAATGGATAGGGTAAAAATTGAGAGGGGGAGGTACTAAAAAGGCTGGCTATGCTTAGGTTAGATACGGCACAGTGGCGCAGTGGTTAGCACCGCAGCCTCACAGCTGCAGCGACCCGGATTCAATTCTGGGTACTGCCTGTGTGGAGTTTGCAAGTTCTCCCTGTATCTGCGTGGGTTTTCGCCGGGTGCTCCGGTTTCCTCCCACAGCCAAAGACTTGCCGGTTGATAGGTAAATTGGCCATTATAAATTGCCCCTAGTATAGGTAGGTGGTAGGGGAATATAGAGACAGGTGGGGATGTGGTAGGAATATGGGATTAGGGTAGGATTAGTATAAATGAGTGGTTGATGGTCGGCACAGACTTGGTGGGCCGAAGGGCCTGTTTCAGTGCTGTATCTCTAAATAAATAAAATAAATCACCTGGTCCAGATGGCTTGCATCCCAGGTTGCTAACAGAAATGGGGATGAAGATAGCAGAAGGGCTTGTCATAATCTTCCAATCTTCCCTAGATACAGGGAGGTACCAGAGAATTGGAGAGTGGCAAATATGACACGTTTATGCAAGAAAAGATGTAAGGACAGTCCTAGCAAGTACAGGATAGTCAGTTTAACATCAGTGGTAGGTGCGATTTTAGAAACAATAATCAGGGAAAAAAAATCAACAGGCACTTGGAGAGGTTTGAGTTAATTAAGGATAGCCAGCATGAATTTGTAAAAGGCAGATCATGCTTGACTAATCTAATTAAATTTTTTTGATGAAGTAACTGAGAATGTTGATGAAGGGATGAGATGGATGTTGTCTATGTGAATTTTAAGAAAGTGTTTGATAAAGTACAACATAAAAGGCTGGTTACCAAAATTGAGGCTCATGGAATAGGTAGGTCAATGTCAGCTTGGATAAAAATGTTGGCTTAAGGACAGAAAACAGCAAGTTGTGGAAAATGGTTGTTTTTCAGACTGGAGGACGGTAGACATTGGTGTTGCCCAAGGGTCAGTGCTTGGGCCTCTGCTTTTTTTACTATATATAAATGATTTTGATCTTGGAATACAGAGTGGCCTTTTAAAATTTGTCAATTATACCAAACTTGGAGGAGTGGCAAACAGTGAGGATGATACGAACCACCTGCAAACAAAACATGAATAGACTGGCAGAATGGGCAGACATGGCAGATGGAATTTAATACTGACAAGTGTGAGGTGATGCATTTTGGCAGAAGGGATAGGGTGAGGAAATTTAGACTTAACGGCACATTTCTAAAGAGTGTGCAGGAACAGAGGAACCTGGATGTACATGTGCATCGATCTTTGAAAGTGACAGAATATATTGAGAGAGTGGTTAGCAAAGCATATGGGATCATAAATAAATAAATGGGATTCATAAATAAATGCAGAGAGTACAAAATCATGGAAGTTATGCTGAACCTTTATGAAGCTCTGGTTAGGCTGCAACTGGAGTATTGTGTCCAGTTCTGGTCACCACACTTTAGGAAGGATGTGAGGGTCCTTGAGAGGGTGCGGAGGAGACTTACCAGAATGGTTCCAGGGTTGAGGGATTTTATCTACAAGGTTAGGTTGGAGAAGCTGGGGTTGTTGTCCTTGGAGTAAAGGAGATCGAGAGGAAATTTGATAGAGGTGTACAAGATCATGAGAGGCTTAGATAAGGTAGACAAAGAAAATCTGTTCCCATTAATAGATGGTATAAGGACTAGGGGACACAGATTGAAGGTTTTGAGCAAGAGATGCAGGGGAAATGTGAGGAAGAACTTTTTTACGCAGTGAGTGGTAATGGCCTGGAACTCGCTGCCCACAAGGGTGGTGGAAGTGGAGACAATGATTTCAAAAGGAAATTGATGGGCACCTGGAGGAAATAAACTTGCAGGGCTACAGGGACTGGGCAGGTGAGTGGAATTGACTGGATTGCTCCGCGAAGAGCCAGCATGGACCCAATGGGCCTAATGGCCTCCTTCTATGCCATAAATGTTTCTATGACTCCATGACTTACTGAAACTGTGGGTGATTGAGTTAAGAGGTATTTGCTTGTGATGTTTAAGTCTAAATAAATGTAAGACTGAGTAAAGATTGGCTCCAGTACTATCCTTCACCAACTGGCTTTCTAGAAAGTAACACTAGCTGCCCTTGGCCTTCTGGGTGCTAGAGGTCGCAGTTTGAAAGGTGCCGTCAAAGGAGGCTTGGTGATTTGCTGCAGTGCATCTTTTAGATGGTACACACTGCTGCCACTGTGCGCCTGTGCTGGAGGGAGTGAAAGTTTAAGGTGGTGTATGCGGTGCCGATCATGGAAGTTATTCTTTGTCCTGGATGGTGTTGAGCTTCTTCTTGAATGTTTTTAGAGCTGCATTCATCCAAGCAAATAGAGAGTATTCCAACACACTCCTGACTTGTGCCTTGTAGATGGTGGACAGGCTTTGGGGAGACAGGAGGTGAGTTACTCATCGCAGTATTTCCAGCCTCTGACTTGTTCATTTAGTCACAATATTTATGTGGCTGATCTAGTTAGGTCTCTGGTCAGTGGTGACCCCTTCAGGATGTTGATGGTGGAGGATTCAGCGACAGTAATGTTGTTGAATGTCACGGGGAGATGGTTAAATTCCCTTTTGTTAGGGATGACCATTGCGTGGCGCAAATGTCACTTGCCTTTATCGGCACAAGACTGAATGTTCTCCGTGTATTGCTGCATACAGGCACGGTCTGCTTCAGTATATGATGAGTTGCAAATGGAATTGAATGCTGTGCAATCATCAGTGAACATCCTCACTTCTGATCTTGTGATGGAGAGAAGGTTATTGATGAAGCAGCTGAATATGGTTGGGCCTAGGACACTACCCTGAGGAACTCCTGCAGTGATGTCTTGGGGCTAAGATGATTGCCTTACAACAGCCACAACCGTCTTCCTTTAGACGGCTCATACCTTCCTAGGTATGACTCCAACCAGCATAGAGTTTTACCCCTGACTCCAATTGGCATCAATTTTATTAAGGTTCCTTAATGCTACACTTGGTCAAATGCTGCCTTGATGGCAAGTGTAGTCATTCTCACCCCAGTTATATCCTGTCTACAAAAAGCAGGAGAAATCCAATCCAACCAATTATTGCCCATCAATCAATCATCAGTAAAATGATGGAAGGTGTCATTGATAGTGCTATCAAGCAACACTTATGCACCAATAACCTGCTCATCGATGCTCACTTTGAGTTCTGCCAGGACCACTTCGCTCATTATAGTGTTACGATGACGTGAGGAGGGGTCAAAGGGCTCTCCTCTTTTCCCTCTCCTTGTTTGACCACAACCGATTTATTTCTTTTTCAGTGGATATACTTGCCAATTCAGTGAGTGTTTAACTTGTTTACATGCCATGATCATAAAAAGAGCCAATTGCACAGTTTTTCTCAAGGTTACAAAGAAAGAGGTTAACTTTATTGCAGTTAAACCGACTTAAGTAAAAATAATATAAATATACTCCAACTTTCACACACACACACAACACAAACATACACACACACAAATAGGTTACAGAGTGGGGAAGGATAGTTTGATTAAATTAGGGTCCAGAGAAATAAAAGGGGTATACAGTCTGTGGAGGTTGATGACTCAGATGGCTTCAGGCTGAATTTGGTAGTTCTGAGGCTTCCGGGTTGAAGAGGTGGACGCTGATTTCATGGTTCTCTGGGAGACAGGAATGTGACTGAATTCCTTCCAGGGAGATCTCTGTTCTTTCTGGAAAGTTCTCTTATCTGTGTAGCTAAAGAAGATTTCTGTCTCTCTAGCTCCCCCGTCAGGCTTAAATCATTAATCATAGTGAGCAATGATTGGTGAACAGACTAACACAATCAAACACAGATCAATTAAACCACTGAACACTACAGTCTGCAGCAGGGAATATGCCTCAGTGCTCACAGTTAGCAGACAGAGTTCGAAGCTTGCAAGGTTTGAGTGGTTCGTCTCCACTATTTTAATATTCAGATTTCCACCCAGTGGATTAAAAGATTCTCATTCAACCTGTCATGTTTTCATGACAATTGCATTGGTCCAAACTTGGACAAAAGTGCTGAATTTCAGAGTTGAAGTGAAAATGACTGCCCTTGACATCAAGGCAGCGTTTGGCTGACTGTGGCATCAAGGAACCTGAATAACATTGTCAATGGGAATCAGAGGAAAACTCTCCACTGACTGGATTCATAACTAGCACAAAGGAAGATGGGTGTGGTTGTCGGAGACCAATCATCTCAGCCCTAGGACATCGCTGCAGGAGTTCCTCAAGGTAATTTCCTAGGTTCAACAATCTTCAGCTGCTTCATCAATGACCTTCCCTCCATCATAAGAACAAAAGTGTGGATGTTTGCTGATGATTGCTCCGTGCTCAGTTCCATTCGCAACTCCTCAGATATGAAGCAGTCTGTGCCCGCATGCAATAAGAACTGAGCAACATTGAGGCTTGGCCCGATAAATGGCAAGTAATTAATGCCACAAGTGGAGGCAATGACCATCTCCAACAAAAGAAAGTATAACCACCTGCCTTTGACATTTACGGCATTATCATTGTCAAATCACTCGCCATCAACATCCTGGGGATCACCACTATCCAGAAACTTAACTGGACCTTGATTACAAGAATTTGTCAGATGTTGGGTATTATGTGGTGAGCGATTCACCGCCTAACTCCTCAGAGGTTTTCTACCATCTACAAGGCACAAGTCAGGTGTGTGATGGAATACTCTCCACTTGCCTGTATGAGGGCAGCTCCAACAACACTCAAGAAGCTCAACATCATCCAGGACAAAGCAGCCCGCTTGCTCTGCACTCCATCCACCACCTTCAACATTCACTCCCTCCACCACTGGTGCACCATGGCAGCAGTGTGTTCCATCTACAAGATGCACCACAGCAACTTGCCAAGGCATCTTTGACAGCACCTTCCAAACCCGTGACCTCTACTGCCTAGAAGGACAAGGACAGCAGACACATGGGAACACCACCACATGCAATTTGCCTCCAAGTCATACAACGTCCTGACTTAAAAATATATCACCATTCCTTCATCATCATTGAGTCAAAGTCCTTGTACTCCTTTCCTAACACCACTGTGGGTATACCTACACTACACAGACTGCAGCTGTTAAAGAAGGTGGCTCACCAACACCCTCTCAGAGGCAATTAGGGATTGCTAACAACACTGCCATCCTAGGAATGAATAAAATGTTTTCAGTGTTTTCCAGGTCAGTGTCACTTGCTGCACAACTGCCAGCACCTGCTTCTGCCAGAATGCACCTCCCCATTGAGAGTTACAGGCCAGCTTTAAGCAGTGCTGTCTAACTTTAAGTGAAGCCAGCCACTCATGATATTGGGTCCTTGCTGATTGTCCAGATAGTCAACATTGCACTTAGGTAGAGTAAATGCTACAATCATTGAAATGAGCAGGCAGCATGAAGTTACCATGCTGTTTGTATCGCAATCAACAGGTGCAGGTTAATCACACATTGTGATCCCCGCACATTGTTTCAGGAACGATTGAATTTAGCCCCCTATAACTACTCCGATATTGATTGGGGCATTGATGGTGTCAAGGGCAGGGGGCAAGGAGGAATTTCTGAAGTGTTTTCAGAAGAAGTGTGTTTCCTGCCCAATGAGGAAGAAGGTATTGCTGAATCTTGTACTGGGGAATGAAGTGAGTTAAGTGGAGAATGTCACAGTGGTGGATAATCTCAGGAATAGTGATCATAGTATTGTAAGGAATAAAAACAGAAAGTGCTGGGAAAACTCAGCAGGTCTGGCAGCATCTGTGGAGAGAGAAGCAGAGTTAACTTTTCAGGTCAGTGACCCTTCTTCAGAACTGGCAGATATAAGAAATGTAAAAGATTTGAAGCAAGTAAAGCAGGGGTGGGGCAAGAGATAACAAAAGAGACGGTGCTGATAGGACAAGGTCACAGAATAGCTGACCAGAAGGTCATGGAGCAAAGGCAAACACTATGTTAATGGTGTGCTGAAAGACAAAGCATTAGTACAGATAGGGTGTTAATGGACTGAAACTGAACGGCCACAAACACAAACATGAAAAAAACCCACAGTGGGTAGGCACTGTAGAAACAAACTGAACAAATTAAAATAAAATAAACACAAAAAATAAAAAAGAGAAAAAATAAAAAATAACTAAAAATAAAAGTAAAATAGGGGGCCCGTCGTGCTCTGAAATTATTGAACTCAATATTCAGTCTGGCAGGCTGTAGCATGCCTAATTGGTAAGTGAGATGCTGTTCCTGGAGCTTGTGTTGATGTTCACTGGAACACTGCAGCAATCCCAGGATAGAGATGTGAGCATGCTAGCAGGGGGTGTGTTGAAATAGCCAGCAACCGGAAGCTCGGGGTCATGCTTTCGGACTGAGTGGAGGTGTTCCGCAAAGTGGTCACCCAGTCTGCGTTTGGTCTCCCCAATGTACAGGAGACCACATTGTGAGCAGTGAATACAGTATACTACATTGAAAGAAATACAAGTAAATCGCTGCTTCACCTGAAAGGAGTGTTTGGCGTCTTGGATAGTGAGGAAAGAGGAGGTAAATGGGCAGGTATTGCACCTCCTGCGATTGCAGGGGAAGGTGCCGTGGGAAGGGGATGAGGTGGTGGGGATAATGGAGGAGTAGACCAGGGTGTCTACATTCTTTCAATATAGGATACTGTATTCGCTGCTCACAATGTGGTCTCCTCTACATTGGGAAGACCAAATGCAGACTGGGTGACCGCTTTGCAGAATATCTCCGCTCAGTCCAAAAACATGACCTCGAGCTTCCGGTTGCTGGCCATTTCAACACCCCCCCCACCACCCCCCCCCCCCCCCCCCCCTCCCCCACACTGATCTCATGCTCACATCTCTGTCCTGGAATTGCTGCAGTGTTCCAGTGAACATCAACGCAAGCTCGAGGAACAGCATCTCACTTACCAATTAGCCATGCTATAGCCTGCCGGACTGAACATTGAGTTCAATAATTTCACAGCATGACGGGCCCCCTATTTTACTTTTATCCTTAGTTATTTTTTAATTTTTTCTCTTTTTTATTTTTTGTGTTTATTTTGTTTTATTTTAGTTTTTTCAATTTGTTTCTACTGTGTCAACCCACTGTGTTTTGTTTTCATGTTTGTGCTTGTGGCTGTTCAGTTTTCAGTCCAGTAACACTCTATCTGTACTAATGCTTTGTCTTTCAGCACCCATTAACATATTGTTTGTCTTTGCTCCATGACCTTCTGGTCAGCTATTTTATGACCTTGTCCTATCAGCACCGTCTCTTTTGTTATCTCTTGCCCCACCCCTGCTTTACTTGCTTAAAATCTTTTACATTTCTTATATCTGCCAGTTCTGAAGAAGGGTCACTGACCTGAAATGTTAATTCTGCTTCTCTCTCCACAGATGCTGCCAGACTTGCTGAATATTTCCAGCGTTTCTTGTTTTTATTTCAGATTTCCAGCATTCGCAGTATTTCGCTTTTATTAGAGCATTGTAAGGGTTAGATTAGTTATGCTGAAGGACAAAGAACAATCTAGAATAAAAATACATCATGGGAGGAGGGCTAATTTCAGAGAATTGTGGAGGATCTGGCCTGGGTAAATTGAAGTCAAAGGCTGGCAGGCAGAAATGTAATGGAACCTTTAAAGAGGAGCTGGTTTCGGTACAGTGTATGTACATTCCCACAAGGGGAAAAGGGGGAAAGGGATGCAACCAAAACCAGAGTTCCCTGAATGAAGGAGTTAGAGGGTAGGATGAAGCAGAAAAAGGGGTCTTATGACAGATGGTAGCTTTATAATACAAGGAAGAATCAGGCTAAACATATAAAGAACAGAGGAGAAGTGATAAAGGAAATAAGGGCAGCAAAGAGACAGTAAGAGAGTAGATTGGTAGCTAAATAAGCAGCAATCAAAAAGTCTTCTATAGACATATTAACAGTAAAAGCGTTGTCAGAGGAGTGATAGGGCTGATTAAGGACCAAACTGGAAATCTATTAGTGAAGGCAGAAGGCCTGAGGTACTCTGCATCGTTGTTTTCCAAGGAAGAGGACTTTGCCAAAACCATGGTAAATGAGAAGGTTATCAGGGCACTGGATGAAATAAAAATAGATAAAGAGGAAGTATTAGAGAAGCTGATGGTACTTCGAGTGATTAAATCACCCATTCCAGATGGGATGCACCCTAGATTGCTGAGAGAATTAATTGCAGAGGTGCTGGCCACAATCTTCCAATCCTCTGAGGATACGGGGTGGTGTCAGAGGACTAGTGGATTGCAAAAATGTTACACTCCTGTTTGAAAAAGGGGATAAGGATATACCAGGCAATTACAGGCCTATCATTTTAATGTCAGTGGTGGGAATTTTTCAGAAATAGTAATCTGGAGGAAAATTAACAGCCACTTGGATGCATATAAAGGAGAGTCAGCAAGGATTTGCTAAGGGCAAATCATGTTTTATTAACTTGATTGAATTTTTTGATGATATAACAGATAGGGTGGATGAGGGCAGTGCAGGTGGTGCTATGTGTATAGACTTTCAGAAGACTTTTAATAAAATACCACATATTTGGCTTGTCAGCAAAATTGAAGCCCATGGGATAAAAGAGGCAGGAGCAGCATGGATACAGAATTGGCTAAGGGATAATTATGGCGATTGGCCGTTTTACAGACTGGAGGGAGGTATACATTGCTGTTCCCCTGTGATCAGTAGGAGGACCACTACTATTTTTGATATGCATTAATGACTTGAACTTGGTGGTGTAGGGCACAATTCCAAAACTTACAGAAGACATAAAACTTGGAAGTACAGTAAATAGTAAGGAAGATACTAATAGACTTCATGAGGACATAAATAGGCTGATGAAATGGGCAGATGTATAGCAGATGTAGTTCAATACAGAAAAGTGTGAGGTATTACACTTTGGTAGGACGAATGAGGAAAGGCAATACATGTTAAATGGCACAATTTTGAAGAGCGTGTAAGAACAGAGACCTCAGAGTGTTTGTGCACAAATCTTAGAAGGTGGCAGGACAGGTTGACAAAGTGGTTAATAAAACATATAGGACCCTTTAGAAATAGAAGTATGGTGCTAAAAGTTCAATAGCCTCTGAAAACAGGCGCAGGGATCTCAATGTGCAATGAACCCATGCTCATTCAAAGTAATGCAGGCAGCACGCAAACTTCGTGCTGCCTGCTAAGTTAAATGATAGTGGTGTGCAGCCCAGCACTGATCCTGCTGTTGAATGGTTGCATTCCTCAGCAGGGGGCTCAAGATCGTGCAAGGCTTAAAGCTAGCCTGCAGTATTTAAAGCCAGCCCATATCTCTTAAAGGGGAGGTGCATTCTGATTGCAGCAAGTATTGAAAGCCATTGTAGAAGAGTGTCTGACGTACAAGAGTGAAGATGGTGCAACCTGGCAGAGAGTGGGATCCCAGATTTTTTGATGCAGCACTTGAGCCACTATGCATTGGACAGGACAGGAGAAGTCCAGGGGCCCAAGAGTCTCACCAGACAAGCGCTTAGAGCGGAATGGGAGCAAATAGCCATGGAGGTCAATGTGGATAGTGCCCTGAGGACCTGGATACAGTATGGCAAGAAGTGGTAAAGGTCAGTGAATTCATCTTCACATGTCGTATCCTATCAACTGAAACGCTAGCCTGAGACTCTGGTCAATTCACTATACTCCCTTCACTCACCTACCAACAATCTCAATCAATCACGACTCATACCTCACCTTCACAACATTAGCACTGCTGCAAGTCTCACAGCTCGCTCAAACTACCAGCTTTTCAACCATGAGAGTCACACCTCCTAAACACTCACTGACACACATTTCACTCTTTCTTCCAGGAGAATGTGGTACATATGGGAGGAAATAGCAGCAAATTTGTGGGGGCAGGCATGGTTGCATGTCCTTACCCCCATGGAGGACACAGTAATCACCATAATTGGAACAGCCACTGCTGAGGTCATGGCCAGCAGTGGGGCTGAAACCATTGAAGATGACAGTATCCTCATAATTACATCCCACTTCCCTTCATCCCACATTCTCTTCTGATATACAAGCTGTATATGGAGTGAGAATACATCACTTGCTTTCCCCACTTTTCTCTGCATATCCCTACCCATGTGCCTTTCTCCTTTCAGATACCCAAGACCTCCGACCTGGCCAGGCAGGGTGTGGGAGGCTGAAGGCCTCGAAGAACAGGACAGTGATGATGAAAAATCACAGTTACTCAATCTCACACACAGCCACCAGCTCAGATACTGACACAGCATATACTTTAGAGGGTGGTATAGAAAGGGGATCTGCTTGTGGTGAGTCTCCAGGCATGAGTGGCCTGCAGCCAGGGCAGGGGGAAAGAAGCGTGTAGGAGCCAGCTCAGCGTAATGTGAGGTCACACACATGTTGTGCTGCAGAGGACTCAGATGAGGACTTCAATGGGGTGGTGTGCAGAAAAAGGCTGATGGGTATCCTCACTGAAATGCTTGGTGCATTGGCAGGCCTGCCAGGAAGCCTGCGGTCCCTGTCAAGGAGCATGGAGGAATCCGGCTTCAAATTGGCGCAAGGCTTTGCTCAGAGTTTGCAGCCCATCCTTTGCAGCATTGAAGTGGTGACCAACTCCATGAGAACACTTGTAGAGCTGACCATGATGCAGCTTCTGATGGCTGACATCTCAGCTTCCATTGCAGCAGAAGCCACCCATCGTCTTAGTGCTGCAATCGAAGCTTAGACTGAGACCATAACATTTCAGCTTGCTTCCATGCAGATTCAGACTGGCTGTGGATGCCAGTGCTCAAATGAGCTTTCAGGGTGTCACCGAAGTCCAACAATCTGTCCTTCAAGAGATTACTAGGATAGTTGAGGCACCACCCTGGGGGAATGTCAGTGGTCCCATGGAACAGGAACCTTCTGCCCTCTCTCAGGCTGACAGTAGTCATCCTCCCACCATTGCCACTATGCCAGTGCTCCTGCAGTTGCCTGTCAGTCAGCCAGTGCAGATTGCTGCCACCCCTGCCGAGGTGGTACAGTCTGAAGTCAAGCTCTCAAGGCAGACCTGCTTGAGGGCATCCTGCAAAACCATCTGCAGTCCCCCCCACTGAAATTCAGCAGCCTTCCACTAGCCAAACTGCAGCCACTGGTGTAGAACTGTGTAGGAACACTAGGACAGACAAAGGCACCCATAAGACAGACTCTAAAGGAATGCACGGCATGCTTAGTTGACATTTGTATGGAATATTGGATGTTTTGTTAGATAAAGTTGGTATGGAATGTTTATTTTCTGATGGCTTTTATTTCAGCCTTGTGGCCAAGAGGACAGTGATAGTTGTTAACAGAGGGATGGTAAGGTATGGAATGATTGTGTAATGGGAATTTGGGGTTGTGTACACAGGAACTGTAATCAAATGAGGTGACCACGAACAGCATGGCCGGTATGGGACTATGCCAGCTGCCTCCTCCCTTCATCCTCCTTCTCCTCCTCTCCTCATTCTCCACCTCCTCTTGAGCTGCTGGCCATATCCCTGGTGGCAATCGCAGTATAGTCATGAAGGCCAAGTTGTAGCGGATACAGCAGACCACAATGAATTGGGACACTTCCTCTAGTGAATACTGCAAGGCTCCCACAGAGCGGTCCAGGTAGTGGAAGCATTGCTCAGCACACCAATGATCAGATCTTTCTCGTAGCAGCATGACTCTCATTGCATGCATGCTGGCCACATGTGGTTGGATTTTGAAGTGGAGTCATGGACCAGGTGTTATGCAGATAGCCTTTGTCACCCAGCAACCCTCTGGTTTGATTTGGTAGCTGAAAGACTGAGGGAACAATGGACCAGCGCAGAATGAAAGCATCATGACTGCTGCCAGGATAACAGGCATTCACCTGCATGATATGCTGATTGTGATCACACACAAACTGCACATTCAGCGAGTGGTAACCTTTGTTGTTCTGGTACATCTTAGCATTGAAATATGGCAGCAGCAAAGGCACATGTGCGCAGTCAATGCCACTCTGCACCATGGGGAAGTCCGTTATCCAGGCAAAGCCATGTCATGCTCCACCTGCTTCGCTCTGGTCAGAGAGAGCACAATGAACTACCCTCCCCTGGCATAAAGAGTTTCTGTCACCTCTCTGATGCAGCGGTGGACAGCAAACTGAGAGAGGTAGCCTGGAGGGATCCCGAAACAAAGACACTTAGGGCCACGGTCACCTTCACAGCCACTAGCAGTGCCATCCTTGGCCTGCTGTAAGGCTGCAGGTCTGGTTGCAAGAGGTGACAGAGTTCTGTGAGCACCTGCTTTGCAAACTGCAGATGGCACACACACTGTTCCTGGCTTAGGTGGAAGTAAGAGAAATGCTCCTGGAAGACCATGGGTCGATAAGGCCTTCTGCTGAGTCCCCTTCTCCCAATACACTTCCTCACTCTGTGAGCAGCTTCTCCTCTTCTTTGCTGCCTCTGCTCCATCTCCCTCTCACCCTCTAGCCCAAGGGAAATTACAACTATAGCACCCATGACTGGGAGCAAGTGATTTGTCCAGAACCCCTGAAGTCACAACTAAGACCTTCTCCACATGCAGCACCACTCCCTGCAGAATTACCAATTTTAACCAACTCCTCAAACTATCAAGCACTTCCACAAACACAAACAGAGCCAGTAGAAAAGTATTCAGCAGGTAAGCTACAAGTTGTTGATGATCCCTTTAAATTGTGCTGGTGAAGGGGTACTTCCTGCTGCTGAATGCATGTTCAGCTTTGTCTGTTTAAGAGAGAGCATTAAGAGGAGTGGTGAGGTCCAAAGTTGCAGTGCTGGCGTGAACTCAGCATCAAAAGCTGACTGACCTCTCGATCTGTTTACTCTGGATATTTCTGGGGCATGCATGTAATGCCCATGCTAACACCTTCAGCAAGATCGCGTCTGGCACACATCGCATCGGATGTGTGTGCACGTGGCATGGATGCCATTTTGTTTCCACAAAGGCATCCCCATAGCACAGAAACTACTGGTGAAATGGAGCCGAATTTCGCAGCTATAGAGTACAAAAGCCAGGAAGTTATGCCAAACAGATATAAAACACAAGCTCAGACTCAGTTGGAGTATTGCTTCCAATTCTGAGCAACACATTTTAGGAAGGATGTGAAGGCTTTGGACAAGGTACAGAAGGTATTTGCTAGAATGTTTAAAGGGATTAGGGATTACAGTTACTTGGATAAACTGGAGAAGCTGGGATTGTTCGCCTTAGAGTAGGGAAGGCTAAGAGAAGATTTGATAAAACCATGAAGGGCTCAGATAGACTAAATAACAAGGAACGGTTTCCAATAGCCGAAGAGTCAGTAAGTAAAGGGCACAGATTTAAGGTGATTTTAAGGCAAAAGAACCAGAGACTATATTGCGAAAAGCTTCTTTGTGTGGTGAGTGGTTAGGATTTGGAATACACTGTCCAATAGGGTGATGGAAACAAATTCAGTAATAGCTTTCAAAGGGAATTGGATTAATACTTGAAGGAGAAACAATTTCAGTGATATGGAGAAAGAGTTGGGGAGTGGAACTAACAGAATTGCTCTTCCAAAAAGCCAATGCAGACTTGATGGGCTTACTGGCCTCCTTCTGTGCTGTACTAATCTATTATTCTAGGATATTGTTAGTATGAATCTCCCAAGAGGGACTTCCTTGTTATGATATAAACATTTGAGAAAGAAGTGGAGGCAGTATAACAGAGAAACCAGGATGCCAAGTTCATAGTGCAGCAATGCAGGAGGTCCAGATGACATTTACCCAGCCACCGGGGTGTATATATCCAGAAGATCTCATCTGTATATATTTTTGGAATTGTATAAGGAGGTTGCAATTCAGCCCAGAAGTACTAGAATTGCTTTGATCTATCTGATTGCGAGATCTGCAAACATCAAGAACCAAAACAGCACTTACTGTGGCTCAGAAAGTCAATATACTTTTGATTTCCTGGTCGGGCATCATTTTGAGGGACAACAGGTAGGTTCTGCCAGTTGAGTCAATTTGCTGTCCATTCTTGCATAAGGCATGTAATTAATTCATTGATTGCAAGGACAGTCCATTACATTACAACTGATGTAGGATCAAAATGTAGGTTGAATGGGCAATTAATTTCTCTTAGAACAAAAGGTTTCCACAGTAAAAATTGCATTCTTGTGGCCATACGAGTCCCTATTGTCAACCATACCATTATGTGAACCAAAACGGATTTAATTCTCTCATTGTCCAATTAGTATATGGCTACAGGGACAGGCTTCTGTATTTCAATGTAAGCATGGAGCTGCTGTGATTCATTCATTCCTTGGCACACCAGTGTCCCTGCACTATTTCAGAACCAAGGACAGGTTACTGGTTGAGTTCTTGGAAACATAGGCCTGTGATTTCCGAGGAGCTGCTCTGCTACTATAATTTCACAGGGAGTATGGAGAAACTCCATTTATGCCACACTTCTGGCAAGCTTATGGAGGCAGAGCGAAAGCATTCCAAAGAAATTCACGGCCAAGGTGCATCCAATACTACCATGGCTTCTAACATTATTTAGAAGGACAACCAATAAATCAGAGCAATGCTACAAAGGCGCACATGCACACTTGAGTTAAAATTGTACAAGTCACTGGCATGTTGAAGCAAAGATTCTGATGCTTTATCTGGAGACTGCCTACAGTACTTCCACAATGTTGTTTAGTGAGTTGTGATGGCTTGCTTTGCCCTCCACAAATTTCCTCCACAGGTGGCTGGATTTTGAAATTTGGGAAGAAGGGACTGAGGTCAGAAGTTGACTTCCTGAGACAGAGGAACTTGGACATAGGAAGGGGATAGCAGGGTCACAGACAGTTGCTGGGATAAAGCTGAGACCAACCCATTGGAGAGACTTTCAGTAATGCCTGATCGCCTTATAGCTATATCTGTAACAACCAAGGTATTCCACATAATTTAAATGCACAATACGTACAAACACTCAATTCATCATTAAAAGCAGAAGTCCCTGGACAGCAAAGCCACAATATGTTTTTCAGAGCAGTTTTATGTATTCTTTAAACAAAAGTCATAACAATACAAAAATGATACAATCATTAAAGATCTTTGGATCGCATCATTGAAAAATCAATTATGCTCATCACTGCACTTAACTCATAACTTTTATTTTTCTTTGCTTCCAATTGAGGACCTGGAGTCTGAGATGTGACAGGTTCTCTATACAAATATGAGCCTGTTGAGACAGAGCGGACCCTCATCTCAGGGTCATAGAGACCTGGGATGGAACTGGAACATACTGCTTCTCTGAACTTGGAATCTCCACAGTCTTGGCCTGCAGACTTCCTTCCACCTGTGAAACCAGCTGAGGGCTCTAAGCAAGTAATAATTTGGTGATGCTTTGAGCGAGACAGAATCATCAGAACCATCTCCTGTTCTTCATTTCAGCATGAAATCAGGTTACTAGTTGCCATTGATCTGTGTAAAAACAAATCTTATGGAATTACTAATTTCTCTTAACCCCCTGGGAGAAAGCATCCCAAATACTTTGCAACCTCTCTGAAATGGTGCCCTGGATATCTTGGAAACCAGTAGATAATTTGAGGCAAAGAATATATGGGATCAGTATTTTTATAAACAGAGGCTTAGAATATAAAACTAATCCCTTATCCATTGTATAATTTTAGTAAATCTCATCTGTAATCTCTCCAATGTTTTAACATCCTTTAAAAGGAAGCTATGCTTCTACTATTTCTAAATTCCTATCCGTCAGCTCAACAGTGACAGAAGGGCAGAAAGGAAGTTATGATAAACCTTTGAAGATCACTGGATAAGCCTCAGCTGGAGTAATTGGTCCTATTCTGGGCACTACACTTTAGGAAAGGTGTTAATGCCTTGGAACAGCGTGTAGTGGAGGTTTACTAGAATGGTATCAGGGGTGAGGGAATGGAGAAGCTGGGATTTTTCTCCTTAGGGTAGAAAAGGTTAAGAGGAGATTTATTGGAGGTTCTTAAAATTTAGAATTGTTTTGGTAGAGTAAGTAAGGAGCCATGATTTCCACTTGCAGGAAGATCAATATCCAGAGGACAAGATGCAGAATCAGTTTGGGTAGAGATAAGAAATAGCAAAGGTAAGAACCACTTGTGGGAGTACTGCAAAGGCCCCATAACAGTAATGTTATGACCAGGTGAGGATGGTGTCTAGGGGTCTTTTATTGTCTTCACCTGGTCTTATTGTAACAGGGTTTTATTTTTAAACACACTGTTTTGAATTCCCCCTTTGTGAATCCTTGTTCACAGCTATCCAATTATAAGGCAAAGAAATTAGCATAAACAGGCTTTCTTAGGTTTAAAGAAGAAAAGTGAAATTTATTAAACCTTAAATTTAAGCTCTAATATGGTTAATGCCTATGGATATACAACGCGCCCACGCTAGCATGCACACACAATACACATCTGCAAATAGGGACATAAAAGAGCATAAGAAAAATAAAATGGAGAGGTTTGAGGCTGTCTCTAAAGGAGGTTTCTGTGTTCTAAGATCACTGTAGAGTCCTTGATTATAGACAGCTCCTACTTTTCATTGAGGCCCTGTATTCTTCTTGAACCATATTCAAAGAAAGAAAGAACAAAGAAAAATTACAGCACAGGAACAGGCCCTTTGGCCCTCCAAGCCTGCGCCGATCCAGATCCTCTATCTAAACATGTCGCCTATTTTCTAAGGGTCTGTATCTCTTTTCTTACTACCCATTCATGTATCTGTCTAGATACATCTTAAAAGACGCCATCGTGCCCGCATCTACCACCTCCGCTGGCAACGCGTTCCAGGCACCCACCACCCTCTGCGTAAAGAACTTTCCACGCATATCCCCCCTAAACTTTTCCCCTTTCACTTTGAACTCGTGTCCTCTCGCAATTGAATCCCCCACTCTGGGAAAAAGCCTCTTGCTATCCACCCTGTCTATACCTCTCATGATTTTGTACACCTCAATCAGGTCCCCCCTCAACCTCCGTCTTTCGAATGAAAATAATCCTAATCTACTCAACCTCTCTTCATAGCTAGCGCCCTCCATACCAGGCAACATCCTGGTGAACCTCCTCTGCACCCTCTCCAAAGCATCCACATCTTTTTGGTAATGTGGCGACCAGAACTGCACGCAGTATTCCAAATGTGGCCGAACCAAAGTCCTATACAACTGTAACATGACATGCCAACTCTTGTACTCAATACCCCGTCCGATGAAGGAAAGCATGCCGTATGCCTTCTTGACCACTCTATTGACCTGCGTTGCCACCTTCAGGGAACAGTGGACCTGAACACACAAATCTCTCTGGACATCAATTTTCCCCAGGACTTTTCCATTTACTGTATAGTTCACTCTTGAATTGGATCTTCCAAAATGCATCACCTTGCATTTTCCCTGATTGAACTCCATCTGCCATTTCTCTGCCCAACTCTCCAATCTATCTATATTCTGCTGTATTCTCTGACAGTCCCCTTCACTATCTGCTACTCCACCAATCTTAGTGTCGTCTGCAAACTTGCTAATCAGTCCACCTATACTTTCCTCCAAATCATTAATGTATATCACAAACAACAGTGGTCCCAGCACGGATCCCTGTGGAACACCACTGGTCACACGTCTCCATTTTGAGAAACTCCCTTCTACTGCTACTCTCTGTCTCCTGTTGCCCAGCCAGTTCTTTATCCATCTAGCTAGTACACCTTGGACCCCATGCGCCTTCACTTTCTCCATCAGCCTGCCATGGGGAACCTTATCAAACGCCTTACTGAAGTCCATGTATATGACATCGACAGCCCTTCCCTCATCAATCAACATTGTCACTTCCTCAAAGAATTCTATTAAGTTGGTAAGACATGACCTTCCCTGCACAAAACCATATTGCCTATCACTGATAAGCCCATTTTCTTCCAAATGGGAATAGATCCTATCCCTCAGTATCTTCTCCAGCAGCTTCCCTACCACTGACGTCAGGCTCACCGGTCTATAATTACCTGGATTATCCCTGCTACCCTTCTTAAACAAGGGGACAACATTAGCAATTCTCCAGTCCTCCGGGACCTCACCCGTGTTTAAGGATACTGCAAAGATATCTGTTAAGGCCCCAGCTATTTCCTCTCTCGCTTCCCTCAGTAACCTGGGATAGATCCCATCCGGACCTGGGGACTTGTCCACCTTAATGCCCTTTAGAATACCCAACACTTCCTTCCTCCTTATGCCGACTTGACCTAGAGTAATCAAACATCTGTTCCTAACCTCAACATCCGTCATGTCCCTCTCCTCGGTGAATACCGATGCAAAGTACTCGTTTAGAATCTCACCCATTTTCTCTGACTCCAAGCATAACATTCCTCCTTTGTCCTTTAGTGGGCCAATCCTTTCTCCAGTTACTCTCTATCTCCTTATATATGAATAAAAGGCGTTGGGATTTTCTTTAACCATGTTTGCTAAAGATATTTCATGACCCCTTTTAGCCCTCTTAATTCCTCGTTTCAGATTGGTCCTACATTCCCGATATTCTTTCAAAGCTTCGTCTTTCATCAGCCGCCTAGACCTTATGTATGCTTCCTTTTTCCTCTTAGCTAGTCTCACAATTTCACCTGTCATCCATGGTTCCCTAATCTTGCCATTTCTATCCCTCATTTTCACAGGAACATGTCTCTCCTGCACGCTAATCAACCTCTCTTTAAAAGCCTCCCACATATCACATGTGGATTTACCTTCAAACAGCTGCTCCCAATCTACATTCCCCAGCTCCTGCCGAATTTTGGTATAGTTGGCCTTCCCCCAATTTAGCACTCTTCCTTTAGGACCACTCTCGTCTTTGTCCATGAGTATTTTAAAGCTTACGGAATTGTGATCACTATTCCCAAAGTAGTCCCCTACTGAAACTTCAACCACCTGGCCGAGCTCACTTCCCAACACCAGGTCCAGTATGGCCCCTTCCCGAGTTGGACTATTTACATACTGCTCTAGAAAACCCTCCTGGATGCTCCTTACAAATTCTGCTCCATCTAGACCTCTAACACTAAGTGAATCCCAGTCAATGTTGGGAAAATTAAAATCTCCTATCACCACCACCCTGTTGCTCCTACATCTTTCCATAATCTGTTTACATATTTGTACCTCTATCTCACGCTCGCTGTTGGGAGGCCTGTAGTACAGCCCCAACATTGTTACCGCACCCTTCCTATTTCTGAGTTCTGTCCATATTGCCTCACTGCTCGAGTCCTCCATAGTGCCCTCCTTCAGCACAGCTGTGATATCCTCTTTGACCAGTAATGCAACTCCTCCACCCCTTTTACCTCCCTCTCTATCCCGCCTGAAGCATCGATATCCTGGGATATTTAGTTGCCAATCATGCCCTTCCCTCAACCAAGTCTCAGTAATAGCAATAACATCATACTCCCAGGTACTAATCCAAGCCCTAAGTTCATCTGCCTTACCTACTACACTTCTTGCATTAAAACAAATGCACCTCAGACCACCAGTCCCTTTACATTCATCATCTGCTCCCTGCCTGCTCTTCCCCTTAGTCACACTGATTTCATTATCTAGTTCCTTACAGTCTTTTGTTACTACCTCCTTACTGTCAACTGACCTCCTCAATTGGTTCCCATCCCCCTGCCACATTAGTTTAAACCCTCCCCAACAGCGTTAGCAAAAGCACCCCCAAGGACATTGGTTCCAGTCCGGCCCAGGTGTAGACCGTCCAATTTGTAATAGTCCCACCTCCCCCAGAACCGGTCCCAATGTCCCAAAAATCTGAACCCCTCCTTCCTGCACCATCTCTCAAGCCACGCATTCATCCTGACTATTCTTTCATTTTTACTCTGACTATCACGTGGCACTGGTAGCAATCCTGAGATTACTACCTCTGAGGTCCTACTTTTTAACTTGGCTCCTAACTCCCTAAACTCTGCTTGTAGGACATCATCCCGTTTTTTACCTATATCATTGGTGCCTATGTGCACAACGACAACTGGCTGTTCACCCTCCCCCTTTAGAATGTTCTGCAGCCGATCTGAGACATCCCTGACCCGTGCACCTGGGAGGCAACATACCATTCGGGAGCCTCGTTTTCGACCACAGAACCGCCTATCTACTCCCCTTACAATCGAATCCCCTACGACTATAGCCCTTCCACTCTTTTTCCCGCCCTTCTGAACAGCAGAGCCAGCCACGGTGCCATGAACCTGGCTACTGCTGCCTTCCCCTGGTGAGCCATCTCCCTCAACAGTATCCAAAACGGTATACTTGTTTTGGAGGGAGATGACCGCAGGGGACTCCTGCGCTGCCTTCCTGCTCTTTCTCTGCCTTTTGGTCACCCATTCCCTTTCTCCCTCCTTCACTGTAGGAGGCTTTTCTCGCTTGGGTTCATATGTCTTCAATGGTTTCTGAAGCTGGTGAGAGTGAGATGAGAGCAGACGGGAGAGAGATGTTCTCAGTCCAGGAGCTGACAGCCTTCTGATTTCAAATCTGTGGCAAGTTCAAAAAACCAACAGCCAGCTGTGACTAAAACTGGACTGACCACTTCTTCTGCGTATTGGGGAAGCAAAGACTGGGTCCCTTTATTCCAAGACTGTCTGTTACTATGCAAATGTCTTTCCAGTCAGGTGCTTGTAATTTTTAAGTTTTAATGATCATGTGGTCAAATTAATTTTCCTCATTCTTGGCAGTTGGGGGGCTTGTCTGAGAGTAATTACACTATTGGACATTGTAGGAAGAAATAATGGGAGCTTGTAAGAAAGATATGACAAGAATCATGGTTGATTTTAATCTAAACATAGATTGGACAAATCAGATCGGCAAAGGTAACCTGGAAAATGAGTTCAGAGACTGTTTTTGGGACAATTTCTTAGAAAAGCATGTTCTAGAGCAGGGTTGTCCAAAATACTGGGCCACCAAATGTTTTGATCAAGTCTGCCAATCATGGTGCACTTCGTTCCGGCCTGCAAATCCTGGTACTGTCAATCACTGGGCACTGGCCAATGAAAAGCATTGGGGAGGTGGGGGTAGGAGAGTTCGTTGAGTCGTCAGATGGAGAGGTGAGCAAGCTGAGACTGTGAGAAAGGGGAGGTGAGCAAGCAGCGACAGGGGGCGGTACTGGCAGAGGAAGGTGATCTATAATTCAGAGCGCAGGGCCACCACCGAGCAGCTCGACCTATGTCCAATGAAAGGCACAACAATGAGCCAAAACATTTTCGATGAAGTAAAATGTGTCTTGGTGAAATTCAATTTTCCAGAGGACAAATTTTGTGGCCTAACAACTGATGGAGCCACTGCGATGATAGGCAAGCACAATGGATTTGTCAGTCTAATGCTCAAATCAATACCTCATGAAGTCATCACACATCACGGCTTCATTCACCAAGAACAGCTGTGTGCAAAGACCCTGGAGATGAAATATGTGATATAAAAATTTGTTTCTACAGTCAATTTCATAAGGTCCAAGTCTTTCCTTGCAGAGGTAGGATCAGAGCATGATGATGTCATTTACTTCAGCCATGTTCCCAGGCTCAGTAGGGTAGCCACACTAGCCAGATCCTGGTCACTGTCTGAAGAAATAAAAACCTTTATGACAAGCAAAGGAAAAGATGTTGGGCTGCTTTTTGAAAGACCACCGCCGAAATAGGCAGCGGGCAAAAAACATGGCGGCCCACACACACGGGGCCCATGTCGCGGAGCCATCACAATTCCAAAAGCAGCAGCTCATTAACATGGTGGCCGCCCCCCCACCCACCACCGATGACATGGAGGGAGTGGGAGAGCCATCCCCGGCAACGGCATCTGATACCAATGCGCAGGCGCCGGTGCCATTTTTAAAGGGCTTAGAGCCCTAAATGACAAGTGCAATTTTTAAAGGGCTAGTTATTTTATAGTTAATGAAAATGAATAGAAAAGTCTTTCCATGCCCTCTCCCACCCCCACAATGGCATTACACATCATTCCTGCCCTTTCCCTCCTACCGTGAATATATGACCTTCCAACGACCCCCCCAGTTCAGAACCTTTGTCCTTTACCCCTTCCATCACCCCCGCAATCAATCTGAAGCGTTTGACTCCGCTCCCCCCATCCACTGAGAAAATCACCTCCTCCTCCCTCCCCACAGCTGTCGCACCTCGTTTCCCCATCCGTTGTGATCTTCATGCCACCCCCCCTCCCCCCCACTGCCACAGTTCCCGGCATCAGGGACCCTTTAAAATCCAGCCCGTAAGCTTCATAGACGATGATGAGTAGTTGAATGACTTGGCATTCCTAAAACTAAGTTTCTTGCAGACTTGAATGTGAAACTGCAAGAAAAGGATCAGTTTGTCCACAAACTGTATGAGCTTGTCCAAGCGTTCATTCAGAAGTTAGAATTTATTCAGAAACAGTTGATTATGAAGAAAGCCATGCACTTTCCAACACTGTCGACAAGGCCTGCTGAGACAGTGACCCATGAAAAGTATTCGGCACTGATCAGCAACTTGAGAGATGAATTCAAACAAAGGTTTGCAAATTTCAGGGAACACTGATGAAGTGAAGCTGCTCGCAGATCAATTTGGAATTGATGCCATTGATGCTCCTGGCATGTTCCAACTGGAAATAACTGAGCTCCAAAATGACAGTGACATGAAGAGAATTTTCACAGAGCATGCCCTTCTGACATTTTATAGTCAATATGATCCAAACATATTGGATTCATTGCACTGTTTGGCACCACTTATTGCTGCGAACAGCTTTTTTCAAGAATGAAAAGCATCAAAATAAGATCAAGATCACTCCTGACAGATGAACATCTATCCAGAATACTCCGCATTGCTACATCAAGTGTGCGGGCAGACATTGACTACCGGTGCAAGCAAAAACAATTCCAGGTTTCTCATTATATCAGTGTTCAACATCATGACAAGAAAGTAAGTTAATAAATTAGTCTTCTCCTTTAAAGCTTCTTTATAAAAACATACATTTGTTGTTGTTTTGATTAATAGTTAGATTAATTTTTAATGCCTTTATTTTTCTGAAATTTGCTCACTGGCCCCCTATATAGGGCAAAAATTGTAATGTGGCCTTACACGAAAAGATTGGACACCCCTGTTCCAGAGCGAACCAGAGCACAGGCTATTCTAGACATGTAGTGTGCAATGAGGCAGGATTAATTAATGATTTCATAGTAAAGGAGCCTCTAGGTAGCAGTGATCATAACATGATTCAGTTTCACATTCAGTTTGAGGGAGAGAAGAGTGGGTCTAAGACTAGTATTTTAATTTAAATTAAGGCAATTACAAGACAATGAAGACTGAGCTGGCTAAAGTGAATTGGGAAATTAGGTTAAGGCGTAGTTCAATAGAGATGCAGTGGCAGACATTTAAGGAGATATTTCATAACACTCAGCAAAGATACATTCCAGTGAGAAAGAAAGACTCCAGGAGAAGGATGCGCCATCCGTGGCTAACTAAGGAAGTTAAAGATCGTATCAAATTGAAAGAAAAAGTGTACAATTATGTGAAGATTAGTGGTAGGTCAGAAGATTGGACAAAATTTAAAAACCAGCAAAGAATGATTTAATAAAACAAGGAGGGAGAAATTAAAGTATGTAAGTCAGCTAGAAATATGAAAACAGGTAGTAAGAGTTTCTACAAGTATTTAAAAAGGAAAAGAGTAACAAAAGTGAGCATGAGTCCTCTAGAGAGTGAGTCTGGGGAATTAATAATGAGAAATAAGGAAATGGTGGAAGCGTTGAACGGGTATTTTGTGTCTGGCTTCGCTGTAGAAGACACAAATATCTTCCCAGAAATACTTGTAAATTAAGCGGTGAAAGGGAGAAAGGAACTTAAAACAATTACAATCACAAGGGAAAGGGTATTGAGGAAACTATTAGAACTAAATGCTGGCATGTCCCTAAGACCTGATGGTCTTCATCCTAGGGGTTTAAAAGAAGTGGATGCAGAAATTTTAGATGCATTGCTTGTAATTTTCCAAAATTCCCTAAATTCTGGAAAGTTCCCATCAGATTGGAAAATACCAAATGTAAGTCTTCTATTCAAGAAAGGAGGGAGACTGAAAGCAGGAAACTGCAGGCCAGTTGCCTAACTTCAGTCATAGGGAAAACGCTAGAATCTATTATTAATGAGGGTATAGCAGGCACTTAGAAAATCTTAATGCAATCAGGCAGAGTCAACATGGTATTGTGAAAGGGAAATTGTGTTTGACTGGTTTATTAGAGCTCTTTGAGGAAGTAACAAGCAACGTGGAAAAGAGGGAACCTGTAGATGTGGTATACTTAGATTTCCAAAGGTGTTTGACAAAGTGCCACATCAAAGGTTGCTAAGCAAAATAAGAGCTCATGGTGTAGGGGGTGGCATATTATTATGGGTAGAGAATTGGTTAACTAACAGGAAGCAGAGAGTAGGGATAAATGCGTCATTTTCGGGTTGGCAAGCTGTAAATAATGGAGTGCCACAGGGATTAGTGCTGGAGCCTCACTATTTATAATCTGTATAAGTGACTTGGATGAGGGGACCAAATGTATGTTTGCTACGTTTGCTGATGACGCTAAGATAGATAGAAGAGTAAGTTGTGAGGAGAATATAAGGGGTCTGCAAAGGGATTTAGATAGGTTTGGCAGATGGAGTATAATGTGGGAAATTGTGAACTTGTCCACTTTGACAGGAAGAATTGCAAAATAGTATAATATTTACATGGGGAGAGATTGTAGAACTCTGCAGTACAGAGGGATCTGGGTGTCTTGGTACATGAATCACAAAATGTTAGTATGCAGGTACAGCAAGTGATTAGGAAGGCAAATGGAATGTTGTTGTTTATTGCAAGGGGAATGGCATATAAAAATAAGGAAGTTTTGATACAGTTGTACAGGACGTTGGTGAGACCACACCTGGAGCACTGTGTACAGTTTTGGTCTTCTTATTTAAGAAAAGATATAATTTCATTAGAAGCAGTTCAGAGAAGTTTCACTCAACGGATTCCAGGGATAAAGGGGTTATCTTATGAGGAAAGGTTGGACAGGTTGGGCCTGTATTCATTGGAGTTTAGAAGAATGAGAGGTGATCTTATTGAAGCATATAAGATCTTGAGGGGACTTGACAGGGTGGATCTTTCCTCTTATGAGAGAGACTAGAACCAAGGACACAGTTTAAAAATAAGGGGTCTCCCATTTAAGACGGAGATGAGGAGAATTTTTTTCTCTCAGAGGATCGTTAGGCTGTGGAATTGTCTTCCCCAGAGAGCAATGGAGGCAGGGATATTAAATATTTTTAAGGCTGAGTAAGATAGATTCTTGATTGACAAGGGCATCAAAGGGTATGGCGCGTAGACAGGAAAGTAGAGTTGAGGCCACAATCAGATCAGTCATGATATTATCAAATGGCAGAGCAGGCTTCAGAGGCTGAATGGCCTACTCCAGTTCCAAATTCGTATGTTTGTATTTCAGATAACTGACAACAGACCAGAGGGGAGCGAGTTGTTTTGGTCTGGAATGTACTGCATAAAAGAGTGATGAAATCAGTAATAACTTTCAAAAGAAATTTGGGTCTATACTTAAAAATGAAAATTCATATGGCAATGGGGAAGGACCAGAGGAGTGCAACTAATTGGACATTCTTTCAAAGATCCAGCACACGCTCAATGGGCTGAATGGCCTGCTTCTGCAATGTATGATTCTAAGATTTTCCATTCTGTCACCCAGGATGAATGCCATCAGTCAAAGCTGTTTTTCCCCTCCTTTTCTACACATGTAAGTGTCTCTTTAACACGTCAGTGTCTGGAAAGTAGTTTTGTTTTGCTCTTTGAAAAATAGAAAAAGTCTGGGGTCATAGTTTCATGTTACAGAGAAATTCCCATTTTTCATTGAAATTAATGATCCACCAAAGAAAGTTTTAGAATATTGCAACTCCTGAATATGTAATTTTGTTCGTGATATCAAAACAGAACTAGCCAATCAAAATACACCTGCAAAATGATCCTTTAATACAGCTGAAGCAGCATATTGATCACATAACCAGTTAAAATATCAAATAGTTGATCCATAAAACTGAGAAATGTACATTTTTGTGGCAAATGGGGCAACAATATTTGAAAAGCTGATTTTATCTATGAGTCCTTAAAGGCACTGGTTACCACTGTAACCTGGAAAGATGAAAAGAATTTTGGTGGAGGAGGATGCCCGTCAACCAGCCTGAATATGTGGAAGCCAGGGATAGAACCAACAATGGGCTGAATTTTATCAGCCCTGTAGGGATGGGCAAGGTGACGTAGGGGCCCATAAAATAGCGAGGGAAGGCGGGGAGGTTGGTGGAGTGCCCGTCACCTTCCTGACACCATTCAATTTTGCCAGGGGCAGGGAAGGCTGAGGAGGACCTTCTTCCCAGGGGTCAATCAAGATCCTGAAGTGGCCACTTCCTGCCACCACCAGTTTTTTACCAGAGGCTGGTGAGAGCCTTGCCACGTGGGCAGGTCACTCAGTAAAACCAGACGGTCTCCCTGTGGGCTGGAGCACGACCCCACTTACCTGCAGTCTGAGGCTCCATGGCTGCTCCTGGTCCCAGCAGTAGCTGTTAGCTCTTGGAGGTCAGCTCCTGAGCGCTGCTAAATGTGGCCAGGAGTCCCACAGACTGGCTGAGGTGGGGTTCACCTCGCCTTTCTGGCCTGGCTTCGGGACCCCTGCCGCCTGCATAAAATCTGTGTCAGTGACTGGCAGGGAGCCCATCTGAAATTGCATAACCTAAAAACAACACCAGGGTAAGGTTTAAATATTTATATTATATAGGAACACAGAATTCAAATGGACACTAAGAAAAATAAGAATTGATCAATATTTCAGGACGTGAATCTGGGAGTTACACCAGGATTGGAGCCTCTAGTGCTCTCCAGCACAGACCCCACTGGAGTATATAAGAATCAATGGGAGGGTACCTAATTTGTCGTCACCTGCAACATTACAGGCCCATTTTGGCTGTCCACTTGCTTCACCCTATCAGAAATTGCTTTGGCTCCTTGTAAAATGGATGAAATCTTTTCTTTTGAATTGCCATCTTCAAGGTTTAGCCTATTTATTTGGTCTAAGCCCTTCAATGCAACCCAATTGGTCCCTCTTGCCAGTTGATACATCTTATCTGACTGGGCTTACTGGCCTCCAGACATACACTGGTTGCCATATGGGCCACTAAAGTAGGAACTCCCACGTAGTGTGTTTCAACCACTTCCCCAGTCTCCTGCTCCACTCCTTCCATGTTGGTGACCTTGTTTCTTGCGAGGCCAAGTGGCAAATCCCAGTTCAGGTCATGAGCCTGCATATCCAGGTCCCAACCTTTTACATAGCCATCCTGCCCAACTCCCACCTAACATCCAAATATGTATATGCTATTTTTGAGGAATGGTTGTTCGCATTGCTATCTGACATGAGCAACATGAAACACCAGTGAGTAGTAATAACCACAGTTATGTAGATCACAGAAACAGTAGGAATATCACTTGTGAATACTCCCACTGTGCTACAGAGGTTCCAGCCTTCAAAGTACAATCATTAACAAGTGGCGATTGGCTATAGGCAAACATGAGGGAGGAATTCTAAGATTACTACAATGACAACAAATCTTTCACCAGCATGTCAATGCTGCTCAGCCAAATCCACCCCCACCCCACCCACACCACCCCCCACCCCTACCAACCCAATGAAGAGCCAAGTTGCTGAACAAGTAGTGTAGACTTTAACCAAATGTCCCTGACTTCAGAAAGTGTGATAGGGTCAAAGTGGTGAGCAGGCAGATGTCCTGACTTAACCATTGTAATAACAGTGCACTAGAAATTTGGGGCCCTTTACTTGTTTCTAAAATTATTAAACAGAAGAAAATATAGGCCTCTACGATCCCTGACATGGGTTCCTAATTGTAACAGGGTTGTCAGGTGCTTTCCCACAGGAAGGGAGGGGAAATTGGTCAATAAATCCCCTCAGGCTTTCTTAGTTTCCAGTTTTATGGTAACTTCTAGAGTGGCAACAGCAGAGGCCCATCATGGACTGTCTGCTTGCCCGTCATGGGTTGTATGATTACCCATCAGCCAGACAATGGCATTTGACACAAGTAAAAGCCTAAAAGGAAGAGATTCAAATAAACAGAATTGAGTTCTGAATCTGCAAGACATGACATGTCTAGAATTTGCAAAAACAGACTAATTTGACTTTTGCCGAAACTATAAACAAATGGAATGAATGTTGAATGCACCACAGTTGATTTCCAATTTCCTATTCAACAGGAAATGCAGTATCATTCACAACCCTCAGATCTCAGTGTGCTGCATAAGGTTAAATCAGGTCTTCTCAATGGAACCATATCAGCTCCTTTTCTGCTTTAAGCAACATTCATGACATTGTGTAATCATCTCAGTGTCACTTAAAATTCATTGAGATGATGATGAAAGAATTATAGAGAGCCAATTAGCCTCATCAAGACTGTTAGCTTGCAACTGGATCTTTGACTTCTTGTCTGTTCCAAGTATAGTTATTTAAGACACCAAAATGTAAAGTAATACGTCACCAGAAGACAGAATTTGATTATTAGACTGTTGTATAAAACATTCTTTGGTTGACAGACAAATTAACTCTCTAAAACATAAAATATATGCGAGAATCAATTTTGCCACTAACAGCTAAAGAGATCAAAATGTAAATTTTTACCCAGTATTTTGTAAGAATGCTTATGATCATTGAAACCCCAAAACAAATGCAGTCAATTTTTAATTTAATGCAAAAATATAGGAAGAATTTATGTCAGTTTTGATAGAAAAAGGAAAATCTGATGATTTGATCCAACTGATTGAGAATTGAAACTAATACAAGGTAGTTTGTGATGTTGTAAGTGTATTGTGTTACATTTTCTTAATTAGGTTATATACAGTTAGCAGGAAATTTCATTAGTAATAGTAGAGAGATGGTATTTTAAAAATGCTTCAGTAGATTTATGGAATTAATGGGATCAGTATTTCTGTAATTACTGTGTTAACTTTTTCACCTATAAATTTAATCATCCAATATTCAAAACTATTCCTATGACCTTGGGACAAGAATATTTGAGTATGGCTTGCCTACATTTTCTGTGAATGATCTACTGTAATGAACTTTATTTTAGTGCTCCACAGATATGACTTTTTTCCCTTTTAATGAAAGTACAAATCTATGCCAAGTACTATGTCTAATAAAAATGATGGTCACTGTAAATACCAGATTCTCTGGACTAAACTGTTCTATGGTTGGGACTGATTCTTTCCATGTCCAAAAGGCACTGGATGGTTTCACCTGAGCTCACTGCTGAAGGAGGCAATAATCACATAAGTCACATGGTCTAAAATATTACAAAAAGTATTGCATTGCTTTCTTGATTAATTGATTTAAGTTGTTACTAAATTTAACTGGCTACATGAATGAACAAAAGAAAACTAAAAGGAAATATTACGTCTTTCAAACTACCTAAATAAAGTTCCACAATAAACTATCAACTAAGAAAGATAGTTTGGGGCTACATTTTCACCTTGGGTTTAATTTTGACAAAACTAGTAAAAAAACTTTGCAAGTAGAATGCACTAATAGAAAGAACTTGCATTTATATAGCACTTTTATCACATCCGCAGAACCTTTAACCAAAGAATTAATTCTGAAGTGTGGTTATCGGTGTTATATAGGCAGATGAAGTAATTGAATTGTGCACAGCAAGCTCCCATATACAGCAGATGATTAAGCAGATAATCTGTTTTGGTGGTGTTGATTGATGCAGCAATATTAGCCAGATACTTCCAGCTCTTGTTCAGATAATGCAGTGGGACCTTTTCCATCCACTTGAACAGGCTGATGGGGCCTTAGCTTAATGCCTCATCTGAAAGACAGGACATTTGGCAATGTGGTACTTCCTCAGTACTCCAATGAAGTTTCAACTCAGATTATGAGCCGAAGATTGTAAGGGAACACAAAAGAATGTTAGTAAATGAATTGAGCAATTTGTTATATTTGCCTATTTGCAGGCAACGAGAATACCGCATGTGCAGGGGTTAAAATCCTTGCAATGACTACTCACTCGAATCAATGCTGGTTTCGCGCCATGCACCACTTTAACAGCACCTGTGCTGTCTAGCCAATGAGGCCCTTGCATCAGGCAGATGCCAGCCTCGTTGAAATTCAAATGTTGAGATCTGACAATTCAGATACTGACTACATTTTAACTCTGGACACCTTACCACGAACATCGGGTACAAATGAACACCAGGGCCAGAATAGGGCCAAAAAGGTAAGTCATTTATTTTTAAAATATTTCCTTTAAGGAACATAGGAACATAGGAGCAGGAGTAGGCCACTCAGCTCATCGAGCCAGCTCCACCATTCAATATGATCATGGCTGATCATCCACTTCAATGCCCTTTTCCCATATTATCCCCATATCCTTTTATGTCACTGGTATTTAAAAATCTGTCAATCTCTACTTTAAAATACTCAATGCTTGAGCTTCCACAACCATCTGGGGTAGAGAATTCCAAAGACTCACAATCCACTGAGTAAATAAATTTCCCCTCATCTCTGTCCTAAGTGGCTTCGCCCTTATTTTGAAATTGTGTCCCCTGGTTCCAGACTCTCCAGCCAGGGGAAATATCTTACCTGCATCTACCCTGTCTATCCCTTTAAGTATTTTGTAGGTTTCAATGAGATCACCTCTCACTCTTATGTGCTAGAAAGAGCAAAAGTACTCCTCCGGGCCCCACATGGAAACCTAGAACCCTGAGTTTCCCTCCCATAACCATGTTTGCCTACACCCACCATCTCCTCAACTTACAGCCAAAGACTGTTCCTGTGGGTCCTTGGTGGCAGTCTCATGCTGTATTTGCCTAACTCCCATCCTCCAGCCTATCATCATTGATGCTGAGTTGAGACAGGAGTCAGGTATGGGGTATTTAAATTAAGCTAATGAATGTTTTTTTTATTCTTTCAGGGGTTGTGAGTTTCACTGGCCAGTCCAACATTTATTGCCCATCCCTAGTTGCCCTTGGGAAGGTGGTGGTGAGCTGCCTTCTTGAACTGCTGCAGTCCTTCTGGTGTAGGTACACCCACAGTGCTGTTAGGAAAGGAGTTCCAGGTTTTTAACCCAGTGACGGTGAAGGAACAGCAATATGGGTCCAAATCAGGATGCTGTGTGAAATGGAGGGGAACTTGCAGATGGTGGTGTTCCCATGCGACTGTTGTTCTTGTTCTTCTAGGTGGTGGAGGTTGCAGGTTTGGAAGGTGCTGTCGAAAGAGGCTTTGCAAGTTGCTGCAGTGCATTTTGTTCCGAGTACACACTGGTGCCGCTGTGCCGGTAGTGAAGGGACCAAAAGTTTAAGGTGGTGGATGGGGTGCTGTTCAAGCGGACTGCTTTATCCTAAATGGTATCGAGCTTCTTGAGTGCTGTTAGAGCTGCACTCATCCAGGCAAGTGGAGAGTATTCCATCACGCCCCTGACTTGTGCCTTGCAGACGGTGGACAGGCTTTGGGGAGTCAGGAGGTGAGTAACTCAACCACAGAATTCTCAGCCTCTGACGTGCTCTTGTAGCCACAGTATTTATATGGCTGGTCCAGTTAGATTTCTGGTCAATGGTAACTCCCAGGATGTTGATGGTGGTGGATTCAGTGATGGTAATGCCATTGAATGTCAAGTCGAGATGGTTAGATTCTCTCTTGTTGGGGTTGGTCATTGCCTGGCATTTGTGTGGTGCGAATGTTACTTGCCACTTTGTGCTAGGTATGACTCCAACCAGCGGAGAGTTTTCCCCCCTGATTCCCATTGACTTCAATTTTTCTAGGGCTCCTTGATGCCACACTCAGTCAAATGCTGTCTTGACGTCAAGGGCAGTCACTCTTATGACTTGGGCCTCACATTGGCAACCTTGGGGTGGGTGGTAAGAGGTTGGTGCGAGTGTTAAACATCAGCACCAACCCCACATAGCTCCTCCCCCCAGTTAAATATGGGGCTTATCTGTTTCCAGGGAAATGTAAATGTTACGAATGCTTCTGTGCAAAATGTTTAAAATTTTGATAATTACTAACAAATCAAGATGGGATGAATGCACAATTGAGAAATATGTCCAGAACAGGCAAAAGTGCCAATAAAAGAAAGGAGGGTGGTATGAAAAAAATGTTCTACTTCTGCTTCATTCATCAATCATGTTGAAGTGATTGCCATGATTTAAAGTTTTCAGTATTGTTGCAGTGTTCTATCTTCCATTAAATGCTTGGACTACAGGGAAAGGTAAGTCTTCCAGTGTGGGCTAGAACCCAACATATCCATGTCCCAGCCAAAGCCCAGGGCCATCCGCTGCACTTACGCTGTGGGAGTGTACCAGACAGACCAGGTCAAGCTTCTTTTTTCATTTGTCTTTGGATTATAGCCACCTTTGATTTTATTGAAAGGTTGAAATATTTCTGGAAGCTGAAAAATAAAGCAGTAATAATAAATTTAAAATGCTGCAATTGTGCCCTACTATTTCTTAATTATTTAAATTTGATATTGTTGAGGGAACATGTTATTTCAGTTCACACTCATAAAATAATTGTTGATCTATCGTTTGCCAGTCTTTCCATAACTGAGTTTAAATTTAATTACAAATTCCCCAGGTTAGTATTTCCAGCAGCAGAATGTTGGACTCCCAAGCTGATTTCATTGATAATAGGTCCTAGTCATCTTAATTCACTTGCTTTTACTAGATTTTTGGCTGGGATTTCAGCTAAGATTTAAAAGTGCCTCATCTTAAGGGTGAAGACAAATCTCTCAGGACAAGCTCGCCACTGAAAGCAAAGTGTTTACAGGTCTTGCTCAGCCAGTTTGGCCCAAATTCTCAGTGAAGGAGGAAACATGGCCTAAAAAAAAGGGAACAAGCACATTAAAAAATTCTGTGCAGTGAAGACATGAATAATAATATGCTGTGAGGAAAATTTGTTTGTTGTGCCAAATTCCCACAGTCAGATTTTGTTCTTTCCAGTCTTTTTTTATTTTGAACTCAGCACCTGGAATTTCTATGGGATTCTTCTGATTTACTGCCATAACTTCATTGAAAGAATGGTGGAACTCTCAGAGAAACAGCTAAAAGAAGGTCATTTATGCAGCTTCCCCAGGGTTTCTACTGACATTCTTCTGAAGTTAAAGAGGGAGCTGGAAATTCTCCCCCTAAATCTTTCCATAGTTACAGTTACATTTTTAACAGCACCAGTGCTCCAGTGCTCCAGTGCTTGGCCTGGTGTGTTTAAACTTCAACACATCCCCTCCTTTTTCATTTCTTTCAGTATGGAATACCCCAAAAGCAATATGAGCTGAATTGAAGAATCTCATTACGTTAGTCTGATTAGCAGGTTCATGTCTTTCTTGCCCTTGGTAAAATCACTCACAAGGTTAGTCCTTCAATAGCCTTGATATTCCTCTCTGGAACCTATGTATACATGCAAAGTTGAGAAAAAAAATGGATATTGAGCCAGAAGGGTGCTTTGCATTGCCTCAATGTTTCTCTCTGAAGCCCCAATTGTGTACAGCATCCCTGCCCCTGAAGAAGGCATTGCTATTAAAATCACATGTACATAAGGCTTCATGGTGAACGGTGTTATAGAAATGTAAGTCTTTTTTTCATGTAAATGACATCAGAAGTGCCTGCAAACAGCTTTCTTCTGCTTCCGCTGGTCACAGGTCAAGTGAAACTGAACATTCAGACTGTAAAGGCAACATGAAAATGGCACCAATCATTAAAGAGACAGGGATACTAGGGGTGACTAAAATCATTATCTGCAGGTTTTAGTATACCCTTATACTTTGCATTTGAGGATGAAGAAGAGGAAAAGCAGCCGATGGAAACTGATTCAATTTTAACTTGCCAATTTGTGCAGGTGACAGGGGCACCTGCCAGAAGCCAGAGGGGTCCTTGTTTAAACATGCTGATTGGGCTAAGATGATGTTATCAAGACCTGACTGCTATTTTAATCGGTGATTTGCATGAGGTAGCCATTGTGACTTTTCTGCCAGGCCAATGTGGTGGGAAGAAGAAATAAAAACAAGAAATGCTGGAACCACTCAGCAGGTCTGGCAGCATCTGTGGAAAGAGAAGCAGAGTTAACGTTTCGGGTCAATTCCCCCATCTGTGGAAAGAGAAGCAGAGTTAACGTTTCGGGTCAGTGACCCTTCTTCGGAATTGACCCGAAACGTTAACTCTGCTTCTCTTTCCACAGATGCCGCCAGACCTGCTGAGTGATTCCAGCATTTCTTGTTTTTGTGTAAGAGTACTTCTTGGGCCCCACATAGTGAGATGGATTTTGTAGTCTCGCTGCCTGGGGAACATGGTGGCTGTCCCCCACGGGACCCGTGCCATCATGATTATGCGGCGGGCAGCCACTTTACATATTGATGGCATTCACAGCATCACCTGCTGAAGGAGCAGGTGCTGGCATCATTTTTAAGTGGCTGCCAGCCCTGCAAACAGTACACCATAATGCAGAGTTCACCCTTCCCCACCACCCCCCCCCCCCACCTATCAGAGTGCAGAGTTCACCCGTCCATGCCCCATACTCATCAGAGTGCAGAGTTCACCCGTCCATGCCCCATACTCATCAGAGTGCAGAGTTCACCCGTCCATGCCCCATACTCATCAGAGTGCAGAGTTCACCCCTTCCTCTCCATACCCATCAGAGTGCATAGTTCATCCCTCCACCCCCCCATACCTATCAGAGTGCAGAGTTTACCCCTTCCCCACTTCGTGGCACCTGCTTTCCCTGGATGGGAAAGTGAAGGAACTTGAGGACTACTGATCGGGCTGAGGATTGGGAATTGAAGGTAAGATCGCTGCGGCTTACATTTTAGTTCATGCTAATATGTAATTTAAATATGATAACTGCAGACAACACAAAACTGGATGGGAGGGTGAGTTGTGAAGAGGATGCAGAGAGACTTCAGGGTGATTTGGACAAGTTGAATGAGTGGGCTAATGCATGGCAGGTTATCCACTTTGGTAGCAAAAACAGGAAGGCAGATTATTATCTGAATGGCTATAAACTAAGAGAGGGGAATATGCAATGAGACTTGGGTGTTCTCGTACACCAGTCGCTGAAGGTAAGCATGCTGGTGCAACAGGCAATAAAAAAGGCAAATGGTATGTTGGCCTTCATAGCGAGAGGATTCGAGTACAGGAGCAGGGATGTCTTGCTGCAATTATACAGGGCCTTGGTGAGGCAACACCTGGAATATTGTGTGCACTTTTGGACTCCTTATCTGAGGGAGGATGTTCTTGCTATAGAGAGAGTGCAGCAAAGGTTTACCAGACTGATTCCTGGGATGGTGGGACTGACGTATGAGGAGAAATTGAGTCGGTTAGGATTATATTCGCTGGAGTTCAGAAGAGTGAGGGGGGATCTCATAGAAACCTATAAAATTCTAACAGGACTTGACAGGGTAGATGCAGGAAGGATGTTCCCGATGATGGGGGGAGTCCAGAACCAGAGGTCATAGTCTAAGGATATGGGGTAAACTTTTCAGGACTGAGATGAGGAGAAATTATTTCACCCAGACAGTGGTGAACATGTGGAATTCGCTACCACAGAAAGCAGTTGACGCCAAAATATTGTATGTTTTCAAGAAGGAGTTAGATATCGCTCTTGGGTCTAAAGGGATCAAAGGGTATGGGGCGAAAGTGGGAACAGGCTACTGAGTTGGATGATCAACCATGATCATAATGAATGGCGGAGCAGGCTCGAAGGGCCATATGGCCTACTCCTGCTCCTATTTTCTATGTTTCTATGTCCCGTCGCAGAGCAGCGGAGGGGCTGCTACGGAGCTTCCCCGTTGCTGGGAAGATCAGGCCCGACAATCTTGGCGTCAAGATCTGTGGCAGCTGCCGCCGCTCTGATTCTCCAGCCCCCCCGCCATGGAACCTGATGTTGCGCTGGGAACAAAAGCCAGCCCAGCAAGTTTAGGTCTCCCCTACCCCTGGCTTCTAGCCTTTTCCTGCACTTGCCCCCACCCCCTTCAATCGGAAGGCCCTTCCAAATCCTCTCCCTGTGTTTTACATGAAAGGTGCAGCCTGTTGCTTCTGTTACTGACAGTAACACCCAACAATCCACTGTTTCCTGTCAGCAAACTGCCACTTCCCACCAGTTTCAGGCTGGAGACTGACTTCTGCCCGGGAGTTGAAATCTCATGTTCCCAAGGTCAGCATGGCTTTCGCATTGCCTCAGCCTCCGATCGCCCAACCCACACTTGCTCGCCTCTTAAATTAAAATCAGGGCTTCTGTTACTGTTCTGAACACCAAGACCACAAAACTGAGGGAGTCTGAATAGGTTGGAGGTGCATTATGTCAATTATTTTTCACTTTGTATAATTCTTTTTACAAGTTCAGTATCATAGAGTACTATTAATCATGCAAATAACTTCCATTAAAATAAATAAATGATGCACAGAAGAAAACTATCAAACAATAAAAATATTCCACAAGTGACTCATCAGCATAAACTCTTGCGCCTGCTTGAAAATTCAGGTCATCAGTGCAATATCCTTGGCAGTCTTGCTACATATTCTGTTTATATTATCAAAGTGCTGTTGGCATCATCACTTCTGATTATTTTTCCATTAAAACAATTGAAAATAACAACTCATCCATGTCAAACCAGACTGTTGTCTATTTATCTACATCTCTTCATTCCCACAAGTGACCAGTGGCTCAGGCCCAACCTGTGCTGCATCCTTTAAGTGACAGGTCTTATTCCATATGGCTAGGTGAACCTCATTGATTGTTTTCCTCGCTTGCAATGTGTCACTGTGATACCAAGATTCAAAAACCAGAGTTTGATATCAGATACATCAAAATGCAGTGGTATCTCCTATTTGATTGCTGTGTATTTTCTACACATAAACATTACAACAACAAAAGCTTACAATTCTGTAGCACACCTTATACAGAGAAACATCTTAGGGTGGTGGACTGTGATGGCACTAAGAAGGGGCAAAAGAGTCAGGAAGGGCAAAAACATCATTGTAAAAGTTTTTGAGTACAATGAAGGAAATGGCAAAGCAAAGATATTGAGATAAAGAGTTCAAGAGGGTGAGATCAAGGTGGCTGAAGAAGTGGCTATTGATAGTGGAATACAAGAACTGAAGAATAAGCAATAGGCTGATGTTGGAAAGGGTAGGATGAATTTACTGAGACCGCCGCTGGTCCTGGTGGCAGTCCCAGACAAGGGCACTGTTCCCATTCATCACGTGGGCACCAACCCATCATGATTACGTGGTGGGCAGACAATTTGCATAGTGGAGGCACAGGTCCCCCACCAATCACGTGGTGGGGGTAAGAGGTGAGTCAGATGATTCAGGTACTGATGCCATATTTAAAGGCCTGCCAGTCCTGCATTCACTCCTGCCTTAGAGGCACTAGCAGCTTTCAGTGTACTGCTGAAAACAATCCTGAGCTCAGTAATGGAACTCCCAACCCCCCTGAGGAGGATAGCACAAGATGGCCAAGGCAAGACACCAGTTGGCCCCATGGTTCAGTAATGTCTCCCTATAGATTCTCCTCCAGGCTGCAAAGGAAAGGTGGTAGGATCTCTTTCCCAGCGATGACAGAGAGAGGTCCTCCTGCCTGAACAAGCAAGCCTGGATGTAGGTTGCAGAGGAGGTCAGCAGCCATGGGGTCACCAACCGGAATTGAGTGCCGTGCCAAAAGAGACTCAACAACCTCCTGCGTTCGTTCAAGGTGAGTGCTCCATAATTCTCTCCTTTTTGGGAAGTGACTATGACTACACGGGAGGGTGCGCGACATGGGGAGTGTTGCACTACAACAGCGATGGCAGAGGGGCAAGGGTATTATCTCATCCTGACAGGTGCATAGCTGCATCTCGGCCACAGGCCACCTTCCTTCATAGCTCACCTGCCTTAACTCCCCTGACAGCGTGTGTCAACATGAGATACATCAAATCGCCCAGTAGGGGACAAGGGGCTGTCATAGCAGAACTGTCATGTTGATCTCTTTGCCATGCTCTACTATCTCCATCCTTTCTCTTGCAGGACAAGACGGCCTACAATAGGAGGAAGATGGCCCGGACTGGCGGAGGAGTTCCAGATCTGTGTTACCTCACCTCCTGCAGGGATGAGGCATTGGAGCTGGCGAGCACCCAGGGCGGTCGTGCTATTTTGGATGGGGAGACTGTAAAAGAAAGTGAGGATTGGCTGCCATTGGCATACTCAGTAATGTTGGAGTCACACATCACGCATGGTTGGCATTATGTGATCTGCACAGCCTAACCCACACATGTTTGTGTCCTCTCATGCAAGTCAGCATGGGCAGGGGTCCGCAGCCACAGGAGACAGTTGTCCACATCTGACGAGGAGGACCACTCAGAGGGTGCACCATCCCCTGTCTCTCCTGCATCTTCCACCAGTGCAGATCCTTTCACCTCGATGAATACCCACTCGGCTGTAGAATATGGGTCACAAGCTGGTGAGAGTAACGCACATGGCCAAGCAGCTGGCTGAGGCTGAGACAGCTGAAGCCTCTGACAGCCAGAGGTTTGTGGGTGGCCAGGCCCATGCTGAGCCCCAAGCTGATGACGAGCCTCTGGTGTCACTAGCACAGGGCATGCTGGCGTTGCAGAGAGAGGTAAGGCAACATCCGGCAGAGATGCCAGAGACAATGCATAGCCATGAGGGGATGATGGAGGTGCTCATCCATGCCATGACTGATGCCATGTCTCAGACATGCGAGTGCATGGCTTCCTCCATTGAAAGGTTGGTGACACTCATGCAGAGCCAGATCTCACAGATCTGCACACCATTGCTTGAGCTTTGACACAGCAGTGGCAAGGCCAGAGACAGAACAGGAACCTGGAGACTACTCCCACTCCTGGTCCTTCACTGGTGAGCAGGGAGGCTCAAGAGAGCTTTGAAAGGAAGAAGGAAAGGCCGATAGCCACATCTGGGGCTCCCTTCAGTGTACTCTGAGTATGGACAGCAGCTCCTCAGCCCCTCCGCCTATAAGCCCAGCTCCTGCAGCCGTGATGTTTGAGGAGACTGCTGCACCAGTCCATACACCCCCAGGCAGCCAGAGCCTTCCAGGCCTCAGGCAGCCATAGGACAGCTGCCAAAGAAATCACAGGCCAAGGGGCACATGTTTCTAATGCATTCTGTAGTAATTAATTTAAAATGTTTTTGCCCTAATCACTAGTTATTATTGTCTGAAAGCCATGTCCCATTATGCCTTAATTGTGAGCTGCTGACCTCCCCCTACCTGCTTAGAGCAATGCCAATGTGACCACAGCCCTCATTAACATGCCAATGTGAGGAGAACCCTCATTAACAAATGGTCTCCCATGGGCACTAGTGTGTCTTGCAGCTGCTCACAAGACAGGGAAAATAAATGGAAAGGAGGCAACAGAGTTCATGCCTTAAGGTGAGCCTTTATTTGACTCTCTGTGAAGGGACATCAGTGTGGCTGAAAATGAGTCATTATGTGGTTGTCTCTTGCCTCCGTTGTATATTCCTCAACCTCTCTGGCCTCCTGCACAAGGTCTTCATCATCCATGTTGCTTGCCCCTCTCACTCCTCTGCATCCTCCTCTTTGGTGGATGAGTGTTGCTCAGGCATCTCCTCGTCATGTAAGGCCTCCCCCATCTGCGGCACTAGGTTGTGCAGAGCACAGCAGATCACCACATGGAGCCATGGCAAGTGTTATACCTCTCCTTTGCTGCATTGTGAGGGTTCCTCACAGGCTTTAGTAGCCATGTCTTCAATGGGTAACCCTTGACCCCGAGAATCCATCCCTAAAGGCAAGTGGGGGGATTGAAAAGCTGTGGCACCTGGAACTGTGGAAGTATGTAGGCATTGTGGCTGCTTCCCGGGAAGCGGGCACACATCTACAGGAAACACTGCCAGTGGTTGCAGACCAGTTGAACGTTGATTGAATGGAAGTGCTTCCTGCTGACGAAGGCGACTGGCTGGTCTGTGAGAGCCTTGATGGCCACATCTATGCAACCTATCACACCTTGCATCCAGGGGAATCCAGCGATAATCCTGAATCTGATGGCCCTCTTGGTCTGACTGTTAGGGTTGATCCGGTAATGCACATAATCGCTGGCAATCTTGAACAGGGCATTGGTCACCTCCTTGAGGCAGTGGTGGGCTGCTGCCTGGGAAACCCCACACATGTCCACGGTGGATCCCTTGAAAAATCTAGATGTGTAGAAATTTAGTGCAACAGTGATCTTCAGGGCCACTGGCATAGGGTGACCCCCAAATCCCAGAGGTCGCAACTCATCCTGCAGCATGGTGCATAAGTCTCTGACGGCCTCCCTGGGGAGCCATAGTCTTCACTGACAGTGGCGTTGGACATTTGGAGGTAGCTGATTCGAGTCCGGTACACTCTGTGACACTGGTGGGCCCTTCTTGGCATGGCCGGGTGCTGTTGCTCTCGCCATGGAGCTGCATGGACTGGCGCAGCTGCCTCTTTGCCCTCCCTCCATCAGAGGCGCCTCATCATGCAACGGGGGTCCAAAAGGACAGGTTGTATGAGTCCCGTGCCAGGTGACCTGTGGGCCTACAGAGCGCTGTCGATGCAAAGACGACCCTGCCTTAAGAATTCTCTCGGCAGAGTCGCTGATTGAACTTAGAGCCCAAACCTGAGACGGCCCACCCTCCATTCCAGCAGTGTAAGCGACCAAGCACAACACACAGCAGTTTGTCAACCCTATAGTGGCCTCTGTCAAATCCACACTTAAACCCCTTGCAGAGCCCCTCAAACTCTGGACCCCCTTGCAGAGCCCCTCCAGACCTCTGACTCCCCCTTGCAGAGCACCCCGAGACCCCGGACACCCTAGCAGAGACACTGAGACCCAGACCCTCTTGCAGAGCCTCCCAAGGCTCCGGACCCTGTTGCAGAACCCCCCCCCCCCCCACCCCCCAGATCCCTAGATTTCCCCCCCTTTGTCGGATCCCGACACCCTAGACCTTCTTGCAGGTCCCCGAGACCCTGGATCTCCTTGCAGAGCCCCCCAGACCCTGGAGATCCTTGCAGAGCCCCCTGTGACTCCTGACCATATTGCAGAGCCCCCCAGACCCCTGACTCCTCTTGCAGAGACCCCAGACTGCTGGCACCCCTTGCAGAACCCCCCAGACCCCTGACCCCCTTGCAGAGCGCCCAAAACCCCAGACACCCTTGCAAAGCCCCTCCAGACTCCCTTGTAGAGCCCCCTGAGAACCCAGACCCACTTGCAGAGCCCCCCAGACCCAGGATTCCCTTGCAGAGTATGCAGCAACGCAGTGCCACAATGGCCTCCGAAAGCCCTATGCAGCAATGCTCAAGGCGACCTCCCTGCCGCGACAATGTGATGTCTTGCCTCGGTACTGCCAGGTTTTAATGGTCGTGAATCCAAACGCACGTGAGTGCTGCCTGCCATTCAGGCCTGATTATTAAATCAAAATTAATTATATTTAAATGCATGCAAATCAGCATTTCAGCAATTTAAATTAGCTTCCCGTCACGTTGTGGCAACAATGCATCCATTGTGCTTTCCTGCCACTAACAAAATCTGGTTCTTACATCATAACACCAGATATCCAGGCAGACGGTTCCAATGCAATTCTCCATCCCCCCCCCCCATGTCACCAATCCTGTCTTCAACAGCCGCACTAATATCATCCTGGTGTCCAAGGTACCTAGATCTGAGGAAATCATAGAGCCAGGGATGGAGGAGGCTGCAGAGGATGTCAAGGTGAGAATTACATTCAAAAAGTCAATTCTCTGGGACGTGGGAAGCCTTTGGAACAGTGAAGCCTTTGGAGATACAAGGCTTAATGCACATGCGGGGCTGAATTTTATGCTCTGTTAGAAGGCAAGTTTTTTTGGGAGGGGGTGCTGGAGAATTGGAGAAATGCTGGAGAAATGGTGGAATCATCCGCCATGGAACCTGACGCCGTAATGCTGGTTTCCGATTTTCTGGGAGGTGGCAAATTTTCGTGGCAGCACCTCTGCTGTGGCGCGATGGGATCATAATTTAAATCTGTTACATATTGTTTTGTATGAATTTGTATCTATTTGCCATGATCCTACCAGGCATTCATAATCTTATGGATGACGTGCAGCACTCATGTACCTTCACTTTCTCGTCTTTGAAAAGCTGGTGCCATCGAGGCGAGAGTCATCAGTGCCTGCAAAGGTTAGGTAAGTTATCCGTTATTATCTTAAGGAATTTTTTTCCATATCCGACATTGCCATTGAGCTCAATCTGCAGATGTGAGGGAAGGTTGGAAATCTGCAAGTAGATACTTTTAGGGGGTAGGGTAGAACTTTGCAAGTGGACACTGTTGTGGGGGTGTGCGGAAGGGTGGAACTCTGCAATCCAACATCAGGTGATGCCATTAATGGCATCGACAATGCCGTCCCTGCCACATGATTGGGGGGGACGGCCGCTGTCATTATACTAAATGGCCGCCCGCCACGTAATCACAGTGGCACGGCCACTTACGTCAAAGGCTGCACTACTGCCATTTTAGGCACCTGCTGCCGCTATCGGCAGCCGGATAATAAAATCCAGCCCACAGAAGCTATGAATGGCTTTATGACCACCACTGTAGAGATCTGTGCTGAAGTAGCCACATGCTCCAGGGTGGTCTATATTACTGCATGCAGAAAGGCCTGGATGCAGCTTATCTTACGCCTGTGATTGCTGATGGATTGGTACATCCATCCGTCCACAGGACAAGTAGAGACAGACAAATTAATTGCTGAGGAGCTGAATTGGAATGTGAATTGCTTTGGAGTGACATAGGGTTTCTTGGGGCTACATTTACAGTTGGTGATCTTCTCCAAATCATGTACTGCACATTCTGGAAGATCTTCCCCAATGTCTGCACATGTGCCTGATGCTCCTCAAATCTCCTTTTTAAATAAAAACAGAAAATGCTGGAAATACTCAGCAGGTCTGGTAGCATCTGTGGAGAGAGAAACAGAGTTAACATTTCAGATCTGGAACTAAAGTGCATAGATCTGAAATATTGGATAGGATTTTCCCCGCAGGCTTCAGGACCCTGATGTCAGCCTCAAATCGGGGTCAGAAGTGATTTTCCCTGAGCTGGCAAATTAGTAGTCAGAGGGCAGGCTTACCATTCAATAGGATGGTGGGCGGGCTCTCAAAGCTGGAGGGTTAATAGAGGCCCTCTAGCACTGAAGAAGCAGCTGGCTGCCTTTTCAGGTAAATAAGAGCGAGGGCGCTTCCATTTTAAGGTTCCCTTTCTCCAAACGTTTAATGGTTTAAATAAAAAATAGACTGAGCAGTCGGGCCACCATTGTGAAACCCCTCCACAGGGCGGCCAGCGGCTGCTGCTAAAGCCAGGCAATCAGGGTGGGCCTCAAAGCCTTCCTGGAGCACTGGCACCTCCAGGTAGTTGAGCTGTTCCTTGATGCCACCAGATGTCAATAAGCCTTTCAGCAACTTTAACCCCGCTTCTATGCTGGACCCCATCAGGGCCTAAAAATACAGCCCATTAACTCTATTTCTATCTCCACAGATGCTGCCATGCTTGCTGAGTACTTCCAGCATTTTCTGTTTTTATTTCAGATTTCCAGCATCCAAAGTATTTTGCTTTGGTATCCTTTTTTGAAAAGCTGAGCCCTGAGAGGTGGATCCTGAAATGCATTGTCAGCAGTCTGACATCGCCTGATCATTCAGCCAACAAGACTGCTTCCTTATTGTCCCCCCTCAGGCCCCACTTTCCACTTGTGCTCTGTACATCTCCCTACGTATTACCCTCTACATTGCTATCTATTGCCTTCCAAGGTGCGTGTCATTGGGCTGGTTTTTGGAATAAAGAGGGAAAATGATAACTTGGATGATGTGGTACTGGGAGTCCTGAAACAAAGAGCTGAATTTTGCCGCTAATGTACCAATCCCGACATTAGGATGATTTCAGGATTGGGAATTCAGAAGTAGGCATGGCGGGACAGCGATTGCAATCTTCCTGGAGGAGGACAACTAAGAAGCAGCCTCCAGGCACAGTGTCCAATTAGGGATGGCGAGTGGGCTATGGGTGCAGGAGAGCCACTTCCTGAAGTGAAGGGTGGCTGTCAGACCCACTGTGAATTGCTGCTCAAGTGAATGGAGAAGAGGGTGGCACAAGATGGATGTGTGATACTGTTGCTGGAACCATAAGCTTCTCATGGTGCTCTGACCACCCGCTCCTTTGAGGAGACGAGCTTGAGATACAGCGGGATATCTGTGCGTCTCCAGAAAACTGCATTGCCCCAGAAAAACCCCTGTTAACTGCTGTTATAATGACTTTAATTGGCATCCTGCCACTGCTGGATGGGTTGCCATCCATGCCCAGTGCCGGAAAAGTGACTAGAGGTGGGAACACGTCACGGAGCCGGCCAGATGCATTTTATGTTACAATTTTCCTGATCCCTCCCCACCTCCAAACGTGCCTCCATGGGGCTGGGAAAATTCTCCCCAAAAGGTCTGATGTTACTCATTTTATTGATTGCTGATGGTTTGGCAAATATAGAAGACAAGAAGAGACATAAGATGCTGAAGTATTGAATTGAAATGTGAATTGAAATAAGAATTACAGGGAGAAGAAAGGGGCCATTCATGCAAGGCAGGGAATGAAGGCGGAGGTGAAGATTGGGAGTGTCAAGGAGGCAATGTCTCCTTCAGGCGATTCATAGAAAGCTCTTTAAGCAGTACAACACAAGGAGGGGCACGTGATTATAAATTCTAAATGAATGCGTTCCTGGAAGGTGGGTCTCACTCTTTCTTCCTCAGCTGACTTGGTAAGGTCAGTAATGGCAATTAGTGACCATTCAAGGGATTGTAAAGGGTGCACTTACTGCTGTGGTCAACTTCTTCCATTGTACCTGCAGTTTGCCCTTTAATGGTCTCCTCTCCTGTGAATCTAAAAGTGCCATGCTCCTGTCCTGAATCTTGCTGGAGAATTTCTTTGAAGGCATCTGTAAACTTTGAGGATCTCTGCTCTACTCCTGATGTTGTGCTGATTATTGTCTCTGCATTTGACTTTATTCTTTACTTCCTCTCTTGTGCTCAGTGATACCAGGCCTTAAATGCTGCTGCAGACATTTAAATACTGCAGTGGCTGTAACTATCTGCTTGTTTTCCCACCCTCACTGTGCTAACCCTGGAAAATAAAGATGGAGAGATGGCAAGTGTTACTGGAAAGAAGAAGACCTGTTACACCCACTTGGTCACAGAGGTAGGTTTTAAGGAGCGACTTCAAGAAGGAAGGTGAGGTGGAGAGGCAGTGAGGTTCAAGGAGGGAATTCTAGACTTCAGGCCAAGGCAGCTGATGGCACGGCCACCAATGGTGAATTGATGAAAACCAAGGATGCACAAGAGACCAGAATTGGAGAGTACAGAGATCTTGGAGTGTTTACAGCTGGTAAAGGTCACAGAGATAGGGAGGGGCAAGGGCAGGGAGGGATTTGAAGACAAGAATGAGAATTGTAAAATCAAGTCTATGCCGATTGAGAGCCCAAGTAATCAGCAAACAGCAGGGTGATGGGTGAACGGGCTTGATGATAAGGGCAGCAGGATATCCTCCAATGAAGAAAGTTCAGCCCACAATTTAGAACGCTATGTTAGTTAGATATATATAGGGGTACGAATGAATATGCACATAATGGGTAGAATTTATTGTGGCCATTTGGTAGTGTAGGGGAACGGAGAATATCGTCGGAGCCGTCTGCCCAGAAATCTGATGTCGTGATATCGGTTCCAGATTTTGTCAGCGCTGGGAAAACACCAAGGCAGCATTGCGCCCAGATGCGACGGGAAGCTGTTTTAAATTGATGAGCAGTTGTTTCTAATGCATTTACATCTAATTCTCCTCTATTTAAAGGTTGGCTCTTGATTTAGTGGACAGCAGGTAGCACTCACATGCCTTCAGCTTCACGATTATTAAAACATGGCGGCACTGAGGTGAGAAGCTTCATTGCAACGCTGAGAAAGCAGCCCTGAGCATTGTTGTATTGGGGAAGGGGATGGGGGGTTTGGGGGCCACTGTTGGACTGTGTTGCTATGTGCTCTGCAAAGGTGTTTTGGCGTCTTGGGGTCTCTGCAAGGGGTTTGCGTGAGTTTGGGGGGGCGGGATATATTGGGTTAGCAAACTGCTGTATGGGATGTTTGGTCACTCATACTGCTGGAAGAGAGAGGATCGGATATAGAAGCATAGAAACATTGAAAAATAGGAGCAGGAGTAGGCCATTCAGCCCTTCGAGCCTGCTCCGCCATTCATTATGATCATTGCTGATCATCCAACTCAGTAGCCTGTTCCGGCTTTCGCCCCATACCCTTTGATCCCTTTAGACCCAAGAGCTATATCTAACTCCTTCTTGAAAACATACAATGTTTTGGCCTCACTTGTTTTATGTGGTAGTGAATTCCACATGTTCACCACTCTCTGGGTGAAATAATTTCTCCTCATCTTGGTCCTGAAAGGTTTACTCCATATCCTTAGACTATGACCTCTGGTTCTGGACTCCCCCCATCATCGGGAACATCCTTCCTGCATCTACCCTGTCAGGTCCTGTTAGCATTTTATAGGTTTCTATGAGATCCCCCCTCACTCTTCTGAACTCCAGCGAATATAATCCTAATCGACTCAATTTCTCCTCATACATCAGACCAGCCATCCCAGGAATAAGTCTGGTAAATCTTTACTGCACTTCCTCTATAGCAAGAACATCCTTACTCAGATAAGGAGACCAAAACTGCACACAATATTCCAGGTGTGGCCTCACCAAGGCCCTGTATAGTTGCAGCAAGACATCCCTGCTCCTGTACTCGAATCCTTTCGCTATGAAGGTCAACACACCATTTGCCTTTTTTACCGCCTGTTGGACCTGCATGCTTACCTTCAGCGACTGGTGTACGAGAACACCCAGGTCTCACTGCATAGTCCCCTCTCTCAGTTTATAGCTGTTCAGATAATAATCTGCCTTCCTGTTTTTGCTACCAAAGTGGATAACCTCACATTTATCCACATTATACTGCATCTGCCATGCATTAGCCCACTCACTCAACTTGTCTAAATCACCCTGAAACCTCTCTGCACCCTCCTCACAACTCACCCTGCCATCCAGTTTTGTGTTATCTGCAAATTTGGAAATATTACATTTAGTTCCCTCATCTAAATCTATATTTTGTGAATAGCTGGGGATATATTGTGAATATCAGCAAGGATGGGCATTGAGAGCCATCAAGGACTCTGCCAGGACAATTGTCAAAAGTCCAGTTGCCAAGGCAGGGTCGCCTCTGCATCAACAGCACTCTCAACCCACTGGTCACCTGGCATGGGTCTCAGACACCCTGTATTTCTGGACCTCCATGGCATATGTGGTGCCTCTGATGGAGGGAGAGCCAAAAGGCAGCTGCGCCTGAAGGTGAAGCTCCACGATGAGAGCAACAGCAGCCGGCCATGCCCACCTACACCAGAGAGTGTACCGGACTCGAATCAGCTACCTCCAAATGCCATTATAAATGAAGACTATGGGCTGGATCTTCTTGTCCTGCCGCTGGGAGCAACGGCGGGTGCAGAAAATGGCAGACATCCCACACGAGACCCGTGCCGCTGTGATTCTGTGGCAGGTGGCCACTTAACATACCGATGGCGACTGTCCCCTCCCACCCTCCAGTCACGTGGCAAGGCAGCAACGGCAACACCGTGAACGGCATCACCTGATGTGGGAGCAGGTGCTGGCGCCATTTTTAAAGGCTGCAAACAAAATGCAGGGTTGTCCCCATCTCCCCCCACTCATAAAATAATGCAGAGTTTCCCCCCCCACCCCCCCCATCTATGCAAAGAATGCAGAGATGACCCCATCCCCTCCTTGGTGGCACCAGCTTCTCGTGGACAGGAAACTGAAGGTGCGTGAGTGCCGCACGCTAAGCTCTAGATCGGGAACAGATGGGAAAATCACAGTGGATGACATTGAAATTTAAACTAGGGTCCCATCACAGAGTGGCGGAAGTGCCACCACAGAGCTTCCCTGTCCCGGGATGATCGGGTTGGCAATCTCAGCGTGGGTTCTGCGGCTGCTGCCACTCCGATTCTCCAGCCTCCCCACCCCCGCCTGTCGCCATGAAATCCGACGTCGGGCCGAGCACTAGATCTGGCCCTATGGCTCTCCAGGGAGGCTGTCACCAACTTATGTGCCCTGCTGCAGGGCGAGTTGCAACCTCTGGAATTTGGGGGTCACCTTATGCCACTGGCCCTGAAGATCACAGTGGCACCAAACCTGTATACTTCTGGATCTTTCCAGGGATCCACCACGGACATATGTGGGGTCTGCCAGGCAGCAGCCCATCACTGCATCAAGGAGGTGGCTAATACCCTGTTCAAGACGGCCATGACTATATGCGTTATTGGACTGACCCTGACAGTCAGATCGAGAGGGCCATTGGCTTCAGGGCCATTGCTGGATTCCCCCAGGTGCAAGGTGTGATAGATTGCACGTCAGTGGCCATCTAGGCTCCCACAGATCAGCCAGCCTCCTTCATCAACAGGAAGGGCTTCCATTCAATCAACGTGCAACTGGTCTGCGACCACTGAAGACGTTTCCTGCAAGTGTGTGCCTGCTTCCCAGGAAGCAGTTATGGCACCTACATACTTCAACAGTCCCAGGTACCACAGCTTTTCAAGCCCCCCACTGTCCTTCGGGGATGTATATTCAGGGAGAAGTAGTACCCATTGAAGACTTGGCTTCTTACATCTGTGAGGAACCCTTGCAATTCAGTGGAGGAGATGTACAACTGTCGAGCAGGTCATTGGACTACTGAATATGAGATTCTGCTGCCTTGATCAATCTGCTGTAACCCTTCCATATGCCCCAGTGATGGTCTTAGGGTCTTGTGTATCGTGGTGGTCTGCTGTGCTCTGCACAATCTAGCACTGTAGAGAGGGGAGGCCTGACATGACAATGAGATGCCTGAGCGACACTCCTCCACTAACGAGTAAGGCGGAGAGGAGGGAGAGCTGCAAGCAATACTGGGTGGCAATGTCCTTGCGCTGGAGGCCAAGCAGATTGAGAGACATGCTAAGAAAGCAAGAGACAATCTCAGTCATCTATTTCCAGTCACTCTGTTGTCGACTCACAAAAAAATAGTAATCCAGAGGGTCAGGCTAATGTTCTGGGGATATGGGTTCAAATCCCACCACGGCAGATGGTGAAATTTGAATTCAATTAATAAATCTGGAATTAAAAGTTAGTGTAATGGTGACCATGAAACCATTGTCGATTGTAAAAATGCATCTGGTTCACTAATGCTAGGGAAGGAAATCTGCTGTCCTTACCTGGTCGGCCTACATGTGACTCCAGACCCACAGCAATGTGGTTGACTCTTAAATGCACTCTGAAATAGCTTAGCAAGCCACTCAGTTGCATCAAACTGCAAAGTCTCAGAAAAGGAATGAAACCTGATGGACCACCTGGCATCAACCTCGGCATTGGAAACAATAGCGGCAAACCCAGCCCCGTTGATCCTGCAAAGTGCTCCTTACAAACATCTGGGGGCTTGTGCCAAAATCGGGAGAGCTGTCCCACAGACTAGTCAAGCAACAACCTGACATAGTCATACTCACTGAATCATACCTTACAGATAATGTCCCAGACACCACCATCACGATCCCTGGGTATGTCCTGTCCCACCAGCAGGACAGACCCACCAGAGGCAGCAGCACAGTGGTATACAGTTGGGAGGGAGTTGCCCTGGGAGTCCTCAACATTTAATCTGGACCCCATGAAGTCTCATGGCATCAGGTCAAACATGGGCAAGGAAACCTCCTGCTGATTACCAAGTACCGCCGCACCTTGTCTGATGAATCAGTACTTCTCCATGTTGAACACCAATTAGAGGAAGCACTGGGGATAGCAAGGGTACTCAGAATGTACTCTGAGTGGGGGACTTCAATGTCCATCACCAAAAGTGGCTCAGTAGCACCACTACTGACCGAGCTGGTTGAGTCCTAAAGGACACAGCGACTAGACTGAGTCTGTGGCAGGTGGTGAGGGAACCAACAAGAGGGAGAAACCTACTCAGCAATCTACCTGTCACAGATGCACCCGTTGATGACAGTATTGGTAGGAGTGACCACCACACAGTCCTTGTGGAGACGAAGTCCCGTCTTCATATCGAGGATACCCACCATCGTGTTGCGTGGCACTACCACGAGCTAAATGGGATAGATTTCGAACAGATCTAGCAACTCAAAACTAGGCATACGTGAGGCGCAGTGGGCCATTAGCAGCAGCAGAATTGTACTCATCCCCAATCTGTAACCTTCAGGCCCGGCATATCCCCCACTCTACCATTACCATCAAGAAGTGGGAATCAACTGGGGTTCAATGAAGAGTGCAGGAGTGCATGCCAGGAGCAGTACCAGGCATACCTCAAAATGAAGTCTGTTGAAGCAACAACACAGAACCACTTGCATGCCAAACAGGGAAGCAGCATGCAATAGACAGAGCTAAATGATCCCACAACCAACGGATCAGATCTAATCTTTGCAGTCCTACCACATCCAGTTGTGAATGGTGGTGGACAATTAAACAACTAACAGGAGGAGGAGGGTCCACAAAGATCCCGATCCTCAATGATGGGGAAGCCCAGCACATCAGCGCAAAAGACAAGGCTGAAGCATTTTCATCCATCTTCAGCCAGAAGTGCCAAGTGGATGATTCATCTCAGCCTCCGCCTGAGGTCCCCAGCATCACCGATGCCAATCTTCAGCCAATCCAATTCGCTCCACGTGATATCACGAAATGGCTGAAGGCACTGGATACTGCAAAGACTGTGGGCCCTGACAACATTCTGTCAATAATACTGAACGCTTGTGCTACAGAACATGCCGCGCCCCGAGCCAAGCTGTTCCAGCACAGCTACTACACTGGCATCCACCTAGCAATGTGGAAAATTGCCCAGGTATGTCCTGTACACAAAAAGCAGGACAAATCCAACCTGGCCAATTACCGCCCTATCAGTCTACTCTCGATCATCAGCAAAGTGATGGAAGGGGTCATCGACAGTGCTATCAAGTGGCACTTGCTCAGCAATAACCTGCTCACTGATGCTCAATTTAGGTTTGGCCAGGGCCACTCAGCTCCAGACTGCATTATAGCTTTGGTCCAAACATGGACAAAAGAGCTGAACTCCAGAGGTGAGGTGTGAGTAACTGCCCTTGACATCAAGGCAGCGTTTGGCCTAGTATGGCATCATGGATCCCTAGCAAAACTGCAGTCAATGGGAATCGGGACAAAATGCTCTACTGGTTGAAGTCATACCTATTACATAGGAAAATGCTTGTGGTGGTTGGAGGTCAATCATCTCTGTCCCAGGACAACACTGCAGGAGTTCCTCAGGGTCATGCCCTAGGCCCAGCCATCTTCAGCTGCTTCATCAATGACCTTCCTTCAATCTTTAAGGTCAGAAGTGGGGTGATTGAACATTGTTCAGCACCATTCACGACTCCTCAGATACTTAAGCAGTCCTTGTCCAGATGCAGCATGACCTGGACAATATCCAAGCTTGGGCTGATAAGTGGCAAGTAACATTTGCACCACACAAGTGTCAGGCAATGACCATCTCAAACAAGAGAGAATCTAACCATCTCCCTTTGATGTTCAATGGCACTACCATTGTTGAATTTCTCACTATCAACATCCTGGGGGTTACCATTGACCAGAAACTGAACTGGACCAACCACACAAATTCTCTGGCTACAACAGCAGGTCAGAAGCTTGTAATTCTGTGGCGAGTAACTCACCTCCTGTCTCCCCAAAGCTTGTCCACCATCTACAAGGCACAAGTCAGGAGTGTGATGGAATACTCTCCACTTGCCTGGATGGATGCAGCTCTAATAACTCTCAAGAAGCTCGACACCATCCAGAACAACGTGGCCTGCTTGATTTCCACCCCATCCACCACCTTCAATATTCATTCCCTTCACCACTGACGCACAGTGGCAGCAGTGTGTTCCATATACAAGATGCACTGCAGCAACTCATCAAGGCTCCTTCGACAGCACCTTCCAAACCCGCGACCTCTACCACCTAGAAGGACAAGGGCAGCAGATACATGGGAACACACCACCTGCAAGTTCCCCTCCAAGTCGCACATCCTCTTGACTTGGAACTATATCGCCATTCCTTCACTGTCGCTAGGTCAAAATCCTGGAACTCCCTTCCTTACAGCACTGTGGGTTTACCTACAGCTCAAGGACTGCAGTGGTTCAAGAAGGCAGCTCACCACCACCTTCTCAATGGCAGTTAGGGAAGGGAAATAAATACTGGCCTGGCCAGCAACACTCACATCCCACGACTGAATAAAAAAAAATAATTCAATAAAGGCTCACCTTAATGCATGAGCTCGATTGCCTCCTTTCCATTTGTGTTCCCTGACTTGCAACCAGCTGCAATCTGCGCTAGTGCCCATGAGCGAACATGTGTTAATGAAGACTGTGGTCACATTGGCATTCCAGTCAGGGGGGAGGGGGAAGTCTGCAGCTCACAATTCAGGCACAATGGAAAATGGTTTTCAGACAATGATCGTTAATGATTTGCACAAAAGAACTTTTAATTAGCCAATACACATAATATTTCCTACACCCGTGAATCCCCAAGTGTAGCTAGGTGGTTTTCTTATTACATTTGCGAGTTCTCCTGTGTGGTGTAATGCCTGCAACAGCAGCTGAGATGATTTTCGTGGGTGCCCTCTGGCTGTCTGAGGCCTGAAAGGCCCTAGTGCCTGAGGGTTTCCTGCACTGGTGCAGGGCTGTCCTCAGGTGTCGCAGCTGCTAGAGCGGGGCTCACTGGTGGAGGGGCTGAGAGCCACTGTCCACATTAAACTTCCCTGAGGGGAGACCCCAAATGTGGTGGTGAGCCTCTCCTCCTCCCTTTCAAGGCTTTCTTGAACCTCCCTGCTGAGTGGAGAAAGATGAGGAGCTGGAGAAGTCTCCAGGTGCCTCGTCCTTCTCTTGACTTATCGCCGCTGCAACAATCTCATGGCCAAGACGGTGGTGTGCAGGTCTGCGTGCATCTGTGGGATCTGGCTCTCCATGAGGGTCACCAACCTTTCGATGGAGGAAGCCTGAGACATGGCAGCGCTCATGACATGGATGGACTCTTCCATCGTCCGCTCATGGCTGCGCATTGCCTCTGGCATCTCTGCCAGATGTTGCCTTACCTCTCTCTGCAACTTCAGCATGCACTGTGCTGTCGACACCAGAGGCTCGTCATTAGCCTGGGGCTCAGCATGGACCTGGCCACCCACAGTCTGACTGTCAGGGACCTCGGCTGTCTCAGCTTCAGCCAACTGCTCAGGCCCATGTGTGGTGTTCTCACCAGTTTGTGACCCTGATTCTATAGCTGAGCTGCTACCCACCGAGGTGACAGTATCTGTGCTGGTGGAAGGTGCAGGAGAGTTATGGGATGGTGCATCCTCTGAGTGGTCCTCCTTGTCAGAGGTCGACGGCTGTCCCCCAGTGGTTGGAGTCTCCTGCCTCCGGCGTCTGCATGAGGGATCATAAACAATTGTGGGTTAGACTGTACAGATCTCATTATGCCAACCATAAGTGATATGGGTCTCCAGAAGTAATGAGTATGTCGATGGAAGCCAATCTCCACTCTCTTGCGCAGTGACTCCAGTCTCTCCATCTGATATTGCACGGCCACCCTGGGTCCCCACCAATTCCAAGGCCTCTGCCTTGGCGGTGGTGAGAGGATTCAGATCCAGAACTCCTCCACCAGTCCGGGTTGTCTCCCCCCTGTTTTGGCTTCTTGTCTTGCAAGAGGAAGGTTGGAGATAATAAGATTTTGCAGAGAGATCAACATGACAGTTCTGCTAATGACAGCCCTTGTCCGCTCCTGGAGGATCGATATATCTCATGCTGACACATATTGTCAGATGGATTAATGGGGGTGAGCAATGAAGGAAGGGAGCCTGTGGCCGAGAGGCAGCCATGCATCTGTCAGGATAAGCCCCTCTGCCATTCCCGTGATAGTGCCACCCTCTCCATGTCACACACCCTCTCATGTGGTAACATCCAATCATAAAAAGGAGAGTGGTATGGAGTTCTCATCTTGGCGGAATGCAGAATGTCATTCAGCCTCTTCCTGCACTGCACCCTGTTCCAGCGGGTGACCCCATGGCTGCTGACCTCCGCTGTGATCTCCATCTAGGCTTGCTTGGTCAAGTGAGAGGACCTCTTCTTACCATCGATGGGAAAGAGAACCTCCCACCTTTCCTTTGCAACCTGGAGGAGAATCTGCAGGGAGGCATCACTGAACCATGTGTCTTGCCTCGACAACCCTGTGCTGTCCTCCTAGGGGGAGGTGGGGTGGTGGGGCAAGGGTGGAGGGAGGATCCAGGAATCAGTCCAGCAATGTTTTCAGCTGCACAAAGCTGCCAATTACTCTAAGGCAGGAGTGAATGCAGGACTAGCAGGCCGATAAATATGGCGCCAGCATCTGCTCCAGAGTCATCTGTCACTGTATTCGGCGACTCACATCTCTGTTATGCAAAATGGCCACCCGTCGTGTAATCGCGGTGGGGTGGCCTGCCACATGATGGGCGGGGCCAGTGGCAGGCTCATTAAATTCAGCCCATTTCATCTGTAATTGCAAAAATGAGTAATGGTGGCTGCTAACCAGTGTTTGTTCTGCACAAGATAGCTGCCACCATGAGGACTGCAGGGAAACATGCAGAATGATGCTGGTGGGGACATTGTCAAGGAAAGTCAAGTATTGTCTGTTCATTCCTTCTCTATTTTATTAAAAGAATGAACTTCATTGGTGAAGGCATATCTGTGGAATACAAGGTCATAAATGCATAAAAGGGTTGGGCTGTCCTCTGATTGGAAGGTTGGCAGGTTCCTGTCATGCTACCTTAACCTAAAAGAAATGTCAGGTAGGGTAGGAGGATCCAAGCGTAGGTTCTCAACTCTCCCTTCACTGATCAACCCGTGGAACAAGGCCTCTCATGTTGGACAGCAGGGTCTCTCCTGTGAAAATGGAGGTAGAGAGAAAGCAGGGAATTATAGACCAGTCAGCATGACGTCGGTAGTACAGAAAATTCTAGAGTCCATTATCAAAGATTTCATAGCAGAGCACTTGGACAATAGTGGTAGAATTGGGCAGAGTCAGCATGGATTTACAAAAAGGAAATCATGCTTGACAAATCTACTAGATTTCTTCGAGGATGTAACTAATAGAGTTGATGAGGGGGAGCCCGTGGATGTGGTTTATTTGGACTTCCAGAAGGCTTTCGATGAAGTCCCACATAAGAGATTAGCGTGTAAAATTAAAGCGCATGGGATTGGGGGTAGCGTATTGCGATGGATAGAAAATTGATTGGCAGACAGGAAACAAAGAATAGGGATAAATGGGTCATTTTCTGAATGGCAGGCAGTGACTAGTGGGGTACCGCAGGGATCGGTGCTAGGACCGCAGCTATTTACAATATATATTAATGATTTAGATGATGGAACTAAATGTAATATCTCCAAATTTGCGGATGACACAAAACTGGGTGGGAGGGTGAGTTGTGAAGAGGATGCAGAGAGGCTTCAGGGTGATTTGGGCAAGTTGAGTGAGTGGGCTAATGCATGGCAGATGCAGTATAATGTGGATAAATGTGAGGTTATCCACTTTGGTAGCAAAAACAGGAAGGCAGATTATTATCTGAACAGCTATAAACTGAGAGAGGGGAATATGCAGCGAGACCTGGGTGTTCTCGTACGTCAGTCGCTGAAGGTAAGCATGCAGGTCCAACAGGCGGTAAAAAAGGCAAATGGTATGTTGGCCTTCATAGCGAGAGAATTCAAGTACAGGAGCAGGGATGTCTTGCTGCAACCATACAGGGCCTTGGTGAGGCCACACCTGGGATATTGTGTGCAGTTTTGGTCTCCTTATCTGAGGAAGGATGTTCTTGCTATAGAGGGAGTGCAGCAAAGGTTTACCAGACTTATTCCTGGGATGGTGGGACTGACGTATGAGTGAGGGAGGATCTCATAGAAACCAATAAAATTCTAACAGGACTTGACAGGGTAGATGCAGGAAGGATGTTCCCGATGGTGGGGGAGTCCAGAACCAGGGGTCATAGTCTAAGGCTATTTTTTTTTTTAGAGATACAGCACTGAAACAGGCCCTTCGGCCCACCAAGTGTGTGCCGACCATCAACCACCCATTTATACTAATCCTACACTAATTCCATATTTCTACCACATCCACACCTGTCTCTATATTTCCCTACCACCTACCTATACTGGGGGCAATTTATAATGGCCAATTTACATATCAACCTGCAAGTCTTTTGGCATGTGGGAGGAAACCGGAGCACCCGGAGGAAACCCACGCAGACACAGGGAGAACTTGCAAACGCCACACAGGCAGTACCCAGAATCGAACCTGGGTCGCTGGAGCTGTGAGGCTGCGGTGCTAACCACTGCGCCACTGTGCTGCCCCGATGGGGTAAACCATTCAGGACTGAGATGAGGAGAAATTTCTTCACCCAGAGAGTGGTGAACCTGTGGAATTCGCTACCACAGAAAGCAGTTGAGGCCAAAACATTGTATGTTTTCATGGAGTTTGATATAGCTCTTGGGTTTAAAGGGATCAAAGGATATGGGGCAAAAGCGGGAACAGGCTATTGAGTTGGATGATCAGCCATGATCATAATGAATGGTGGAGCAAGCTCGAAGGGCTGAATGGCCTACTCCTGCTCCTACTTTCTATGTTTCTATGTGAAAAGATCCAGAATCACAGAGTGAGCATCTTTGCCCACCAGGATTTTGAACTGACCTGTTGCCAATAGAGATACAGCCGCAGGGATCCAGGCTTAGCAATTCAACCCATCTACCAGCCAAGGTCTGGATCCAGAAAGGAAAACCACAGACTGTTAGAGAACTTCAGTGCTATGAATGACTCAAATTAGGACTGCTCCTTGCTGTGGTCACTGTTTCAGTTTAGCTACTTAGGTAGGGCTGGGTCTGTTGGATAAGAGGGCTACTCCTAGCTGCGCCTAGTTTGCATGATCAGATCTATATAGATTTAAATATTTTCAGATTTTGGATGTAGTCAAGTGAACACAAGGGTGTGGATAGATTTGTTCAGAGACAATCTGAAATGCAGCATTATTGCAGTGGTAATCAATAACATTTATCTCCACCTATTATTGTTGATAGTTTTGCTGGCCGTCAGTCACACTTTAAGTAAATGTAAGTAACAAACACACACACACACACACACACACATACATATTATGTATATGAGTAATATGATTGAAATTGTTGCAATATTTTAAGGTTATGAAGGCATCATTTGAATCCATGGCCGGGTGAAAGAATTATACATCTGTCAGGCACAGATTTTTGTAAGGGATATATATGTCAATTTTATTCTCAGCATTCATAGCTTTATTCACCAGCCCACCCTGCCAAAGCCCTGCAACTGTTTGCACAGCTGTGCTTCTGGCTGTGGGAGTCCTAGGAATCCCACGAGCCTTCAGTTCCTCTGACCCCTTCACCGTTACCAGTGCACACACGCACATTGAACTAAATTAGAGGGAAGCTGTCTGACTAGCAGGTTAGTCCCGAGCAACCCAGGGACCTGTTTATTTTCTTTGCTGAATTCCCTCTTGTTACACTGAGTAAACTGGTCAATTTATGAGCGCTACAGCATCATTCTTTTTAAGCTTTGTCGTTTTATGAATGGAAAGAAAAAAACAACCCGATTGAACTCATTTGTTTTTCCTTTTTTTATTGCAAGTGTATACATTTGCTGAAATTGGCATGCCAAAGAACAAAGCTAGCAATGCCAAATTCTGAAGTAATGCTGTGAAATTATTCATTTGATTTCTACCAGAAGAACAGAGGATCCATTCAATACTCACGCATTGACCTTCTAGTACTTGTGAAGTGCTTTCCCCTCCAACCACTGAAAAAGCAGTCTAATAAAACATACAGCAAATCAAACGTTGTCAATTTCCTATGCTTAGGTCTAGCAAAAATATTTAGATTATAAGCTAAGGGATGGGGGTGGGGGAAGTTTGATAGCTGAGAAGTGAGCAAGGAAGGCTCAAGTGACTTGCATATCAGGTCCATAAAATGTTTTTACACCAGTTGAATCAGACTTCAGCTATGTGCAATGTTAATATTAAGATTGTCGTCAATCATGCATAACTTTGATTCAGAATGTTAGTGATTGAAGCAGAGACCTAGTTAACATTTAAGAACAGACTACATAGATAGGTGAAAGAAAATGGAATAAGGAAAATAGGGACAGGGTATACAAATAAGATTAGGACTAATGCTCAAACGGAGGATAAACATCAACATGAACTGCTTGAACTAAACAGCCTGCTTCCATCCTGTAACTTCTATTTGAGTAACTAAAAACATTGTCATACTACAATTATCAGTTTGAGCCTGGTATCTGCTTGGAGCAATGCAGCCAGTAGATCTGCTTTTCGGCCCCTACAGGGTTAGGGCTAATTGCCACCCCAATCCCACCATGACCCCAGTTGTGTTTCCTGGGCTGGGACATTGCTATTTCTGCTGGATTCCTGGAAGAGTACTTGTCAGAAACAGAAGGTCTTGGCCCAGGCTGTGCTGCTGTGGGAATATCACTGTAGCAGTAAAGGAGGCAGGAGGTGCATTAAAGGAGCAGAAAGACCCCACCAACTGGAGCAACTGTTCTACTAAAAGCCTCAGCTGAGCCCAAGACCGTCAGCAGTTAAGATCAGGTGCTGGGGTGAGGAGGTGCAAAATGGAGAAGGAGGTGACCACTAAAAGACCCTCTTCCACCATCAAGAGACTTTGGAGCCTTCTTGTCACAACTCCAGGGACTAACCCCAGGCTTCACCTGGTGGCACCAGGGAACAGAGACAGCAGGGATGGATGGCAGGAAACTAAACCAGGAACCTGAGACCCACCTACCCAGAGAGTGGGGGAGAGAGAAGGGGACAGGGAGAGAGTTTGGGAGAGAGAGGACGACAGAGAGAGAGTGGGGGAGAGAGGAGGACAGGGAAAGAGAGGGGGGACAGAGAGTGAAGGGACAGAGAGAGAGGGGAACAAAGAGGGAGGGTCAGAGAGCATGAGAGAGAGAGGGGGATCAGAGAGAGAGGAGGGACAGAGAAAGAGGAGGGGGACAGAGACAGAGGGGGGACAGAGAGAGTGGGGATGACACAGACAGGGGGGAATGACACCAAGAGGGAGGACAACATGGGGGGGGGGGGTGGGGAACAACACAGAGAGGCAAATTCAGAGAGGGAGGGGTAGAGAGAGGCACAGAGAGAGAGAGAGAGAGACAGGCAGACAGACACAGAAAGAGAGGAATGAGAGAACGATCAAGATCACTCCTGCCAGATGGACATCTATCTGGAATGCTTTGCATCACTACAAGAGGTGTGTGTGCAAACATTGACTAGTTGTGCAAGCAAAAAAATAATGGCAGTTATCTCACTCAATCAGTGTCCAACATTGTGACAAGAAAGTAAGTCAATAAATTCATCTTCTCATTTCAAGCTTCTTCACAAAAATGCACATTTGTTGTTGTTTTGATTAATAGTAAGATAATTTTTTAATGTCTTTATCTTTCTGAAATTGTCTCACTGGCCCCCTAACTGTTAAAATAATGGTTAGTTTATTTTAAAACACAAGTTTAAAGGTTTGTGCTATGTAAACTCATTTTAAAATGGCAAAAATCACTTAGGGAATGTCTTGATTTCAACACTCTGGCATCCATTACTCTCACTTGGGACATGAGCTCAGTGACATGTTGAAAGTTACTGGACTTTCCCTTCTATATAAATGTCGCAATTCTGCTGCTATCCATTTAGAATCACATTGTTACAAAACTTGCATTGAGGGAAAAACAGGCAAGAAAATCCAAGGAATCTCCAGAAGTCAGCCCTGTAAGTTCCTCATGAATACAAGATTACGGTGTAATGAGGCTGAGTGATATTTGCAAAAACAGGATGCTGCTGGTCCATATACAATAGTTAGTAAATACAATGTAACAGACAGCTTTAATAAACCTTTATCTATGATGAACTGTCTACAATTCCTTAACAAAATCCACGCTGCATTTGCACTTTTAAAAATTATCAGGGAAGACATAGGAAATATTTATTATGTTTCAATGACCATGTTAGAAACAATCACCAACCTTTTTTTTGCTACAAATTGGATTAAAGGACAAGTTTTACAATTATGTCAAAGATCAGTAACTGCAATGTGCATCGTTTGCTATCCAGTTTGAAGGCCGATAACCTGAGTGACCAATGTCATTTGAAAGTTGTCTATCATATAATACCTTACGTTAAAAGTTACCTTTACTAACAGGTAAGAGATTTGGCTTGGACATAAATTGGTTAATCTGGAGTACAATCTTACAGATAGTGACTAAACATTTTGTAATTGAATAATACATGCAGCAACAACTGCTCAACCTTTTTCAGAAAAGCTTTTTGTTAATAATGATCTTTTCAGAGCTGAATCTGAATCGACAGTGATAGTCTGAAATATAGACATAAGTGAATTTAAGAGAATTGCTTTATTGGAGGAATTAAAGGGTGTTCTTTATTTGTAATTGTGTTCATCTAATTTTGTCACTAGCTTTGGTGAATAAATGATATTTTGTCCATGAGAGATTCTGTCATTTCTGTATTTTAGAATCTAGTACCTGGTTTAACAGCCTGTCAAGATGAATAAACTAGTCTTGGTTACCTACTGTTAATCTCTCTCTCCCTTCCAGCCCCCTTTGTTTTTCTGTTTTACATGACTCTTCTGAAGTGCTATCTGCTCCATCCTATAAAATCCTCCTGATTTGGAGATCACTGCCCTTTTGTTGGCTGTCCTGTCTTCAGACACATATTACAAGCAGGTGGAGAAGTTGCATAAACATTTGCCGTCATGGCTTAAATTGTGTTGCGACATTAGCAGTGTGAGAAATGATCTGTCTTCCTATTGTTGATTTTTCTACCGCCTCACCTCAATGACCACAATAACAATCCTCTTCTTGAGTTTCAAGGTTTATTGGATGAATTTGCACTCCTGATACAGTGTGAATCCACAGAGGTCATCCAATAAGGTCCAATCCATGACATGGTGTAGCTAACTCTATTCTGTCAACAAAAGTAATTTGCATTGGCATAACATACTATTTTGCTTGCTAGCTAGCTAATACAGTTGTGCTGCTCTCCATTGCTGTTTGCATGCTTCACTACTTTATTTATAGGGAGGAATGTGTTTTAAATTGATCTGTGTTTTGATGACATTAGATTGGCTATACACTTTATATACAGATTAATTGCCCCCTTGTCTGTGGCTGAGTCAATAATTTTGTCAAATGTCCATGGTGCAACATGTGGTGCCTATCCCTATCAATTAGTAAAATTGATTAAAACTATTTGTTTACTTTAAAAAAATTGGCTACATGTCCAATGAAATTCCCCTTTAACTAGTGAGGAAGTTCATAAGTTATTGAAGGCTAGGTCAAGTGTCCTGCCATGCTGTTGGGAAAGTGCTCAAGCAAGTTCTTTTCAGTGTTAATTCAATTAGTCCAAGTAGTGTGTTCTGCTGGCTCACCTTGTCATTCTTCCTCACCTTCATTCAATTCCACCTCATCTGATGATACCTCTTCTTGTTGCTATGCTGACTGCAATCTTTTGCATTTGCAGAGAATGCAACAACTATACAATGACATGGCCCGCATTGTCCTGTCTATATTTTAGGGACCCTTGCCCCCCTACCGCCGCCCAGCTCCCAATCCCCAGAGTGATTAAAGCACCTGAATCTTTGTTTCAAAATGCAAATGGTGATTGTGCTCTATGATGTTCCTGGTGGTTCCATGGCTCTCATTGTAACTGTGTTGCTCAGGTGTGGTAGGGTTGTAGAGGGATTTCACCAGCCAAGCTAGTCCCTTAATTGTAATCTTCTACTTACTAATGCTGCTCTATTTCTAAATGTTCTCCCAGAAAGAAAAGGAGTTAAGGTGGATGACTACTGGGTACCAATACTTGCCTCTAGGAGGGGAGGCCACCAAGCCTCTCATTCTGCTGATTCAGCAAATAGCTGTGCAAATTGAGGTGGCACAGTGGGTGATGGGCTGCATGACACACATCTCAGATGATTCCACAAAGTGCTGATTTTAAGCTACTGAAGAATATTTTTAGGGAGGGCCTGTGAAATCTGAATCACTGGGTGCAGCAGCTGAAAAATGCCTTGAGATGACTCTCCAGCTATCAGATTGTGTCTCCTGCAATTCCTGTTGCATTTTGCCCTCCTCAATCATGCTTAGTGCTTCATCAAATGTTCCCTCCAGCAACTTGTTAATAGATCTGACCCCCTCTAAATTGAATAGAATTATGATCATAATTACCAATGTAGAAATGAATGACATAGAGTGCTGTGAGGTGCTTGGCTGCTGATCCACTTCTGGCTCACTCACTTGCCTCATCCTCTTGGACACTTAGAGGAGCAGAAGAAGAAAATAAGTTACTGTGCATGCAGTAAGCTATCCCTTGAAAAACAGCTGGCAAAAGATTGTATTGAAGTGCTCATGAACCTGCCAATGGTCCTTATTCAAAATCGTATCTCCTGTCCTGAAGCAGATGTAAAATGTAAGAAGGAAGGGTAATAAAAAGATGAGTTTTATCAAAGTGCCTTGGATAAGAACTAACTTATATGATAGTGTGCTCATATAACTGTGAGGAACATTGTGTTGGCATTCTCCTGGCTACTTTATACTTGATCAATTTAATAGCCAATGGGGATAGCAATGTGATAGGTAACATGGCAGTAGAACAGAGAAAAAAAAAAGCTTGCCTGTATATTTATCAAGACCAGCAGTTAGAAAGGTTTCCTACATTTTCCCTCTGTGATGGTCAGCAGCAATGAAGAAGTTTGTTAAATATTGTACATCTACCTTGACAGCCTTGCACAGGCCAAAAAGAAATTCCTCTTTCACCTTCCCCTACATTTGGACCACAGGTAAGATTGCATTGACACGATCCATTATCTCCAACTATGCTGTTCTGTCCATGCTCTTTCTTGATGGATATCTCTTTCCACCAAATGAAGTAACCCGTTGCGGCAGAACTTCCTGCAGCAAGGTTTCTCAAGTCTTGTCACCAATTAGGTATAAAAACAAAATAGAGCAGATGCTTGAAACCTGAAATAAATCCAGAAAATTCTGGAAACACACAGCAGATTCAGCAGCATTTGTGGAGAGAGGAAGGTAGGGTTAACGTTTCAGATCAATTGGAACATTAACCCTACCATCCAGTTGCCACAGAGGCTGCTCAACCTGATGAGTGTTTCCTGCACTTCCTGAAGGTGTCTGCTCTGCTCCAAACCATGTTTAAGAAGAAGTACAAATACACCCTTAAAAGTAGCCAGCGGCTCTTTAAGAGTTTCTGGCACAAGGCATCCCATCTCCTACACAGGTTTGCCTTCAGTGAAACATGTGCAACACACTGGGAACACCATCAAAATGTTGTCGAGCTGACCTTGCCTTGGCAGATGACGTCAACCTGTTATGTGTAGGTATGACCAGTTTTAGATGTGCAGCAGTCTGTAGTCACTATGCCAGGATGGCATAATTAAACCCACATCTTAAGTTTATCTCAAAGTTTGATATTCAGAAGAAAGAAAGCTTTGTTATCCAGAATTTCCAAAATCTTCTGAGGCTTGTCTCCCAATGCTAAGTTTTCCCGGGTGCAGCTGATTGTTCTCGTCATTACCGCACTGTAGTTAGTGATGCTGCCGATAGTTATCTTAGTGGCGCTGCCGGCAGTCCATCTCGTTGTGTCACTGTGCTTATGCAGTACAAAGTGACTCCTGACAATGCATCCGGCACTCCGACATCATCAGAGTGCTCCCAGTTGCGCACATGCGCAGAATGGTCTCTTGTTGTTAGTAAGACGCTGCGCGGCTGCAGCCTATGTTCTTGTCAGGAATAATACACGCATACGCGCAAAAACGTCATCGCGTACTGGAACATCATCCCATTTATCTTCCCCGGTGTTGCCTCCCACGCCTGTCTGCTCACCACTGCCCTCCCTCAGCCACATGTTCCTCACTTCAAGCCTCTCCCCCACCTGTCAGCCACTCGCTCCAGGCCTCGCCGCTTCATTCCCTCCCCCCCCACTCCCTCCCATTTCCCCCTACCCCCCCAATCTCTCGCTCACAGTCTTATTCCCTTCCCATCCCTATCTTGGCACTCTCTCTCTCTTCACCACTTCTCCCTTCAGGAGCGGGGGTGGGGCGGGGGGCGGGAGGCAGTGGTGATGGGGAGAAGTGGGAAGGAGCGTGGGGGTGGAGAAGCGGGAGGGAACAGTGGGGGGGAGAAGTGGAAGGGAGTGGGGGGGGAGAAGCGGGAGGGAGCAGGGAGTGAGCAGTGGGAGGGGTCGGGGGGATGAAGCGGGGGGAGGAGAAGCAGGAGGGAGTGGTGGGGAATGAAGCGGCGAACCTGGATCCAACAAGCCTTATGGCCATCAAAGATAAACTTTAATCTGGGGGATTCAGTATACTATAAGAGATAGGGTCAGAAAGAGTGGAAAGGTCCAGGTAAAGTGATAGGACGTGATGGGAAGACAATAATTCTCCAACATGGTATTCAAACTATTAGGGTCCATTCATCTAGCTTAATCGGGTGATTATGAACTTACAGAATCTGGACAATGAGTAGAAGGTGATGTGGCGCTCTCAACATCACATACTCATATGTTTGACAGCTACGAGGGACAGAATATGGCAGATAAGGGGTTGGATGACAATAAAGTGATACCGGTGCACAGTATAGGGCTATTTTACCCCAAGGACAACTGCCTAAAATCGATACTAGGGTAACTTACATACCAGAAGTGTCCAATGAATGGAAGGATCTGACCATTGTAGAAAGGGCAGGGAAAGCCACCAGCAAATTTAAACATTGGCTAAACATCCAAGATGATGGACAAGTGGTAAGATCAATGGACTGGCAAAATAAGATGAAATGGTGGAAAGCAAAAAAATGCAGTGTGAGTCCCTATAGTGGGTCTGGAAGTGACTCTGGCACTAAAATGATCATGTACTGGCAACAGAACCTCTGATTGTGGAGGAAGAGCTCCTGTAGCAGTGGTCCACAAAGAGATAAGAGGGCAAGTAGAGGCTGTAGCTTGACTAGACTACGCAATATAACAAGGACTATAGAACTATCTAGGAGCACCACTGGAAGTAGAAGCCCTTATGATCAGGAAGTTATGATGGCTGCAAACAAATTTGAAAAAAAATTCATGAGAAGCAAAACAAAAAGTGTTGGAAAATTGGTCGGAATTTGATGTTAATTCTGAAGTTCAAGATAGGGGACAGCCAGCTTTATCACACAGATGGATATGTACAGAAAAAGTATTCCCAGATGGGACATATAAGGCTAATGTGAGATTAGTGGCTCGGGGTTTCGATGAGAGACTTGGTCAAGATGTTAGAGTGGACACCCCCATGGCAGGAAAAGTGATCTTGAAAATTTTCTGAGCTCTTTTAGTCAAATACTCATGGGAATGTAAGTCAATTGATATAAGAGCCTCATTTTTGCAGGGTGAAAAGTTTCAAAGAATTAGAGATCCAAGGGACTAGGGAAAATGAGGAATTGAAGGGATGTAAGTATAAGTAAGAAGGTAGTATTGGATAAATTAATGGGGGTGAAAGTTGGTAAGTCCCTAAGACCTGATATTCTACATCCCAGAGTGTTGAAAGAGGTAGCTATGCAGATAGTGGATGCATTGGTGATCATCTTCCAAAATGCTATTGATTCTGGAATGATTCCTGCAGACTGGAAGGTAGCAAATATCACCCCACTATTTAAGAAGGGAGGGAGAGAGAAAACAGGTCACTACAGACGTGTTAGCCTCACATCAGTAGTATGGAAAATGTTAGAATCTATTCTAAAGGATGTGATAAATGGTCACTTGGATAATAATGATCTGATTGGGCATAGTCAACATGGATTTATGAATGGGAAATCATGTTTGACGGACCTGTTGGAGTTTTTTGAGGATGTCACAACAGAATTGATAAAGGGGAGTCAGTGGACGTAGTATACCCGGATTTTCAGAAGGCTTTTGATAAAGTCCCCCACAGGAGGTTTGTTATCAAAATTAAAGCACATGGGTTAGGAGGTAATATACTGACATGGATTAAGGATTGGTTAACAGGCAGAAAGCAGAGTAGGAATAAACGGGTCATTCTTACATTGGTAGGCTGTGACTAGTGGGGTACCACAAGGATCAGTACTTGGGCCCCAGCTGTTCACAATATATATCAATGATTTGGATATGGGGACCAAATGTAATATTTCCAAGTTCGCAGATGACACAAAACTAGGTAGAAATGTGTGTTGTGAGGAAGTTGCAAAGCATCTTTAAGGTGATTTGGACATTCTTAGTGAGTGGGCAAGAAAGTGGCAGATGGAATATAATATGGAAAAATGTGAGATTATCCATTTGGTAGGAGGAATAGATGTGCAGAGTATTTCGTTAATGGTAAGAGATTAGAAAGTGTAGATGTACGAAGGGACCTGGGTGTCCTTGTCAATAAGTCACTGAATGCTAACATCCAGGTGTAGCAAGCAATCATGAAGGCTAATGGTATGTTAGCCTTTATCGCAAGAGGAATTGAGCAGCGAAGTCTTGCTTCAATTGTATAGAACCTGGGTTAGACTGCACCTGGAGTACTGTGTGCAGTTTTGGTCCCCTTACCTTAGGAAGGATATTATTGCCATTGAGGGAGTGCAACAAAGCTTCACTGGACTGGTTCCCGGGATGGCGTGACTGTTCTATGAGGAGAGATTGGAGAAAATGGGCCTGTATTCTCCAGAGTTTCGAAGAATGAGATGTGATCTCATTGAAACCTACAAAATACTTTAAGGGATAGACAGGGTAGATGCAGATAAGATGTTTCCCCTGGTTGGGGTGTCTAGAAACAGGGGACACAATTTCAAAATAAGGAGGAAACCATTTAGGACTGAGATGAGAAGAAATTTCTTTACTCAGAGGGTTGTGAATCTTTGGAATTCTCTACCCCAGAGGGCTGTGGAAGCTCAGTCATTGAGTATGTTTAAAGTCGAGATTGACAGATTTCTAAATACCAATGACATAAAGGGATTATGGGGATAGTGTGGGGAAAAGGCATTGAAGTGGATGATCAGCCATGATCGTATTGAATGGCAGTACAGGCTCAATGGGCTGAATGGCCTACTCCTGATCCGATGGTCCTATGTACCTATGTCCTAAAGAGAAGTGTTTTGTAAGCACCTAAAGAAGCAAGTAATGTCGAAGGGGAACTCTAGAAATTAAACAAATGTGTTTATGGATTGAATGATGCATCGAGAGGATGTTATTTCTCGGTTAGGTCTGTCTTGCTGAAAGTAGGCTGTATTCAGCTGAAAGCAGATCCAGCAATGTTCTACTGGTATCACAAAGCGAAACCCACTAGTATCTTTATGATGCATGTCGATGATTTTCTATGGGGAGGTTCTGTGGAATCTGAGCAATTGGTTATGGATAGGTTAAAGGGGGAATTTAAGATTGAAAGATAGGCTTCGTGGGCCTTTAAGTATATATGGTTAGACATTAATCAGAATAGGTCAGGAATAACCTTGAATCAACAATCATATCCAGAAAGTGTTAATCATATCCTGATAAATTGGGCCAGGTCGCCACAGAAAGATGATTTTACATCCAAAGAAGAATCAGAGCAGTTAAGAAGTTTGATTGGACAGTTAAACTAGTTATGTACTCAGACAAGACCTGATGCCAGTTATGACATATTGGAACTTATTACTATGATGAAACGCGCTACAATTGAGGAGGTTTTGAGGGCAAATAAAACATTAAAGAAATTAAATTTGGAGAAATGCGTACTCAAGTTTCCACCCGGGTGATCCAAAAGACATGAAATTAGTCCTTTTTCATGATGCTTCTGATGCTAAACTTCCGGATGGATATTTGAGTACAGCTGGGGCAAAATGTCCTTGGTGGGGCAAAATGGAAAGTGTTTGGCCCAGGAAGTCAAGAAAATAAACAGGGCAGTTAAAAGTACCATACCTGCAGAAACACTGGAGCTAGTAGCAGTGATAGATGTGGGATTTTACTTATCTAACATTCTGAAGGAAATCCTATACAAGGGGTATTCCAAGAAAAATTTGCCCACTGAATGATCTGTAGATAACCATTCTTTGTGGTAAAATGTTCATTTGACAAAGAGTGTCACTGAGAAAATATTAAGGATTGACCTTGCTAGTATTACGCTAAAATGTCATGTTGAATGATAATTTTCTTTAATCCACTGACTGGAGATCTGAATTTATATATATAAAAAAAGACATTTTAAAAAGACAAGCTGCCAGCAAAGTCATCCTTTCAGCGTATGATCACCTAATTTGCAACACTGTATCCGACATTGCAAAGGACTGTGAGGAGAGAGACAAAATGTCTGCTCAGTCCTCAGCAAGAAGCAAGACACAGGAAGTTTAAAGGAACTACCTGTTCTCTCAGCAAGCAGAGAAATACTGTGTTTGAATGACTGGGTGACTGTCATGTGACAAGTCCCTCCCCATCTGTGGTTTTTAAGATGGTGTTTTTCTCTGCAGCAGAAGATAAGCAACTGGACTCTGACATGAACAGATCCTAAGTGGGCATCCCTCTCTCTCGCTCTCTCCATTCCAGCTTGAAAGCTTTCAAATCCTGCTTGTTGACTGATCGCCTTTGCATACACCTGCTACAATCAGAAACCCCGTTGGAAGAAAGCATCCGCATCATTATCTCCAAGAGACTCATCAAAAATTTTGGGCCTCTGCACACCTCATTTACCTCTTCAAACTAAAAGTCTCAGGACCACTGAATTCAGCTAGAAGCCAGCTGAATCGCCAAACTCCACAGACTGAATACCATTTTTATGGACTCTAACTCAACCAGTCTAACTTTTCCCACTCTGTAACCTCTTTGTGTGTGTGTAAACCTCTATTGTGTGTGTGTGAGTGAATGTTGGCACATTGTTTATTATTTTATTAGTTTGGTTTAGGTACAATAAAGTTAACCACTTTCTTTGTTAACTCAAGAAAACCAGTCCGATTGGTTCTTGTTGTGGTCATAGCAAGTAAGTAATTAAACACTTACTAAATTGGCCAGTACATCCACTTTAAAAAAGAATTAACCCTGTTATGGTCAAACAAGGAGAGGGAAAAGAGGGAAGCCCTTCGACCCCTCCCCACTTGACCATAACACTAGTATAAAGGAAATGTTGGAGAGTAAAGAGATCTATAAGTTAAAATGGGTCAACACAAGTCACCAATTATCAGACTTGAGTATTTCTGAAAATAGAGATATGTTGTTGAAGCTTTTCGTCTTGCACTCATCAGGACAATCTGAAAGAATACCTATGTTAGGAAAACAATGACTTTATACTGTATGAGAAGAGAGTGCTGATTGGTTGGCAAGTGAACTCTGATTGGTAGAGGCGTTGCCATGGAGAATGCACCAGTTTATGGTGACTGACAGTTAATTGCCAAGCTTTGTTTGAAATTTAAGCCAGGCAGCTTGACTCTGATTGGTTAAGGCATTGCCCTGAGAAACGAACTAGCGAATAGTTGTCATTTATTTTGTTTAACTGAAACAGATACAATGCTTGTACATGTTCTTTCTGTCTGCAAAGAAAACAGCCCTGTGTATTAATATATGTAGCTTCCAGTACATGCAAATGCACCACACTGTGAGCCCTACTTACAATTTTAAATTGGTTGTCAGCATAATTCTTAGCACACTAAGGATTATTTAGCAAGTGTCCAATCGCGGAATTACATCCAATATTGGACACTGTGTTTTGAGTTTTGCAAGCACGGGCTGGTTGGGTATGGGGCTGTACATTGCCTGTTGTGTACAGCGGAAGGGACATGTTGTTTGACACGATCTGCCAGTCTTTGGGATGTACAGCCTATATACCCCTAGCATCACACTAGCATTGAAATTCATATGTCACATTACTCATTTGTGTGATTTGCAGGGTGTCTTTTTGGCTTGATGGCAGCATCCTGTTAGTGGAGAACAACACACATGTTGCTACTGCATAGCAATGTGAAATATGGCCCCAGTAATGCCAGAGGGCTCATGTCCCTCTCCAGATTACTACCACTCACCACTGAAAAAAGCAAGTCTTACAGCTCCAGCAATGGCTACTCTGAGGCACTGTTTGAGCAGCTGAGCTTTATTTTGGGCCTCTGTATTATGTTAATCAGCCCTTCCCATAGCCCTCATGGCCCTCTGCATTGTTCATGTCTTCTACACCCTGCCACATTCCAGACATGGTCCTTTCCCCGTGCCCTTCCTTTGAAAATCACAATCTGCTCCTAAGAATCCAGTTAATGAACTCCACAATGAGCTGAACAGGTGAGTAATTGCAGGCTTGTGGGCTTGCCATTCCCTCCCTCCCAGCATTCCTTTAAAAATAACTTTGCGTTCCGGAGGCGGTGTTACTCGATGCCAATGAGATCTTCAATCATGTACGCACCTACTTCCGCTCCCAACAGGCTTTGAAAATCTGACCTCCGATCTCCCATGAGCTTGTGAGGTCAGGTAAGTTGCATATTCGCATGACATTCCCTGTGCAGATTGCCTGGTGAACAGTGAGTACATGGGGTTCAATTGACAGGAAATCTGTTCTCTTGAAGCTATTCTAAATTGTTATGTCATAAATCTCAACTTACGTCACCACAGACGCTGCCTGACCTGCTGAGTATTTCCTGCATTTTCTGTTTTTATTTCAAATTTCCAGCATTTGTAGTATTTTGCTTTTGAAGAAACAGGATTTTTTCATTCGAGTTTATACATTAGGAGTTTTGCTCACCACATTCTTGACCAGAAGGGTAGATCTGTTTGGAGCTCAAAAGTAGTAGGGTGGCACAGTGGTGCAGTGGTTAGCACTGCAGCCTCACAGCTCCAGTGACCCAGGTTTGGTTCTGGGTCCTACCTGTGCAGAGTTTGCAAGTTCTCCCTGTGACTGTGTGGGTTTCTTCTGGATGCTCTGGTTTCCTCCCAAAGACTTGCAGGTTGACAGGTAAATTGGCCATTGTAAATTGCCCCTAGTATAGGTAGGGGATGTGGCAGGAAATATGGGATTAATGTAGGATTAGTATAAATGGTTGGCACAGACTCAGTGGGCCAAAGGGCCTGTTTCAGTGCTGTATCTCTCTATGACTCTAATCCTCACTTTTATCCACAATAGCCACATAGAATTGGGAGAGCTATTGCCACATTATACACGTATTGAACCTGGAGGCAGATGAGTGAAGCATTTACCAGACTCAGGTGGTCTGTGAAACTAAGTGTATTGGTATTAGGTATGCTTTAGATATTTTGGGTGCAATTCTGGGAATCCTGTTCTGTCGGCAGACGTACAAGGGAATGAAAGCCCTAACTACCCATGGCAACAGCCATAAATACCATTTCAAATTGTGTGGATGTGGTCATTATCATATTTGGGGCAGTTGGTCCCACCTGTTAAGAAATACCCAACCAGATTCACTGACATAACTGGCACACACTCCCACTGTAATCGAGGGACCATTCCTGTCTTGTGAATAATGGTAGGTAATTACTTGCTTCAGTTTGTGAGGGAACTAATAGTCACTGTTTAAAAGGTGATCAATCCCTTTTGAAGCAATTGCCTTTGGTCCATTGTTAATTGGGACCTTCATTAGGCCCTAAAGTGAACTGCTTGCAGTGGCTCAGTGGTATTGTCAGTGGACTAATAATGCAGAGGCCCAGGCTAATCCCCTGAGGACAGGAGTTAAAATTCCACCACAGCAGATGGTGAATTTAAATTCAAATCATTAATATATTCAATTAATTAATAAAAATCTGGAATTGAAAGCTAGTCTCAGTAATGGTGCCATGAAACTCTCATTGATTGTCATAAAAAAACCCATCTGGTTCACTAATATCCTTTAGGGAAGGAAATCTACTGTCCTTACCTGGTCTGGCCTATATATGATTCCAGACCCACAGTAATGTGGTTAACTGCCCTCTGAAATGGCCTAGCAAGCCACTCAGTTCATGGGCAATTAGGGATGGGCAACCAATGCTGGCCTGGCTGGCGACACCATGAAAGAATAAAAAAAATTGGCTGTAAAATGCTTTGGCAAGTCGTGAAAGGCGCTATATAATTGCAAGTTTTTTTTTCTCTTTGAGAACAGTAGAAAGTCAGGTGGAGGCATGTGTGAGATTACAATTTCCAGCACACAAAATGAAGGATTTCAGTGTTGTAATTCCAAGTCACATGATCATATGATGCGCTATTGGACAGGAGAAGTAAACAACTATTTATAAGGAATGTGGGGTCTGCTCACAGGAGAGATGAAACTTGTAACAATCCTCTTCTGCCACTAGATGTTACTGGGTCTTCTCATTCGCCTACTCCATGGTAAAGTCTCTTTTGATGGTGGAGATATTCAAGAGATAACTGACTACAGTAATCAGGGAGATATTTGCTATACTAGAATGCAACACCTTTCAAGGCATCAAAACCTTTGCCTCAAGTTCGTAATAGTCCTCCATGATCCTGATGGTGGCCTGTGCCTCATATAGTTAATGACTATTTTCAGCTTTAGAAAGACTGAAACAATTTTTCGCCCCTTTTGTTGCCATGCAACAATCGGGAATATGCCAGAGGGGACAAATGGGCCGCACACAAGCAGTGTTCCCTTTATGATGTATACTTGGGCGGTTACGCAGCAATCGTAAAGGGACCACGCAGTGAAGGGAAATTACAGGCAAATTGGTGACTGTGTATCTTTAAATGTTCCCAGAAGTCTGTTGAGAGCTTGAATCTGAATTGATTCTTTGTTGCTGATTGTGCAGGAATTTACTTGTGACAATTTTTTTCCCCTCACTGTAGGTCTGTATAGGGTATGCTGATATCATATGGATTGCTTGTAAATCATTTTGACAAGTTTTAACTGTACTTGACAAAGCATCATAAGCAGACCAGACTTGTTTTGGCAAACTGGAATGTTGATTTTATTGAACATTTTCAGTACTTTGGCAGAAACATTCACAAAAGTTATTGGTATCAAAGCCTATAATTCTTTTGCATCTTTTTGTTTATTGAAAATGCAATTTTAAAATACGATGGTGGAGTTGGGTTCCCAGATTGACCACAAAAGTCATGGACTTTTTATTTGTGAATTCTGCACAGAATTTTCACTTTCACCAAATTAGGTACTGATCTGCTAACGTTCTTACTTTAGCAATATTTCCACACACTTTAATTTATTTTACTTTTTTCCCTCTTTAGATCTCCCTGAGTCAGCTTTCACCAGCCAAAGAGTCTGGCAAGAAACCTTCAAACTTTGGCCTGGTGCTGGAAAGTGCTTTAAAGTAGCCGAGGTGAATCACCCTCCGATTCCTACACCCTTATCTGAGATTAGGAACTCAACTCATGTATAACTGTGAACATAAATCTATAAGCTACTAATATGTTCTTCAGAATACTTGAATATCACTGTTGCCAGGACCTCTGCCAATTCCACTGTAAAACCAGCAGCTGGAAAGTGCATTAGAATTGTCTGGGATGGTTCTATTTCTGATACTTCTTTCCCATATGTGAAGATTGTTCCTCAGCACTGCTCCAACATTGCAGCAGGTGAGATTGGCGTGTCAGCATATGGTAGGCGGCAAGCCTAAGCTGACATATCACTGGCATTTTTCACTTTCATGACTTTGTCATAGTACAGTCAATAGAGAACAAATCCAAAACAAATTACACTTTTTGAAAAGGTGTAAAAACATTTTTGCAAGGGTGGTTTGCCCTCTGTCACTGTTTCACTCACTCTATTATCCATATGTTGTGTTTTAAAAATTTACATAAAATATAACAGATACCAAGATCTAGATATACAACCACACAGATACGTTACATTGTGTCTACTTGCATCTACTTGCAAATGTTTTTGTTGATAAACAATGTAATAACATGAACAGCAAAAACATTCTATTTTTGTTACAAATTGAAGACTGCTGAAGCTATGTTTTGGAATGTGTTCTCATATGGCTCAGAGTGGTGAAAACCACATAAATTCACAACTTACTGGAAATAATATTCCTGCTTGAGTTCAAGTTGTTTTACTTAGAATATCTCTTCATATCCACTTCGGTAAAATTGATTCCAATCTGTCATTGTACAGTGGCCTACGCTTTAGCAGGAAATGTTGTTTTTGGAACAATATACAGTAAATACTGCCATTTTACTGTCAGATGATGAAATTATTAGTGATGGTCTATGTGTAGCAATTTATCAACAGTCATATGCATTCACGCTTTTTGCAAACCTCATATCACTAGACTAACAAATAGTTACCAGTCTATCCCCTTTTAAACTGTTAATGAAAGGCAGGGTTTTGCACAGCTCTTCTCTGGGGAGCAGCTGATTCTAACCACAGAGCTTGGTGTTGCGCCTACAGACCTTGTCCTAAAAAGAGCTGACAGAGTCCAGAGCAGGCTCCCTGACTGATGCAGAGAGTATGTAAACACAGATGCAATGAGCACACAGACTAGCATTCAACTGAAGGTGCCAAATATATGGCAATTAGCACATTGTCGATGGAAAGTGCTAACATTGCCCCACTGAGCGAAAAAATCTCCACCTGAGTAAAAATGAAGAAAACAAAAGCAAACTTAGTGACTTTACCATTTCTTTGTTTACTCAATAATTTAAACTGCATGGAGACTATTTGTTCAGTACACCTTAGATATCTTGGTGCTAATGAAGTGTGTGCAGCATTCTAAGAATAATAGTTATCTGATTGATCAACTAAAACATACATTTACATTTACATATACATTTAGTCCATTGATGTCTTAGATTTTCCCTCTTCTATAGTGTTTAGTTCTTTCCGAATGATTCACATCTGCACCACTCTCAGTTGACAGCATGGACAAGCAAGATTAAGGCTGTTCCATAGATTTTGGCTTTTACTAGATATCTTCTCTTCATCTGTTTTTTCAGATTACTTCAAATTCATCAGGGTGAAAGGAATGAGCTTTGTTTTCAATGTTTGAACCTGTGTCACTATCAAAGTAAGATATTGTACAGCCAACTGTGGAGTAAAGCTTCCTCAAATCACCTTTCAAAGCATGCCTCATCACCAATCTCAGAAGATATGCTGAACCAGTGTAAGTTTTTCCTCTTCCCACTCTAAGCATCCTTTTGGCCTCTCTGAGTGAGACTGTGAGTAAAGATCTGAATATTACCGAACTGTTTGTAATTTTGTGCTGGAGAATCACTCCAACGAGGAGCTGGGTCGAGGGTGTCCAAGCTCATTTCATAAAGGAACCTTGCAGATAGTAGAGAGAATAGAATTTCATCCATCGCTCTAGACTGGATATATATTCAGGTCCCATGAATGAAAAAATTATTGAGTTGATTTTAACCCTCTCCACCTTGCAGAAACCAGGCAGGTGGGCAGTTAAAGTATCCCAGCTCACATATTTAATCTTGAAGCCAAATAATTGTAATTTTTAAAGGCTCAAATAAGAAGATGGCAAGAACAAAGACCAACAACAGCAATTTGCATTTATATAGCACTTTTAGCATATCAAAATGTACTAAAGTGCATCACAGGAGTGTTATCAAGTAAAATTTGACATCAAACCACGTAAGGAGATGATTAGGACAGATTACCAACAGCTTGGTTAAAGAGGTGGGTTTTAAGGAGCATCTTAAAGGAGGAAAATGAGGTAGAAAGGTGGAGAGCTTTAGGAATAGAATTCTGGAACTTAAGATCTAGGCAGCTGACATCACAGCTACCAATGGTGAAGCAATTAAAATCGGGGATGCACAAGTGCCCAAATAGAAGGAGCGCAGATATGTCGGAGGGTTGTAGGGCTGGAGGACATTACAGATATAGGAAGGGACAAGACCTTTGAAGGAATTTGAAAATAAGGATGACAATTTTAAAATTGAGGATTTGCTTAACCAGAAGCCAATGTAGGTCAGTGAGCACAGCGATGATGGTTAAACGGGACTTGGTGCAAATTAGGATAGGGCAGCAGAGTTTTGGATGACCTTAAGTTTATGGAGGGCAGAAGATGGAACGCTAGCCAAGAGTGCATTGGAATAGTCAAGTCTAGAGGTAACAAAGGCATGGGTGAGGGTTTCAGCAGCAGATGAGCTGAGGCAGGGCAGAGTCAGACAATGTTTTGGAGGTGGTAATAGGTGATCTTAGTGATGTGCAGATATGTGATTGGAGCTCATCTCAAAGTCAAATATGACACCAAGATTGGGAGAGATGGTCTCTGTGGCTAGGGAGTGGAGTTTGTGGCTGTGGCTGAAGACAATGGGCTGGATTTTACCTGAGGCGGACGGGAATTTGCCACCGACTTAAACACCGGGCTTTAATTGTCCCGAGGTGGGACTTCCACCCACTTGAGGGAGGAAGTCCCGCCTCATTGAGCTGCTGGCCAATCAGCGGGCTGGCAGCTCTTAGTCCCAGCTGCGCCACTGGGTGCGGTAGCCACTGCTGGGACTGCAGCCCAGCTGATGCCATGAAGCCAGGAGTGAAGGTAAGTTGGGCATGCCTCACCAGTGAGGAGTCAAGGGAGGAGGTGGAATACATGTGGAAATTGAGGTGGTGTTTTCTGATGATGTCGCCAAGGGGTGGCATGAAGATGAGAAATAAGAGGGGGCCTAGAATAGATCCTTGGGGGATGTAGTGTTGACTGATCAATTTTGATTGCTTGGGCTTCCGGGTGGAGCTGCTGAGCAAGAGTGGAATTGTGGGAGATTTCTGGAAGCTTCCGGGAGACATTTTGAATCTGTCTCACAGACACAGGCTGCTGTCAAGCCACATGCTCCAATCTGTAAGACCTTTTATTGTTATTGTTAATATGCTTTAAATAAACCAGTTGGTTATTATGTGATATTGTGTGATATCTGCATTGCTCAGAGTTAAATCAGATATTAAAATCAAACCCAGTAATCCAGCATAGACACAACAAATACTTGGCAACAAGGATGTGACACAAACCCAGTTAACCATCAAGACACTGGCTGACCTTATGATAGATCATCAATTCCTCATGCCACTGACGATTCTCAAGCTACCACTACCAGTTAATGATGAAGTCAGAGCAAAAGCAGATGAAATTGCATGGCGACAAGATAAAACAAAAACATCCTTTGACAAATGTACAGGTGCTAGGGAACCACAGTTTAAAGTTGGACATTGGGTTCAAATCAAAGGGCCAAATCGCGAGCACAAATTTGCTTCATCAATATCAGGTCCTAAGCAGATTAAACGTTTACTCAATACAAATGCTTATCTGTTGGTTGTGTTACGACCGAGGCAGGAGCAAAGCATTGTTAATTCAGTCCCATCACTCCACAGGTCTCAGCGTATTATTAAAGTTCTCCCACCCAACCTGAAAAAACAGCCAAATTAAACACTCAGAGTTGAGAATAAAACAGACCAAATCAGGTATCTTTAGACAACAACAAATTAACTATTTATTTAAACAAAATGAAATCTTAAACACTATTAAGATAAACCTATGTCTAAAGACCTTATAACTTCTTATTTTAATCTAACTCCTCCATTCACACACATACACCCAAAAATCATGGTTAACCGGTTTTAAAAGTGGTGTTTTTTAAAAATTAGCTGTTTCTTAAGAATAAATAAATAAGTAAGTCTTTGTGGGTTACATTCCTGATGAGTGAGGTATTCTAATGTGAAAATAATCAAATGCTACACGAAGTCTCCATGCTGATTTGATGAAATAGTCACTTCCGTAGGTAGGCATTCAAAACACTTTGGCTGCAGCAGGCATCAGGATCACCGCCGAATTCCAGAAAATGCAATTAGTTAAGAGAGATTCAATTTTGAAGCAAATACTTCCTGGCTTGGAAGTAAAGAAAAGGAGTGTTGCTACCTTCAGCAATACAAGTAGTCTCTTCAAAAAAAAGGGCTTTTTTCCCTCCTTAGGCAATTAACTTGGCCTGTAGCTGCTTGTAGAATATCTGCTGAGAGAGAATAGACAGCTCTTTTCTTTAGTGGCACACTTCGCTGGTGAATCTCTCAAAAACTGGTTTCAGCCAGTTTTACACACAGTTGAACTGAAACATTATACCATCTCTTATACCTCTCTTTCCTGCTGTGGCCTAGATAAATGCAGCTGTGGCACACTGTGCCTCAGAAATCCAAAAGCTTCTCTCCCTGTCTTAAAGGCAGACTCTTTCAAACAGAGTCTTAAAGCACACTGTTTTAATCTGAGGAGAAAATAAATACAAGTCCATGACAGCTGACAACAGCAGGTGGAATGCAAGACGTTTCATGGGGAGCAGACCAGGATATTCTGAGGATTGTGGTTATGAGGATACATTTCCCTTTCCTCTGAATGATATTGAAAATCTGCATCATCAAGACAACCAAACAGATCCACAACCTCAAATTCATAGATCTAATTGAAGACCTAAGAGACCTTCCTGTCTCAAAGACTATCTCGGTACTTAGAGAAAACCGACAAGTTGAACACTAAGAAATAACGCGATGTATATGTGTTTGTTGTTTAGAATACGTTAATGTGAAAATAGTGTCTTCAGTCAAAATGGGGGAAAATGTAGTGTTTGACTGATCAGTTTTGATTGCTTGGGCTGCTGGGTGGAGCTGCTCAGCAAGAGTGGAACTGTGGAAGATTTCTGGAAGCCTCTGGGAGACATTTTGAATCTGTCTCACAGACACAAGCTGCTGTCAAGACATGTGCTCCAATCTGTAAGACCTTTTATTGTTAATGTTAATGTGCTTTAATTAAACTAGTTGGTTATTAAACACAACAGGGGACACCAGAGGTAATGGTATGGAAACAGGAAGAGAAACCATTGCAGGTGATTCTCTGGCTATGATTGGATAGAAAAGAATGGAGCCTGGTGACTGCAAAGCCACCCAGCTGGATGACGGAGGAGAGATGATGGAGGATGTTGGTGAGGTCTACCATACCAAAGGCTGCAAACCGGTCCAGAAGGATGAGGAAGGATAGTTTAATATGGTCACAGTCGCATAGGATGTCATTTGTAACTTTGTTGAGAGCTGTTTCGGTAGCGTGGGAGGGGCAGAAACCTGATTGGAGTGATTCAAACATGGAGCTCCAGGAAAGTTGGGGACCCAAAGCCTGGGAACAGAGTAGTGGATGGGGTGACGTTTGTCATTTTTAACACATGCAATTTTAATTATGTGCCTAAGTAGGAAATAATAATGAGTTTCCCACTAGGGAAAACTAGTGTGCAAGCAGATAAAACCAGAAGAGGCCCAAAAAGGTAAATGCTACTCCAGGCCCTGCAAGAAGAGGTTTGCCCTCCCAAGAAGTGCACTGACCTCAGAAGTGAATGAGTAATACTGTAACCCATTATGCCATGCAATCACCAATAAAGTAAAATATTATCATATTAATATGTACACATTGGGCTGAATTTTCATAGGGAGGCAGGAAACAGGAGATTGTTTTCAGTTTAGAAATCCACCTTTGGTGGGTAACTGATTAAAGTCAAGATTTTCATGGAGGTGAGTCCTGAATTGATATGGAGACAGGTTTCCTGTCCACTTAGGGACAGTGGGGATGGGAACGGTGGTGAGACAGATGAAGTGGAGGACTGATTTCGACTCCAGTGGCAGCCATCACTGAGGCTGCTGGTTGTCCTAAGGGAGAAATCTGCTGATTGGTACAGTGTAAGACTTTGGCTACATTACAGGAGAGCCAGAGGCCTGGCACCCGGGGCAGGGCTGCCCCTCACTTCATCGATGCCAACCTGGACCTAATGTTGGAGGCCATGAGGGTGACGAGGGAGGTCCTCTTCCTGGATGGTGGCAGGAGGAGACCACCTCGTTGTGCAGCAGGGGCACCTCTCTGTTCAGCGTCATCTCCCTCCACCTCCAAATCCTCCTCCTCTCTCAGCTCATGTTACTGCTCCTCCCCCGATGAGCTGTATCGTTCAAGGGCCTCAGTGTCCTCAAGGTCCCCTTTTCGTTGTGCAGCTTTTCCAGGAGCACAGGCATTGCGAGCAAGGAGTGAACAGCTGGGAAGTCAATTTCATCGGGAGTTTCGGTGGAGCAGGGACTGCTGGGTAAGTAGAAACCTATATATTTGGGCTGTTTCTGAACCCGAGACACTACTCTTGTAGTGTCTCCCACCCGCCCTCCTCCTCTTACCAAAAAAGGACTCGGTTGTGTGTAGGTAAGGTAAGGCTTTTTCTATTTCTCTTCTTGTTTTATCGTGTGATTGGTTAAAAACTTGGGAATTTAGAATAGTGGGAATGGAGGTTAAGGCAGTTGAATGTTCCTCCTGCAGAATGTGGGAGGTAAGGGTCGCCAAGGGTGTCCCTATGACTGCATCTGCGGGAAGTGCACCCAGCTCCAGCTCCTCGAGGACCGCGTTAGGGAACTGGAGCTGGAGCTGGAGGAACTTCGGATCATTCGGGAGGCGGAGGGGATTATTGAGAGGAGTTATCGGGAGACAGTCACACCTCAGGTAAAAGAAGAAGGTAGATGGGTTACCGTCAGGGGAAGGAGAGGGAACCAGCAGGCCGTGCAGGGATCCGCTGTGGCCGTTTCCCTCAACAACAGGTATACCGTTTTGGATACTGTTGGGGGAGACGACTTACCAGGGGTAGGCAATGGGATACAGGTCTCTGGCGCAGAGTCTGTCCCTGTTGCTCAGAAGGGAAGGGGTAAGAGGAGCAGAGCATTAGTCATTGGGGACTCCATAGTTAGGGGAACAGATAGGGGTTTTGTGGGAACGAGAGAGACTCACGGTTGGTGTGTTGCCTCCCAGGTGCCAGGCTACGTGATGTCTCAGATCGTGTTTTTGGGATCCTCAAGGGGGAGGGGGAGCAGCCCCAAGTCATGGTACACATAGGCACCAACGACATAGGTAGGAAGACAGATGGGGATTTAAGGCAGAAATTCAGGGAGCTAGGGTGGAAGCTTAGAGCGAGAACAAACAGAGTTGTTATCTCTGGGTTGTTGCCTGTGCCACGTGCTAGCGGAGTGAGGAATAGGGAGAGAGAGGAGTTGAACACGTGGCTGCAGGGATGGTGTAGGAGGGAGGGTTTTGGTTTCCTGGATAATTGGGGCTCTTTCTGGGGTAGGTGGGACCTCTACAAACAGGATGGTCTTCACCTGAACCAGAGGGGTACCAATATCCTGGGGGGGAGATTTGCTAGTGCTCTTCGGGGGGGTTTAAACTAATTCAGCAGGGGGATGGGAACCTAAATTGTAGTTCCAGTGTGCAGGATGTTGAGAGTAGTGAGGTCAGGGATAAGGTTATAAGGACACAAGAGGGCACTGGCAAGCAAGAGCTTGGTTTAAAATGTGTCTACTTCAACGCCAGGAGCATCCGGAATAAGGTGGGTGAGCTTGCAGCATGGGTTGGTACCTGGGATCTCGATGTTGTGGCCATTTCAGAGACATGGGTAGAGCAGGGACAGGAATGGATGTTGCGGGTTCCGGGATTTAGATGTTTCACTAAGAACAGAGAAGATGGTAAAAGAGGGGGGGGTGTGGCATTGTTAATCAAGGAAAGTATTACAGCGGCAGAAAGGACGTTTGAGGACTCGTCTACTGAGGTAGTCTGGGCCGAGGTTAGAAACAGGAGAGGAGAGGTCACCCTGTTGGGAGTTTTCTATAGACCTCCAAATAGTTCCAGAGATGTAGAGGAAAGGATAGCAAAGATGATTCTTGACAGGAGCGAGAGTAACAGGGTAGTGGTTATGGGGGACTTTAACTTTCCAAATATTGACTGGAAATACTATAGTTCGAGTACTTTAGATGGGTCTGTTTTTGTCCAGTGTGTGCAGGAGGGTTTTCTGACACAGTATGTAGACAGGCCAACCAGGGGCGATGCCACATTGGATTTGGTACTGGGTAATGAACCCGGCCAGGTGTTAGATTTAGAAGTTGGTGAGCACTTTGTTGATAGTGATCACAATTCGGTTAGGTTTACCTTAGCGATGGGCAGGGACAGGCATATACAGCAGGGCAAGAATTATAGCTGGGGGAAAGGAAATTATGATGCGATTAGGCAAGATTTAGGATGCGTAGGATGGGGAAGGAAACTGCAGGGGACGGGCACAATCGAAATGTGGAGCTTATTCAAGGAGCAGCTACTGCGTGTCCTTGATAAGTATGTACCTGCCAGGCAGGGAGGAAGTTGTCGAGCGAGGGAGCCGTGGTTTACTAAAGAAGTTGAAGAGCTTGTCAAGAGGAAGAAGAAGGCTTATGTTAGGATGAGACGTGAAGGCTCAGTTAGGGCACTTGAGAGTTACAAGCTAGCCAGGAAGGATCTAAAGGGAGAGATAAGAAGAGCAAGGGGAGGACACGAGAAGTCATTGGCGGATAGGATCAAAGAAAACCCTAAGGCTTTCTATAGGTATATCAGGAATAAAAGAATGACTAGAGATAGGTTAGGGCCAATCAAGGATAGTAGTGGGAAGTTGTGTGTGGAATCGGAGGAGATAGGGGAAGTGTTAAATGAATATTTTTTGTCAGTATTTACAGTGGAGAAAGAAAATGTTGTCGAGGAGAATACTGAGATACAGACTACTAGGCCAGATGGGATTGAGGTTCACAAGGAGGCGGTGTTAGCAATTTTGGAAAGTGTGAAAATAGATAAGTCCCCTGTGCCAGATGGGATTTATCCTAGGATTCTCTGGGAAGCTAGGGAGGAGATTGCAGAGCCTTTGTCCTTGATTTTTATGTCGTCATTGTCGACAGGAATAGTGCCGGAAGACTGGAGGATAGCAAATGTTGTCCCCTTGTTCAAGAAGGGGAGTAGAGACAGCCCTGGTAATTATAGACCTGTGAGCCTTACTTCGGTTGTGGGTAAAATGTTGGAAAAGGTTATAAGAGATAGGATTTATAATCATCTTGAAAAGAATAAGTTCATTAGCGATAGTCAGCACGGTTTTGTGAAGGGTAGGTCTTGCCTCACAAACCTTATTGAGTTTTTTGACAAGGTGACCAAACAGGTGGATGAGGGTAAAGCCGTGGATGTGGTGTATATGGATTTCAGTAAGGCGTTTGATAAAGTTCCCCACGGTAGGCTATTGCAGAAAATACAGAAGTATGGGATTGAAGGTGAATTAGTGTTTTGGATCAGAAATTGGCTAGCTGAAAGAAGACAGAGGGTGGTGGTTGATGGTAAATGTTCATCCTGGAGTATAGTTTCTAGTGGTGTACCGCAAGGATCTGTTTTGGGGCCACTGCTGTTTGTCATTTTTATAAATGACCTGGATGAGGGTGTAGAAGGGTGGGTTAGTAAATTTGCGGATGACACGAAGGTCGGTGGAGTTGTGGATAGTGCCGAAGGATGTTGTAGGTTACAGAGGGACATAGATAGGCTGCAGAGCTGGGCTGAGAGATGGCAAATGGAGTTTAATGCGGAAAAGTGTGAGGTGATTCACTTCGGAAGGAGTAACAGGATTGCAGAATACTGGGCTAATGGGAAGATTCTTGGTAGTGTAGATGAGCAGAGAGATCTTGGTGTCCAGGTACATAAATCCCTGAAAGTTGCCACCCAGGTTAATAGAGCTGTTAAGAAGGCATATGGTGTGTTAGCTTTTATTAGTAGGGGGATCGAGTTTAGGAGCCACGAGGTCATGCTGCAGCTGTACAGAACTCTGGTGAGGCCGCACCTGGAGTATTGCGTGCAGTTCTGGTCACCGCATTATAGGAAGGATGTGGAAGTTTTGGAAAAGGTGCAGAGGAGATTTATTAGGATGTTGCCTGGTATGGAGGGAAGGTCTTACGAGGAAAGGCTGAGGGACTTGAGGTTGTTTTCGTTAGAGAGAAGGAGGAGAAGAGGTGACTTAATAGAGACATATAAGATAATCAGAAGGTTGGACAGGGTGGATAGTGAGAGCCTTTTTCCTCGGATGGTGATGGCAAACACGAGGGGACATAGCTTTAAGTTGAGGGGTGATAGATATAGGACAGATGTCAGAGGTAGTTTCTTTCCACAGAGAGTAGTAGGGGTGTGGAACGCTCTGCCTGCAACAGTAGTAGACTCGCCAACTTTAAGGGCATTTAAGTGGTCATTGGATAGACATATGGATGAAAATGGAATAGTGTAGGTCAGATGGTTTCACAGGTCGGCGCAACATCGAGGGCTGAAGGGCCTGTACTGCGCTGTAATGTTCTATGTTCTATGTTCTAAGGTCCACAACTCTCTGGAGCGCCATGTTATGGAGCGCACAGCAGACCACTACAATGACAGAGACCCTTTCAAGAGGACATTGAAGGGCACCACCTGACCAGTTCAGGCACTGGAATCACATCTTCAGAAGTCTAATTGCCAGCTCAATGGTTGTCCTGCTGAGCAGGTGGCATTGGTTGCATTGCCTCTGTGCCTCTGTCTGGCACTCCTGTAGGTGGGTGAGTAGCCATGTCTTCAAGCTATATCCCTTGTCACCTAGGATCCATCCATGCACTTTGGGGGTTGGAGTGTTGGTCTGAGGCATCAATCATCAGAGGATGAAGAAGTCATGGCAGCTTCCAGGAAAGCAAGCACACACATGGGGAAAACTCTTATTGTGATCGCAGACCAGCTGAATGTTGTTGGAGTGGAAGCCCTTCCTGGTGTTGGATCTCACTGGCCTGTCACTGGGTGCCTTGATGGCCATGGGGGTGCAATTGATGATGCAATGCACTTGGGGGGGATCCAGCGATAATGGTGAAATAAAGCCTGGCTTGAGTATAAAATTAAAACCCCTCCCGGGCCCGACCCGACAACAGCCAACCCGAACCCGACCCAGGCCTGAGTCCTGTAATTTTTTTAAATGCCCAACCCGGCCTGAACCCGACACATGTAGTTGGGTTTGGTTGGGTTCGGGTCGGGTAGCCAGGCTTTAATTGGCACCACATCCATCACCTTCAACATTCTCTCCCTTCAACACCAATGCACAATGGCAGCAGTGTGTACCATCTACAAGATGCACTGCAGCAACTCGCCAAGGCTCCTTAAACAGCACCTTCCAAATCCGCGACCTCTACCACCTAGAAGGACAAGGGCAGCAGATGCGTGGGAATACCACCACCTACAAGTTCCCCTCCAAGCCACACACCATCTTGACTTGGAACTATATCGCCATTCCTTCACTGTCGCTGGGTCAAAATCCTGGAACCCCCTTCCTAACAGCACGGTGTGTGTATCTACATCCCAAGGACTGCAGCGGTTGAAGAAGGAGGCTCCCATCACCTTCTCAAGGACAATTAGGGATGGGCAATAAATGTTGGCCTAGCCAGCAATGCCCACATCCCATGAATGAATAAAAAGAAATTATGTGGATTACCTGAACTTGGAATGCCAGACAGGTTCAGGTCATATCAAGCAGAGTATAATGCTGACAAGCTTCAACTGACCTGCACCCTGACATCGGAGGATGAGAGGAAAATCAGGCCCTGTGTGTTACCCATTTATTTTATTATAGTCTTGTCCTGCCTTTTCTTCACTCCATATCCCAGCATTGCCCTTATGGCTTCCCTTCCCACTCCCAGCACTCTTTAAATGTGGTTGTATTCTTGATGTGGAGAACATATTTCTGTGGTAAGAAAAGCACTTGTATTTATTTATATAGGGTTTTCATGTCCTCAGGACATCACAAAGTGCTTTACAGTTAATTCATTATTTTTTGATGTGTAGTCAGTATTGTGCTGTAGGCAAACATGGCAGCTATTTTGCACACAAGAAAGGGACCAGTTAGTCTGTTTTGGTAGTTTTGATTGAAGGATACGTGTTGGCTAGGGCACCGGGAAAATTCCCTGTTCTTCTTCAAGTAGTGCCATCAGATCATTTATGCCCACTTGAGCAAACCTGAGATTAACTTTTTATGCAAAAGACAATATCTTTCATAGTATAGCACACACTATTGAGAAGGATCAGGATAGATTATGGGCTCACATACTACAGTGTGGCTTAAGCCCACAACTTTCTGTTTTGGAGCTGAAAGTGTACCATCAAGCCAAGACTGACACTACAAGAGATACCGAGCTTGATGGCCCACTTGGTCCTTTTTCCATGCTCTCTTAACGTATGTCAATTTATGCTCTGCCACGATTCTTATTGCAGCTCAAGTATATTGGGGGTGAAATTGGTTTTGAGTAGTTGTATTAAAAAGGATGTAACAAATCAGCAGCCGGTTTTACATCTTGCCCGATTTTCTTTTCCATTGAGGTCAGTCAGACAGGTCGTAAAAGTGGCTACTCATTCATTATTGCTTGCTTTGTACTCCTGCCCATGACCAATTTAATCCTTAATATCTCTCAGAATCAAGATCGTATGTTCCCTTTGTGACAACACAATTTAGTGCCAAATCTCAATCTTGGAAGTGACTGAACCAGTGATACATTTCTTACCAAACTGGAAATTAAAACTACCTATTTGTACCTGGCCAAAACCATCAATAAAACCTACATATCTGTTAAGACATAATCTAGCTCTTAAAGTGACTTATGGTTTCTACTCTAAGTTCCATTTCTGTAGCTGATTGGTGTTCCACAATGTAGGGCAAGTTGTGGGAAATGTACAGACTGATTTCCTTTGCTTTATACCTGGGGAATTCTCAGTTCCCTGGGTGCAAAACAAAAGTAAAAGGGGCAGAGGACCATAATCCTTTAGTTGGCGCTGAGATATTTAGAGATGTTCCTTGTTTGGGGGAGGGGTGTGGGGAGCACGATTGGGGGTGGGGGGGGGAAGAGTGAAGCAAACACAAGTCTTTGATGCTTATGAAAATGAGGCAGGTGTAATGTAATGGTGCATCTTACCTCATTTTCCTCCCCCAAAGTTGGATGGGTGTTATTGTGAAGTACGTCCAGAGGAAACAAGTCTTAGTCTTTGTGATTGCCCCCTCCCTATCAGATTGGAGTAGCTGAAAGGGACATGGGGAAAACTTTTGAGTCCTCCATGGCCTAAGTGCCCTTTTATTTTTCAGGTCTACAATTAAATCTTTAAAGCTAGGTATTGGAATTAGGTATTATTCAAAAACAATATACAGAAAGTTAAGGGTTGGACATATGCTTGGGGTATGTGGGCCCTGAGTAATGATATGAATCTGCAAACTAAGCAAGGTTCTGGCCAGTTTAGGCAAAGTGTACTTTGGATGCACCCTGCCTGATTTGTGCCTGGAGGAAGGGAGGGTGAAGGAAGAAAATCAGTCCTATAATGCCAATGATTACTGTGAGAATTTCTGTTGTTGCTGGAAATGAAGTGAATGGCATGCATCTATATCTATTTCAGTGTTATTCTATAACTTAAATTGAAATCAATTGCCCTCTCACACAGTAACATAAACCACCGGAGATGCTCCAAAAACATCCATTTCAGAACAAGAGGTAAGGAAAGCATAGAATACACCCAACAACAGGGGAACAAAGTCAATCCTTAATTAATCCATACGTAAGATATGGACATGACAGAATTAAATAAAAGGGACTGTTAAACCTATGAGTAGAATGCTTCAGATAACTTCTGGGAGGGAAAACAGTATTGATTTCACAAAATCAGTAATGGCTGTTCATCTCTGTGTGAGCTTGATTTGGAGCAAATGGACAATAGTAAGACACTTCACTGACAGTATCAGGAACTGATTACTCATATTTTCAGTTTGAAATGGAATGGAAGGTAATAATAGATAGTATCAGAGAAAACTGATTCCAGAATATTTATTTTATGATCCATTTACTGTGGTCTATGACTCTACATGCATTCTAACTTGGGGAATTAGGTATTTGAACTCCTTGGCCTCTCTGTTCATCACATTCTTCAGCATCTTTCTTTTGAGTATATGTTCCCGTTATTTGTTTTTATTCCAAAAAAGTATTGCCTCCGATTAAATTTCATTTGCCAAATCTCTGTACATTCTGCTAACCCGTCTATGGGCTAAATTTTAACTCCCAAAAATGGGTGGGTTGGGGGTCATGTAAGAGGCTAATCCGCAAACAATCTTGAATAGGAACTGAATCTGCTCACTTCCAATTTTAACAGAGATGGGAACCAGTTTGGTCATTGTTACAAAATTAACAGTCACTTGGACAAATATGGATTTATTAAGGAAAGTCAGCACATATTTGTTAAGGGCAAATCATGTTTAACTAACTTGCTTGAGTTTTTTGATGAGGTAACAGATGAGGGTAATGTGGTGATGTGGTGTACATGGACTTCGAAAAGGTGTTTGATAAATTCTCACATAACAGATTTGTCAGCAAAGTTAGAGCCCATGGAATGAAAGAGACAGTGGTAGCGTGGATACGAAGTTGGCTGAGTGAGGGGAAACAGAGTAGTAGTGAAAGGTTGTTTTTCGGACTGGAGGAAGGTTGGTGTTAGGACCTTTGCTTTTCTTGATCTACATTAATGACCTAGACTTTGGTGTGAAGGGCACAATTTAAAAATTTGCAGATGACACAAAACTTGGAAGTATTGTGAACTGTGAGAAGGATAGTGACAAACTTCAAGAGGACTTAGACAGGCTGGTGGAATGAGTGGGCAAGTGGCAGGTGAAATTTAATGCAGAGAAGTATGAAGTGATTCATTTTGGGAGAAAGAGTGAGGAAAGGCAATATAAAATAAAGGGTGCAATTCTAAAGAGCAGAGGGACCTGGAGGTATACATGCACACATCATTGAATGTGGCAGGGCAGGTTGAGAAGGCGGTTCATAAAGCTTTATAAAGCTGGGCTGAAAATAGAGGCATAGAGTACAAAAGCAAAGAAGTTATGATGAACCTTTAGAAAACTTTGGTTTGGTCTCAACTGGAGTATTGTGTCCAATTCAGGGCACCACACTTCAGGAAGGATGTGAAGGCATTAGAGAGGGTGAAGAAAATATTCATGTAAATGGTTCAAGGATGATGAACTTCAGTTATATGGATAGATTGGAGAAGATGGGGCTGTTCTCCTTGGAAAAGGGAAGCTTAAGGGAAGATTTGATAGAGGGTTTCAAAATCATGAGGGATCTGGACACAGTAGATAGGGAGAAACTGTTTGAATTGGTTGAAGAATCGAGAACCAGAGGACACTGATTTAAGGTGATTGGCAAAAGAAGCAACTGCAACATGAGGAAACATTTTCTTTCCATGCTGCGACATTTAATTTTACATCATGCACCTGAATTTTTTGTAACAATCCTCTTGTGACACACCTTATCTAGCACCTTCTGAAAATCACAAACATGTACTGTATTCTATCTATTCAACCAGTCACTTCTAAAAAAAAATGCTCCATTAAATTTGTTAATCACATCTTCCTTGTAAAGTCCCATTATGACTAGCTTTATTAATCCATACATTTTTAAATACTCATCAATTTTATTATGAAATACATATAAAAATATTTGTGCGCAACTGATGTTAGACTGATTGGTCTACGTTATCTGGCTTATTCTTCTTTCCTTCTTGAACATCAATTGCTCTCCAGTCACTGGCACAATTTTTACATCTATAGAATTTGGAAAAACTGTGGTCAAAGCATCTGTTATATCCTCTTCAACTTCTTTCAACAGCCGAGAATGCATGAAATTAGGACCCAGGGACTTATCCAACTTCAGTTCTGCTTTTTATTTTTAGAACTAATTCCTTTCTACAGTTAACTGTAACAATTGCTCTATATCCTCCTTGATCCACCTACCTTCTCACTTCCACCATCATTTTATGAAAATATAAACAATTATACTCCTTCAATTATTCTTTACTTTTTAGATAGGCTTTTCTAATGTCGCTTAGACTTTTTTTCACTTTTAATCTCCCTTTTTCATCTGCTCACTGCAATTTCTATATTTCTCATTAAATGTATTCAGTATTTCAGCCAAATAAATCATATGCCTCAGTTTAGTTTTAATCTCTATTTATCAACATAATTCTATATTTTGGTGCACCCCCTTAACTACTTATGGGAATATATTTATTTTGTACTCTATCCATCTCATATGTGAAGCTTTCCCATTGCTGATTTGCTAGCCTGTTTATTCACTTTTCTACCCTGTTAATGTGGGTCAGATTCCTTCTTATTTCATGGAATATTGTCCTCCTTCCAGTCAACATCCTTGGGGGAATTTTCCCAGGGGAGGCAGGTTTGCTTTGTGCAGGGAGTTAAATATCCTGAAATTTACATTGGGCCGGGGTCCTAACACCATTCTGCCCTCCACTGGTTTTCTGTGCGTTGGATTGAAGATAAGTGGGAAACTCCCTTGGATCTGTCGACTAAGTTATTAAGATTGTTAAGAAGCCAATTAAGACCTGTTTTAACCTTCTATTATGGATTTCCTTGCCAGGGCAACTGTTTCTTTAACTGTCAGGAACTTGCCAGGGTCACCAAGGTGGGAAGAGCCTCTTCAGTGAAACTGGCAAGTTGCGATTAGTGAAACTGAAGAGCTCCAGCTATAGTCAGGTGAGAAAATGCTGTTCAAAGCATTTCTTCTCCTAGAGAGTGCTTTCACTGCTTGATTGCTGATTGCTAACTTCTTGGAAGGCACTTCATCTGTTTAGCACTTCACTCACCTTCAGCTGCACTTCCCTGCTGGAAGCCTTCATCACGGAATGGGAGCAGCTTATACAGTGCCGCCTTGCGCCTCTAATAAGGGGCAAGAACAGAATAAACACCACTGCCAATAGCACCAGCTGTCCTCTCCTCTGCCACATGCCTCTCCACAGGGCAGAGGATGGACATCAAGATCTAATTGAAAGGAGGCGAGACCCTCAACACATGGTCTACAGACAGAGGATCAGCTCTCTTGACATGTCTGAGCACCAGTACCCCAGGAGGCTCAGGCTCTCATAGCAGATCATCGTTGACATCTACAGCCTCCTGAACCAAGACCTCCTTCTCAGTGGGCCAGTGGCCAATAAGGTGCGTATCACTGGAGGGCCATCTCATCCCCCTACCCCCTCCCTCCCGGGTGTCTGACTCTTACCAAGTGTGTGCTCGCTTCTCCTGCAAGGAGAGAATGCAGAGAGGTGTGAGGGTTCATAATGGCTTGTGTGATGAGGGGATGGACAAGATTTGTGGAGGGTGACTGTGAGGCATGGGTGCAAGAGGACAGTAGGCTGAGGGTGAATGTGAGTGTCAGCTGTTCAGATGGGGATGCGAGGTATCTGTAGAGAGAGGAATGAGTGAATCTGCAAGGTGTGTTGTCCGGAGGAGTGTTGTGCAGGAGCATGCTGAGAAAGTCAGAGTGGGGATTGACACCTGAAAGTGTTATGCCACTCACCTGTTATGGCCTCCTGAGGTCATGGATCCTCTTGGTGTCCTGTCTCCAGGTTGGAGGAGCCACACCTCTGCTGTTGACTTCCTCGGTCACTTCTACCCACATCTGTTTAGTTGAAGAGATTGTCCTCTTCCTCTTGTCCTTGGGAGAGCTCACCTCACTGCAGCCCCTCAGATTCCACAGCAGGACCTCCAGGTAAGAGTGAGAGACCTGGGGTGGGTGGTGGGCGGTAGGGTGTTGGGGTAGCCTTCCCAGGCCTCCTCTTCAATCCTGTGGTTGTTGTCAGCCTCAAAAATCTGTGTGCTGATGATCCCTGGTAACCCATGCTGTGGTCCCTTTAATTGGAAATACTTCCTTTGACAGAATGGACATGTTGTCCTGCCCGCCCATCCTGACTGGTCGGGGAACCTGGAGGCAGGATGATAATGCCATGGCTCTGCGAAAGAACCTCGGCAAAGCCCGCCAATTAGTGAATTAGGTCCCTGACCCACAAATATGCACACCATTACGGCGGGGACTAAATGCAGAAGATTCCACCTCTTGTCTTTGGCTCTTCCAGACATTAACCCTTTCAAACCCTTATACTACATTCCCAACAAGACTTTGTCCATTTCTCTTTATGCATTCATTTTTACTTTTACATAGTACCCCATCTCCCTGCAAGTCTCTGACATTACAGATTCCATCTGTCAGGAGGCCTCACTACTCTCGTTGATCATGTTGTCAGACTTGTAAGATCAGTAGTCTTTCTCTAGACTCTTGTTTTTTGCCTTGGACGACCTTCATTGAGGTTTGTAGTATCCGGTGTTTTCTGAATTTCAAATTCAACATCTGGTTCATCCAAATTGTTATGATCATGTGAGGAGGGCTTGGAAGGCTCCCCACTTGTCCCTCTCCTTGTTTGACAGCAACAGGGTTGATTTCTTTTAAACAGTGAATGTGCTTACCAATTCAGTGAGGGTTTAACTCTTTTTGCGCTATGATCGTAAAAGAACCATTTAGACAGGTTTTCTTGAGTTTAAACAGTTCATTGTACTCAAAATCAAAACCCAATATAAGTAAAATAATAAACTATGCTCCAACTTTCAAACACACATACGAGAATCAAACACACACACACAAATAGGTTACAGAGCGATGAAGAATAGTTGAATTGGATTAGAGTCCATAACAAAGAAAAATAATTTATAGTCTGTGGGGTCTGGTAATTCAGTTGTCTTCCAGCTGAATTTGTAGTTCTGAAATTTCTGGTTGGTAGAAGTACACTTGCAGATGGTCCACCTGGTTCAGGGTTTTCTTGGAGACAGTGATGTAGGTGGCTTTCTCCCCCAGGGTCTCTGTCTGTAGCAATGATAGACTTGGATGTTCCATAGTCACAGACAGGTTTCGAAACATGTAGTATTACCTAGAGAGAGAGAGAGAGAGAGAGACAGCCCTACTGGGGTCTTGCACTGATTAGCTCTCAAAGCTTGGCTGCTGTGTGTAACAAAAACTTCAAGTTTTCACACAGATTGGGGAGACTGTCATATGATTCTTTCAGTGTATTCTTTTTTCACTTTAATGAGATCCCAGTTTAAGTATCCCAATCTCTCTCATGTCCATCGTTTCAATGTTTACCTCCTGGAAGTTCATCTCCACTGGTTTGAATGCTCCAAGATAGCTTTGATTGTCTTGTTAACGAAGGCAATACTAGATAACCCACTCAACTGTTCAAGCCATTGTTCTGGATGAGAGCTTTTTAGACATGCATCTCCACTTTAATGCCTTGGAATGTGAGGTATTTCAATGCAAATGGTGGTGGCCGTTTTAGCTGCCAGTTTTTAAAAAGTTGAATGTAGGTTTCCAACTGATGAATTAAAATCATCATTCAGCACAGCACGTTTTCATGACAAAATGTATGAATAGAAATAAGATTTCTCCTGTTTGTTCTTATAGTACCTTCTGAAGTTTGTACCAAATTAGATCTCTGTTGCTTATCATCTCTCTGGATGATTACTCCTTCTCTGCCTTGGTCTCGTATCCATACCTTCTCCCCTTCCATCAACTTGTGTAGGTTCCTGTTAAAGTAATAAATTTGTTGTTTTTAATAAGACTTTTCTCTGTCTTGAACTCTCTGATAATCCTAAACTTCTAGCTCTGAAAGTAATTTTTTGGGTAGGATGGGAAGTTGTGTTCTTAGCTTCCTTCCCATCAACAGTTCTGATGATACTAATCCACATAGTAATGGAGTAAATCTGAAGTTTACGAGTGCTGTTTGGAAATGGTTATTCTTCTTTAAGAGTGCTTTGATAGTTCTGACTCCTCTTTCAGCTTCACCAATTGATTGAGGACATCTAGGGGGACTTGTAAGATGCACAAATGCACAGTTTTCCGCAAAGTGTGTGAAGTAGTCGTTGGCAAATTGTGGATCATTGTCGGAAACAACCTGGTCAAGTATACCATGTGTTGCAAAGATCTCGGTTAAATCTCAAATAACTGTGTTAATGGATAGGTGAAGAGGGGGTCTCCAGCTTCCCTCTTGACCCTTCCTCTCATTGACCACAACAGGGTTTATTCCTTTGAACAGTGGCTGTGCTTACCACCTCCATGAGTGTTTATAGAGTCATCGAGTCGTACAGCATAGAAACAGGCCCTTCGGCCCACTGCGTCTATGCCGACCATACTAATCCCATCTGCCTGCATTAATTCCATATCCCTCTATGCCTTGCTCATTCAAGTACATGTCCAGATGCCTCTTAAATGTTGCTACTGTTCCTGCTTCCACCACCTCCTCAGGCAGCTCATTCCAGATACCCACTATTCTTTGTGTGAAAAAATTATCCCTTTGATCCCCTTTAAACCTCCTCCCTCTCACTTTAAATCTATGCCCTCTAGTTTTAGTCACCCCTACCATGGGAAACAGACTCTGGCTATCTACCCTATTTATGCCTCTCATAATTTTATATACCTCTATCATGTCCCCTCTCAGTCTCCTTCACTCCAGGGAAAACAGACCCAGCTTATCCAATCTCTCTTTATAACTCAAGCCCTCCAAACCAGGCAACATCCTTGTGAATCTTTTCTGCACCCTCTCTAGCTTAATCACATCTTTCCTGTAGTGCGGCAACCAGAACTGCACACAATACTTCAAATGCGGCCTAACCAACATTATGTACAACTGTAACATGACGTCCCAACTCTTGTACTCAATGCCTCGGCCAATGAAGGCAAGCATGCCATATGCCTTCTTCACCACCCTGTCTACCTGTGTTGCCACTTTCAGGGAACTATGTATTTACACCCCAAGGTCTCTCTACTCAACAACACTCCCTAGGGCCCTGCCTGTATATGTCCTGCCCTGGTTTAACTTCCCAAAATGCATCACTTCGCACTTGTCTGCGTTAACTTCCATTTGCCAATCCCTGCCCACTTTCCCAGTTTATCTATATCCTGTTGTAACCTTAGACAACCTTCTTCATTGTCCACTATACCACCATTTTTGGTGTCATCTGCAAACTTACTAATCATGCCCCCTACATTCACATCCAAGTCACTAATATACATGACAAACAACAGAGGGCCCAGCACCGATCCCTGCGGCACACCACTGGTCACCGGCCTCCAATCAGAAAAACAACCCTCCACTATCACCCTCTGCCTCCTATCACCAAGCCAATTTTGTATCCAATTTGGTAGCTCACCCTGAGTCCCATGTGTTCGAACCTTCTGGACCAGCCTACCATGCGGGACCTTGTCAAAGGCCTTGCTAAAGTCCATGTAGACAACGTCCATCGCCCTGCCCTCATCAATCCTCTTGGTCACCTCCTCGAAAAACTCAATCAAAATTCGTGAGACATGATTTCCCACGCACAAAGCCATGCTGACTATCCATAATCAGACCATGCCTTTCCAAATGCATATAAATCCTGTCTCTCAGAATCCCTTCCAATAACTTTCCCATTGACTTTCTTCTTTTTTTCAAAGTTTTCTGGGTATTGTATGGCAAAAACCATCACAGTTCACTGTATTGTACATTTGGTTAGTCTAGCTAGGAGAGACTACTGAGTTTTCGGTATGTTTTGACAATAACTAGTTTATTACATACTTAAGAACTATGTACGGCTTTACAGAAGTATGACTGACTCCTCTGATGCCATACTGCTTCTTCTCCTTCAAGTCTCTCTCATGTGATCTCTTACATCATCAAAGTGGGAGGTGTTACTCACAGTGTCCCAGACATTAACCCTTTTACACATTTATACTACATTCCCCACATTGAACTCCATCTGCCAGTTTTGCCTGCTCATTTCATGTGTCTATTTTTCCTTTGTAACTTCCCTTCCACACAACTGTTCTTTCTAATTTAGTGTCTTCTAAAAAAATATTCTACACTTTAACCACATATATTATCATTGTTCCAATCAATCATAGGACAAGTAAAATCCTTCAATAGCAATACTCTGTGCTTCTTTCATAACCACAGAGTCACAGGACTGAATTATACTTGTAGGCTGCAAATCCCAACATCGGGACCGGAAGCAGGTGTGGTTTTCGTTGGGGTAATGAGTGGCTGGTTGAGCGCGATCAAGCGGTGGCCGGCCAATTAAAAGTCAGGAAGCAAGGGAGCCATCCAGTGAGAGGACCGAGGTGGCAGCCGAGGTGGCATCAGATGTCGCCGCGGAAGCTCCTTGTGCCATATTTAAAGGACTGGCAGCCCTGCATTCAGTACTGCCTGCTGTTCCAGAGCCCCTGCCTGAGGCATACTGCATCTCAGTGAGAGGTGCCTGTTTGTCAGTGCATTCCCCTGCATAGTCCCTCGAGAGTGGATGCATGCGGGAGACATTCACGTGCCCCCATCATAGGTCTCTGAACTATTACCAGTATAGATGCTGTGCCTGTCCCCGCTGATGAAACAACATTGCATCTCTTTGTGTTTGCAGAAAACAGCACACAACAGAAAGAAGTGGGCCAAGACCGGTGGTGGTGTGCCTTATCTCCATGTTCTGAGCCCAGTAAAAGAGGAGGCGATGGAACTGGCAGGGCAGCAAGCCTGCCTCTCCCTAGAGGATGGCGGACAGAAGGGTCCACCCATGAGACTGTGTGTGGATGTCCTGGGGCACAAGAGTGTATGTGGCACAAACAAGCCATGGTGCTCATGTGTCCACCACTGGATACATGGAGCTCCACAGAACGGCTGGTTGGAATGTTGCAATGGGAAACCCATACCTTTCAATCTACCTGTTTTATCATGCAGGTCACGAGAAAAGAGCTGGAGAGACTGGGGGATACCTGGCCACCTCTGAGGAGGAGGAGGAAGGAGCCTCAGAGGGTGCACAGTCAGATCATTCCCTGCACCAGCACAGATACTATCATGTCAGTGGGTATCCATTCGTGCATAGATTCATGGTCACAATCTGGTGAGCATAATGCATTCAGGTGCAAGCAGCTGGAGGAGGCTGTGACAGCCAAGGCCACTGAGAGTCAGCAGACTGTTGCAGGCCAGGCCTAAGGCTGATGATGAGCCTCTGGAGTTGTTGGCAATATGGGAGATGCTGCAGCTGCAGCAAGAAGAAAGACAGCATCTGGCAGAGATGCCAGAGGCTATACGGACCCAGGTGCGGACAATGGAGGAGTTCATCCACGCATGGAGTGCTGCCATATCTCTGACTGGTGTACGTGTGGGTTCCTCCATTGAGGGATTAGCTACTCTCATGGATAGCCTGCTCCAGCAGGCCACTCAGTGGCTGCCAGAGATCCACGCAGATCTGCATACCCCCTCCTTGTTCATGCACTCAATGCAGCGGTGGCAAGGTGAGAGGGGGATGAGGCACTTGGAGTCTTACCCAGGTTCACATCCCTCTCAGCTCAGCATGGAGGTACAAGAATGCCTTGCAAGTGAGGAGGAGTGCCTGCCTGCTGCATCTGGAGGCTCCTCTCAGGATGCTCCTGCTGTGGCCAGCACCTCCTCAGCCCCACTGCCTGTGACATCAGCACCACCACCTTCCCCAAAAACAGAGGAAGGTCCATCACCTGTGCAGGAGCCCCTCATTATGCCAGAGCCCTCCAGGCCTCAGGCAGCAGGAGGACAGCTGCCAAAATCATCCCAAGCGATGGTACAGCAAGGTCAACAGCCTGCCTCCACCTCAGCTGTCAGCACATGGGGAACATCATGCAGTAGCACCCAGAAAAAGTTTTAAAAGAGCACCTAGATGCACTTAGGGGTTCACGGGTGAAGATACATTCCAGAAGAAAAGGGTTGCGTTTGTTGCCACTTGGAATAAAGATATGTATTGCTCTCACGGTACCTCCTTCCTATTGTTGATGTCCATTGTGATTTCATGTAGATCCTGCCTCTCAAGAGGGACCTAGGTGTATATAAGTCACTGAAAGTGGCAGGACAGGTTGAGAGAGTGGTTAATAAAGCATACAGTATCCTGGGCTTTATTAATAGGGGCATAGAGTACAAGAGCAAGGAAGTTATGTTGAACTTGTATAAGACACTAGTTCTGCCTCTGCTGGAATATTGCGTCCAGTTTTGGGTGCCGCACTTTAAGAAAGACGTGAGGGCATTGGAGAGAGTACAGAAAACATTCACGAGAATGGTTCCAGGGATGAGGAACTTCAGTTAAGAAGATAGATTGGAGAAGTTAGGACTGTTTTCCTTGGGGAAGAAAAAGCTGAGAGGTGATTTGATAGAGGTATTCAAAATCATGAGGGGTGTGTACAGAGCAGATAGAGAGAAACTCTTCCCACTCGTGAAAGGATTGAGAATGAGAGGGCACAGATTTAAAGTATTTGGTAAGAGAAGTAAAAGTGACATGAGGAAAAACTTTCATGCAGCTAATGGTTAAGGTCTGGAATGCGCTGCCTGAGGGTGTGGTGGAGGCAGGTTCAATTGATGCATTCAAAAGAGAATTAGACTGTTATATGAAAAGGAAGAATGTGCAGGGTTACGGGGGTGGGTTGGGGGGAACTGAGGCAATTGCTCTTTCAGAGAGCCAGTGCAGACACGATGGGCCAAATGGCCTCCTTCTGTACTGTAACAATTCTGTGATTATGTGATATTGTGTTTTTTTGACACTATCCATATGAATTCTGCCTTAACAACAGCCCCTTCGTAAATCCTTATGTTTTAGTTCTGTGATATAATCCTTTCCTGGTTTCCTTATTTAAGTTTTGGACATTCTTTCCTCCTTCCATAACAATGTTTCATAGCAGGAATTTCCATGGGGGTTTTCCCAATTGGTCATTGTATCTTTGGCAGAAACCCCAACACACCATGTAAACAATTACAGTGGTTGAGTGGGGAAACCCTCGAGGAAATTCTCACTGTTTATCTCTAACTAGCTCATGGCCTCTTTTCTGAAAACACATTCTCACTATTTGCTTACGCTAAGTTTTCTGCTTTGATTTCAACGGTTTGATTTATCCTGCTGTACTTCCTCAGTTTAAAACCTAGACACTCTCCACCCCTTGCCATATAAATTTCAATCCTCCCATTGCTCTATTCACTCTCTCTGCAAGGGCATTGGTGAAGGCTGGACCTTCAGTATAGCCTTTCCTTGTTCCAGAACTCATTCCAATGCCTAAGAATTTGATTCCTTCATTCCTGCACCAATCCTGCAGCAAAACAGTGATCTTCTTCATCTTGATTTCCTTAACCCGTGGCGAGGAAGTTTGCAGCCATGTTAATCAGGCCACACAGCATTTTAACAAATTAAGTTATATTTTATTTGGTTTTCTTTTTACCAATTTAGATAAGTTCAACTCTGCGAGACTCAGATGAATTACATGGCTTAACTGTCTAATAATTCATCAAAAGCCATATTGGTCTAATTTTCTGAGAAGAGACTTGGTGCAGATTGGAAAATCAGACGTGGAGGTCCATTTCTGATATATTTGCACCCTGAGAATTCTAGTTTGGCAAGCGATGTTGTAGTTGGATCCAAATTTTGTTTTGATGGAAAGGCTAAGCCAATTGCAAATTAAAAGCCAATTGGCAAAACTATTCCGTAGCCTAGCTAACTGTGAGCTCAAACAAAACAATAGTAAACACCTAATAAACATTAAAGGATGCTGCTGCTTGTAAGTGAAATTTAAACAGTAAATTGGCTATAGTTAATGTGCTGAAATTTAAAAACTGGATAAATGTGAAACATTTTATGCTTGGATCAGAATTTTGTATTCAAATGTTTTGCTTGGGTCAGGAATCCTAAGCAATGGGAATGAATAGGAAATGGTTTAATACAATGGAATTTAATGCTTGGATCAGATTAATATTTGAATATTTTATATTTATCTGGAGCTAAATATAAATCGAGAAAGCCTTACAGTTGCATCTGTGAAATTAAACAATGTGAACAGAATTAAATGCAGTTACACTAAATATCCATTAAATACAGCTTTGTGTGACAGAAACAGAGAAATTATTGTCGCATCTTAACCTACCCTCCAACTAGAAATATATTAAATGCTGCACACAGCTCCAACAGGATAGATTTTTGAAATATAGGATTAAACACTTTAATAGGACAAGCATGCAGCAATAACTTCCTAGTTTACTTTCATTTCAACTCTGCTTGCCTATTGCTACTTTGCTTTGCTCTTAGCATTGTAACAGTATTAAATTCTGAGCTGTGACCCTCTGAACTCCCTTTACTTGAATGTAAACAGCAAAAGATATTGCTTGTTTGAATGAATGGACTATCCCATGGAGGAAAATAATAGCTGTATCCTAGCACAGCAGTCTGAGAGAAGAATAGCAGGAGTCCGAATGTTTAAAAGGCTAACAGAAGAGGGTGAAACTTGATTACTTTAAGGATTAAAACTGTTGCTATAGCAAAGTCAGCAAAATACTGTTTCTATGTACTGATTCAAGTGTATTTTGCATAAAGCCACTTAACGATAACATTCTGAAGACCTAATGCCTGTTTTAAGTTCAAAGGTAAGAACTTATATTGTTATTTTTTTCTAGCAGCTCTTCAATTGTTAAAATATGATATTCACACTCTTTTACTGTCACAACTCAGTGAAAATATTGACCACAAGCAGAAGGTAAAGATAACAAAGGTTTACTAAATATAATACACTTTTAATAACTGCTACTTTGAAATTACTGGAATGATCCAAATTTTATAACAAAAGTCTATCAAATTGACAGCATTGCCACGGGAGCTTTTTATTGTAAGAAGCTGACATCCAAGAGTATGGATCACTTACAATCATCCAATAGGCTGGCATAACAAGTAACACTGGGAATTTCTACCAGAAGTCTTCTGTAAAGAAAAAAAATACATGATTACAGCATCTTTCATGACTCCAGGATGTCCAAAAACACTTTATAAAACAAGGAAGTTGTTTTTGAAGTGTAGTCACTGTAGTTTTGTAGGGAAACATGACAGCCAATTAACATGCAACAAGGTTCCCCAAACAGCAATGAGATAAGTAACCAGATAATCTGTTTTAGTGATGTTGTTTGAGCGATCAATGTTGGCCATGACTGCAGAAGAACTCCATCTATTTTTTTGGAAAAGTGATATTTTATGTCCACCTGAGCCTTAGTTTAATACTTCATCTGAAAGACAGCACTTGTGACAGTTCAGCACTTACTTAGTATTGTGCTGAAGCGTCAGCCTAGATTATGTGCTCAAGTCTCTGGAGTAGGGCTTGAACCTACAGCCTCCAGTAGTACTCTTGCCTCTGAGCCGTGGAAAAGCCACAGCCATCTACTCCACATATCTGTTCAGCTCTAACCTATTTCAAGGAGTAGAACACATTAGGACAGAAATGCTCAACCTTTTGGTGACCACCCATTGGGGATCATAATCACAGGAGGTCACAGTTATGACATTCCCTGAAGTATGCTGAATGTTCTTGCTCCAAAATGGCTTCTGGTTGCCATTTCTAGCTTCATGATGGTTTCTGACTGCCATTCCCAGCTCCTATTCCTGATTTTGTAAGTCTTTTCCATGTGAGTAACACCCATCCACTGTGCACTGCAGAGTCTATTCACAGAATGATCCAACTACTTCAGGCATTTTCCCACAAATATGGCATCTATCACTTGCTTTACGCATCTAAAGTTAGCAAGCCATTTGATTCAGTAGATATTTTCTGTGATGACCTGGGAAGATCCAGCAGCACAGAAGCTTAATACAGTGCACTATTCATACCAACTAAGTGGGGTTTTAGCTGGTTTCATTATTATAGGTGCTTTTGGACAGATTATCCAATTGTATGTTAAGCTTTGTGTACCCAAATGCAGTTGAATTTTCAGAGACTGCATTGATCTGTACATTCCTGATAGCACTCTAAAAAATGCAGTGTTAAAAACTGCATAAAGACAAATTTCACTGCACAGATGTCTGTTCTTTGAATGTGAAGGACCTACACCTAGGAGGTACCTAAATGGCTGAACTGTTTATATGATGGACTGCATTTGTATGCTATGGGGCTGATTATGTTGCCAGTTGCAATCTAGTGCAAGCAGATCATCAGATGCCATTTCCATAATTAAAATCATATAATGCTACAGCACAGAAAGAGGCCATTCAGCCCATCATGGCTGTGCTGGCTATTTGGTAGAACTATCTGATAATCCTACTCCCCTGATAATCCTACTCTCAAACAAACAAAGAAACAAAGAACAAACAAAGAACAATACAGCACAGGAACAGGCCATTCGGCCCTCCAAGCCTGCGCCGATCTTGATGCCTGCCTAAACTAAAACCTTCTGCAATTCCGGGGATCGTATCCCTCTATTCCCATCTTATTCATGTATTTGTCAAGATGCCTCTTAAACGTTGCTATTGTACCTGCTTCCACCACCTCCCCCGGCATCAAGTTCCAGGCACTCACCACCCTCTGTGTAAAGAACCTGCCTTGCACATCCCCTCTAAACTTTGCCCCTCTCACCTTAAACCTATGTCCCCTAGTAACTGACTCTTCCACCCTGGGAAATAGCTTCTGACTATCCACTCTGTCCATGCCGCTCATAACTTTGTAAACCTCTATCATGTCGCCCCTCCACCTCCGTCGTTCCAGTGAAAACAATCCGAGTTTATCCAACCTCTCCTCATAGCTAATGCCCTCCAGACCAGGCAACATCCTGGTAAACCTCTTCTGTACCCTCTCCAAAGCCTCCACGTCCTTCTGGTAGTGTGGCGACCAGAATTGCACGCAACATACTAAGTGTAGCCTAACTAAAGTTCTGTACAGCTGCAGCATGACTTGCCAATTTTTATACTCTATGCCCCGACCAATGAAGACAAGCATGCCGTATGCCTTCTTGACTACCTTATCCAACTGCGTTGCCACTTTCAGTGACCTGTGGACCTGTATGCCCAGATCTCTCTGCCTGTCAATACTCCTAAGGGTTCTGCCATTTACTGTATACTTTCCACCTGCATTAGACCTTCCAAAATGCATTACCTCACATTTGTCCGGATTAACTCCATCTGCCATTTCTCCGCCCAAGTCTCCAACCGATCTATATCTTGCTGTATCCTCTGGCAATCCTCATCACTATCCGCAACTCCACCAACCTTTGTGTCGTCCGCAAACTTACTAATCAGACCAGCTACATTTTCCTCCAAATCATTTATATATACTACAAACAGCAACGGTCCCAGCACTGATCCCTGCGGAACACCACTAGTCACATCCCTCCATTCAGAAAAGCACCCTTCCACTGCTACCCTCTGTCTTCTATGATTGAGCCAGTTCTGTAACCATCTTGCCAGCTCACCTCTGATCCCGTGTGACTTCACCTTTTGTACCAGTCTGCCATGAGGGACCTTGCCAAAGGCTTTACTGAAGTCCATATAGATAACATCCACTGCCCTTCCTTCATCAATCATCTTTGTCACTTCCTCAAAAAACTCAATCAAATTAGTGAGACACAACCTCCCCTTCACAAAACCATGCTGCCTCTCACTAATAAGTTCGTTTGTTTCCAAATGGGAGTAAATCCTGTCCCGAAGAATCCTCTCTAATAATTTCCCTACCACTGACATAAGGCTCACCGGCCTATAATTTCCTGCATTATCCTTGCTACCCTTCTTAAACAAAGGAACAACATTGGCTATTCTCCAGTCCTCTGGGTCCTCACCTGTGGCCAATGAGGATGCAAAGATTTCTGTCAAGGCCCCAGCAATTTCTTCCCTTGCCTCCCTCAGTATTCTGGGGTAGATCCCATCAGGCCCTGGGGACTTATCTACCTTAATGCTTTGCAAGACACCCAACACCCCCTCCTTTTTGATAATGAGATGACTGAGACTATCTGCACTCCCTTCCCTAGGCTCATTATCCACCAAGTCCTTCTCCTTGGTGAATACTGATGCAAAGTACTCATTTAGTACCTCGCCCATTTCCTCTGGCTCCACACATAGATTCCCTTCTCTGTCCTTGAGTGGGCCAACCCTTTCCCTAATTACCCTCTTGCTCTTTATATACGTATAAAAAGCCTTGGGATTTTCCTTAATCCTGTTTGCCAATGACTTTTCATGTCCCATTTTAGCCCTCCTGACTCCTTGCTTAAGTTCCTTCCTACTGTCTTTATATTCCTCAAGGGATTCGTCTGTTCCTCGCCTTCCAGCCCTTATGAATGCTTCCTTTTTCTTTTTGACTAGGCTCACAATATCCCGCATTATTCAAGGTTCCCGAAACTTGCCAAACTTATCCTTCTTCCTCACAGGTACATGCTGGTCCTGGATTCTAATCAACTGACATTTGAAAGACTCTCACATGTCAAATGTTGATTTACCCTCAAACAGCCACCCCCAATCTAAATTCTTCAGTTCCTGCCTAATATTGTTATAATTAGCCTTCCCCCAATTTAGCACCTTCACCCGAGGACTACTCTTATCCTTATCCACAAGTACCTTAAAACTTATGGAATTATCAAAGCTCTATTATTTTTCTTTCCAGTATTTATTCAATTCTCTTTAGAATGTTTTTAATGAATCAGATTCTCCCAACATTTCAGGCAGTGCATTCTAGCTCACAACAACTCACTAAGTAAAAATATGTTACCTCTGGTTCTTTTGCCAATCATTTTAAATTTGTGCTGTTACGGCCAGGTGGGAAAGGGGTCTCGGGGTCCCCTCTCAGCCTTTGCCTGATTTAACCATAGCAGGGTTTAATTTTAAAAACACTGTGTTTTAGCTCCCCCTCAGTGAAGTTCACCGCTTTCCAATTGTAAGGCAAAGAAATCGATCAGACAGGTTTTTTTAGATTTAAACAAGAAAGGTGGAAGTTTATTAACCTTAAACTCTAATCCAGTTAACGACTATGAAAACGCAATGCAACCACACTAGCATGCATACCCGATAAACACACACGCAGATAGAGACAGGAAAAGTAGAAGGAATAAAAGGGGAAAAGTTTGAGGCAATAGCTAGCTTGTAATTACAGTCCTTTGAGTTTGGTGTGGAGTCTTTGCTCACCAGTAAGTCTTGCTGTTCGTAGGGGCCCAGTGCACGCTTTAACTTGTTTTGATGTAGGAGTCTTTGCTTTCTTGAGGTTTAAGCAACTTCAATGGGTCCAGAGGTTTGTGAGAAAGAGAGAGAGAGCCAGCCAGGAGAGAGGCTCTCTTATTCCAGGTTCAGTTGCAATCTGCAGTCTGACTTCAAACTGTCCTGTGTGTAGTTCAAAAAAGCCTCGGCCAGCAGGTTAGTCATGTGACCAGCTGGCTTAACCACTCCTGCGTTTGTGGAATCTCCATCTTAGCAGACGCTAGACTGCGAGCTTTCTACACCTTCAATGTCTGGTGATCAAAATCTATTTGGGTTAATTGGACCAGGGAGTAATTGCTTTGTCTCCATATGTATCATCTCTTGTATGCAAATTTCCTCCAGCCAAATGTCTGGTGATCTCTTTAAACAAGTCATTCCTTTACTCCAGCAACAAGTAAATGTAAATGTAAAATAAAAGTAATGTTCATATGACAAAATTAATATGCCTCATTCTTGTCAGGTGGGGTTCTTCATGACAGTGCCCTATGGTTATGACCCTTCGCCATTTGAAAGTTTCACCTCATTTACTCTAGCAAAATCATTCATGATTTTGAACACATCTATCAAATCTCCTCTTAACCTTTTCTGATCGAAGGAGAATAGCCCCAGCTTCTCCAGTACCGCCACATAACTGAAGTCCTTCAGCTTCCCCATTCCCAGAAAGTGCCCGTTATGAACTGGTTTAGAGGAAATGATGAGAATTAAGTAATTTCTTTCTTACTTTGTCATGTTTGTTCAATTACTATTGGGGAATACGGGCATAATTAAAGTTAATCTGTCTAGTTTTCAATCCATTAATTTTAATGATCAGAAACTTGTCTGGGCCATGAATCGGGAATGACCTCAACACCCAAATCCCAATACCCACTCTCACATTGAAACTCTACGTTGAGAGCACTAAATTATAAAAGTTGCCCCCATTTATATATATACAGTGTTTATAAAGTCTTTGTGCAAATTTAAACTTTAATAATTTTGGCTGTACACATGATAAAAACAAACTATAAATGGTACATGGAAGCATAATTCCTGAAGTTTTAACAGACTGCAGTTCAGATTTCTGGGCTTCAACATAACCACTATCTTTTGTGATAAAGCATTCAATCTAACTTTCTGATGGTTCATCTTTACTTCCACTGCCACCATTTTAATCAGTTTCAGCATCAATAAGACAGAATTAACATTAAAAAAACTTTACGTATTATGCATTCATACAGTCTGCTTCTATCATGTGTACATCCAAAGTTATTAAAGTTTAAATTTTTAAATAGGTATATATGGATTAATGGCAAAGTGGAAGTACTGATCACCCTTTTGAATCCACCACTAACCCACTGCAATTTCTTCCCAAAACCCTCATTTGCTATGCAGGGTAATTTTGAAGCAGTAACTGGTTTACCAGCACTGGAAAGGAAGGAAATACAGTTCATGGAGCAGCTTTAAAAAGGCTGCAGTGAATTAAGTGGCAGCATCATCTTTCTGCAAGAATGTTTGAAGATGCAGGATTGGGCATGGACGGACTGTCAGCAGATGTAAAAGCTCAGATTCTCAGACCTATCTGTGGGGATTCGGTTTGGTAGAATTGAGGGTCACAAAAGCAAGAGTTTTGGGGACTGAGACCAGGAGCCCATAAAAGGGTTCCTCTGGTTGGCGGGAATAAAGGTGGCAGAACCAGTTAATGCAATTTGCAAAACACTGAATTGCTACACAATGCCAGAATGCAGTTCAATGACCTCACAAGGTTCGTTAGGAGAAGTCTTATGGACTGGTGCCAATATGCAACCTTTGCCATGCAAATTGCTTTAATTCACCTCCTTACCTCTAATGCCCTTCATCTGTCATCACCTGGGTATCATTAATGCAAAGGAAAACCTCTTAAAATGTTTAAGCACAATCAAAATATCCTCTGGTAGTTTTTCAGGGCAGTTCATTTAAAGGGATGCTGTATCTCTAATTCTTATCATCATGACATGCATATGTTCATTTGGGATGAACAGCCATGCTACTCTTCCCAGAATTTTGGGCCCAAAATCTTTTGCAGAAATCTGACTTTTTTTTTTTACATTACATTGTGGTGATTTTTCCTGTCTTGTCAAGGTGAAGGATCTCAAAACTGACCAGCTCAAGTCAGCTGTCGTCTAAAATTTCTCTCCACAATGTTTCGATTGTCCACCTAAGTCTCAGGAGAGAACCATATTTTGTTATTTCTTACTCTCATGCAATCTCTAAGTATGACTGCTAACTTAGTGCCTTTTAGTGTAATTAATGCAACAAGTTTTGTGCTTTCATTGCTTGGTGTTTGAGAAGAAGTTGCATTCATATCATGTTTTATCACATACAAAATCATGTGCTAAACCATTTCACATTCATTGAATTGCATTTTGAAGTGCAGTCATTATTATTGTGTAGGTAAAGATGGCAGTTAAACTGCACACAGCAAGGTGCCACGAACAGAAAATGAGATGAAAGAACAGTTAATTTGTTTCCGGTGATGTTACTTGAGGGAGGAATGTATTTGCCTAAAAAAGCAGTGATTACACTTCAAAGGCAATTCATTAGCTATGAAATGCTTTGGAACGTTCTAAGGATTTGCTAAGTCACCACATAAATGCCAGCTCTTTCTTTTTTACTTTATGTAACTTACAAACTCACCTTGTAAAAATAAGATAAAGAATTATAGTCTACAAATTATCACTGATGATATTGGCAGATGAATGATTTGCATGCTTATGTGACCTTGCTCTGTCCCTGATGAAGGCAACAACAACTTGTATTTATATAGCACCTTTAACAAAGTAAAACATCACCAGGTGCTTCACAGGAGCATTATACAACAAAATATGAGCAGATGACCAAAAGCTTGGTCAAAGAGGTAAGTTTTAAGGAGTTTCTTAAAGGAGGGAAGAAAGGTAGAGAGGCAGAGAGGATTAGGGAGAGAATTCCAGAGCTTAGGGCCTAGACAGCTGAAGGCACAGCGAACAATGGCAGAGTGATTAAAATTGGGGATGCTCAACAGGCCAGAATTAGATGATCGCAGGTACCTCGGAGGTTTGTGGGCCTGGAGGAGATTACAGAGATAGGGAGGGGTCATGGAGGGATTTGAAAACAAGGCTGAGTATTTAAAAATTTTAATAATTGACTCTGTCAATTTTAGAATCGAACTGTTGTTTAACCAGGAGCCAATGCATATCAGCAAGTACAGGGATGATAGCTAAACAGGACTTGGTGCGAATTAGGACATTGGCAGCAGAGTTTTGGACCATCTCATATTTATGGAGAGTAGAATGTAGAAGGTCAGCCAGGAATACATTGGAATAGTTATGTCTAAAGGTAACAATGGCACAACAGCATGGATGAAGGTTTCAGCAGATGAGCAGAGGCAGAGGTCGAGTCTGGCGACGTTACTGAGGTGGAAATAGGCAGTTTTAGTGGCTGTGTGGACATGTGTTTAGAAGCTTATCTCAACACCACATGACACCAAGGTTGCAAACAATCTTTTTCAGCCTCAGACAGCAAGAGGCATGGAGTCAGTTGCTAGGGAAAGGAGTTTGTAGGAGGGACCGAAGACGATGGTTGCGGTCTTCCCAATATTTAATTGGAAGGATTTTCTGCTAATCCAATACTGAATGTCGGATAAGCAGTCTGATAATTTAAAGAGGCAATCTGTAGAAAAGAAGACACACACAGGTGAGAAAGTGCATGACACTGGAAAACTGCGCCAGTGCTGTGGAGCCAGGAAGACCCACAGCTGGGAACAGTGTCCTGATAGTTTCTTCTTCACTCAAAATCACAAAGCAAAAGACCTTCACACGAAGAGTGATGAATTATGAAGTGCATCAACTTCCAGTGGAAAAGGAACCAGGAGATTTCCTAGGAGAAATTAAGGCCGGAATTTTATGATACCCCAGCAGGTCAGATGGTGGCGTGGGGGGAGTGCGGCGTAAAATTGAGCGGCAGGCTTCAGGAGGCCTATGCGCCCCGATTCCGCCTCCGAACAATATTACAGCGGTCAGGCGTGGGGGCAGGGGGTGGAAAATGGCCCGCCCGCCTAAGGCCAATTAAGACCCTTAAGTGGCCACTTAATGGCCACTTAAGGGCCCTCGCCCGACTCCATGGGTATTTTACCCGTGGCAAGCGGGTATCCTGGGGGTGTAAAAGGCTGCCCAGTGATAGCTGCCGATTGAGGACCACCTCGCCTCCCAACCCACCCCCAGGACCCAACACACCCCCCCTCCCCCCAAAGGACCACTCCAGCCTCACCAGGGAAGGACCAATCCCCCTGGTGAGGCATGCCCCTACTTACCTTCCCTCCTCGATCCATGGCGTTGGCTGGACTGCAGAGCTGCCGGCGTGCTGATTGGCTGGCAGCTCACTGAGGCAGGACCTCCTTCTCCCTCAAGTGGGTGGAAGTCCCGCCCCGGGACAATTAAAGCCTGGGGATCCGTAAAATACGGGATCCCCAAGCTAGGCGGAAGCGGGTTCGCCACCAACTTTCACGTCAGAGTCCGGCTCCCATCCAGCCACCGTAAAATTCCGGCCTAATGATCCAAACCAAGGATTTTGGATGGTGGACATTTATGTAAATGGACATCTAACGAATTTCAAATTGGACACAAGTGCTAGTGTCACAGTTCTGTCACACCAAGAGCCATGGTTGATGAGACATTGCCTACAACCAGGGGACACACAGTTGCATGGTCCAGATGGGACCCAACTGACAGTAAAGGGTATGCTTCAAGCAACACTGCAATATAGAGGGAGACAAATTACGAAAACCCTATATGTCTTGCAAAGCCAAGAATTTTCCCTGTTGAGCAGAAAAGTGTGCTTAGACCTGCATCTGATCAAGAAGATTGATGAAGTCAAACAGCCACAGGTAAACAGTCACTTTCAAGCAGACTATACAAGTTCACCATATTATCCACAGTCGAATAGTGAAGCAGAAAGAGGTGCAAGAACCTCTTATTGAAGAAGAATGAAGACATTCCAACCTCACTTCTAATTTATCAATCTACACCCTTGATGTGTTGACTATCACCTGCAGCGTTACTAATCGGCAGGAAGATAAGGATGCAACTTCCTGTGTTGCCTAAAAAATTGCTTCCAGAACTGGATGTCCAGGACCAGGAGAGAATAAGAGACCGGGAAAACTCTTATAGAAGGCAACAAACTCAAAATTACAACAAAAGGTTTTGTGCCAGACGGAGAGAAACTGAATGAAAGCCAAAGAGTATAGATACGAGACCTCGAAAGGAAAATTACTGTAATCCACAGAGATGAAAACTACCAGAGATCATATATGGTACACACAACTGAAGGGAACATATATAGAAATAGGGGAAACATTATTCCTATTCTCCAGAAGCAACAGTCAATCATTTATTTGGAAGAACCAGATGATGAAGAAACACAGACCAAATAGGATACTACAATCCTTGGTAAAAATCAACCAAGTCAGCGATCAAACCTTACAAGGAAGACTACTGATCATCCCAGTCAGGCTAAAACAAGTTCAGGGAGAGTTGTGAAACCGCTGAACAAACTAAATCTGTGAAGTCAGAGACTTAGGGGGGAGAAAGGGTAGTCGGTAAAGTCAAGAATGTATATATTTTAAAGAAAATACATACGTACAAAGGAATTAGGAGCAGGAGTAGGCCACTCGGCCCTTCGAGCCTGCTCCGCCATTCACAAGTTCACAGCTGAACTGATTACTCCACATTTTCTCCTACCCCCGATAACCTTCCACCCCCTTGCTGATCAAGAATCTATCTATTTCTGCCTCAAAGTATTCAAAGACTGCTTCCACTGCCTTTTGAGGAAGAAAATTCCAAAGACTCACGACCCTCTGACCCCCAGTTCTAGATCCTCCCACAAGGAGAAACATCCTTTCCACATCCACCCTGTCAAGACCCTTCAGGACCTTATGTTTCAATCAAGTCGCCTCTTACTCTTCTAAATTCCAGCAGATACAAGCCTGGCCTGTCCAATCTTTCCTCGTAAGACAGCCCGCCCATTCCACATATTAGTCTAGTAAACCTTCTCTGTACTGCCTCCAACGCATTTACATCCTTCCTTAAATAAGGAGACCAGTACTGTACACAATACTCCAGATGTGGTCTCACCAATGTCCTGTATAGCTGAAGGATAACCTCCCTAGTTTAGTATTCAGATCCCCTCATGATAAACGCTAACGTTCTATTAGCTTTCCTAATTACTTGCTGTACCTGCATGCTAACCTTTTTCAATTCATGCACTAGGACACTCAGATCCCTCTGCATCTCTGAGCTCTGCAATCTCTCACCATTTAGATGATATGCTTCTTTTTTATTCTTCCTGCCAAAGTGGGCAATTTCACACTTTGCCACATTATACACCATTTGCCAGGTCTTTGCCCACTCACTTAACCTATCTATATCCCTTTGTAGCCTCCTTATGTCCTCTTCACAAGTTACTTTCCTACCTATCTTTGTGTCATCAGCAAATTTTGCAACCATACCTTCAGTACCTTCATTCAAGTCATTTTTTCAAATTGTAAAATGTTGAGGCCCCAGCACAGATCCCTGTGGCAGACCACTTGTTACATCTTGCCAACCAGAAAATTACCCATTTATGTCTACTCTGTTTCCTGTTAGCTAGCCAATCTTCTATCCATGCCAATATGTTACCCCCTACACCATGAGCTTTTATTTTCTACGATAACCTTTGATATGGCACCTTATCAAATGCCTTCTGGAAATCTAAGTACAATACATCCACTGGTTCCCCTTTATCTACAGCACATGTAACTATGGAAATATGGAAATATGCATAAAGTCTTGAGGGGAGATGTAGTATAAGGACCTGAAAAGGTTAATGCTGGAGACAATGAGAGCAACCCCTCCCACTGTAGTGCTGATGATGCAATAGTCACTTGGTAATGAGCTTTGGAAGAAGAGAGTTGCAGCATGAAGGATGCTAGCTAGAGAGGCTTGTGGAGGAGTGTAAATAGAGATGTGTAAATAATAAAAGAGCTGTTAGATGACCTTGTCCAGACTCAGACTTTATCAACAATACTCTAGCTACGCTACAGCTACAACAACAATGCACAACATGGTTAACCTTGTTGAAAGCTTCAGACATGTCAAGAAAGACAAGGAGGGATAGTTTACTTTTGGCACAGTCACATAGGATGTCATTCATAACTTTGATAAGCATTGTTTCAGTACTGTGACAGCAGCAGAAACTTGATTGGAAGGAGCCAAACATGGAGTTCTGGGAAATATAGGCATGGATTTGGGAGGCAACAATACGTTCAAGGACTTAGGAGAGGAAAGGGAGGTAGGACATGGGGAAGTAGTTTGGAAGGATGGTAGTGTCAAAAGTTGTTTTTTTGAGGAGAAGGGTGATGATGGTGGATTTGAAGGAGAGGGTTCCATTATCTGAAAAGAGAGAACAGTTAACATTATCAGCTAACATGGGAACAAGGAAGGGAAGTTGAATGGTCAGCAGTTTAGTGGATATAAGGTTGAGGGAGCACGAGGTGGGGCTCAAGGACAAAAGGAGCTAAGAGAGTGCATGAGCAGAGGTAAGAGAAAAACTAGAGAATGATGTGAGTTCAGGGCTAGGGTTGGGGGAGCTTTAGAGGAAGTTTGGTCTGCTGGGCGAGGAGAAGGGAGAAAAGTAGCAGAGGGAAGCTGATCCAATAGTCTCAATCTTAGTGGCAAAAATATCCACGAGCTTCTCGCACTTGTTGGAGGTGAGGGTAGAGGAGACAGGTGAGTGTGATTTGGCATTAATCCATTTGTTTTAAATGGTTAATACCTCTATTCAGAACACATGCAATGCCAAATGAGGATTTTAATTCATTGGTTGGAAGTCTACATTAAAAACTTTTAAAAAGGAAAGCTGGGATCCTACATTTAACTTCTAAAAAGCTATCAGCCAAGATGGTCACCACAATTTTCATTGAAATACCTCACATTCCAGGACATCAGATTGGAGATGCATATCTATTGAGGTCCCAGCCAGGACAATGGCTTGGATCACTGAATAGATTCTCCGGTATCACTCTTGTTAGCAGGACATCCAAAGCCATCTTGGAACATTAACAATGGAGACGTACCTCCTGGGGTAAACATTAAAACAATGAGACCCGAGGGAGATTGAGAATTCTTAGACTTGAATGCAATTAAATTGCAAACGAGGACACTGGACAATCATGTGAGTGCCTTCCCATCTGTGAAAAACAAGGACATAAACTGCTCAGACTTTGAAGCAAGGAGAGCCCATGGGGGTGGGGGTGGGGGTGGGGTCTCTCTTTCTAGGTGACCTTGGGGGCGTTTGAAGCTTGTCTGCTGGCTGAAAAAGATCCAAGACAAAGACTCCCGGTAAGAAGACCACCTTCTCGACTGTCTTCAAAAACATCTACCGACCAAGAACGTCAGAACTCCAAGTTCAACTGGAAGACAGCTGAATTAACAGCCACCAGAGACTGTAGATTATGCTTTATTTGTTATTGACTCTAATCCAACCCAAACTATCCCTCATCACTCTATAACCTATTTGTGTGTGTGTGTAATTCTCATGTGTGTGTGTGTGTGAGCAAGTGAAAGTATAGCGTAGTTAATTATTTCATTTAGATCATGTTTTTGGTTAAGTACAATAAACTCACCTCTTTCTTGTTTAAGCTCAAAAAAACCTGTCTGATTGGTTCTATGATCACAACAAAGGTAAAAAGGTAAAACACTCACTGAGGTGGTAAGCACATCCACTGTTTTAAAAGGAAGGAACCCTGTTGCAGTCAAACAAGGAGAAGGACAAGAGGGGAGCCTTGTGACCCTCCTCACCTGATCACAACAACCTCTGATAAAATAACAAAAAAGATATGAATGCCCCAAGCATCCATTCAAAAGCATCACTGACAGCAATTGCTAAGTTAATTTGTATCTTTAGTGTTATTCCAAATGACATAATTTCATATTTTCTAGATGCTTATTGCCCAGTGGACAGCAATAGGTTCCTTATACTGCCACCGCCGTCGCCACCAACAACAACCACCTGCATTTATATAACACCTTTAACATAGTTAAACAACTCAGAGTGCTTCACAAAAGGGTTGTCAAAGAAAATTTGACACACAAGGAGATATTTGGCCAGGTGACCAAAACCTTGGTCAATGAGATATGTCTTAAGCAGCTTCTTAAAGGAGGACATACAAAATTAGGAACATACAATTTAAGAGCAGGAGTAGGCCATTTGGCCCCTTGAGCCTGCTCCGCCATTTAATCAGATCATGGCTGAGAAAGGGAGGTAGAGAGGCAGCGAGGTTTAGGGAAAGAATTTCAGGGCTTAGAGCCTTGACAACTGAAGGCATGGCTGTCAATGGTGGCGTGATTAAAATTGGGGATGAGCAAGAGGCCAGAATTGGAGAAGTGCAGGTAACTCGGAGGGTGGTAGAGCTGGAGGAGGTTACAAAGATAGGGAGGAAGTGAGTCCATGGATCAATTTGAAAACAATGATGAGAATTTTAAAATCAAGGCATTCCTTAACCAGGAGCCAGGTCAGTGAGAACAGGAGTAATGGGTGAATGGGACCTGGTGCAACTGAGGACATGAGCAGCAGAGATTTGGATGACCTCAAGTTTACAGAGGGCAGAAGATGGGAGTCTGGCCAAGTACTGGTTAACCTTACACAGAGCACATTGAGAAAGAGTTAGTCATTCATATAATTTCATTAGTTCACACATTCTAACTATGTTGTCTTTGCAAAGAAAGGCCATATGTATCTTTAACTAGTATATAGGTGGAGCCCATTTATTTGAATGAGGGGAACTCTGTTAGACTGCAATTAAGAGGCAGCTAAGCGAAACATAATATTAAAGGACATTTTATGAATCATCTATCAAATAACTTTTAAATACATATTAGCATGCCTAAATCATTACAATTTTTTGGACTTGCTATTCTTTTTCAGGTATCAAAAATGAATACTTAAAACAAATTAGCTACTGGAAGCAATTTGCAAGAAGGAGTCAACAACTCCAAAGAATCAATGCTGAACTCACATTGCAAATGCTGCACAACAGCTGTTGATATTAATGAGCTGATAGAATTAATGGATGGAAACTCTGCCCAAATTTCCAATATGCCCTGGAAATGAGAAAGGAACTAAAGAACTAAAGGCGGCACAGTGGCGCAGTGGTTAGCACCGCAGCCTCACAGCTCCAGGGACCCGGGTTCGATTCCGGGTACTGCCTGTGTGGAGTTTGCAAGTTCTCCCTGTGTCTGCGTGGGTTTTCTCCGGGTGCTCCGGTTTCCTCCCACAAGCCAAAAGACTTGCAGGTTGATAGGTAAATTGGCCATTATAAATTGTCACTAGTATAGGTAGGTGGTAGGGAAATATAGGGACAGGTGGGGATGTTTGGTAGGAATATGGGATTAGTGTAGGATTAGTATAAATGGGTGGTTGATGTTCGGCACAGACTCGGTGGGCCGAAGGGCCTGTTTCAGTGCTGTATCTCTAATCTAATCTAACATAAACTGAGTGGAGATCTTGAACAAAAGGACACAGATAAACAGTGGGAAATCTTTAAAAGAGTAATCAGTAGTGTCCAAGACAAATGTATTCCACTAAAATCCAAAAACAAGCAAGCTAATTATTGGGAACTGTGGAGTGAATAAAGAACCAACGGAAAATTTGAATCTAAAAAAGAAATACTTAGATATTAAAGGAGAGAGGGACGAAAGGTAATATGAAGAAGCTACGACAGAAGTTAATAAAAGCCATCAGGAAGGCAGGAGAAATTTTGAAATCAAATTATCAAGGATTTAAAAATAAATAATAGTGTTCTATAGACACATAAATAACAAAAAGGAAAATTGAAGTAGGGGTAAGACCACAAAAGTATAAAATATACAAACTGGGTGGTTTTATTTTAATTTAAAAAGTCACAACAGATGAAACTCTCCACAAGATAAACTCACAAATAATGACAGAGAAATGGCAGAATTATTTATTAAAGATATTAATAAAATAGACAGTTCATTTGAGGATGACCTTAAAAAAGAATATTCAGACAGTTGGGATAGAAAGGCAGAAAATAATTGACAAACAAGCAAAACTAAAAAAAAGGATAAAATCCCATGTCCGAATGGTAAGCACACACACATGCTCAAGGAAACTAAGAAGAAGATAGCAGAAGCACTAGTTAAGAGATAGAAAAATTCCATAGGTGAGGGGGTAGTGCCAAGGCACTGGTGGACAGCTAATATTGTGCCTATATTCAGAAAGGCAGATAGAAGAAAACTCGAGAACTATATAGACCAGTCAGCTGAACATCAGTGACAGGAAAGATACTGAAATTTATACTAAAAGTGATAGAAGAGCATCTAGAGACAGAAAATAAAATTTTAAAAAGTCCGCATGGATTCTGAAAGACTAAGTCAATCTTAGCTAACCAGATAGAATTCTTTGAAGAGGTAACAGAAAGGGTAGACAAGGGTAATGTAATAGATGTCATATACTTGGATTTTCAAATTACCTTTGATAAGGTACCACACAGTAGGCTGATGAAAAACATTAGCGTGTGTGAAGTCAGGGGATAAATAGCTGAATGGATAACAAACTGGCTAAAAATAGAAAGCATAGGATAGCAGTAAAGGGAAGGTAGATTGTAGGAATGTAGAAAGCAGTGTTCCACAAGGATCAACATTGGAACCACCATTATTCATAATTTACATTAATGATTTGGATTTGGGAATAAGTAATTCAATATCAAATGTGCAAATGATACCAAACTTGGAGATAGGTGGTGGGTATAGCTGACACTGAGGAAGAATGCAATATAATTCAAGAAGACATGAAAATCCTTGAGGCTGAGCAGTTATGTGGCAAATTAACTTGAACGTCAATAAAAGCGAGGTGATGAATTTTTGGTAGGAAAATAGAAACGCCACCTACACCTTAGAAAATCAAAAAACTGAAAGGGGTAGAAGAGTCACAGAGTTATTTATGGGGCAGGAGGCCATTCAGCCCATCAAGTCCATGCTGGCTCTCCACAGAGCAATCCTGTCAGTCCCATTCCCCTACTCGATCTTCATAGCTCTGCAAGCTTAAATACATCAAGTGCCCATCCAATTTCCTTTTGAAATTATTGATTGTCTCTACTTATGCCACCCTCGTGGGCAACAAGTTCTAGGTCATTACCACTCACTGAATAAAAAAGTTCTTCCTCGCATTCCCCCGCATCTCTTTCCCAAAACCTTCAATCTGTGTCCCCATTGTTAATCTGTCAATTGTGTATCAATTGTTTGTTTATATACAGGTGGAGGGTGTTAATTGGGGTCTTACTTGGGCACTTATAAGCAGACACTTACTGAGACTGATGGAGGGTTTGAGTGAGGAGCTACATGTTTGCAATCCTTTTACACTGTACAATAAATGTTAAACTGAGTAAAGATAGGCTCCAGCATTATCCTTCCATAATAAGCTTTCTTATCTAAACCTGTCATAATCTTATACACCTCTATCAAATCTCCCCTCAATCTCCTTTGCTCCAAGGAGAACAAATGCAGCTTTTCCAACCTAAACTTGTAACTAAAATCCCCCCATCCCTGGAACCATTCTGGTAAATCTCCTCTGTACCCTCTCAAGGATCCTCAGATCTTTCCTAAAGTGTGGTGACCAGAACTGGATGCAATACTCTAGTTGGGGCCTAACCAGAGCTTTCTAAAAGTTCAGCATAACTTCACTGCTTTTGTACTCAATGCCTCTATTTATGAAGACCAAGATCTCATATAATTTGCCAATCACTCTCTCTCGAGAATTTTATGGAGGTAATGGATCTCTCGGTCATCTGCTGGAGAGCAGGCAAGAGACCTGTGTTGCCCCCTTTGGGGAAGGCTCACCGTATTACAAGTCAATCAGACACTTGAGAGGCCACTGGCGGGCCTTTCATGGATCAGGACCCCCAGATGGGAAGTCCCACCTGCCGGGTGCTGCTGGTCAATCTGAGGCCGGCAGCTTTTTTGCTTGGTAGCGCCACTGGGGAGGAGGTGGCTGCTGCCAGAAGGACACTCACTGGAGGATCGTGATGGCAGGACAGATTTTGAGGAGGGGGTTCATGAGGGAAGGGATGTAGGGAGGTCGCAGCAAGAGCAGGGGGTGGCTCTCAGGGTGACCTCCTTCCTGATGCTGGGTCACTCGATCAGGCACTGTGCTTTTAAACAAGGGACCACCACCCCCTGGGGAGACCACAAGCAAGCCCACAAGCAAGCCATCCCAGTTTGCATGTTGTGCTCCCAACGTGGTGGGAGGCCTGTCCGCAGCTGGGTTAATACTAACAGCGGCAAGAAGAGGCCCTTAATTGGGCATTAATTTCCCCTTAAGGACCTCAATTGGCAGCATGGCCGATGGGCCTTCTCGCCATGGACTTAATCGTGGTGGAAGTGGAAAGTTGGTGGGTCCCCACTCGTCACCATCCCACCTGATTAAATGCCGTTCCCACCTTGCCATGAGGGAGAGTATAAAATACCACCCATATGTCCTGCAACCTTCAAAGCTGGATGAACATGCATCCCTGGGTCCCTCTGTTCCTGCACACTCCTTAAAACTGTGCCATTAAGGCTATATTGCTTCACATTATCCCTTCTGCCAAAATGCATCACTTCACACTTCTCTATTAAATTCCATCTGCCTCTTCCCTGTCCATTCTGCTACCCTATCTATGTCCACTCACAGGCAATTGGTATTATCCTCACTGTTTGCTGCTCTTCCAAGCACTGACCTTTGGGGAACACCACTGTCTGCCATCGTCAAGTCTGAAAAATAACCATTTACCATGACTCGCTGCTTTCTGTCCTTAGGCCAATTTTTTATCCAATTGGACATTGACCCTCCAATTTTGTTAGCCAACTTTTTATGTGGTATCAAACACTTTCTGAAAATCCATATAGACAACATCCACCACAATCCCTTCATCAACCCTCTCTGTTACTCCCCTGTTTTTGATTCCCCTATCTTTCACCTTTGTTGGAATGTACCTCGCCTGTACCTGAAGCATTTCCTCTTAAAGATAACCCGTTGTTCCATTACAGTTTTTCCGGTCAATCTTTGGTTCCATTTTACTTTGGCTAGATCCCTTCTCATCACATTGAAATTAGCCCTCTTCCAATCTAGATGTTCTACCTTATATAGTTCCCTGCTTTGGTGCATTACTAGTTTAAAACTTATGATATGATGATCACTCTTACCCAAGTGTTCACCCAGACACTTGGTCCACTTGCCCCACCTCATTTCTCAGCACCAGATCCAGCAGAGCCTCCTTTCTAGTTGGACCGAGAACATACTCATTGAGAAAGTACTCCTGAACATATTTCAGAAATTCCACCCAGTCCTTTCCCTTTACTCCAACATTATCCCAATTGATATTTGGGTAATTAAAGAAAAGAAGAAAGAATAGTTCTTGCACATCTCTGTGATCTCCCTTCAGATTTGCTCCTCTACCTCTCTCTCACTATTAGAGGTCTACAGAATACTCCTAGTAGTATGACCATACCCCTTTTGCTTCTCAACTCTAACCAAATAGATTGTATCCTTGCCCCCTCAAGGACATCCACTCTTTCCAACACTGAAATGTCTTCCGTAATCAGTATTGCTGCCCCACCTCCCTTTTTTCCTTCTCTATCTTTTCTGAACACTTTATATCCATGTATATTAAGTACCCAGTCCCCACCATTTTAAGCCACATTTCCATTATTGCCACTACATCACATCCCCATACTGTTATTTGTGCTTGTAGCTCACCACTGACACGGAACACAGAAGTCCCAGTGTATCAAGCCTGTGCCCTCAGTACCTTGCTCTACGGCAGCGAGGCCTGGACAATGTATGTCAGCAAAGAGCAACATCTCAACTCATTCCATCTTCGTTGCCTCCGGAGAATCCTTGGCATCAGGTGGCAGGACCGTATCTCCAACGCAGAAATCCTCAAGGCGGCCAACATGCCCAGCATATACACCCTACTGAGCCAGCAGCGCTTGAGATAGCTTAGCCATGTGAGCCGCATGGAAGATGGCAGGATCCCCAAGGATACATTGTACAGCGAGCTCGCCACTGGTATAAAACCCACCAGCCATCCATGTCTCTGCTTTAAAGACGTCTGTAAACATGACATTAACTCCTGTGACATTGACCACAAGTCGTGGGAGTCAGTTGCCAGTGATCGCCAGAGCTGGTGGACAGCGATAAAGGCGGGGCTAAAGAGTGGCAAGTTGAAGAGACTTAGCAGTTGGCAGGAAAAAAGACAGAAGTGCAAGGAGAGAGCCAACTGTGGAACAGCCCCGACAACCAATTTTATCGGCAGCGCCTGTGGAAGAGTCTGTCACTCTAGAATTGGCCTTTATAGCCACTCCAGGCGCTGCTCCACAAATCACTGACCATCTCTAGGTGCTTACCCATTGTCTCTCGAGACAAGGAGGCCAAAGAAGAAGAAGAAGAAGCTCACCAACTTCATTCATCACACTTTGTGCATTTATATGCATGCAATGTAATCCTGTCTTTGCATTCCTCGCAGTCCTTCTTAAGCTTCTCCTATCTAATATAGACTACTCTCTTCTGTAGTACTGTCCAACACTCTCACATTATGCATCGTATTCCTCTTTTCTACTTCTATATGCTGCTGTCCATCCCCCTACCAATTTAGTTTAAACCCTCAACCATGCTAGTGAACCTCCCCATGAGAACATTGGTCCCAGTCCTGTTGAGGTGCAACCCGTTCCTTTTGAATAGGTGCCTTCTGCCCCAGAACTAGTCCCAAAAAACTGAAGCCTTTCCTCCTGCACCATCCTTCAAGCCATGCATCGATCCTCGATGTGATACAGGTGAACAAATCATTAAGAGCAGCATTACAGGTCAGCAAGGCTTTTGAAAATCCTAAGAAAGCACAGATGTTTATTGCTAGGAGTATAGAATTCAAAAGTAATTAAGTAGTGAAGTTGACAAAGAGCCACACAACAGACTTGTAAGCAAAGTTATATCTCATGGAATAAAAGGGACAGTAGCAACATGGTTACAAAATTGGCAGAGTCACAGCAAACAGAAAGTAGTGGTTAATGGATGTTTTTCAGACTGGAGGAAGGTTTATAGTGGAGTTCTTCAAGGGTCAGTATTAGGGCATTTGCTGTTCTGAATATATATTAATGACCTTAACCTTGGTGTACAGGGCACAATTTCAAAATTTGACAATGATATGAAATTTGGAAACATTGTGAACCATGAGTGTAGAACTTCAAAAAGACATAGACAGGTTGGTGGAAACAAGTGGCAGATGAAATTTAATGCAGAGAAGTGTGAAGTGATTCATTTTGGTAGGAAGAACACAGAGACAATATAAAACAAAGGGTGCAATTCTAAAGGGGGTGCAGGAGTAAAGGGACCTGGGTGAATATGTGCATAAATCATTGAAGATGGCAGGATAGGTTGAGAGAGTGGTTAATAATGCATACAACATCCTAGACTTCTTGATAGGGACATTGAGCACAAAAGCAAGTAAGTTATGTCAAACTTGTATAGAACACTGGTTTAGCCTCACCTGGAATATTGTGTCCAGTTCTGGGCACCACACTTTAGGAAAGATGTAAAGGCATTAGAGAGAGTGCTGAAAAGATTCACAAGACTGGTTCCAAGGATGAGGATAGATTGTAGAAGAGAAGGTTGAGGGGAGACTTGATAGATGTGTTCGAAATCATGAGGAGTTTGAACAGAGTAGATAGAGAAAAACTGTTCCCATTGATGGAAGGATCGAGAACAAGAGGGCACAGATTTTAGGTAATTGGCAAAAGAAGCAATGGTTGTAAGAGGAAAAACTTTTTAATGCAGTGAATGATTAGGACCTGGAATGCACTGCCTGACAGTGTGGTGGAGGCAGGTTAAATCAAGGCATTCAACAGGGAATTGGATTGTTACCTGAAAAGTAGGAATGTGCTGGGATAGAGGAGAAGGCAGGGGAGTGGCACTAAGTCAATTGCTTTTTCGGAGAGCCAGCATTGACACGACAGGCCGAATGGCCTTCTTCTGTACTGTAACAATTCTGTGAAGTTATGTTAAATCTGTCTCGGATCTTAGTCAAACCTTAGGTAAGAGTATTGTGCACAGTTTAGGTCTCCATATTATTAAAAGGGACATAGAAGCACTGGCGAAATGCAAAAATGATTTACAAAATTACAGCTATAAAAAACAAAAGACTTGCATTTATATAGCAGCTTTCATGACCACAGAAGGTCCCAAAGCTCTTTACAGCTAATGAGGTAATTTTGAAATGCAGGCACTGTTGTAATGTAGGAAATATAGCAGCCAATTTGCACACAGCAAACTCCCACAAACAACAAAGTGATAATGAGTCGATAATCTGATTTTGTGATATTGATTGATGGATAAATATTAGCCAGGGCACTCGGGATAATTTCTCAGCTCTTCTTCAAAATTGTGCCATGGGATCTTTTACTCCAACTGGAGAGGGGAGACAGTGCCTTGGTTTAACGTCTCATCTGAAAGACAGCACCTCTAACAGTGCATCCATCCCTCAGTACTGCACTGGAGTGTTAGCCTTGATTTTTTTGTATTCAAGTACTGGAGTAGACTTGAAAGCATAACCTTCTGAACTCAGAGTTAAGAGTGCTACCAACTGAGCCATGGCTGAAAATTGGCTATTGGGAAAGGTTGAACTGGTGGGGTTGTTTATTTTAGAAAACTGAAGACTTAGAGGAAATCTGATAGAGGTCTTTAAAATTATGAATGGGTTAGATAGGGTAGACGTGGAGAGAATAGGCAGGATTTTAATGTAACTGACCTACTCACAGCAGGTGGTCTGACAGCAGGTCAAGAACCCTAGTGGATCAGGCTTTGCTATGGCTATTTAACTCAGCAACAGCATTAGCAACCAGCTTCCGGGTTTTCCGGGTTTCCCGGCCAATCACAGAGTGTGGGCGTGATGACAAACTGCACCAGTCAATGGAAGGATTTCTATCTAAAGATACCCTGCGGGGGTTAGAATGGCTCCATTGAAGATTGATACTTGAGGCTTCATCAACAACAAGAATGAAAGTCCAATATGGGAAGGCTGCACACCAGTTCTGACTCTTTCCTGGACGCCATGCTGCAGGCTGTGAGGGCCCGCAGAGAAGCATCATTCCCCATAGACAGGAGGAAGAGGCCAGCCTCTCAAACCAAACATGTTTGGCTAGAAGTGACAGACACAGTGAACAGCAAGACTGTGATCCCTCTCAGCTGGATTCATTGCTGCAAGTGGTTGAATAACCTCATGAGAGCAGGAAAGGTGAGTGGCTTCCCATTTACAGGAGTCAACTCTACATCATGACTTCCCTAGCATTCTCCTGAATAGCTCTCCTCAAACTGAAGCACGTTGCAGTTCCACTCATACCTCTCTCTTGAGTTACCTCCTCACATCACCATCTGAACAGCGACCACTGACATTCATCCTTATCTTGTTGCAATCTCACAGTCACCCTCCACAAATGTTCCCATTCCATCCTCTCCATGCAACCATTTCTCACACTCATTGCTCTCTTCTCCTGCAAGGAGAGAAAGCAGAGTTAAGAACTCTAGGGAGAGGCAGAGAATTGGGGTGGCCACCCAGAGTACTGCAGAGCAAGGGGCTTTGGAAATTGGCAGGGTGGCAGAGTGCATGGCCATTGGCAATGGAGAGATTGGGGACCCCACATACCTGGTGAGAGAATGACCTACTACACATTCACATGGCACATAACAATGACTCATGTTGACTAGCTGTCACCACTAACTGAAATATGAACATCAGCACAATATTGGCTTTGAACCCTTTCCCATATCAGTTCTAATTCATGTCTTTCATCTCTCACAGATCCTTCAAGCATGACACAGGAACTGGAGCAGTAGGAGAATGAGGAGTCCTCTGAGGAGGTCACGCAGTCTGAGCAAGCACTGTCACAGGACTCATGCGCACCCTTGACCAGTGCAGATACACATGCTGCGGTGAATACTGCAGTAGAGATAGCTAGGTTGTTACATGGTGAAGTGGAGCAGCATAAGCTGTTCCCTTGAAGTGGTGAAGGCTGACAGCAGGAAAGTGCTACGAAAGCCAGAATGGCTGGTTAAAACAGCAGTTAATGATCTATTTATAATGGCAATAACTTACCCGACAGCTCCAAGGGGGTTCCCAGCTCGCTTGCAAACCCGACCAGGTGAAACCCAGAACAGAATGAGATGATGTTGGAATCCTGACTCAATGTCACTTTTATCAAATTTAACTCCCCACATGTGCCCAAACTCGCCTCCCCTTGACCATTAAAATTCCTCCTATATGGTATAAAGTAAAATTTCTGTGTCACACTTAGACCTGGTTCCCTCTCTTTGGGTTCTGTCCCTGTCTCTTTTAAACCTGCCATCATTACCCACTCCTAAAAAAAAACAACGCTTGACTCCACTGTCCTTGCAAATTACCGTCCCATCTCCTGCCTCCCTTTCCTCTTCAAAGCCTTTGAACGTGTTGTCGCCTCCCAAATTCATGCCCCTCTTTACTGGAAGTCGGTGTTTGAAACCCACTAATTAGGTTTCTGCATGTGTCACAGTACTGAAACAACTCTTATCAAAGTCACAAATTATAAGCTATGTGACTGTGAAAAAGGTAAACTTTCTCTCCTCAACCTTCTTGACCTGTCTGCAGCCTTTGACACAGCTGACCACACCATCCTCCTCTAACACTTCTCGTCCATTGTCTCGCTGGGGGGAACTGCACTCACCTGGTTCCAATCATCGCTATCTAGTTATAGCCAGAGTATCACTTGCAATGTCTTCTCTTCCTGCATCCACACCGTCACCGCTGGTGTCCCCTAAGAATCTATTCTTGACCCCTTTCTATTTCTCATCAACATGCTGACCCTAGGTGACATCATCTGAAAGCAGTGTTAGTTTTCACATGTACACTGACGACACCCAGTTGTACCTCACCACCACCTCTCTCTCCCCTCCACTGTCTCTAAATTGTCAGTCTGCTTTTCCACCATCCTGTACTGGATGAGCAGAAATTACCTCCAAATAAATATTAGGAAATCTGAAGTCATTGTTTAGTCCCCATTACAAATTCTCTTCCCCATCTACCAACTTCACCCTCTTGCCAGCAACTGTCTGAGGCTGAACCAGACACTTCACAATCTCGGTGCTATATTTGACCCCGAGATGAGCTTCCGACCACATATCCGTGCCATAACTAAGACCACCTATTTCCATCTCAATAACATCGCCTGACTTTGTCCGTCTCAGCTCATAGAATCATAGAATTATAGAAATTTATAGCGCAGTGGGAGGCCATTCAGCCTATCATGTCCATACCAGCTGACTAGGAGCCATCCAGCCTAATCTCACTTTCCAGCTTTTGGTCTGTAGCCTTGTATCTTATGTCACATCAATTGCACATCCAAGTACTTTTTAAATGTTACGAGGGTTTCTGCCTCTACCACCCTTTCAGGCAGTGAGTTCCAGATCCCCCCAAAATTTCCCCTCGAATTCTTTCTAAACCTCCTGTCTCTTACTCTAAATTTATGGCCCCTGGTTATGGATACCTCAGGCAAAGGGAATAGGGCTTTCCTATCCACTCAATTAGGCCCCTCATAATTTTGTACACTTCAATTAGGTCTCCCCTCAGCCTCCACTGTTCCAAAGAAAATAACCCTAGCCTATCCAATCTTTCCTCATAACTAAAATTCTCCAGTCCAGGCAACATCCTCGTCAATCTGCTCTGTACCTTCTCCAGTGAACTCACATCTTTCCTATGCTGCAGTGACCAGAACTGCACACAGTACTCCAGCTGTGGCCTAGCAAGTGTTTTATACAGTCCCATTATAACCTCCCAGCTTTTACACTCTATGCCGCAGCTAATAAAGGTAAGTATTCTGTATGCCTTCTTGACCACCTTATCTACCTGTCCAGCCACTTTCAGGGTTCCGTGGACATGCACTCCAAGATCCCCTGTTCCTCTACACTTCTCAGCATTCTAGCATTTTGTTGTGTATTCCCTTGCTTTGTTAACCTCCCCCAAATGCATTACCACACCATTCTCCAGATTAAACTCCATTTGCCACTGTTCTGCCCACCTGACTAGTCCATTGATATCTTCCTGCAGTCAACAGTTCTCTTCTTCATTATCAACCACACGGCCAATTTTTGTATCATCTGCAAACTTCTTAATCTTACCCCCTACATTGAAGTCCAAATCAATGATATATCCCACAAAAGCAAGGGACCTAGTCCTGCGGAACTTCACTGGAAACAGCCTTCCGGTCACCAAAACACCCATTGTCCATTACCCTTTGCTTCTTGCCTCTGAGCCAATTTTGGATCCATCTTGTCGCTTTGTCTTGGATCCCATGGGCTTTTACTTTAATGATCAGTCTGCATTTGGGATCTTACCAAAAGCCTTGCTAAAATCCATATAGGCTACATCAAATGCATTACCCTCATCAACTCTTCTTGTTTTCTACTCAAAAAATTCAATCGTAGATTCATAGAATGGTTACAGCACAGGAGGCAATTCAGCCCGTGGTGGCCATGCCAGTTCTCTGCAAGAGCAAATCACCTAGTCCCACTTCTCTACCCTTTCTCCATAGCCCTGCTTAAAAGAATTGTGCTGACTGTCTTTGATTAATCCATGTCTTTCTAAATGAAGGTTGATCCTGTCCCTCTGAACATTTTCCAATAATTTCCCACCACTGGAGTTAGGCTGACTGGCCTGTAATTACTCAGTCTATCCCTTTCTCCCTTTTTAAGCAATGGTGCAACATTAACTGTCCTCCAGTCCACACCTGTAGCCAGACAGGATTGGAAAGTGATGGTCAGAACCTGCATTATTTCTTCTCTTGCTTTCCTTAACAGCCAAGGATATATTTCATCCAGGCCTGGGGATTTATCTACTTTCAAAGATGTTAAATCCTTTAATACTTCCTCTCTCACCATGTTAATTTCATCTAATATTTCACATTCCTCCTCCCTGATTATAATGTTTATATTGTCCCTCGCTTTTGTGAAAGCAGATGCAAAGTATTCATTAAGAACCATAGCAACGTCCTTCGCTTCTACACACAGGTTCTGCTTATCGACCCTACTAGGCCCTACTCTTTCTTTCGTTATCCTCTTGCTCTTTATGTATTTATAAAATATCTTTGGATTTTCCTTGCCAACATTCTTTCATGCCCTCTCTATGCTTTCCTGGTTTCTTTTTTAATTTTGCCCCTATACTTTTTATACTCCTCTAGGTTTTCTGTAGTATTGAACCCTCGGTATCTGTCATAAGCATCCCTATTTTTCTTTATCCTCCCCTTGAAGCCCCTTGACATCCAGGGGACTATGGATTTTTAGTCCAATCCTTTTACTTTAAAGGGAACATGCTTGCTCTGAAATAGAAAGGGAAAGAGCTGGAAATACTCAACAGTTCTAGCAGCATCTGTGGAAAGAGAAACAGTTAACATTTCAAGTCAGTGAGCTTTCATCAGAAAAAGCAAAGTTTAGAAATGTAATAGGCTTTGAGCAAGTGAAAGTGGGGAGGGGAGGGAAGAAGAACAAAAGGGAAGGTGTGTGATAGGGCAGAGAGCAGGAGAGATTAAATGACAATGATGCCATGGAGCAAAGGCAAAGGGAGTGCTAATAGTTGTAGTACAAGACAAAGCATAAGTCCAGAGAGAGTTAATGGCAGAACCCTCACTATCTCTTTATTGAACGCCTCCCACTGATCTGGCACTGATTTACCTTCAAGTAGCTGTTTCCAGTCCACTTTAGATAAACTACATCACAGCTTAGTAAAATTAGCTTTTCCCTGATTGAGAACTTGTTTTCCTGGTCTATCTTTGTCCTTTTCCATAATTTCCCTAAATCTAACTGAATTATGATCATTTCCACCAAAGTGCTCCTCAATTGATAGCCCTTTCAACTGCCCAATTTCATTCCACAACCGCACTCTCTCTTGTTGGACTTGCTATGTACTGGCTAAAAAGGTTCTCCTGAATGAATTTTATTTTATGCCTTTCACACTAATTCTATTCCTGTTAATATTAAGGTAGTTGAAATCTGCCACTCTTACTGCTCTCTTGTTTTTCTGCTTCTCAGAAATTTGCCTACATATGGCCTTCTATGCTCTTCTATCTCCTTCTGACTGTTTGTGGGTCTATTGTACACTCCCAGTCGTGTGATTGTCCCTTTTTATTCTTTAGTTCAACCCATATCGCCTCATTTGATGATTCTTCTACCTTATCATCCCTCCTCCAAGTTGTTTCTTTAGTTCAATATTGCAAACCCTCTCTTTTATCCCTCTTTCCATCTCATCTGAAACCATTGTAACTGGGAATGTTGAGTTGCCATTCTTGCCCTTCTTTCAGCCGTGATTCAGTAATAGCTATCATGTCATACTCCCATGTGTTAATTTGTGCTCTCAGCTCATCTGTTTTATTCCCTAGACTTCTTGCATTGAGGTATATACCATTTTGCACTCCCAAACTCCCTTGTTGTCTATTTTCTAGCCTTTGTTTCCTTTAACACGCTTACTAACCTTCTGCCATGCAGGTGCAGCAAGCAATTAGGAAGGCAAATGATATGTTGGCCTTCATCGCAAGGGGTTTTGAGTACAGGAGTAAAGCCTTGGTGAGACCACACCTGAAGTATTGTGTACAGTTTTGGTCTCCTCAACTTAGGAAGGATATACTTGTCATAGAGGGAGTGCAACGGAGGGTAGTATGTGGGATGCTGCCCAGGGTTATGTTGGAATAATTAAGTCTGGAGCTAACAAAGGCATGGATTAGGGTTTCAGCAGCAGTTGAGACTCACTGGCAGCAGCAGTGGCGGACCTGGGTAGAGAGAGAGCACAGCAGCCAAGGAGTTAAAGCTGGGGTGAGATCCTCCAGTGAAAACAGAGGACATCAATTTAAGGCGATTGGCAAAAGAAGCAACAGCGATATGAGGAAAGTCTTTTTTACTCAGATAGTGTTAGGTCCTGGAATGCACTGCCTGAGACCATGGTGGAGGCAGATCCAATCAAGGCCTTCAAAAGAGAACTGGATAATTAACTGAAAAGAAAAAATTTGCAGGCTACAGGAAAAAAGCACAGGAACAAATCAGCAAAGTCTCCCAACAAAGAAAGCAAAAGCACAGCTAATCAAATCCTTTACATACTTTTTTTTGAAATCCTTTCAGTCCTTATTTACATAAAATTACATAGAATAAACAGCACAGGCCATTCTGCCCAACCAATCCATGCCAGCATTTATGCTTCACTTGAGCCACCTCCCATCTTTCCTCATCTAAATCTATCAGAACCCTCTATTCCCTTCTTCCTCATACGCTTGTCTAGCTTCCCCTTAAACACATCTATACTATTTGCTTCAACCACTCTCTGCGGTAGCGACTTCCACTTTCTCACCACTTTCTAGGTAAAGAGGTTTCTTCTGAATTCCCCATTGGATTAATTGGTCACTTTTTTAATTCATTCAGTCATGGGATATGGGCGTCACTGGCTAGGCCAGCATTTATTGTCCATCGCTAATTGCCCTGGAGAAGATGGTGGTGATCCACCTTTCTTGAACTGCGACAGTCCATGTGGGGTTGGTACACCCACAGTGCTATTAGGAAGGGAGTTCCAGGATTTTGACCCATTGACAGTGAAGGAAGAGCAATATAGTTTCAAGTCAGGATGGTGTGTGGCTTGGAAGGGAACTTGCAGGTGGTGGTGTTCCCATGCATCTGCTGCCCTTGTCCTTCTAGGTGGTAGAGGTCTGTTTAAGGTGGTGGATGCGGTGCTGCTTTGTCCTGGATGGTGTCGAGCTTCCTAAATGTTCACAAGAACACAAGGAATAGGAGTAGATCATATGGCCAATTGAGCCTGCTCCACCATTCGAAATGATCATGGTTGATCTCAGAATTCAACTCCACTTTCCTGCCTGCTCGCCACAGCCATTGATTCCCTGAGAGGCCAAAAATCTGGTTATCCCAGCCTTAAATGTATTCAACAATGGAGCATCCATCTCAGGGGTAGAGAATTCCAAAGATTCACAACCCTTTGCGTGACGCAATTTCTCCTCATCTCAGTCCTAAATGATCGGCCTCCAATCCTGAGACTGTGCCCCGTGTTTTAGATTCCCCAACCAGCGAAAATAATCTCAGTGTCTACCCTATCCAGCCCCTTTAGAATCTTATATGGTTCAATGAGATCGCCTCTCATTCTTCTAACCTCCAGAGAATACAGGCCCAATTTACTTAGTCTCTCATTATAGGGCAACCCCTTCATCCCACAGGCCAATCGAGTGAGCCTTTGCTGCACTGTCTCCAATGCAAGTATATCCATTCTTAAAATGTGGAGACCAAAACTGCACACAGTATTCCAGATGTCGTGGCACCAAAACCCTGGACAATTGAAGCAACATTTGCCTATTCCTGTACTCCAATCCCCTTGAAATAAAGACCAACATGCCATTTGCCTTCCGAATTGCTTGTTGTACCTGCATGTTGTGTTCCTTGTGCAAGCACGCTCAAGTCTCTTTGAACACTTAGAAGTTTTGCATCTTTTAAAAAAATATTCTGCTTCTATTCTTATGACCAAAGTGCATAACGTCACACTTCACCCTACATAGTCCATCTGCGATCTTGTGCCCACTCAGTTAACTTGTCTAAATCTCTTTGCCAGCTCGGTGTCCTCCTCACAGCTTACCTTTTGACCTATCTTTGTATCATCAGAAAACTTAGATGAAAAGACAGAGAGTAATTTAAGTCATTAATGTAGATTGTAAATAACTGAGACCCCAGCACTGATACTTGCAGCACTCCACTATTTACTGCCTGCCAAATTGAAAATGCCCCGTTTATGCCCACTCGTTGCTGCCTGTCTGTTAACTAATCATTTATCCATGTTGTTGAAGTTGCAACTCATCCAGGCAAGTGGAGAGTATTCCATCATACTCCTGACTTGTGCCTTGCAGATGACAGATAGTGTTGCGTGTTGTTGTTGTTGTAGTAGCTATAGCGTAGCTAGGGCATTGCAGATAAAGTCTAGGCATCTAGATTTGGTCAACTAATAACTCTTTATTATATATACATATTATGATTTACGCTATCCTCAAGCCTCCTTAGTGCTGCTACTCTCTCCTTCCCAAAGCCCATTACCATGTGACTATTACATCATCATGGGTTGCTCTCACTGTCTCCAGCATTAATCATTTCAGGTCCTTATACTACATCTCCCCCAAGTCTTTATCCAACATTTTCTTAAACAAATATACATTCTTGACTTAACCTACTACCCTTTCTCTCCCCAAGTCTCTAACTTCACAAATTTAGTCTGCTCAGAGGTTTCACGACTCTCCCTGATCTTATTCTAGTCTTAGTGGAATGATCAGTAGTCTTCCTTGAAAGTCTGATTGCTGACTTGGTTGATTTCTACAAAAGGATTGTAATATTCTGTTTGCTTTGGGTTTGTTCAACGTCAACTGGGTCTTCCAAATGAATGATTAACTTTGCTTCTGGGGAATAAGGATAATGTTTCTCCTATTTTGAGGTATGTTTTCTTCAATGGTGTGTGTCACATAACATCTCTGGTAGTTTTCATCTCTGTGGATTACAGTACCTTCCCTTTCTAGATCACGTATCCATACTCTTTGGCTTTCATTCAGTTTTGGTAAGTCTCTTACATGAAATTATATGAGTTTGAGTTGTTTGAATTATTTGAGTTTGTTGCCTTCTATAAGAGTTTTCCTGGTCTCTTACTCTCTTGTAGTCCCGGAAATTCAATCCTGGAGGCAATTTTTTAGGCAACACAGGAAATTGCGTTCTTATGTTCCTGCCCATCAGCAACTCTGCAGGTGATAATCCACACATCAAATGGCGATCGATAGATAAATTAGAAGTGAGGTTTGAAGGTCTTCATTCTTCTTCAATAAAGAACTTTATGGTTCTTACACCTCTTTCCACTTCACCATTTGACTGTGGATACCATGGTGAACTTGTGAGATGTTGAAATCTCATTCTTGTCGCAAACTGCGAGAAACATTCATTCGCAAACTGTGGCCTGTTGTCTGACAATACTTGGTCAGGGATACCATGTGTTGCAAAGATGTCTTGTAGGATACTTATAACTGCTTTGGTTGTAGTTTAATATAATCTTCTCACTTCTATCCACCTTGAGACGTAATCAATGATGATTATGTAGGACTTCCCGTTGAACATGAATAAATCCATACCTAGATGTTGCCAAGGTCTGGTTGGAAATTGATTAGTTAACAGAGCTGTTCTGATCTTTGTATTGCACAGATCTGATGTCATTGGATATTCCTGGCCACCACACTGACTGTACTTTATTATTCTCTGTACTTTATTATTCCCATATGGCCTTGATGTAGACGTTCTAAGATCTCTGATCTCAGTGAACTAAGAATGACTAGTCTGTCATTATAAACTAGCAAATCAATAATTCTGAAGTATTTTCTATATTCATAGAAAGTTTTCATTGTTTTCCCACAAGGACGTTCTTGTGGCCACACTTGTGTGCAATACTGCCTTATACAAATATATTCTTCATCGCTTTTTTGGGCTTGACAAATTCTTTGCAATTTCTGTATGCTTGCTGGCCAATTTTGTGCAGTGTACTGCAAATATGACTATTTCATACACAAAAGTCACATCTTGTGTCGGATGGTCAACCATCGCTCTTGATAGGACACCATCAGAATTTTATATTTTTCCCTGGACAGAAACAGTCTTGTATGTATATCTCAATCGTAAACAAAATGTTTGGATTCTTGGAGGCATTTTTGCAATCTCCTTTTCATCCAAAGATATTAATGTTTTATGGTCGGTCTCGATGAAGACTTCAATCCAACAATATAGTCAGAAAATTTCTCACATGCCCATGTGATGGCAAGTGCTTCTTTTTCAATTATCACGTACCTTGCCTCTGTGTCGTACAAAGCTCTAGATGCGTAGTATAATCTGTCTCTGAGAACCATCAGGTTGCTTCTGGGAAAGGACTGCCCCCAGTCCAATTAAAGAGGCTTTTGCCTTTATCGTCACTGGTAGTGTAGGGTTCTAGTGTACCAAGATTTCCAGTGATATGAGCATTTCTTTAATCTTCCAGAATGTTTTTTCTTGGTGTGAATGCCAAGATCACACTTGCTCTTTTCTGAGGAGTTGTCTTAGTGGTTCTGTTACCTGCGCTAAATGAGGTAAAAAAAATTCCTAATTAATTCACCATTCCCAGGAATCTTTTGAGTTGTGGAATGGAAGTAGGAGTAGGAATTTCTGCAATGGTTTGTGTCTTCTGTGGGTCTTCCATTATAGCTTTACTATGTGTCCCAAGAAGCAAATCAAAGTCTTGGAAAATTCACACCTCTTGTTCAAAGTTAGCCCTGCTTCTTGAAGTCATTGTAGAACTGCTCAGACTCTTTGGTCATGTTCCTCTACTATCTGTCCATATGTCAGGATGTCATCTATGTGACAAATAACTCTTTGAGCCCTTCTAAGATGTTAGACTTAGATCTTTGGAAGATCTCTGGTGCAGAGGTTATTCCAAATGATAACATTGAAACAAAACCTCCTGAAAGGTGTTATAAATGTGGTTAGTAATCTTGAGGTCTCATCTAACCCACTATTGGTTTCGAGTTTGGTAGAGACAGTGCTCTGAGGCAATTTTGCTAAGCTGTCATTCACTGTGGACATTGGGTGAATCTTGCGCACCATAGCTTAGTTAAGCTGTATTAAATCCATACAAATACATAGAGTTCCATTTTGCTTCAGGACAGGAACCATGACCGAATACCATTCCATTGGTTGGGTAACTGGAGAAATTACTCCTGCCTGGTCATCTCTTCCAACTGATCTTGAACTTGGTTCATCAGCAGGTGAGGTATCTTTCTGGCTGTGAAGATATACATTGGCTGAGGATTGTCCTTAAGCATGATTCTATACTCTGTCCTGAGTCTTCAAGAACTGTGAAAAGTTTCAGGTAGTCTGCTTGGAAGCAACTGTTTATCTGTGGCTGTTTGACTTTATCAATCTTCTTGATCAGATGCAGGTCTAAGCATGCTTTTCTACTTCGCAAGGAAAATTCTTTATTTTGCAAGACGTACAAGGTTTCCATAATTTCTCTCCTCTATAGAGGAAAGTTGCTTGAAGCTTACCCCTCACTTTCAGTTGGGTCCTGTTGGACCATGCAACCAGTTGTAGGCAATGTCTCATCAACCATGGCTCTTGGTCTGACAGAACTGTGGCACTAGCAGCTGTGTCCAGTTTAAAATTCGTTAGGTGTCCGTCTACGTAGATATCTGCTGACCAAAATCCTTGATTTGGTTCTTTAACTTCTCCTAGGAAACTTCCTGGTTCCTTTTCTACTGGACGTTGATGCATTTCATTTACCACTCTCTGCGTGAAAGTCTTCTGTTTTATGACTTTAAGTGAAGAGGTTTTGCTCTGGCACATGTTTTCCATAATGCCCAGTCTTTTTACAGATGAAGCACTCTGCTTTACTTGCAGGACACTGCTCCCATCTGTGGGTCTTCCTAGCCCGACAGCGCTGGTATGGTTTCCTGGTGTCATGCACCTTCTCGCCTGTCTGTTTTCTCTACAGATTGCCTTTCCATCTTTGGCTTCAAGAAATGTACAGTCATTGGATTTCTTCTAATCCAAGGCTGTTCTTCAGCCTGCAGAATTGCAGTTTGATCTTTGTACTTCGCCTGTCATACAATCTGAATTGCCTTCTTCAGTGCAAGGTCATCTTTGGACTGCAAGACTGATGACAGAGATTCATCAGATATGCAGACAGCTAATCAGTCCCTTATCAGTTCCACATTTAATTCTGCATATTCACATCCCTCTGCCAATCTGTACAGATCATTTATAAAAGAATCTACGGATTCACCTCTTTTCTGGACTCAATTGTTAAATGTTGCTCTTTCCAGAATTTTATTACTGCGTAAATTGAAATATTTGTCAAAGACTTGTGGCTCATCTTCAAATATATCCCTTTTTTAATCCCTTGCCCACAATCATATCATCCGCAATTGAACCAATAGAACTGTCATGGAACCGAATTTCTTTTCCTCCTCAGATTAAAACAGTGTGCCTTTAAGACAGAGAGAAAAGCTTTTGGATTTCTGAGGCAGTGTGCTAGCTGCACATGCTACCTAGACAACAGCAGGATAGTGGAGAAGACACATGGTATAATGTTTCAAATTAACTATCTAAAAAAAACAGCTAAAACCAGTTTTGGGAGACACCAGCAAAGCATGCTACTGAAGAAAAGAACTATTTCTCGGCAGAAATTCTACAAGGAGCTACAGGCCGAGTTCATTGCCCAAGGAGAAAAAAGCCCTTTTTTGAAGAGACCATCTGTATTGCCGGAGGTAGCAAAATTCCTTTTTCTTTACTTCCAATCTAAGAGTCTTTGCTTCAAGATTGACTCTCTCTTGACTGTATTTTATGGAATTCACAGTAAAGCTTTGGCTGAGAGACTGTTGGTTTTAAATCCGAGTGGATTCAGTGCGATACCCCTTGTTTAAAGAATTGTTTGATGCCTGCTGCAGCCGAATGCCTATGTACAAAGAGACTGTTACATTACATTTGTTTGGAGACTTCAAGCGGCCTCCAATTATTTTTAGGCTGCGTTTGCTGACAACGCCAGCACTAGGTGGCGCTGCAATGGCATATGCGCAAATGCAGCCTGTGCCACTAAAACGTCACAGACTGCGACATCAGGCAGCTGCCAGGATTAAAGATGGTGCTGCTCAAAGAATAACATGATGGCAACCCAAACATATGGCAGCACACAATGGCCAGAGGGGAGGGAGTGAGCGGGCCGGGGAGGGGAGGGGAGGGAGTGAGAGAGCCGGGGAGTGGAAGGAGCAAGCGAGCGAGTGGGCAGGTGAGCCAGTAGGTCAGTGTGGGGGCGGGGGCGGTGAGCGAATGGGCAGGAGGCTATGAGTGAGCAGGTGGGCGGTGGGGGTTGGGGGATGAAGATAGTGCACCCACCACAAACAAGGTCTTCGGCCGCGCTCTCCCCGCACCCGCTCTCTACCCGCTCACCAGACCCCCTCTCCCCCCACCCCTGCTCTCTCCGGCCCGAATCCCCCCACCATCTGCCAGCATTGCGATGACGTAATCTGCGCATGCGCCAACCCCTTCAGCCCGCGTTACGCGATGACGTCATCTGCGCATCCGCCAACCAGCGGGTAGGATTGGCGCAGTCGGATGATGTGAGCTGCCGGCTGCGTCGTCAGTAATCACTTTGTTATTTTTACACTTGGGTTCCTCATCCATCAGGAATGTAACCCACAAAGACTTATTAACCTAATTATTTATTTATGAAGAAAAAGTTAATTTTAAACCATCATTTTCTTAAAAAAAATAGTTAACTATGATTTTTGAGTGTATGTGTGCGAATGTGGGAGATAAGTTAAAATTAGAAGTTATAAGGTCTTTCGACATAGGTTTATCTTAATAGTGTTTAAGATTTAGTTTTAATAAATAGTTAAGTTGTTGCTGTAGGCGGCACAGTGGCGTAGTGGTTAGCACCGCAGCCTCACAACTCCAGTGACCCGGGTTCAATTCTGGGTACTGCCTGTGTGGAGTTTGCAAGTTCTCTTTGTGACCGCGTGGGTTTTTGCCGGGTGCTCCGGTTTCCTCCCACAGCCAAAAACTTGCAGGTTGATAGGTAAATTGGCCAGTATAAATTGCCCCTAGTATAGGTAGGTGGTAGGGGAATTGAAGGAAGGTGGAGATGTGGTAGGAATATGGGATTAATGTAGGATTAGTATAAATGGGTGGTTGATGATCGGGACAGACTCGGTGGGCTGAAGGGCCTGTTTCAGTGCTGTATCTCTAAATAAAATAAAAATAAATACCTGGTTTAGTCTATTTTATTCTAGTGGTTACTAGAGTGTTTAATTTGGCTGTTTTCTGGTTGGGTGGGAAAACTTAAATAATATGCTGCAACCTGCGGAGTGATGGGACTGAATTGATAGTGCGTTGCTCCCACCTCGATCGTAACATATTAATTGGGGCCTCGTCCGGGATCAAATTAATTGGGGGGGCTAGCGTTTGGAATCACATTAATTGCTCGTCTCTGGGATAACATATAAATTGGCGTCTTGCGTCTGGCATTATTAATTGCTCTCGGGTCTGGGATCATTAATTGGAAGCTCGATTGTCGGGATCCAAATCTAATGCCAATTATGTGAATTATAAGGGGAGTAATAATTTGATAAGGAAAATAAAAGAACCAGGTTTCATGTGTAATAAGGTACAGTATATACCATCGGAATGGCATTAACAGTTGCAGTAGAGTTTCTGGGAAAGGTGAACGTGTCCCTTAGTGATTTGACAACTTTAAATAAGAATAAACTAAAAGAATTGGTGACAAAATTGGTATTAGAATTGAAATCAGGTGCCAAAAAAGCTGTGATAATTGATGTAATAGCCAGACATCTAAGATTAGAAGAGGAAGAAGATAGTAAGTCAGAGAGTAATGCAATGAAATTGGCTAAGATTGTTAGAAATGAAAAAAACTGGAACTTGAACAAGAAAAATAAAAATAAATAGCAATAAGAAAACTTGAGGCTGAAAAAGAATTAAGAAAACTTGAACTTGAAAAAGAGGAAAGGGAAAATGGAGGGAATATAGGTTGAGAGAGATGGAACTAAGACAAAGGGGTAGTCTTGAATCCAGGGAAAATTTGGGTCAGGAAGAATCTGCATTCTGCCCAGGACCCAGCAAAAAGCTGTTTAAATTTATACAAGCTCTTCCTAAGTTTGAGGAAAGGGACGTAGAGGCATTTTTCTTATCTTTTGAAAAAATAGCCAAACAGATGAAATGGCTGAAGGAAAGCTGGACACTGCTTATGTAAAGCAGGATGATAGGCAGAGCTCATGAAGGTTATGCCATGCTTTCTGAAGAGGCTTCTGCAGACTATGAGATGACAAAAAAGGTTATTCTCATTGCGTGTGAGTTTGTCCCTGAAGCTTTCCATCAGAAGATTCGGAACTTACGGACATTGGCTGGGCAGACGTATGTAGAATTTGAGAGCGTGAATTTTGACAGTTGGATATGAGCATTAAAGATGGAAACCACATACGAGAACCTTCGAGAATTGATTCTCTTGGAAGAGATAAAAATTCCATTCCTTCAGTAGTGAGAACTCATGTAGATAACCTGAAAGTTTTGAAAGCTAGGAAAGCAGCGGAAACTGCTGATGATTTTGAGCTGGTGAATAAGCCAAAACCTTTTGCCCGTCACCCAAGAAGGATTGAAAGTGGGAGAGTGAAAGGAAGGCAAGTAGTCGGGGACAAGAAGGAACAGCTGGGAATGCCGCAGGATCACCTCCTCAGGCCAAAAAGGAGGGTGCTGAGGGTAGAAGTGAGGTTTACATGTGTTATCATTGCCACAAAACGGGTCATCTTCATTCAGAATGCTGGAAATTGTGAGGTAAACTCATAGAACTTGTTGGGGTATGCAAAGCTATGTAGAGGAAAAGATTTTGACTGAGAGTATAGCAGATCAGGCTATAGCTTTAACAGCAGCTCTAAAACCAGATACAAAAACTAAAGGGAGTGTAGAGGTTAAGAATAAGATACCCAAAAGTTACAACAATTTTTTGTCAAAGGGGAAAGTAACTCCTTATCCTTTAAGTGAGGCAGGGAAACCTATTATACTCAGTTATATAGGAGCAACCCAAACACTCTTGCTGGGGAAAGACATAACGTTTCCACCAGCGAGTGCCTTGAATGCTAGTTTTATTTAATGGAGTTTGCAGGGTGTATATATCTGTACCTTTATATAAAGTATGCCTTGAGAGTGACTTAATATCTAGGATGGTAACTGTAGGAGTTGTCCATAGTTTGCCACTAGAGGGAATTCATCTACTCATAGGAAATGATTTGGCCAGATCAGAAGTATCAGTTTCTCCAATAATTACAGATGAACCAAATGAAGTTAGGGAAATGGAACAATACAGGAACATGTTCCAGGAATATTTCCTGCGTGTGTAGTCACCTGAGCAATGGCTAAACAGGATCCATTGTTGGAGATAAAAGTGGCACCACAAACAGATAGCCGAGTATCTGAAACCTTATTTGGGGACTTAGATAAGCCAAATGCGATGTTTAACTGATCTTTTATAATTGCAGCACAGCAAGCTGATCCAGAATTACAGAATAGCATAGATAGCTCTGACAGAAGATGAGGTGAAAGGAGTTCTAGAAGGCTATTATATGGCAAATGGGATTTTGAGGAGGAAATGGAGACCGCCTCATAGACCTGTGAATGAAGACTGGACAGTTGTTGAACAGATAGTGGTGCCCCCTAAATAATCGCCAGGAATTAAGGTTAGCATATGACATTCCTTTTGCAGGACATAGGGGAATTTGGAACACCAGATCAGGTATAAGCCAACATTATTACTGGCCAGGCCTTACAAGGGACATAAAGCGGCTTTGTGGGGCTCAGGAACACCTTAAAGCATCCCAAGCTAATATGAAAAAATGGGCAGACAAGAATGCATAAACCCACAATTTTCAACCAGGGAATGAAGTATTAATGTTGTTACCATTACAGGGGGAACCATTAAAAGCACAGTTCAGTGGCCCATGTAGAGTGAGCAAAACAGTGGGTAAGGTAGATTACTTGATTGACACCCCTGATCGCTGATAGAACCGGTTGTGTCACATCAGTATGTTCAAGAAAAATTATTGCAGTGAGGAGGATAAGTCAATACAGGTATGTCAGGTAATTAGCAGTGTTGAGAAGGAAAAGAATAGTGAGGATGAGGCAGAAGGAGGCATAGACAATTCTAAGATTGAACCTCCAACTAAAGGGTTAGCGAATACAGAATGGCTAGGAAAATTGGACAACATGCTTTTGTACTTAGAGGCAAAACAACATGAAGACCTAACCAAGCTTTTCACAACATTTAAAAGAGTCTGTAGGAATTAGCCGGGATGTATAACCATAGCCCCATGATGTGGATATGGCAGGAACCGTTCCTTTAAAACAACATCCTTGCCACTTAGGTACAGACAGACAGGCCCAAGTAAAAGCAGAGGTCCAATGCATGCTGGAGGGCAGCTTAGTTGAGCCAAGTCAGAGCAGCTGGAATTCACCCGTGATCTTGATGCCTAAACCTGACGGGTCAGCTCAACTTTGCATAGATTACCAATGCAGTAATGAAGGCAGACTCCTACCCAATTTCTCATTTCAAGGACTGTATGGACTGAGTGGGCAACACCATGTGTCTTACAGAGACAAATGTGTTGGAGGGATACTGTCAAATTCCTTTGACACCCCAAGATAAGGAAAATTCAGTTGTTGTTACACTGGATGGGGTTTTTCAGTATCAAGTGATACCACACAGGTTAATGGGTACTCGAAAAACTTCTCAAAGAATAATGAACCCAGCAGTGGCCAGTGTTCCTAGTTGTGCAGTTCACCTGGCTGAGGTGATGGAATATAGGGACACTTGGAAGGAAAACATGAAACAACTGGGAAATTATGATTGGAAGGTTGCAATGGGCTGAATGGGACAATCTTTGAGGAAAAAAAGTTAAAGCCAAAATATTTTGATGGAGTTTGATGTTATAGCCTTATCACTTTTGGAAATTGTATATATTTTGGAGAAAAACAATGTTATCACCAATGCTTTGTCACAAATTTAACCATGTTAAGTTATATGGATGGCGATGGTAAAAGAATATTCTGTAAATTATCATTAGAGTGAATGGTGCGTGAATGTGGAAAATGTTAGAGTGTTTTTTCCCAGTTTCTTTTTCTGCATTGTAATGAAACACATTTTAAGAATAGTGTTTCATTTTGCCAAGAGTGGAGGTGTCACAGAACCATATTTTTTTTCTTCTCGGATTAAAACAGTGTGCCTTTAAGACAGAGAGAAGCTTTTGGATTTCTGAGGCACAGCGTGCCAGCTACACATGCTACCTAGGTGGCAGCAGGAGAGTGAAGAGGGCACATGATATAATGTTTCAAATTGACTGTGTAAAAAAACAGCTAAAACCAGTTTTGAGAGACACCAGCAAAGCATGCTACTGAAGAAAAGAGCTGTCTATTTCTCAGCAGAAGTTCTACAAGGAGCTACAGGCCAAGTTCATTGCCCAAGGAGAAAAAACCCTCTTTTGAAGAGACCATCATTATTGCTGGAGGTAGTAAAATTCCTTTTTCTTTACTTCCAATCTAAGAGTCTATTCTTCAAGATTGACTCTCTCAACACTATTTTATGGAATTCACAGTAAAATTTCAACTGAGAGACTGTTGATTTTAAAATCTGAGTGGAGCCATTGCTATACCCCTTGTTTAAAGAACTGTTTGATGCCTGCTGCAGCCGAATGCCTATGTACAAAGAGACTGTTACATTAAATCCGCATGGAGACTTCAAGTGGCATCTAATTATTTTTACACTTAGATACCTCACCCATCAGGAACGTAACCCACAAAGACTTATTAATTCAGTTATTAAGAAACAGCTAATTTTTTAAAACATAATTTTCTTTAAAATCCAGTTAGCTGTGATTTTTGAGTGTATGTGCGTGAATTAGGGAATTAGGTTAAAATAAGAAGCTAGGGTGGTACGGTGGTGCAGTGGTTAGCACCGCAGCCTCACAGCTCCAGTGACGTGGGTTTAGTTCTGGGTACTGCCTATGCAGAGTTTGCAAGTTCTCCTTGTGGAGAACTGCATGGGTTTCTATTGGGTGCTCTGGGTTTTCTCCTACAGCCAAAGACTTGCAGGTTGATAGGTAAATTGCTCCTAGTGTAGGTAGGGGTATGTGGTAGGGAATATGGGATTAATGTAGGATTAGTATAAATGGTTGGTTGGCACAGACTCTGTGGGCCAAAGGGCCTGTTTCAGTGCGGTATCTCTAAATAAAAAAAATATAGGTCTTTAGACATAGGTTTATCTTAATAGTGTTTAACATTTAGTTTGAATAAATAGTTCATTTGTTGTTGTCCAAAGATTCCTCATTTAGGCTGTTTTATTCTGGGGGTTACTAGAGTGTATAATTTGGTTGTTTTCCAGTTGGGTGGGAAAAATTTAATAAGATGCTGCGTCCTGTGGAGTGATGGGACTGAATTAACAGGGCGTTGCTCCTGCCTCGGCCCTAACAGAATATAAAAGGGTATTTACTTGTTCTGTTTCCGATTTAGAATGGAGTTGGGAAGCAATCCTTTTCTCTATAGAGGCCCAATTTTGTACCTGATTGTATTCTTGGATTGTGGAAGCTTTCAGGCATTCTGAATTTCAAATCCATTCTTTTTTTTATTCTTGGTTGGACTGTTTTGGATATTCCCGTTTCTTTTTAAATTGTATTGCTTTAATGGAGGTGTTTGCTCTCTCTGGGGTTTGGTTGAGTAATAGCTGCCATCTCCCCCGACTCCCAAATAGCCTTTTCATCCAATCAACCTCTCTCCCTGCTTTTCTCGAGCCAGTGTACTGCTAGCCAAGAATGGCCTCTTTGAAATTCTCTCACCCGATCCTGGCTGGTGTCCAGTGCTGAAACTCAGAACCCAGTCGCTGGACCTGGATGTTTCACTGCAGACCATGCTTCTACAGTGTAGTCTGAATGCTAGACTCATTAACTGTTTGCATCTTCTTCGGCTGCGGAGCAACTCTGGAGCTCATTGCCGATGAGATCTGCTGTTTTTCTGGTGCTATTTCATGAGGCCAGGCGATTTTCAATATTTTCTGCTCATTTTAACCTCTGCCAACATATTGTATGTTGTTGTAGTAATCGTTGTAGCATAGCTAGGGTGTTGTAGATAAAGTCTAGGAGTCTAGATTAGGTCAACAAATAACTATTATAAATACACATTATTATTTACACTCTCAAGCTTCCTTAGCTAGCATCCACTTTACTGCTACTCTCTCCTTCCCAAATCCCATTACCATGTGACCAATACATCATCTCTACAGTGGGAGGGATTGATCTCACTATCTCCAACATTAACCCTTTCATGTCCTTATACCAAAGACAGGTTTCGAGGAGTCAGGAGAGGAGTTGCCCACCACAGAATTCCCAGCCTCTGACCTGCTCTTGTAGCCACAGTATTTATGTGGCTGCTCCAGTTCAGTTTCTGATCAATGGTAAACATAGAAACATAGAAAATAGGAGCAGGAATAGGCCATTCGGCCCTTCGAGCCTGCTGCGCCATTCATTATGATCACGGCTGATCATCCAACTCAGTAACCTGTTCCTGCTTTCGCCCCATATCCTTTGATCCCTTTAAACCCAAGAACTATATCTAACTCCTTCTTGAAAACATACAATATTTTGGCCTCAAATGCTTTCTGTGGTAGCAAATTACACAGGCTCACCATTCTCTGAGTTAACAAATTTCTCCTCATCTCAGTCCTGAAAGGTTTACCCCATATCCTTAGACTATGACCTCTGGTTCTGGATTCCCCTACCATCAGGAACATCCTTCCTGCATCTACCCTGTCAAGTCCTGTTAGAATTTTATAGGTTTCTATGAGATCCCCCCTCACTCTTCTGAACTCCAGCGAATATAATCCTAACTGACTCAATCTCTCCTCATACGTCAGTCCCGCCATCCCAGGAATCAGTCTGGTAAACCTTTGCTGCACTCCCTCTATAGCAAGAACATCTTTCCTCAGATAAGGAGACCAAATCGGCACACAATAATCCAGGTGCGGCCTCACCAAGGCCCTGTATATTTGCAGCAAGACATCCCTGCTCCTGTACTCGAATCTTCTCGCTATGAAGGCCAACATTGCATTTGCCTTTTTTACTGCCTGTTGTACCTCCATGCTTACCTTCAGCAACTTGTGTACGAGAACACCCAGGTAACTCTCAGGATGTTGATAGTGGGGGATTCAGCGATGGTAATGCCATTGAATGTTTTCTGTCTTGAATTCATTCTGCCACTTGTCCCCTGACGTCACATCCTCTGACCTTATTCATTAGTCAATTATTGGGGGATCTTTTCAAAGGTAATTTGAAAATCCAAATAAATTATATCTACTGCATTATCATTGTCTATACGCTGTTACCTCCATAAACAAAATTCATTATGTTTGGTCAAGCAAGATTTTCCCTTTTGAAATCCATTCTAGATGTTCTTCAATTCTTTCCATTAGTAGGCATTCCATTATTTTTCCTGCCAATGTTAAGCTGACTCGTCTATATTATTCTGCACATGTAATTCCTATATTTAAGAAGGAGGACAATACATTAGTTATGTGCCAGTCTTCTAGCACTACATTCCAACTCTGTGAAATTTAAATTCAAAGTCAATTTTATAATATAAATAATGGAAGTTATTTTGGGTGAAGGGTTTAAGCAGACTAAGTAACCAATGATAAGACAAGCTAGTTTAAAAGTCTGGTTTTAGCACACAGTGCTGGGACTAATTGATGATTATCATGATTTAAACATCCTGCAGGCACTAAAATGGACACCTGCATGTTTAGCACTCAAGTGCTGATTAGGAGCAATTTTCATGGGGCGGTATATGTAGCCTTCCCTGAGAGTGTGGATTGCGCTGGATGACAGAATGGCAAATATCAGGATGGCTCATGGAGTGTGGGAGAGGGTGCACAGTTTCTCAGAGGCAGTACTAGAAGTCCTGTGGGGTGCGGGGTGGTGGTGGGGGATGTTCTGTATCTGGAAGGGTGAAGGAGGCAACAGAGATGACTGTGTGGGACAGGATCACTGAGGAGGTCACAGCCAGGAGCACTGCACCCAGCACATGGCTCCAATGCTGCAAAATGTAATAATTTGGCATGAGTAGTTCCATTTCATAAACTTACTTCTCAATAGCTACAATAATTGCAGCATCACAACCTCAACACACTGCATCCACCATCTACCTGTACACAGACTTCCACACAACCCCACACTATTGCATCCTTCACAGATACTTCACACCTCAGACATATCTCAGAGTTCTTCAACTATGTGAGGCCACGCATGCACACACTATCAAGCCCTTTCAGAATTTTGTATGTCTCAATTAGATCGCCTGTCATTCTTCTAAAGTAGGTCCAATTTACTCAGCCTCTCATCATAGGACAACCCCCTCATCCCAGGGACCAATTTAGTAAATCTTCGCTGCACCACCTCCAGTGCAAGTATATCCTTTCTTAAATGTGGAGACCAAAACTGCATACAGTATTCCAGGTGCGGTCTCACCAAAGCCCAGTACAATTTTAGTAAGACTTTATTTTATTTCTTTACTCCAATCCCTTTGCAATAAAGGCCAACATGCCATTTGCCTTCCTAATAGCCTGCTGCACCTGCATGTTAACTTTGTGTGTTCCTTGTACGAGTGCACCCAAGTCTTTCTGAACATCAACACTTAGTTTCACAACTTTTAAAAAATATTCTGCTTTTCTATTTTTAATGACCAAAGTGAACAACTTCACACTTCCCTACATTATACTCCATTTGCCATCTTGTTGGCCACTCACTTAACCTGTTTTTACAACCAAGGCAGGAGTAATGCAGTGTTAATTCAGTCCCACTACTACACAGGTCACAGCACATTAATAAAGTTTCCCACCTACCAGAAAAATAGCCAAATAAATCACTATTTATCCCCAGAATAAAGCAAGCCAAACCAGGCTTCTTTATCCAACAAAATTAACTATTAATAAACCAAGTTTTAAACAATGAGATGAATCTATATGTATGCAAATATTTTATAACTCCTAATCTTCCTAACTCTCACGCACACACATACATTCAATTACGAACTGTTAATCTGGGAAAATGGAAATATTGACTTTACAGCAGTTTCTTAGGAATAATAAAATAACTGGGTTGTAACTTCTGGTAGTATTTTCCTGGATCAGGAAGGTGTCCCAGATTCGAATAGTCAGATGCCACTTGAAGTCTCAGGTGAAATTAATGAACAGTCTGTGGTGGGTAAGCATTCAAGGTAGTGCATCTGCAGCAGGAATCACACAGATCTTTCAGCCACAGTCTGTAGAAGCAGGTCTATTTAGATTTTAAAGTAGCAGTCTAACAGTAGAAACTTTGAGAGTTCAGGAATTTCCAAACACAAAAGTCAACAGGACTTACTCTCAGCAAAAAGAGCCTTCTCCATAGAGCACAGCAACTATAGAACTCACTCTTCAGGCATTCTTGACTGAAGGCAACAGTAACCTGCTACACTCAAAACACAGGCTTCCTTTCTCCAAAGCAGTGTTTCTCCACAGAGTGTAGCAATTCCTCTTTTATCTGTGTCTCTTTCTCTTTCTTCAGGCAGGTCAAAACCTCACTCTAAATGAAGCACTTTTCCCCTTGAAATGCAAAGCTCATTTTCAGAGAGAATAGTTTTTTTTTCCTGGTCTATCAGCAAATTACAGCTCCAACCATTGCTAACTGTTCTGTTTCCCTCTGCAGAACTGAAACTAAAGTCTTTGCACAGAAGTCATAAGACTGTTAGAAAATCTTCAGGTTGCTTGGATACAAATTGCTCTGCAGCCTGTACTTTTCATCCAATGTCAACATTCAATCACTGTTCACAGAAAATAGCAACAGGTCTTAAAGGCACACAGACATCCCAGTTTTTATGAAAAACTGAACTCTTATGACACTGTCTATATCTCTTTGCAGCTTCTCCATTTCCTCCCCGCAGCTTACCTTTCCACCTACCTTTGTATCATCAACAAACTTAGATACATTACTCCCTGTCTCTTCATCTAAGTCGTTAATAATAGTGTAAATAGCTGAGGCCCAGCACTGAACTTTGCAGCACCCCACTATTCACTGCCTGCCAACTTGAAAGTGCCCCATTTATGCCCACTCTGCTTCCTGCCTGTTAACCAATCCTCTATCCATGCTAATATATTACCCCCAACACCATGAGCCCTTATCTTACTTATTAATCTTTTATGTGGCACCTTATAGAATGCCTTTTGGAAATCCAGGTATACTACATCTACGGGTTCCCCTTTATCTACCCTACTAGTTACATCCTCAAAACTCTAATAAATTTGTCAAACAGGATTTCCGTTTTGTTAAGCCATGCTGAATTGTTCTAATCATACTATGCTTTCTCCAAGTGCATTCTTTAATAATAGTTTCCAGCATCTTCCCAATGACTGAGGTTAGGCAAATGGCCTGTAGTTCCCTGTTTTCTCCCTACCTCATTTCTTGAAAAGCAGTGTAACATTTGTCAACTTCCAATCTGACAGGACCATTCTTGAATCTAAGGAATTAAGGAAAGTCATTGCTGCAGAGATAGTGGATGTGCTAGCTATCTCTTTTAGAACGCTTGGGTGTAGGCCATCTGTTCCCGGGCACTTGTCAGATTATAGTCCAAATATCTCCAATACTTTTTTCTCAGCTATCAATTTCCTTACTCTTTTTTAGCCCCTAGGCTACTGCCTATTTCTGGTATGGAACTTGTGTCTTCTACTGTAAAGACAGACAAAACATTTGTTCAGTGCCTCTGCCATTTCCTCATTCCCCATGATGATTTCTTCTGTCTTTGCCTCTAAGGGATCAATGTCTACTTTAGCTACTCTCTTCCTTTTTATGTACTTATAAAAGCTCTTACAATCAGTTTTTATATTGATGGCTTGTTTACTCTAATTCTATTTTTTCCCCTTATCAACTTTTTGGTGGCCCTTTGCTGGTTTCTAAAACACTACCAATCCTCAGACTTGCTATGATTTTTTGCAACATTGTAAGCCTCTTCTTTTCATCTAATACTTTCCTTAACTTCCTGAGTGAGCCACAGATGGGTCTTTCTTGACAAATTTTTGTTTTTGAATGAAATGTACTTTTATTGAATCCTTTGAATTGTTTCTTTAAATATTTCCCACTGTTCATTTACCACCATACCTTTTAGTCTACTTACCCAATTAACTTAGCCAGTTCTCCCCTCATGCCTTTGTAATTGGCTACAAGATTCTTGTTTAAAGCCCTGTCACACAGCTCGAGTTATGTGATTGCCCAGGATACTGGTCCCAGCCCGGTTCAAGTGAAGCCTATCCCAACGGAATAGCTTCCTCTTCCCTGAGTACTGATGCCAGTTCCCCAAGAAGCAAAACCCCTTCTTCCCACATCACTCTGAGTCACACATTTAGATCTCTAATCTGCTTGACCCTGTGCCAATTAGCATGTGGTTCAGGTAACAATCTGAAGATGATTTAACTTTGATGTTATGTGTTTTAGTTTGGACCCTAACTCCTCAAATTCTCTAAGCAGAACATAATTTCTGGTTCTCTCTATGTCATTGTTTCCCACATGGACCACCACAACTGGATCCTCCTCCTTCCACTCCAGGTTCCTCTCCAGCCGCGAGGAGATGTCCTTAACCCTGGCACCGGGCAGGCAACACAGCCATCAGAGCTCCCGGTTGCAGCTGCAGAGAACAGTATCTATCCCCCTGACTCTACTGTCTCCTATCACTACCACATTCCTCTTCACTCCCCGCAATGGAATGACATCTTTTACCATGGTGCCATGGTCAGTCCACTCAGTCACCTTGCAGTCCTTCTCTTCATCCGCACACGTAGCAAGGACCACATACCTGTTGGACAAAGTCAGGGGCTGAGGCTCCTCCATCACTGCATGCTGATTCTCCCTACCTGCTTCACTCGCAGTCATACCCTCCTGTCCCTGACTATTGGCTATCTCTAATGTTCTCCCTCCTCTAAGGGGTGTGACTGCCTCCTGGTTCAAAGTGTCCAGGTGACTATTCCCCCTGCCTGATGCTCCACAATGTCTGCAACTCAGTTTCCAGCTCAGCAATTCTGAGCTGCAGTCGTGCAAGCTGCAGACACTTACTGCAGGCATGGTTGTCCAGGATTGCACAGCATTCCACAGATTCCCACATGCTGCATTTGCAGCACACCACCAGCCCTGCCATCTCTGCACAACCTTATTTTTTAAATTACTCAATTAGTTAATAATTCACACATCTGAAGTAATGGAAAGTTGCACTCACCTACCTTGGAGTCAAAGGAAGAAGGCTCGCCAGCTGATGGAGGCTAAAAAAGATTTTAAAAAAGGAGCCCCTATTTCCCCCATCTACATCAAATTTCCAACTTCACTCTGGCAATGTCTCACTCAGGCAGATGCATCCCCTCACTGTATTCAGTTAAGAAACTAGTCTGATTTACATAGAAATTCTGATAACTCACTAGCTAGCTCAGATTCTTGCTACAATAATTAAGACCTATTGAATTTAACTACGTTCAACTGAACGACATATAACTGCCAATGCTGGCTGCTACATTTTAACAATGCTATTTAGCTAACCAGGAGATTTAAAGCCTGACTCTTAATCTAAAATTTAAACTGCTGTGGTGGCTCTGGGCTCCTTGTTTGGAAGGAGCTTGCAAAGCATCTCAGCTGCCCAGAGATACGTCTTCCACCAGGTCACTGGGCTAGTTGAACAGATGCCCCGAGGTAGTGGTGTGGGAATCATGGAGCAGGAACCTATTGATCGCTCTCCGAATGGCAGCATTCCATGTCCCTCCCCCACCATTCCACCACTGTTCTTGCTGCTGCCTGTCAGCCAGGTGGCCCAGATACGGAAGCCCATGCTTTTTCTTTAATCATTGGCATCACAGGCTAGGCCAGCATTTATTGCCCATCCCTAATTGCCCTTAAGAATGTGGTGGTGAGCTGCCTTCTTGAACCACTGCAGTCCATGTTGGGTAGGTACACCCACAGTGCTGTAAGGAAGGGAGTTCCAGGATTTTGACCCAGCGACGGTGAAGGAATGGTGATATAGCTCCAAGTCAGGATGGTGTGTGACTTGGATGGGAACTTGTAGGTGGTGATATTCCCATGCATCTGCTGCATTTGTCCTTCTAGGTGGTAGAGGTCGTGGGTTTGGAAGGTGCTGTCTAAGGAGCTTTGGCGCATTGCTGCATTGCATCTTATAGATGGTCCACACTGCTGCCACTGCATCGATGGTGAAGGAAGTGAATGTTCGTGGATGGGGTGCCAATCAAGCGGGCTGCTTTGTCCTGGATGGCGTTGCATTTCTTGAGTGTTGTTGGAGCTTCACCTGTCCAGGAAAGTGGAGAGTATTTCATCACACTCCTGACTTGTGCCTTGTGGACAGGCTTTGGGGAGTCAGGAAGTGAGTTACTCGCCACACGATTCCTAACCTCTGACCTGCTCTTGTAGCCACTGTATTTATATGGCTACTCCAATTCACTTTCTGGTCAATGGTGAACCCCCAGGATGTTGATAGTGGGGGATTCAGCAATATTAATGCCACTGAATGTCAAGGGATGCTGAGATGGTGCAGTCTCAGGCAGGCCCACCACAGCCCACAGTCTCTCGAGGGTGTCGTAGGTGGACATCTGAACTGCCCTCTTCAGAAACTCAGCAGCCATCCACCTCTTCTGCTGCTGCCACTCAGCTTTCACTTCATAGAAGCAACAGAGTAGACAAGAACATTTATAAGATAGCCACTAAGGGTAAGTACCTGGGTGAATAGTTTAATATTTGTGTATTGCTGAAAATAGAGACATGTTGTCAAAGCTTTTCATCTTGCACTCATCAGGACAATCTCAAAGAATACCAATGTAAGGGAAAACAACAACGTTTTACTGTATGAGAAGAGAGTGCTGATTGGTTGGCAAGTGAACTCTGATTGGTAGAGGCATTGCCATAGAGAATGCACCAGTTTATAGTGACTGACAGTTAACTGCCAAGCTTTGAAATTTAAATCAGGCAGCTTGACTCTGATTGGTCAAAATAATGCTAAACAAAATAAGTGACAGCCGTTCACTGGTTCATTCCTCAGGGCAATGCCTTGACCAATCAGTGTAAAGACGAAAAGCTTCAACACCATGTCTCGATTTTCAGCAATACTCAAGTTCTGTACTGTTAAACAGCTATTAGTTTAATATTTGTAAGTGCTGTTGGTTATGTAATATTTTCATTGTGTTTATTTAGAGATACAGCACTGAAACAGGCCCTTCGGCCCACCGAGTCTGTGCCGACCATCAACCACCCATTTATACTAATCCTACATTCCTCCCACATCCCCTATATTTCCCTACCACCGACCTATACTAGGGGCAATTTATAACAGCCAATTTACCTATCAACCTGCAAGTCTTTAGCTGTGGGAGGAAACCGGAGCACCCGGCGAGCACCCACGCGGTCACAGGGAGAACTTGCAAACTCCGCACAGGCAGTGCCCAGAATTGAACCCGGGTCGCTGGAGCTGTGAGGCTGCGGTGCTAACCACTGCGCCACTGTTTGCTCTAATTAAAGAGTGGATATGGTAATTCTGTAGTGCTGGAATTTGTTTTATTGCGTTGTTTATAGGGAAGGAGTTGAAAGTATTGAGTGTGAATGGTAAACTTCTTGATGGATCCTAAGTCCTGGAAGGTAAGGCATGTGGCAGTAGTGCTGTGGAGTCTGATGGTACAGGACACGTTTATTTTTTTATTTTAGAGATACAGCACTGAAACAAGCCCTTCGGCCCACCGAGTCTGTGCCGACCAGCAACCACCCATTTATACTAACTCTGCAGTAATCCCATATTCCCTACCACCTACCTACACTAGGGGCAATTTACAATGGCCAATTTACCTTTCAACCTACAAGTCTTTGGCTGTGGGAGGAAACTGGAGAACCTGGCGAAAACCCATGCGGTCACAGGGAAAACTTGCAAACTCCGCACAGGCAGTACCCAGAATTGAGCCCGGGATCCCTGGAGTTGTGAGGCTGCAGTGCTAATCACTGGGCCACCGTGCCACCCTCTGAAAAGTGATCCTCAATTACATATCTGTGAGTGTCCCTCCAAGGTAGGGACCATCTACCTGAAACTCGTTCATGTTCCCCGAACCCCTCATCTTCCTCCTCATCCCCCTCCTTCTCCTCCAGGACCCCTGAGCTTGTCCCTCTGGCACAATTGAAGGTGGCAATGGGTGTTCACTAATGATCAGCAGATTAAGGAGCATGGAGCAAGTCACCATGGATTTGGAACCCAGCTTACCCTTCTGTACCTCCTGTCTCTCTCTCTACTCCAGCTGCTGGTGCTGCTCTGCCTGGCCTCATCACTTCCTCCCATTCCTCCTGCAGACCAAGGGGGACCCCCAGCAAGATCCCCATGATCAATCATTCCCTTTCTCCTGGTGACTCCTCTTAGTTCTCTGTTAAGGTTCAGTAGCACAGCACTCACTCTCTTTTACATGGTGTCCTCAGAGAATTTGCAGGAAAAATGCTGATAGTGTTGGTTAAGTTTTTTTTATTCTTTCAGGGGATGTAAGCATTTGTTGCCCATTTCTAATTGGCCTTGAGAATGTGCCTTTTTGAACTGCTGCAGTCCATCTGGTGTAGACACACCCACAGTGCTGTTCAGGAGGAAGTTCCAGGCTTTTGACCCAGTGACAGTGAAGGAAGAGAGATATAGTTCCAAGTCAGGATGGTATGTGACTTGGAGGGGAACTTGCAGTTGGTGGTGTTCCCATGTGTCTGCTGCCTTTGTCCTTCTAGGTGGTAGAGGTCGTGAGTTTAGAAGGTGCTGTCAAAGGAGTCTTGGCGAATTGCTGCAGTGCATCTTGTAGATGGTACACACTGCTGCCATTGTGCGCTGGTGGTGGAGGGAGTGATTGTTTAAGGTGGTGGATGTGGTGTTGAACAAGCGGGCTGCTTTGTCCTGGATGGTGTCAAGCTTTTTGAGTGTTGTTGGAGCTGTACTCATCTTGGAAAGTGGAGAATATTCCATTCACACTCCTGACTTGTGCCTTGTAGATGGTGGACAGCCTTTGGGGAATCAGGAGGTGAGTTACTCACTGCAGAATTCCCAGCCTCTGACCTGCTCTTGTAGCCACAGTATTTATGTGGCAGATCCTGTTCAGGTTCTGGTCAACGGTAACCACCAGGATGTTGATGGTGAGGGATTCAGTAATGGTAATACCATTGAATGCCAAGGGGAGATGGTTAGATTCTCTCTTGTTTGAGTTGGTCATTGCCTGGCACTTGTGTGGCGTGAATGTTACTTCCCACTTATCAGCCTCAGCTTGAATGTTGTCCAGATCTTGCTGCATGTGAACATGAATTCCTTCAGTATCTGAGGAGTCACAAATGGCGCTGAACCTTGTGCAATCATCAGTGAACATTCCCACTTTTGACCTTATGATGGAGGGAAGGTCATTGATGAAGCAGTTGAAGATGGTTGGGCCTGGACGCTACCCTAAGGAACTCCTGTAGCAATGTCCTAGGGTTTAGATGTTTAGCCCCCAGCAACCACAACCATCTTCCTTTGTAATAGGTATGACTTCAACCAGTGGAAAGTCTTCCCCCTGATTCTCATTGACTTCAATTTTGCTAGGGCTGCTTGATGCCACACTCGGTCAAATGCTGCCTTGGGCAGTCACTCTCATCTCACCTCTTGAGTTCAACTCTTTTGTTCATGTCTGGACCAAAGCTGTAATGAGGTTAGGAGCTGAGTAGCCCTGGGAGAACCAAAACTGATCATCAGTGAAGAGGCTGTTGCTGTTTATGTGGTGCTTGATAGTACTGTTGACGACAGTTTTCATCACTTTACTGATGATCGAGAGTAGACTGATGAGGTGGTAATTGGCTGGATTGGATTTGTTGGCAGAGCTTAGTGCCTCAGAACTATGCTGGAAACCCCGAACAATGTGGCAATCACCCAATCCATTTGCTCCTTGACTGTAGGCTACCCCAGCACTCTAAGGCTCTTGGAAACCCCCAGTAAACCCAAACTTCATATTACCAATAACATCAGCCCATGTTCCCCTCACACATCAACTTCCATTACCTAGACCCATCTCAACACTGCCAAAACTCAGCACCCCCACACAACTGCTGATAAACTCCACAAGCACCTCTCCCTCTAATACTAAACACCACATACCTACATGAATCTGCTACATGTTGCCTATAATTTTCCTATGTTTCTTTGATTTTAAAAACATTGAGATAAAAATTAATATGTAAAGGAATATATAATAATAATCAAGACCACTCATTTCTGATTTAGACATATATACTCAATCACAAGAGATCATATTAAAAGATAATTTCACATATTCTATCATGGCAAATCAATGGCTTTGCCAATGATTATGCATTACATTGCCAGGTATATTGGGATCTAAATTTAATAGATTGTGCCTATTTTATGGGTCTAAAAGAGGGTCCACCCCCCCTCCCCCCCCCTTTACCCCCCTTTCACCCCCCCCACCCCCGTCCCCTTCCCTGCTCCACCCTCTCAGCTCACCCCCTCACAACCCCGTCCCAGCCCGCCCCCCCCTCGCACCATCTTCACCCCGCACCCCCTTCCCCTGCACCCCCCCCCACCCCCTCCCTCTACCCCTCCCCCTTGCATCCCCTCCTCCCACCGGCACCATCCTACACCTGTGTAGGGGCCCCAACAACCCCACTGCCTTGTGGGCGTCTCGGGAGAGACCAAGGCTAAGGGAGTAAACCCTAACAGAAAATCCGGAGCGGAACCCCGTAGGCGGTCATGTGTCACCTTTGGCATGTTTCCGGCAGTTCCTGCAGCCATACTGGTGCCAAACGTCGTGTCCTGCACTCCTTTGGACCCCACCAGAAAGGCCGAGAGGGGGGTTTTGACGACTGGGCAACTCTCAACCTCCATAAATTTGCCCAGGCATGCGCCATGGAGAGGTCACTCCATAGTTGCCTCACAGCGACTAAAACAACACGGAAGGCAGCAGTTACGGGTTATAAGTCCAGATAAATTGGCGTAGAAACTGGGCGCCACGGGTTGCCTTTGTCGGTGGGAGAGGTCATTGCACCTCACTGGACAGCTACCGCCCGCCTCAAACCGGGCAGCCCCCGGTCAATAAGGCTCTGTCCCGCCACAGTCTGCCTGCTTCAATGGGTGCTTGGAGCTCAGGGTCATTGCCCGAAAGGTGGACTGATACACCGCACCAAACAACATGAAAAAAGGAAAGAAGGTACCAGCCCTTCGCTTTGCAAGCTGGAACGTCAGAACTATGTGTCCTGGCCTGTCGGAAGACCTTACACAAATCAACGATTCTCGGAAGACCGCCATCATTAACAACGAGCTCAGTAGATTCAATGTGGACATTGCAGCACTTCAGGAGACTCGCCTCCCCGCGAGTGGCTCTCTAGCAGAGCAAGACTACACCTTCTTCTGGCAGGGCAGGGATCCTGAAGAACCAAGACAGCATGGAGTGGGCTTCGCCATCAGAAACTCCTTGCCTAGCATGATAGAGCCTCCCTCAAATGGCTCGGAACGCATACTGTCCATCCGACTGCTCACCACCTCTGGTCCAGTACACCTACTCAGCATCTATGCTCCAACACTCTGCTCCGCACCTGAAGCTAAAGACCAGTTCTATGAACAACTCCATGACATCATTAGCAGCATCCCCAACACCGAACACCTATTCCTGCTGGGGGACTTTAATGCCAGGGTTGGGGCCGACCATGACTCATGGCCCTCCTGCCTTGGGCGCTATGGCGTTGGAAGGATGAATGAGAACGGGCAGAGACTGCTTGAGTTGTGTACCTATCATAACCTCTGCATCACCAACTCGTTCTTTCACACTAAACCCTGTCACCAGGTTTCATGGAGGCACCCAAGATCACGTCGTTGGCACCAGCTAGACCTCATTGTCACAAGGCGAGCCGCCTTAAACAGTGTTCAAATCACACGCAGCTTCCACAGTGCGGACTGCGACACCGACCACTCCCTGGTGTGCAGCAAGGTTAGACTCAGACCAAAGAAGTTGCATCATTCCAAGCAGAAGGGCCACCCGCGCATCAACACGAGCAGAATTTCTCACCCACAGCTGTTACAAAAATTTCTAAATTCACTTGTAACAGCCCTTCAAAACACTCCCACAGGGGATGCTGAGACCAAGTGGGCCCACATCAGAGACGCCATCTATGAGTCAGCTTTGACCACCTACGGCAAAAGTGCGAAGAGAAATGCAGACTGGTTTCAATCTCATAATGAAGAGCTGGAACCTGTCATAGCCGCTAAGCGCATTGCACTTTTGAACTACAAGAAAGCCCCCAGCGATTTAACATCCGCAGCACTTAAAGCAGCCAGAAGTACTGCACAAAGAACAGCTAGGCGTTGCGCAAACGACTACTGGCAACACCTATGCAGTCATATTCAGCTGGCCTCAGACACCGGAAACATCAGAGGAATGTATGATGGCATGAAGAGAGCTCTTGGGCCAACCATCAAGAAGATCACCCCCCTCAAATCTAAATCGGGGGACATAATCACTGACCAACGCAAACAGATGGACCGCTGGGTTGAGCACTACCTAGAACTGTACTCCAGGGAGAATGCTGTCACTGAGACTGCCCTCAATGCAGTCCAGCCTCTACCAGTCATGGATGAGCTGGACATACAGCCAACCAAATCGGAACTCAGTGATGCCATTGATTCCCTAGCCAGCGGAAAAGCCCCTGGGAAGGACAGCATTACCCCTGAAATAATCAAGAGTGCCAAGCCTGCTATACTCTCAGCACTACATGAACTGCTATGCCTGTGCTGGGACGAGGGAGCAGTACCCCAGGACATGCGCGATGCCAACATCATCACCCTCTATAAAAACAAAGGTGACCGCGGTGACTGCAACAACTACCGTGGAATCTCCCTGCTCAGCATAGTGGGGAAAGTCTTTGCTCGAGTCGCTCTGAACAGGCTCCAGAAGCTGGCCGAGCGCGTCTACCCTGAGGCACAGTGTGGCTTTCGTGCAGAGAGATCGACTATTGACATGCTGTTCTCCCTTCGTCAGATACAGGAGAAATGCCGTGAACAACAGATGCCCCTCTACATTGCTTTCATTGATCTCACCAAAGCCTTTGACCTCGTCAGCAGACGTGGTCTCTTCAGACTACTAGAAAAGATCGGATGTCCACCAAAGCTACTAAGTATCATCACCTCATTCCATGACAATATGAAAGGCACAATCCAACATGGTGGCTCCTCATCAGAGCCCTTTCCTATCCTGAGTGGTGTGAAACAGGTCTGTGTTCTCGCACCCACACTTTTTGGGATTTTCTTCTCCCTGCTGCTTTCACATGCGTTCAAATCCTCTGAAGAAGGAATTTTCCTCCACACAAGATCAGGGGGCAGGTTGTTCAACCTTGCCCGTCTAAGAGCGAAGTCCAAAGTACGGAAAGTCCTCATCAGAGAACTCCTCTTTGCTGACGATGCTGCTTTAACATCTCACACTGAAGAATGCCTGCAGAGTCTCATCGACAGGTTTGCGTCTGCCTGCAATGAATTTGGCCTAATCATCAGCCTCAAGAAAACGAACATCATGGGGCAGGATGTCAGAAATGCTCCATCCATCAATATTGGCGACCACGCTCTGGAAGTGGTTCAAGAGTTCACCGACCTAGGCTCAACTATCACCAGTAACCTGTCTCTAGATGCAGAAATCAACAAGCGCATGGGTAAGGCTTCCACTGCTATGTCCAGACTGGCCAAGAGAGTGTGGGAAAATGGCGCACTGACACGGAACACAAAAGTCCGAGTGTATCAGGCCTGTGTCCTCAGTACCTTGCTCTACGGCAGCGAGGCCTGGACAACGTATGCCAGCCAAGAGCGACGTCTCAATTCATTCCATCTTCGCTGCCTTCGGAGAATACTTGGCATCAGGTGGCAGGACTATATCTCCAACACAGAAGTCCTTGAAGCGGCCAACACCCCCAGCTTATACACACTACTGAGTCAGCGGCGCTTGAGATGGCTTGGCCATGTGAGCCGCATGGAAGATGGCAGGATCCCCAAAGACACATTGTACAGCGAGCTCGCCACTGGTATCAGACCCACCGGCCGTCCATGTCTCCGTTATAAAGACGTCTGCAAACGTGACATGAAATCGTGTGACATTGATCACAAGTCGTGGGAGTCAGTTGCCAGCATTCGCCAGAGCTGGCGGGCAGCCATAAAGACAGGGCTAAATTGTGGCGAGTCGAAGAGACTTAGTAGTTGGCAGGAAAAAAGACAGAGGCGCAAGGGGAGAGCCAACTGTGCAACAGCCCCAACAAACAAATTTATCTGCAGCACCTGTGGAAGAGCCTGTCACTCCAGAATTGGCCTTTATAGCCACTCCAGGCGCTGCTTCACAAACCACTGACCACCTCCAGGCGCGTATCCATTGTCTCTCGAGATAAGGAGGCCCAAAAGAAAAGAAAAGAAAAGAGGGTCAACAATAACCAGTTTAGCAGTGCAGCGACCCACAGCTGATTTGCACTGGCGCTCGGGCCACTGCTGAATTGATCAGGGCCTTTTTTTAGTCAGCTTTGGTGGCTGCCTAAAATGAGCGGAAAATTCAACAAATATTGAAATGAGGCTCCTGAGCTTATTTCGGAACTGGGCTGTTAAATTTGTTTGTCTTGGTTGGAGCTTACAATGTGCAATGGTCTGTATGGAAATTCCATGTCTTGAGCAGCCTAACCCATGGCATTTAAAGGGACCTCTGGATGCAGTTCAGAAAAGCTGCTGAAACTTGGAATTCTTTCAGCATTTTGTGGAGTTGAAAGGAGCAGGAGTGTTCCTGTTGGTTCACAGAACAACTGCGAGTCATTGCTGGTCTGCCCTTGCTCCGCTTCTTTTGGCACACCCTAACTCTCATACTTGCTTCCGGACCTCAACATATGGCAAAATTTGTAAGGCCTGTTCAGAAAAACGGCATCAGGATGCCTGATTAGCACTTAAAGCTATTCTTACAACAGAATCTCATCCTTTCAAACTATTTCAGATTGGGCCCCATTCAATACAGTAGAAATTTGGCAGTTTCAGAGTTGAATGATAGGACCTTACCAAACCAATCTCAAGGCAATCAAAGCTGTTGACTTACTGAAAATTTCCCAGCCCTCGTCATTCACAGGGCTATCTTTTTAACTCTTCGAAACACAGAATCGACTGCAGCCAAAGTTGGTAAGTTGAGTTTAATAAAGTTGGAATATAACAGACTAGTTATACAGCAAAAACATACAACCGTGATAAGTAGCAAGTACTGATCCAGGTCAGGCAGGACAGCTGGCATGTGTGAACAGCTCTTCTTCTCTTCATTTCTCTTTTCTTGCCTTGCTTCTTCTCGAATTTTTCTGAAATATCAGAAGACTGAAGTCAGAATGGATCTGCTCTTGAGAGTCTTCCTCTTCACCACCTACTGCACTATAGCCCTTCCAAACCTTATCCTATATACCCTTTCTCAGGGGTGTCATTATTGACATGACCTTATTGCCCTTTTAATACAAGCTTCCAAATTGTAAATTGAGTCCTTTGTTTAAAACCAAGGAGAAAGCCCACCCTGATCATGCCCTTAGAGTATGCTAAGGATTGTTTCCCCATGATAAATTCTGTGCTGTTTCCCTGATAAGTTTCACAGTTCTCTAAGGACACACCAGCCTTCAAAGTTACTTAGTCAACAACCCCATTTTTGGCTTCTGTTATCAGTTGTTATGCTTTGAAGTGCTCATAGGCCAGTCGTCCAGTCTGACCGTTCTACTCCCTTATCAAACTATTTTACCAAAGAATGATTCACTATGCATACAAAAACACCTCTTATTTTATGCTCACATGCTGGTTAACTTACACATTTTAGCAAACAGCTTTGTTAAACAAGGTTAAAAGACAATCCTAACACATCTTTATGATGTGGTTATTTATTTAGGTGTCTACCCAGTTATTCTTCCACTGTTGCAGAAGCATTATCCGACCCATCTCCTGGATTATTAGTTCCCCTGCACCCGAGCAATTGTCATATATCAAAATACTCATTCTACTTGTTTCTTGTAAAACATAATTTATAGCATAATCTCATCCTCTACCTTATTCCAAGCTAACTATCATGGAGGCAGTCATGCATTGGGAGGAATCAGACATTGTAAGGATTACTGAGACATGATTAAAATCAGGAATGGGAATTAAACATTGCAGGGTATAACATATTTCGAAAAGATAGGAAAAAAGGGGAAGTGCAGTGGCTGTACTTATTAGGGACAAAATAATGGCAGTAGGAAAAAGGGCGCAACTATCAGCAAGACAAAAATAAAATTCATATGGCTAGAAATAAAAGTTGATAAAGAATGAATCACACTAACAAGTATAGTCTACAGACCACCTGATAGTGGAAGGGAGGTGGAGGAAGAAATATACAGAAAAATTAGGTAGTTGAGTAAAAAACAGAATAATAATCGTGAGGGATTTCAACTACCCTGATATTAATTGGACAGAAGAGGTAAGTAAAGGGGATAAGGGAATGGGGTTCCTATAATGTGTACAGGACTCCTTTCTAACCTAATATGTAAAAAACCCAGCAAAAGAAGATTTGCTATTGAATCTAGCAATGGGGGAATGAACCAGAGCAGATAACAGAAGTAAAAGTAGGGGAGCATTGAGGCAATAGTGATGATAATATAAGATACTTTAAGATGATGATAGAGAAGGACATTTGCATGACAAAAAACAAGTTAATAGATTGGAGAAATGCTGATTTTGAGGGGCTGAGAATAGAACTTTGGAAAATAAAATGGGCAACAATGATGTAGAACATTTTTTAAATTCATTTGTGGGACGTGGACATCACTGACTAGGCCAACATTTATTGTCCATCCCTAATTACCCTTCATTTGAGTGGCTTGCTAGGCCATTTCAGAGGGTATTTAAAAGTCAACCACATTGCTGTGGGCCTGGAGTCACATGTAGGCTAGTCCAGGTAAGGATGGCAGATTTCCTTCCCTAAAGGACATTAGTGAGCCAGATGGGTATATATAACAATTGATAATGGTTTCATGGTTGCCATTAAACTAACTTTTTTTAAAGACCAGATTTATTAATTGAACTCAAATTTCACCATCTGCCATGCTGGGATTCAAACCCATATCCCCAGAACACTAGCACAGGCCTCTAGATTATTAGTCCAGTGACATTATCACTATGCCACCACCTCCCTCAATGGACAATCTTTAAAGAACTGTTTAACAGGGTGCAGGAAAAATGTAGTCCACTAAAAGGACAGAAGAAACTAAATACTTGTGAGACACCATGGATAAATAAAGACATAAAGGAACAATTGAGGTTTAAGAAAGAGGCATACATTAAGCACATAAGCAGCAGAAGAGTGCATGATAAGACAGAATATGAAGAGATTAGGAGAGAAGTCAAAACACAATTAGGAAGACAAAGAGGAACTATGAAATTAAATTATCAAGGAACATAAAACAGACAAGTAAAATATTTAACAGGCACAGCAATAAAAAAGGAAGGCTGTGATTAGAATAGAGCCATTAAGGGATAGACAGGATAATACCACAGGTAATGATAGAGAGATGGCAGAAATATTTAATAATTATTTCGCTTCATTGTTGACCAGGAAGATAAAACAGGTAGCTATGACATTGAATGATGAAATGAGCAATGAGTAAGTGTATTTAAAATAAAAAAGGGGCGTATTGAATAAACTAATCAAAGTCAAAGAAGAGATAGCCCATGGTCCAGATCGATTGTATCCACATATTTTAAAAGAATCTCGGGAAGAGATAGGAGAGGCATTATTACACATATTTATTAATTCATTGCAAAAAGGTGCAGTGCCAGAAGACTAGTGGATACCTAATGTAATTCCTATATTTAAGAAGGGGGACAGGACAGGGCCAGGAAATTAAAGACCAGTCAGCTTAACATCGGTGGTAGGAAAATAATGGAATTCCTACTAATGGAAAGAATAGAAGAACATTTAGAAACAAAAAATATAACAATTGATCATCAGCATGGATTTCAAAAGGGAAAATCTTACTTGACCAAACTTATTGATTTTTTGAGGAGGTAACAGATAGAGTAGACAATGGTAATGCAGTAGATGTAATTTATTTGGATTTTCAAAAGACCTTTGATAAGGTGCCCCATAATAGACTAATGAATTAGGTCAGAGAATGTGAAGTCAGGAGAGAAGTGACAGAATAGATTGCTAGCTGGCTACAAGACAGAAAGCAGAGAGTGGGAGTAAAGAGTAGTTATTCAGAGTGGCAGAAGGTGGGAAGTGGTGTTTCACAAGAATCAATGCTGGGACCACAGTTGTTCACAACTTACATTAACAATTTGGATTTTGGAATCAAAAACTCAATTTCTAAATTTACAAATGACACCAAATTGGGGGTGGGGTGGGGGTGAGGGGGAGAGTAAATATTGAGGAGGATTGCGACAAATTACAGGAGGACATCAATAAACTTGCAGAATGGGCAAATAATTGGCAAATGAAGTTCAATACAGATAAATGTGAGGTAGTACATTTTGGCAGGAGGAATAGGTAGGTCCCTTATTACTTGGAAGTTGTGATTCTAGATGGGGTAGAGGAACAAAGGGATCTCGGAGTAAAATAAACCAATCACTAAAAGTTGTGCCACAGGTTAGCAAAGCCATTAAAAAAGAATCCAAGCACTCAGCTTTATTTCCATAGGGATAGATTTGAAAAGTAAGGGTTATGCTAAACTTGTATCGAGCATTGTTAGACCACACTTAGAATACTAGGTGCAGTTCTGGTCACCAGAATAAAAGGATATGGAGGCACTAGGGAGGGTGCAGAGAGGTTTTACAAGGCTGATACCAGAAATGCGAGGTATACATATCAGGAAAGGATTGACAGGCTGGATCTCTTTTCTCTTAAAAAAAGAAGGCTGAAGGGTGACCTATTAGAGGTCTCTAAAATTATGAAAGCTTTTGATAGGATGGATACAGAGAGAATGCTTCCTCTTTTGGGGAAGAGCATAACTAGAGGATAGTAACCAATGGGAATTCAGCAGAAAGTTCTTTGCCCAAAGTGTGGTGAGAATGTGGAACTCGCTGCCACAGGAAGTGATTGAAGCGAATAATATAGATGCATTTAAGGGGAAGCTAGACAAGTATATGAGGGAGAAGGGAATAGAGCGTTACACTGAAAGATTTAGATGAGGAAGGCCCTGTGCTTTATATGCCATGTAATCCAATGTAATGTAATCATCTACCTATGTTCTACTCATATTCCTAATTTCTAACAATGGCCCACCAGGAAATGCTCTTTAATGGTCTTGATGTTTGTCGTGCCAGTAATGCCAATTGTTAGAATTGTATTGGTCTAGTGCATTAAATCCACCAATGAGGGAAGAGGACTGAGAACAGAGTCCCCATGCCTGTGAAATTCAAACAGCTAAGACAAGCAGCATTACAAGCTTGATAAATACCATCACAAATATAGACAGCTTAAATGCAGGAGAGTGAGTTTCAGTACAGTGTGGTTCTACTGTACATAATTTCTAGATAAAGAGAGCAGCTTTTTAATCAGAAATTATCCCCCCTAGACATTAGTTTCCCTTTAATTATGCAACTTTCCCCAGAATTTTGTATACAATTATGAAGGTATGCACTTATCCTTCTTTATTTTTGCTGCACAAAACAAGTTGTAAACTGTAATTTCCTAGCTCTGGTACGGCATTAGTTGTTTTCAGTCTGTTTCCATAAGTCTTCTTAATGTCACTCACAGCCTGCAATTAAGTGCCATGGTAATAAACAAAAAGGTTTCCAGTGCCTGACCCTTGTTCTATTTATCACATTATTGCAGTTTGCATTGCATTGTACAATATACAGTTACGATGCGTGTGGTTTTAAATGACCACGCCTTGCAGTTAGAAAGCGCTAAGCATGTGTTTTTGATCCTTCTCTTTGTTGATTATTTCACAATCTACCACTTGTTTAGTTTATGTCTCAATACAACACTGCTTTAATCAAGGGTCCCTGTCATTAAAGAATATTCCAGTGAAATAGCTGTTACAATCCATATGCTAGTATCTTCTCAGTATGTTAGTTTACAAAAAAATCAGTAAAGTTATGTGTATTTGCTATGTGATTTTTCGATTTAAAAATTGCTGTCAGAATGATTACAGAATGTTCTTAGCCCCCGTTTCAGCCAACTATAGAGTTAAGATATGATGTGGTAAGATGAGATGTCAATTCCATACTTCACAACTTCACTGATGAGTCAAGCAGTGACCAGAGAAAAGATTTTATTATATCAAAATGCTGCCCTGCAGCAAGCAATCTTTTTACACCAGAAATCCTAAGAATAAAAGTATCCCAGAGTTCACAAAGGTCACAGACCTGAAATGTTAGCTCTGTTTCTCTCTCCACAGATACTACCAGACCTGCTGAATATTTCCAGCACTTTCTGTTTTTATTTCACAAATGGCTCATTGGCATTTTTATACTCTGGGTGGCACAAGAGATAACAAAGGAGAAGGTGTAGATAGGACAAAGTCACAGAATAGCTGACCAGAAGGTCGTGGAGTAAAGGTAAACAATATGTTAAAGGTTTGTTGAAAGACAAAGCGTTAGTACAGATAGAGTGTTAACGGACTCAAAATTGAACAGCCGCAAGTACAAACTTGAAAAAAAACAGTGGGTAATCAAATTAAAATGGAATCAAATAAAATAAACACAAAAAATATATAAAAAAAGAGGAAAAAGAAAAAATAACTAAAAATAAAACTAAAGTGGGGGACTTGTCATGCTCTGAAATTATTGAACTCAATGTTCAGCCCGACAGGCTGTAGTGTGCCTAATCGGTAAATGAGATGCTGTTCCTCGAGCTTGCGTTGATGTTCACTGGAACACTACAGCAAGCCCAGGATAGAGATGTGAGCATGAGAGCAGGAGTGAGTGTTGAAATGGCAGGCACCAGTAGCTCGGGGTCCTGCTTGCGGACTGAGCGGAGGTGTTCTGCAAAGCCGTCACCCAGTCTGCGTTTGGTCTCCCCATTGTGAGCAGCAAATACAGTATACTACATTGAAAGAAGTACAAGTAAATCACTGCTTCACCTGAAAGGAATGTTTGGGGCCTGGGATAGTGAGGAGAGAGGAGGTAAATGGGCAGGTATTACACCACCTGCGATTGCAGGGGAAGGTGCCATGGGAAGGGGACAAGGTGGTTGCGGTAATGGATGAGTGGACCAGGGTGTCACGGAGGGAACGATCCCTTCGGAATGCTGACAGGGGAAGGGAGGGGAAGATGCGTTTGGTAGTGGCATCACACTGGAGGTGGCAGAAATGGCGGAGGATAATCCTTTGGATATGGAGGCTGATGGGGTGGAAAGTGAGGACAAGGGGAACCCTGTCACGGTTCTGGGAGGGAGGGTAGAGGTACGGGAAATGGGCCGGACACAGTTGAGGGCCCTGTCAACCACAGTGGGGGGAATCCTCAGTTGAGGAAAAAGGAAGACATATCAGAAGCGCTGTCATGGAAGGTAGCATCATCAGAGCAGATGCGTCACCCGTGTCCGGCCCATTTCCCGCACCTCTACCCTCACCCCTTCCCCTTCCTCCCAGAACCGCGACAGGGCTCCCCTTCTCCTTTGTTACCTGTTGCCCCACCCCCACTTTACTTGCTTATAACCTTTTACATTTCTAATATTTGCCAGTTCTGAAGAAGGGTCACTGACCTGAAACATTAACTCTGCTTCTCTCTCCACAGATGCTGCCAGACCTGCTGAGTATTTCCAGCATTTCTTGTTTTTATTTCAGATTTCCAGCATCTGCAGTATTTTGCTTTTATTTTATATGAGTATTTGCAAGATGTGCAGATCTCCCCAAGGCGCAGGGTGCCATTGATTGCATGGATATTGTTTTATGAGTGCCACATGCCAACTCTGCCATGCAAGGGATTCCAGTCCATCAGTTTCCAGCTGGTGTGTGACCATGGGCAGCATATCATGCAGGTCACTGCCGGTATCCTGGAAGTAGTCATGATGCCTTCATTCTGTGGCAATTCGCTGTGCCAGCTGTATTTCAGCCACCAAGGCAAACCAAAACGTATCTCCTGGGTGACAAGGGCTATTCACTGACGACATGGCTGATGATTCCAGTTCGCAACTCATGAACACCTGTGCAGCATGCATACAATGAGTGCCATGCTATCACAACAAATGTGATGGAGCAGACCATTGGTGCGCTGATGCAATGATTCTGCTGCCTAGACTGTTCTGGAGGAGCCCTGCCAGTACTTGGCTGAGCGGATCTCAGGATTTGTGGTGGTGCCGTATGATGCACAACCTGAACATCATGACAGGACAGTCCTTGTCACCAGCTATATGATGACAAGCTGAGGAGCAGAAGCACGAGTAGGATGAGGAAGAGGAGGAGGCGGAAGAAGGAGAGGCTGTGACCTAGACAGCCCCTTTCTGTGTGGCCTGTACATGAAGCACTAATTCAAGTACCAGTAACCTCAACCTCAATTCCCCATTCACCTAGAGTCCCACACTCCTTACCTTCCCTCTGTCACTGACCATCACATTGTCCTTTTGGTCACAAGGCAAAAATAAAAGCCGACACAAAATGAATATTCCAAACCAAATTTATAAATGAAATCATCCCATGTTGCATACAAAAGTCAATAATCATATTTGTGCATTCTCTTGGTGCATGTTGTGCCTGTTCAGTTGCCTTTCCTAGTGTTACTGCACAGTGCTACCCCAGTGGCTACAGCATGGCTGGTGAAAGGCTGACTTTCACTGGGGGAAACTGCAGATGGCTTTGCAGGATGACTTTGAGCAGCTCTGGGACTTGAGGGCCCAGCTTTGGACTGCATCATCTCAGCATGGGCAGCAGCAGTCTGGGCTGGCTGGCTGACAAGCAATAGTAAGTGCACTGAAAAAGTGGCAGTGCTAGGAACACGATTGTTGTCATCATGAGAGAGGACAGCAGGCTTGTGCTCCATGGAGCCACTGCCACTCCCCTTGGGCAGCACCTCAGCAATTCTAGTAATCTGTTGAAGGACAGATTTCTGGACTGCTGTAACATCCCGCATCTCAACCTCCATCAAGCTGGGACTTGCACTATCCTTGCTCCCTGTCCTGGCTGTAAGTAATTTCAGCGTGTCTGTTGGTGACATTTTATTGCAGCCAGCTCATTTTAATTTTACTTCCAGATTTGGCGTCAATTGTGTGACAGCAGGTGTGGTGCAGCCTCACATGATGCAATCTCAACTCCAGTGTTTAAAGGGCCAATCTGAAGGTGGAATTTGGAGGAGTTGGGAGGTTTGACACAGGCAGCAACTTCAGATGGTGGACTCAGGATGCTCAAAGATTGCGCTTAGTTTAATGACAGTTGGGGGCAGTGAGGAGCAGGAGAGAGATACACTTCCCCAGTAACCAAAGAAAGAAACTCGCTACTGCTATGAAGAATGCATGGCTGGAGGTGGCTCAGGAGGTCAGGAGTGGCAGCATTGTTCCATGCTGCTGGATTCAATGCGGGAATAGCCTTAATGACCAGAAAAGGAAAGGTGAGTACATTCACCTACACCCTGTTGTGCACATCACACCGTCCCCTGCCCCTCCCCCACTCTGCCTTGATAGTTCTATTCTATCAAATCATTCCTCACAACCATTTGCCTTGCAAGTGCACCCATCCTTCTCTTTCTATGCACTTCCTCACATCTCTATCTATCCATCCACCATTGCCACTCACCCGAACTTTATGCAGTTTGTTGCCTCTCCCTGATAGTCACCTTTATCAAATGCACTGCATCCGTCAGGTGAACACATATCATTACAGTCACTTGTAGGTTTGTTCATTCCCCCATTGCTGGAGAAGAGATTGAAAAACACAAGGGAGATGAAGAGAACTAGATGTGGTCCTCTATAGATCTAACAGCTGACAACTGCAGAAGAGGAACAATTAGAAATCAGTGGCTTCTTGTCGGCCTTGGCCATTGGTGATGGGGCGATAAGGACCACCCTGCTACCTGGTGGCATAATAAAATATCAGCAACCCACCTGTCATAGAACACTCAGTCATGATAATCATTGTGAAGCAGCAGAAAATCTGCGATGTGCTGACAGGCCTTCCACACACACTGACCACAATTTCAGAGAGAATAGAGGTGTCCACCTCAAGCATGAGTGGGCTGATGTCACAGGGCATTATGATGATGTCTTCTTCCATGGATACAAAGACCAACTCTGTGGAACATCAATCGCAACAATCAATTGAGTCCACGCAGGCCTTGACCACAGCTGTGCATACTCTGGATGCCAATTTGTCTTGTGCCTTAAATAGGATGACAGATACCTTAACTTTGACTTCACAGTATGTCATTGATCTGCACCAAACTGCTCTCCGCAGAGTGGTAAAAGTGACGTGTCGCTAGCCTATGAGAGAAATGATGGCAAAAGGGGAGATAGAAGTGGAAACTCTGCTCAAAGTGCTCTTAATGCTCACTGGCTGCCCCTGCTACAGTCAGTACTGGACATGTTGTCTCCTCTCCTGATGGCCAAGTCTATCCCCCACTCTACTTTACAGATACACCTGCTTGATCTGGACATTCGCAGATTGCTATGTGTCCAGTTATTGATGCCCTGCACCTTTGCAAAGGCAACCAGAGATGCAAACCCGAGCACCCGTTCATTCTGGCTGGCATCATCACAGGTGAAATTGGCATAATTGCCAGCTCTGGCAAAGATCCCAATTGTGTTACGAACATGTGCAGCCAACTGGGAGATCTCGGATATGTCTCCAACAGCTGTTTGGAAGAATCAGAGAAAAAATGGTTGAGGGCGGTGGTCATTTTAACAGACACATTTCCAGCATGGAGCAAGTATTCTTCTAGGAGGCTGCCGACATCCACCACCACCTGACGCGACAACCTCTTCCTTCAGATTCATTGCTCTTCCACGAGGTCCAGGAAGATCAGCCTCCGCTTATACTGCTTGTGCCTAAGGTAGTGCCCCCGAAACTGAATTCTCTGCTGCTCCCCCACTCTGCTGCACCCCCAATCTGCTGCTCCCCCACTCTGCTGCACCCCCAATCTGCTGCTCCCCCACACTGCTGCACCCCCAATCTGCTGCTCCCCCACACTGCTGCACCCCCAATCTGCTGCTCCCCCACACTGCTGCTGTCCCTCTCTGCTGCTCTCCAACTCTGCTGTTCCCCCACTCTGCTGTTCTCCTACTCTCTGCTCCCAATCTCTGCTGCTCCCTCTCTCTGTTGCTCCCCCTCTCTGCTGCTCCCGATCTCTGCTGCTCCCTCCATTCTACTGCTCCCCCACTCTGCTGCTCCCCCACCCTGCTGCTCCCAATCTCTGCTGCTGCCCTCTCTGCTGCTTCTGATCTCTGCTGCTCCCCTACTCTGCTGCTCCCCCTCTCTGCTGCTCCCTCTCTGCTGCTCTCCCACTCTGCTGCTCCCCCACTCTGTTGCTCCTCCACTCTGTTGCTCCCAATCTCTGCTGCTGCCCCACTCAACTTCTGCCCCACTCTGCTGCTCCCCCTCCCTGCTGCTCCATCTCTCTGCTGCTCTCCCACTCTGCTGCTCCCCCACTCTTCTGCTCTCCATGTCTGCTGCTCCCTCTCTATGTTGCTCCCCCTCTCTGCTGCTCACGCTCTCTGCTGCTCCCCCACTCTGCTGCTGCCCCACTCTGCTACTCCCTCTGTCTGTTGCTCCCACTCTCTGCTGCTCCCCCACTCTGCTGTTTCCACTCTCTTTTGCTCCTCCACTCTGTTGCTCACTCAAGCTGTTGCTCCTCCACTCTGCTGCTTCCACCCTCTGCCGCTCCCTCTCTCAGCTGCTTCCGATCTCTGCTGCTCCCCCACTTTTCGGCTCTCCATGTCTGCTGCTCTCCCTCACTGCTGCTCCCCTCTCTACTGCTTCTGCTCTCTTTTGCTCCTCCACTCTGTTGCCCCTTCAAGCTGTTGCTCCCCCACTCTGCTGCTCACGCTGTCTGCTGCTCCCCCATTCTGCTGCCCTCCCACTTTGTTATTCCCCCACTCTGTTGCTCCCTCAATCTGTTGCTCCTCCATTCTGCTGCTCACACGCTCTGCCGCTCCCTCTCTCTGCTGCTCTCCCACTCTGCTGCTCCCCCATCTCTGCTGCTCCCTCTCTCTGCTGCTCCCACTCTCTGCTGCACCCTCTCTCTGCTGCTGTCCCACTCTGCTGCTCCCCCACTCTGTTGCTCCCAATCTCTGTTGCTCCGTTCTCTGCTGCTGCCCCACTCAGATGCTCTCCCCCTCTGCTGCCCCCTCTGTCTGCTGCTCCCCCACTCTGTTGCTCCCCCTCCCTGCTGCTCCATCTCTCTGCTGCTTCCCCACTCTGCTGCTTCTGCTCTCTTTTGCTCCTCCACTCTGTTGCTCCCTCAAGCTGTTGCTCCCCCACTCTGCTGCTCCCCCACTCTGCTGCTCACCCACTCTGCTACTTCCGCTCTCTGCTCATTCAGCTCTCTGCTGCTCTCCCCCTCTGCTGCCCCCTCTGTCAGCTTCTCCCTCACTCTGTTGCTCCCCCTCCCTGCTGCTCCATCTCTCTGCTGCTCTCCCACTCTGCTGCTTCCACCCTCTGCCGCTTCTTCTCTCAGCTGCTTCTGCTTTCTGCTGCTCCCCCACTCTGCTGCTCTCTCTCTCTCTCTGCTCTCCCTCTCTGCTGCTCACCCAATCTGTTGCTCCCCCACTCTGCTACTCCCTCTCTCTGGTGATCTCCCACTCTGCTGCACTCCCACTCTGCTGCTCCCGTTCTTTGCTGCTTCAGATCTTTGCTGCTCCCCCACTCTGCTGCTCCCCCACTCTGCTGCTCTCCCACTCTGCTGCTCCCCCTCTCTGCTGTTCCCCCACTCTGTTGCTCCCCCTCTCTGCTGCTCTGTCTCTCTGCTGCTCTCCCACTCTGCTGCTTCTGCTCTCTTTTGCTCCTCCACTCTGTTGCTCCCTCAAGCTGTTGCTCCCCCACTCTGTTGCTCCCCCACTCTGCTGCTCTCCCACTCTGCTGCTCCCACTCTCTGCCCCACTTGCAGGCCTCTCCACAGCAGGCTGCTGTTGCTGCTGATTGTCATCATCATCACCTTGATCCTCGTCCGAGGTCCAATCTAGGGTAACCATGGCACCACTCATCCTGGCCTGAGTCTCAAAACATCCAAAGTATCGAAACTAACCTCTCGCTACAAATCCTCAGAGCAGGTGGTGAACAGGGAGCAAATGCAGTCCAGAGCACATCACAGCACTGTGGGGAGAATGGGTGTCTCAGCAAAGTGTAGAAATGCAGTGGTCATAGGGGAATCGATCGACAGGGAAAGAGGTGTTTGTGCAACCATTGATATGAGTCCCATATAAATTCCTGGGGCCAGGACAAAGAACACTGAAATGGTGAAGATAGTTTGCAGGGATAGGAGAATAGCCAGAAGTCATAATCTATTCATTGCAAGATGAAGAGTGAGGTCCTGCGTTAGAGTTTCAGGAGCTCAGGAGGAAATTAAAGAGCAGGACCGCAAAGGTAGTAATCTCTGGAGTACTCCCAGTGCAACACACTGGTGAGTATAGGAAAAGGAAGATAAAACAGATTAATGAATGGCAGGTGAAATGATACAGGACGGAGGAATTCAGATTTCAGGGGCATTAGAACCAGTTATGGGAAGGTGGGACCTGTTCAAGGCGGATGGATTGCACCTCAACAGAGCTGGGACCAATGTCATCACGGGAAAGCTAGCTAGTGCTGTGGGGGAGGGTGTAAAATAATTTGCCAGCGGGATGGGCACCAGGATGAAACATGACCAATGTGCCGAGAGGACTGGGAGAGACAAATATCACTAGAGTAAAGAATATTTCAGAAATAGGAATGATCAGACAGGGAGCAAATGTGAAGCTGTCTAAGATGGGACTGAAGTATATTATGTAAATACACTTGTCATGGAAGTAACATTTGGTGAGCTTTAGGCACAGTCACCACATGGGACTATGAATATAAAGGCAATAAGAAAGATCTGGCTCAAAAGGAAGGAGTGATTGAGAATTTAATGGGCTAGAATTTGGTTTGCACAGCACCGTTAGTATCAGAGGCCTTATGTTGTTTACTGAGGCCTGTGCAGTGTTAGTGCAGATGAAGGGTGCACACTGATGTGTCCCCTGCACCGACCACAAAGCTGTGAATGAACATTATTCTGATGGCATACAGGACAATCAGTTAATGAGATGCCAGGATTGCAAACATGGACAACACAGATCCTGTCTATGTATGTGTTAACCACTCAAGAAAACACAAGTGCAAAAAGGCAGGATGGGCCCTAAATTGGGGTTTTAAAAGGGCCACTCAATAAGTTGCAGGTGAGGTGCTTTACACTTAACTGTGCCCAGGCAGACTTGGTGGATGCGCTGTGGAGCATTGTTGGAGATGTTTGGTGGCAGTCAGTGATTACAGTCAGGGAGGGGGGAGGAGTACTTGATCCAGGAATGCAGGCAGTTGTTGCACTGTCTCTTGGTCTGCAAATGACCAACAGATGCAACAGAGGGGGAAGAGAGGGGAAGCTCTGTGAGGAGGGAGGAGAAGGATGGCTCCGCATTGAAGGCCCTATCCACCACAGTTCTTCTGCGAGCAATATCACTACATTCGTATGAGCCAGTAGCAAGGAGACTTAGACTTTTTTTAAAGGACGTGGTCACGGAACTGTGCCAGCTCCTTCCGCCCGATCTGGAGCCTCACACCAGGTTGACGACGGTCCTCCCAGTAGCTATGAAGGTCACTGTTGCCTTCAGCTTTTACACCTCTAGGTTCTTCCAGGCAATAACGTGAGACGTTGTGAATAGCTTGAAATACAGTATTCATCGCAGCATCCGGGAGATGATGGAATCCATATACATAATGCAAAGGCACTTCATCCTCTTCTCCCTCTGAAGGCAAATTGAGAATGAAAGGGCACATGACTTTGCCACTATAGCTGTATAGGGTACCAGTGACTGCACCAAGTAGCTGTGCGGGTCCCCATGGCAACAGGGAAAGGTACAGAAGCTGCAAGGGCTACCACTCCATAAACCTGCAGTTGGGATGCGACCACACCAAGAGGTTCATCTCGGTGAATGCCTGCTACCCTGGCAGCAGCCACCATGCCTTCATTCTGTGACAGTCTGCCTTACTCACCATCTTCACACCTCCAAGAGGACATAGAAGCTGGCTGCTTAGGGACAAGGGCTACCCCCTCTACACTTGGCTGATGACCCCTTCCACCACCACACAATGCAAGCAGAGCAGGCATTTAATGAAAGCCAGGAAGCAACTTGCAATATCATGCAATAGGCAACTGGCCTTCTGAAACAATGATTTCACTACCTTCACTGCTCGGGGAGGGGGGATCTTTGCAATACATGCTTGAGAAGGTCTTCTAGTTTGTGGTGGTGTGCTGCATCCTCCACAATCTTGCCATAATGAGGGTGCAGCCATTACCTTCTACCATCTGGAGGCTGCCTCGGAAAGTGGAGGAGGAAGAGGAGGAGATGGAAGGGAAGAAGGCAGAGAGGAGGCAACATGAACCCCGTGCAACTGGACTGAGCGGATTGTGAAGCACCACTTCACTTGAAATAAACTTTCCCATCACAGCATAGACCCCTCATTCCCACCGTCATATCTATTTCAGACTCCTCACCACAAAATCACTTTGGCCAACATTCAACAAGAAAAGCCACCAATAAAAACCTGCACAAAGCATCTTTATCTAACAACACATTCAGTTGTTTGTACCCCTGCAGCTCTGGACCTTGAGAGCCCGGGTTCGAACTGCACTATCTCGGCATGGGTAGCAGCTGGCTGGCTGAGAGGAAACAACAAGGATATTGGCAGAGTGGCAGTGGTGCGAGCAGGAATGCTGTTATAGAACCGTAGAGCCAGAGAAAAATTAGGACACGAGCCGCTATCTAATCCCACCTTCCAGCACCTGGTCCATAGCCTTGCAGGTTACAGCACTTCAGGTGCATGTCCAGGTACATTTTAAATGAATTGAGGGTTTCTGCCTCCACCACCATTCCTGGCAGTGAATTCCAGACACCCACTGCCCTCTGGGTGAAAACGTTTTTCCTCATGTCCCCTCAAATCCTTCTACCAATTACCTTAAATCTGTGCCCCCTGGTAATTGACCTTTCCACCAGGGGAAACAGGCTCATCCTGTCTCCTCTATCTAGGCTCCTCATAATTTTATACACCTCAATTAAGTCACCCCTCAGCCTCCTCTGTTCTAGGGAAAACAACCCTAGCCAATCCAATCTTTCTTCATAGTTGCAACTTTCAAACCCTGGTAACATTCTTGTAAATCTCCTCTGTTCTCTCTCCAGAGCAATGATGTCCTTCCTGTAATGTGGTGACCTGAACTGTATGCAATACTCCAGCTGTGGCCTCGCCAGTGTTTTATACAGTTCCAGCATTTCATCCCTGCTTTTGTGTTCTATACCTCGGCCAATAAAGGAAAGCATTCCATATGCCTTCTTTATCACTTTATCTATCTGTCCTGCCACCTTCAAGGACCTGTGGACATGCACTCCAAGATCTCTCACTTCTTCTACCCCTATCAATATCCTCCCATTTATTGTGTATTCCCTTGCTTTATTTGCCCTCCCCAAATGCATTACCTCACACTTCTCCAGATTGAATTCCATTTGCCACTTTTCCGCCCACTCAACCAAACCATTGATATCTTTCTGGAGTCTGCGGCTATCCTCGTCACTGTCAACTACACGGCCAATTTTTGTGTCATCAGCAAATTTCCCAATCATGTCTCCCATATTTAAGTCCAAATCATTAATATATACCACAAACAGCAAGGGACCCAACACTGAGCCCTGTGGACCGCCACTGAAAACAGCTTTCCATTTGTAAAAACATCCGTCGAATGCTACCCTTTGTTTCCTGTCCTTGAGCCAATTCTTGATCCAACCTCCACATTCCCCTGCATCCCATGGGCTTTTATTTTACTGACCAGTCTGCTATGTTGTACCTTGTCAAATGCCTTACTAAAATCCATGTAGACCGCATCCATCAATCCTCCATGTTACTTCCACAAAAAACTCAGTTAAGTTAGGAAGACATGACCTTCCCTTAACAAATCCATGCTGACTATCCCTGATTAATCCGTGCCTTTCTAAGTGACAGTTTATCCTGTCCCTCAGAATTGATTCTAATAATTTAACCACCACCGAGGTCAGACTGAGCAGCCTATAATTATTTGGCCTATCCCTCACACCCTTTTTAAACAATGGTACAACGTTTGCAGACCTCCGATCATCTGGTACCTCTCCTGTTTCTAGTGAGGATTTGAAGATGATCCTCATCATATCTGTTATTTCCTCTCTGGCTTCCTTTAACAACCTGGGATGCAATCCATCCGGCCCTGGCGATTTATCCATTTTCAAGGATGTCAGACCCTCTAGCAATTCCTTTCTCATTATGCTTATCGTAGCTAACATTTCACACTCCTCCTCTTTAACGACAATGTCTGCATCAACCCTCTCCTTTGTGAAGACAGAGACTAAAAACTCATTAAAAACCCTGCCCACATCTTCTGCATCCATGCATATGTTCCATTGTATATCTCTGATCGGCTCTACTCTTTTCCTGAAAGAGGACAGCAGGTTTGTAGTCCATGCGGCATTGCCACTCCCTGTGGTGACACTTCAACAATTCTCATAATCTATTGGAGCACAGATTGCTAGACTGCATTGAAAGCCTGCATGTCCAGTTGAGCACTGAGATATGCGGCTATGATGGCAGCAGTATGAGCCTTCATGTCAGCAGTCACGATCTCATGACCTTTATCTGAACTTCCACTGCAGCAGTGAGACATCGGGAGGATTCTGTTTGTGCCGCAGTGCAAGCTCAGACAGTGGCCATCAGACACTCCATTATGCAAGGATCAGTTCACCAGTGATCTCATGGAGTTGGCCATCATTTGCACACTGGAAATAATGGGCTCCAAGCTCTGCATGATGGCCTGTGCCATGGTTGAGTCGGACTCCTCCATGCTCCTAGACAGTGACAGGAGTCTGTCCAGTATTCCTGGCAATGTACTCATCTGAGACTCCCACAGTAGAACTCATCCTCAGGAGAGTTTACGCAGGAGCCACCCTTTCCCCTGGCCTGGATGCAGCCCACTTGTGCCCGGTGACTCATCCTGTGCTGACCATTACTCGATACTACTCTCTAAGAGTCTCACAGTGCCAGTATGTGAGCTGGAATCTGCAAGTGTAAGATCATCCTCTTCATTTTCAAGGGCTAGATCTTCCTCTTCTTCCTGCTTCTGCTGACGCTATCCAGGCAGCTGTCTTCTGTATATGAAAGCATAAAAGCAGAAGTTGGGGGTTTGAATGAGGGAAGCAGGTGGGGAGGACTGCAGGAGGTCCATGGTCACACCATCTGCAGCTTCACTTGATGCCACATCTCAGGATGAAGGTGAGGAGGGAGTTGAAAAGGGGCATAAAGCTGTCACTTCCTGTATCCTGGACAGTCTCTGCCCCATGATGCATAACACCATCGCCTCCAGGGGGCTCAGGTGATGAATTCATGGAGCATCCCCTCCAGTCTTCTGCCTCTCCCTCATGTCATAAGCAGCCTTTTCTTGCAAGAGAGAGGGGAAAGTGTCAGTGATTGTGTGGCACCATGCTTGGGTGATGTGCCAGCGATAGCTGGAAAGCTGGAGGTGTGTGGAAGCAGGGAAGTGGGTGTGACGCTAGCAGCATTTGTAGATGTGTGTTGGTGAGGTGGAGTATGTGAGTGTTAGGAGTGAGACGAGTGAGTCCTGAGCATTGGGAGTGCTGCTGGGTGAGTGATAGAGGTGTGGTGCATTGGGCAGAGTGAAGGGTTGTTGGTATGGTGAGTGTGAGATGTTCTGTGAGGATGCACTCACTCACCTTGACCACCCATGTGAGGTCATTGTATTTCTTGCTGTATTGTTGCCATGTTCAGGCTACATGCATTCACCCCCCAGGCGACGTGCTGCTATTCCCTCTTCAGGGCAAGTCTGGAGGGCTTCTTTCCTGCCCAAGGAAACATTGGCTTCCTCCTGGAGTCCACCTTGGTCACCAGAGCCTCCAGTGCAATGTCACTATAGCAGGGAGCCCTCTCCCTCAGCTCTTGATGTTCAGTGTTCAATGTTCAGAACTGATGTTCTGAGACACGTTTACATGTGTGTAGTCTCCCTTTGATAGGTAGTGGGCCTTTAAGAGGAGCAGGCTGCCTAAATCACGTGCATGACAAATCAGACTGCCAGGGGTCTCCTGCTGTGCACAGAGCTGGAAGCAGCATGCAGATCAAAGGAGATGCATGGGAGCAGTGCCAGAGCCATTCGTGTCAATGTTGAAATAATGCAGATGAACGGGTAAATGAAAATTGCCACATCTCCACTTTGATCTGCTGGTTGTGGGCAAGTGATCCCCACATCCCCAAATTAGCTCAAAACAAATTCCAGCTCAACATTTCTGACTACAAGTTATTCAGGAAAGACAGGGAAGGGAATAAAGGAGGGGGAGGACAGTGTTGGCAGAATTGATCCAAGAAACTATTGTGCTGGAGAGGATGATGTAATCGAGAGATAAAGACATAGTCTATTTGATTAAAATTTAGGAACAAAAGAGAAGTTGTTATGTTACTGGCTATATACTATAGGCCGCCAAATACCTGAAGGAGGTAGAGGAGCAAAACTGCAGACAAATTATAGAAATATGCAAGAACTACAGAACAGTAATAGTGACGGACTTCAATTATCCCAATGTAGACTTGGATTGTAACAGTGTAAATGGTACAGAGAAGGAGGATTTCCTAAAAGGTGTATGAAAACTTTTTTCACCAGTGTTTTTTCAGCCAAATAAGGAAGGAAATGGTGCTGGATCTAGTTTTGGGGAATGAAGCAAGGAAAGTAAAGCATTCAATGGGAGACCATTTGGGAACAGCGATCACAATACCATTAAGTTTAGAATAATGTGATGATCTCAGGACTGGAGTGATGTTTAGCCAGGTTTGGTATATGACATGTGAGACAGAGATTGCAGGATGCTGAACACAATGGTGTTCTCTTTATTCTGTTTTACTTTCAATTTCCCTTTGCGAGCATGTGTGTTTTACAGCAGCCCCAACTGTACACAAAGCACAATCCAATTGCAATTTCAAAACACAACAACACTACATCCCTCCCCTTCTTAATAAATGAGAGACATAGCATGTTTCAATGGTTTGTTTCCAAAACTGTAAACAGTAACCTTGAACCCAAATAGTTCATTTCGTAACATAGTCACTAAAGTATGATGAGTGTTTTCTCTCGTGAGTAGGATATCATCTGACATCAGATGTAGTCTCATTTGACTCATGTTCTTCATCTGAGATGTCGATATCAGAATCGAATTCAATGCTTATGAGTGACGTTGCTCTAAATTTCATGTTGCGCTCTGCATTTACTTTCATTCGATCCTTCTGTTTTTGATCGCGTTTGCGTACATGTTGATCATTAGCTCCGCAGGGTAGCTCAGGTAGACGTCTGCGCATAGGATGTGCAAAGATGAATGTAGCTGGAGGTTTTCCAGCAGTCCAGTGAGGAGTCACTCTGTAGTTACAAAGAATGTGATGTAGCTCTTGCTCCCATGACCTTTTCTCAGCTGTAGATGTACGTATCATTTTTTTCAAGGTTTGCATAAATGACCATTAGCTCTTGGCCAATGGAGTGTGATTTTTCTATGCGTGAACCCTAGGTAGTTTGCGAATTTACTGAACTCATTGTTATTGAATGGGTGTCCATTATCAGTTCTTACTGTTTGAGGGATTCTGAACAAAGTGAAGATCTGGTCAAGCTTTGGGGTGACTGCTTTCGTTGAAATAGGCATAACAATTTCCATGATTGAGAATCTGCTGTAGTCATCATTCACAACAAGTAGGTGTTCAGTGGTCCTGGAGGTAGTTTGGACATCTTGAGAGAATCATGAAGATGGCAAACACTGATTGATTTTGTGCTCTACCATGCGGTCAATTCCTGGGAACCAAACCTTTTCTCTAAGGGCTTGTTTGGTTTTGACAATTCCCTGGTGTCCTTCATGTGCTGTATCGACACCACATTTCCTCAATATGTATGGAATTACAATAGTTATTGCGCAATACGAGATCAGATATGATTGTAATAGTGAGCTCGTTTTGAACATTGTGAAGATCTTGTTGTGCATGAGAGATTTTGTTTGGAGATGCATTCTCAATCACATCTTCCCAGTTTCATGATTCCATAGCCTTCATAAATAGTTGCAAAGCCTCATCTTGTTTTGTTACTGCTTTAATGTCAGCTCATTTTAGCAACTTTGGTACCACATTTATGCCTTCATAGTTAAGATGTCATTGAGCAACCTTTTCCACACGACTAGTAGGACTGTCTGTCGGCAACAGATGTCACGAGAGGTAGTCTGCTGGGTTGAGCTTGCCTGGCTGATATTCAACATGGAACTTGTACTCTTGTAGTTTGAGTATCCAACATTCTATTCGAGTAGGTGATTTGCTCTGTGGATGGTTGAACAAGCTCACTAGTGGTCTATGATGGTTAGTACTTTAAACTCGTTTCCATGTAAGTAGAGATGAAAGTGTAAGATACCCCATGTGATTGAGAGCACTTCTCTCTCTTTGCGAATAACGTTGCTCTTCAGGCATTAACAATCTGCTTGCCATCGCATCGATTGATAGGTTACCTGTCTTGTCTTTCTGTACGAGAACTGCACCTAAGCCAACCAGGCTTGCATTCATGACTAGCTGGGTGGTTTTCTCACGGTTGAAATAGGCATTTGTGCAACTTGCTGACAAACATCGTTTGATCTCATGTACCATCTGTTTGTGTGATTTAGCCCATTCCCACTTGGTGGTCTCTTTTGTCAGATCACGTAAGGAGGCAGATAGCGTAGCGAGGTCAGGAATTAAACAATTGCAATACATGACGAGTACTCGCAGACTCCGGACTTCTTGCATGCTTGTAGGATCTGCAGCATTTGCAATGGCTTCCACTTTTCATGGATCTGGTGATACTCGTTCACCACTGAACACATGACCAAAGAATTCCATTCTGCTTTCATTAATCAAGCACTTGTCTTTCTTCAAGCTGAGGTTACATTCTCTGCAATGTTATAGGCATGCATGTAGACATGTCTCGAGTCCCCTTTCAGTGCGACCATAAATGAGAATGTCATCATTGATGTTCAGCGTGCCTTCAAGCTCTTGAAGTGCAGATTGAATCAAGTTCTGAAATACCTCAGCTGCTGAGCTGACTCCAAAATTGAGCCTCTTGTATTGAAAAAGTCCGGTGTGAGTGGAGAGTACAGGAAGATATCTTGATTCTTCTGCAAGCTCGATTTGATGGTAGCCTGCATTGAGGTCAAGTTTAGCAATGTGTTTAGCACTATTCACTTTCTCTGTGGTATCATTGATTGCTTGATTGTCGGTGTCAAGTGTCTTTCTCGTTTTATGGCTTGGGTAGATGATCGCACATCAGTGCAAATTTTAATCTGGTTCTCGCTCTTGGGTTGATGACTTGTATGGGTGAGACCCAAGGGGTAGGCTCATCCCCAACTTTCTCAATAATGTCGAGTCCAAGTAGGCATTAAAGTTTCTTTTCTGTCTGTTTCCTGATATGAAATGATATTCGTCGCCATTGATGTGCAACTGGGGGCACATTAGAGTCTACATGCAGCTTGCGTGTAACACCTTTCAGCTTGCCGATACCAGTGAGGTGATCAGCATACAGTTCAAGAATGTTTTTGTTATGTGAAGGAATCGCATATGTGACTGCAATCATGTGCAGAACTGTTGCTTGTGGAAATTGATAAGTGTGTCACATTCTCCAGATATGACATAGAATACAGCTTTCATTCCACTGTCTTGAATGAGACTAGTGTTTCAAAAGTTCCGAGGATTTTCAGCAGTTTATAACTACTGTAAGGGAAAAGTTTTGTATTCCCTGGTTTGCAGAGAATGGGGAAATCCTGAAATTTGTTGAATGTTCTGTCTCCCATGACATTGACAGATGCTCCTGTGTCTATGAGAGCATCTAGGTCCGAGCAGCCAATGGTCACTGTCACACATGGCTGTTTGCTGTCCCTGAGAGAGAGGACAAAAGTTTGTTCAAGGTCATCTTTTACATTAGCTACATTCTCTCATCTTTTGCTGTGGTACATGTCCGTGGCACCCTTCTGTTGGTATTAGTCTTAGTAGTTGATTTTGCTGATGAGTGACAGACGTGAGAAAAGTGGTCGGGTTTTCCACAGGCTTTCGACTGTTTACCAGTAGCAGGACACTCTGTCCGATGTGGGTAAGCACTGCCACTGTGGAAGCATTCTTTGGATAAGTCGCAGCTCTGTTTGTGAGACAGTTGTTATTGCTTTGAAGGTGGTTTCCTGACATATGAGTGGTGAATAGTGTTAACAGGAGTTGATTTTGGAGTGTGATACTTACTGTTAGCAGCCTCAACTCAGCAGCTCTGGACTGTGAGAGCGATAGTGATCGTGCTAACTCCAACAACTCTGACAGCTTTCTGTCTTTCTCAAGTGCTTTTCAGTGTAGTTGACTGGAGACAGACTTCAATTATTTGTGCTTTGATTTCCCAGTCAACATGGTCGATATCATCGAAGTCACATCTCGGTTTCTAGTTGCCTCAAACACATGCAATATTGGTCAATTGTTTTGTTTTCTTCTTCCTTAGTGCGTCGGAAGACAATGGTTTCTTATATGGTGTTTTTCTTGGGTGTGAAGTAGGTTGTCAGTGTATTTTTGCTGAGTTGCAGTCATTTTGCTCAGGTATAAATGTCTCAAAGATATATTATAATGCTTCAGCTCCATAGTGCAGGAGCAAGGCCTTATCCCTTGTGTCATCTATGATTGCGAAACCTGCCATCGCGCCTTCGAAACATGACAACCAGTTTTGCCAACAAGGGGATACAGATGATAGCTCTGAATGTACATCAAAAGGTGGTAGGCTGGGCAGAGACAATGCCATACTGATCAGCAACAGTGATAAAGGATCCGGGATCACGATCATTTCAGAGGAAACTTCTCTGCAGTGATTCGAGATTATATATTTTTGTTTTGATTGGATGGTTGTTTTGGAGTGATCAGTGTGTGAGTATATACTGTGAAACCTTCCTGTGTGTCACTCTAATACAGTCTGCAAGTTAAAATGCTGTCTGTTAAAGTAGACAAATACCTTCCAAAAATGTCATACCTGAGGGCAACGTATCTGGTTTTTCACCATGCTTTGCTATTTCCCTGGTTGCGATTGTGATGATCTCAGGACTGGAGTGATGTTTAGCCTGGTTTGTTATAAGATATGTGAGACCGAGACTGTTGGATGCTGATCACAATGGAGTCGTCTTTATTCTGTTTTACTTTCACTTTCCATTTGCGAGCATGTGTGTTCGGCAGCAGGTCCAAGTGTACACAAAGCACAATGCAGTTGCAATTTCAATACAATACAACACTACAAATAGTTATGCAAAAGGACAAAGAAGAATCAAATGTAAAATACTTAACTGAAGGAGGGCTAAATTCAAGTTAGTTGATAAAGGATCTGACCCATGTGGATTGGAATCAAAAACTGGTAAGCAAAACAGTCAGTGAAAAATAGCCTTCAAGAGGTGATGCTTCGGGTACAGAGTAAGACACATTCCCATGATGGGTAAGTAGGAGCATTCAGGCTAGAGCTCCCTGAATAACTAGAAATATATAGATTAAAATGAGACAGGAAAAGGAGGCTTATGACAATTGTGAGTTTTGTAATACAGTATAGAACCAAGCTGAATATATAAAGTACAGAGGAGATTTTAAAAAGTGAATAAGAGGGGTAAAGAGAGAGTATGAGAATAGATTAGTAGCTAACATAACTGTTTCTAAAAAGTCTTTTATAAATGTATAAGTTTGCAAAGTGTAGTCAAAGTAAGTGTTAGGATCAAAAAGGAGATTTTCTTGTGGAGGGAGTAGGCACGGCTGAGGGACTAAATGAGTATTTTTGTATCTGTCTTCACTGGAGTTGAGAATGTTGCCAATGTCACAGTAAAAGAGAAGGTAGCAGTGATATTGAATAAGATAAAAAATAAAGAGGAGGTACTAGAAAGGTTGGCAGTCCTCAAAGTAGAAAAATTACCCAGACCGGATGGGCTGCATTCTAGGTTACTGAGGGAAGCAAGGATGGGAATTCCAAAGACTTTTGCCACAATCTTGTAATCCTTCCTTTGATATATGAGGCTGGTTCCAGAGGACTGGAGGATTGAACATATTACCATCCTGTTTATGGAAGGGGAGCGGGATAAATCCAGCAACTACACGTCATCCGAGCAGTGGAAAAATTTTTAGAGAATAAAATCTGGGACAAAATGAATTTGCATTTGGAAAATAACAGGCTAATAAATGAAAGGCAGCATGGATTTGTTAAAGGTAAATCGTAATTAAACATCTTGATTGAGTTCTTTGATGAAGTAACGGAGAAGCTTGATGAGGGTAATGCTGTATATATGAACTTTCAAAAGTTGTTTGACATAGTGACACATAATAGATTTGTTGGCAAAATTAAAACCCATGTGATTAAAGGGACAATGGCAGCATGGATACAAAATTGCCAAAGGGATAGAAAACCGAGAGTCATAGCGAATGGTTATCTTTCATGCTGGAGTGAGTTGTACATTGGTGTTCCCCCGGGTGCAGTATTAGAACCACAGCTCTTTTTGATATCTATTAATGAATTGAACTTGGATGTACAGGGCATATTTTCAAAGTTTGCAGATGACACAAAACTCGGAAATGTAGTAAACTATGAGGGGGATCCTAACAGACTCCAGGAGAACATAGACAGACTGGTGAAATGGAAAGATGTATAGCAGATGAAATTTAGCAGACAGAAGTGTGAAGTGATACATTTTTTTAGGAATAATGAGGAGAGGCAATATAAACCAAATTGTTTCAATTTTAAAGGGGGTGCAGGAACAGACATACCTGGGGGTGCATGTGTATACATGAATCTTTGAACATGACAGGGCAAGTAGAGAAGGCATATGGGATCTCTGGCTTTTTAAATTGAGGAATAGAGTACCAGATGAAGGAAGTTATACTAAAACTTCAATCAAAGCACTGGTTAGGCCTCAGCTGAAATATTGTGATCAATTCTGGACACCAAACTTTAGGAAGGATGTCAAGGCCTTAGAGAATGTAGAGAGATTTATTAGAATGGTACCAGAAATGAAGGACTTCATTTTGATGGAGTTGTTCTCCTTAGAGCAACAAAGGTAAAGAAGTGATTTGATGAGGTATTCAAAATCATGAATGGTTTTGATAGACTGATTGAGGAGAAACTGTTTCTAATGGCAGGAGTATCAGTAACCAGAGAACATGGATTTAAGGTGAACATTGAGGCAACATTGTAGTAATGTGATATAGGGTTGTTACTGGGCAGAATGCATAAATAGACTATGAGCATCATCACAGGAAGTGATGTAACATAATATGTACAGAACCTCCTGGAAGAGTTGCAGTGGAAACCTTAGATGCAAGACATGTGTAAATAAACTCCTGTTACTTTAACCCTCAGACTCATGTATATATTCTGTACTAAATCAATAGTTGCCAGAATAGTATATGGTTGCAGGGCAAAAATGCTTATAACAATGGAAAACCGAAGAAGAAAGCAAAAAAAGGAAAAGTCTTTGCCTTTACCAGAAAACTTTGAGAGTGTAGCTGGACTGAACCAAGCTGAGGTGTGGCCACAATGGATCCAGAGGTTCGAAAGGTACTCTGCTGCTTCGGGTCTAACACAGCAGCTTGACAAAGAGCAGGTGAGTACATTACTGTCTGCTATGGGGGAGTGTGCAGGTGACATCCTCACCACCCAAGGCATAGATGGAAAGACGGCCACATACATTGCAATTACCAAAGCACTCGAGACTTAAAATAAGAGAAAATATTATTGTGGGGCATCCCAAATTTAAACAGTGAGAGTATCGATTTGTTTTATTGATATTGGTATAAAATTACAGAGGATTGCGAATATGGCTGCTTATGGAAAGAGCTGATTAGGGACAGGATTGTAGTCGGGGTATTAGACAATGCCCTTTCAGATCAGCTACCATTGAGGGATGATTTAACATTGTTGAAAGCCATTCAATTGAGCAGATAAGCGGAGGTTAGGAAGTTTAACCGACTCGTGGTTCGAAGGGACAGAGAGAGTCCAATCTCGAGGGTATCAGACTCAATTGAATTTGTTGGAAAAACTAAGGAGAAAAATGGCAGCAAAAGGCCAGAAAGGTGGGAAAGCATCCAGAGACAGCTGCCACTAATTGCAGTAGGTGTGGCCAAGAGATGCACCGGTGGGAAAACTGCCCAGCCAGAGAAGCGGATGTTTCTTGTGTCGGAAGAAAGGACACTTCCAGTCAGTGTGTCACAATAAAAAAACCAGCGCTGCAGACAAATAAGAGTAAATCCCAAGAGAGCAAAAAAGTTAACAAAGTACAGGATTTCCAAAGTGTTGACTTACCCTCTTTAGGAGAGATCCAGGGAACCAGTGAGAATTGCTGGACAGCAGAAATTCTTGTGGAACAAAACAAGACCAACTTTAAACTAGATACTGGAGCAGCAATTTCAGTTCTATCAGACACAGAACAATAGCTGAAAAAGGAAAGTCTTAAACCAACATGTAAAAAGTTATATGGACCTGGAGGCATCGAGTTGAAAGTACGAGGAGAGTTAAAAACATTATTGAGTTACCAGGGAAAAGGAATTCCTGAGACTTTTCATGTGATTAAAAACCAAAGTTGTTCACTCCTAGGCAGAAAGGCTTGCATAGACTACAACTAATATGTAAAGTAGAAGATCTCAAAGGTAAAGAAGAGCAGCCTAGACATTTTAGAGCTCAATTTCCAAAATTATTTAGAGGATTGGATAAGTTAATAACTGCATATCACATCACTCTGAGAAAGGAAGCAGAGCCAGTGTGTTTGTTCACACTTTGGAAAGTTCCACATCTACTCTTAGAGAAAGTTAAAAACGAGATTGAATTAATGGAAAATAAGGAGTCATTTCACCTGTAACAAAACCTACAGGATGGTGCTCAGGTTTGGTTCCAGTGAAGAAACCAAATGAGTCCATTCGAATTTGTGTTGACCTCACAGTACTGAATAAAGCAGTGGAAAGAGAACTGCATCCAATGTTATCAGTAGTTGACAGTTTGGCAAAGTTAGGGAGGAGCTCAATTATTACCAAGTTGGACGTTAACAGCGGATTTTGGCAATTACCCTTGAACGAGGAATCTAAACACTTAACAACATTTATAACACCATTTGAAAGATTCTGTTTTAACAGATTATCATCTGGAATAACATCAGCGCCTGAGACCTTTCAAAGAACAATGTCGAGGATCCTGGAAGAATTGGACAGAATTATTTGTCATATGGATGATGTCCTAATCCATGAAGCCAATCAAAAAGAACATGATGCGAGAGGAAACGCAGTGCTATGAAGATTCGAAGAAGCAGGTCTCAAACAGAGCGAAAACTGTGCCCTTGGTAAAGTTTCTGGGACATATAATAGATAGGTCCTCTATTAAAGCAGATCCACGAAAGAAAAAAGTGATAAAGGAATCTTCTTCTTCTTCTATGGCCTCCTTGTCTCGAGAGACAATGGGTAAGCACCTGGAGGTGGTCAGTGGTTTGTGAAGCAGCGCCTTGAGTGGCTATAAAGGCCAATTCTAGAGTGACAGACTCTTCCACAGGTGCTGAAGATAAAATTGGTTGTCGGGGCTGTTACACAGTTGGCTCTTCCCTTGCGCTTCTGTCTTTTTCCTGCCAACTGCTAAGTGTCTTCGACTCGCCACACTTTAGCTCGCCTTTATGACTGCCCGCCAGCTCTGGCGATCACTGGCAACTGACTCCCACCGACTTGTGATCAATATCACAGGACTTCATGTCACGTTTGCAGACATCTTTAAAGCGGAGACATGGACGGCCGGTGGGTCTGATACCAGTGACGAGCTCGCTGTACATGGTGTCCTTGGGGATCCTGCTATCTTCCATGCGACTCACATGGCCAAGCCATCTCAAGCGTCGCTGACTGAGTAGGGTGTATATGCTGGGGATGTTGGCCACCTCGAGGACCTCTGTGTTGGAGATATGGTCCTGCCACCTGATGCCAAGGATTCTCCGGAGGCAGCGAAGATGGAATGAATTGAGACGTCGCTCTTGGCTGACATACGTTGTCCAGGCCTTGCTGCCATAGAGCAATGTACAGAGGACACAGGCTTGATACGCTTGGACCTTTGTGTTCCGTGTCAATGCGCAATTTTCCCACACTCTCGTGGCCAGTCTGGACATAGCAGTGAAAGCCTTTCCTATGTGTTTGTCGATTTCTGCATCGAGAGACAGGTTACTGGTGATAGTTGAGCCTAGGTAGGTGAACTCTTGAACCACTTCTGCAGATACTCTTCAGTGTGAGATGTTAATACAGCATCGTCAGCAAAGAGGAGTTCCCTGATGAGGACTTTCCGTACTTTGGTCTTCGCTCTTAGACGGGCAAGGTTGAACAACCTGCCATCTGATCTTGTGTGGAGGAAAATTCCTTCTTCTGAAGACTTGAACGCATGTGAGAGCAGCAGTGAGAAGAAGATCCCAAACAGTGTAGGTGTGAGAACACAGCCCTGTTTCACGCCACTCAGGATAGGAAAGGGGTCTGATGAGGCACTGCTATGCAGAATTGTGACTTTCCTATTGTCATGGAAGGAGGTGATGATAGTTAGTAGCTTTGGTGGACATCCAATCTTTGCTAGTAGTCTGAAGAGACCACATCTGCTGACGAGGTCAAAGGCTTTGGTGAGATCAATGAAAGCAACGTAGAGGGGCATCTGTTGTTCACGGCATTTCTCCTGTAGCTGCCGAAGGGAGAACTGCATGTCAATGGTGGATCTCTCTGCTCGAAAGCCACACTGTGCCTCAGGGTAGACACGCTCAGCCAGTTTCTGGAGCCTTTTTAAAATGACTCGAGCGAAGACTTTCCCCACTATGCTGAGCAGGGAGATTCCATGGTAGTTGTTGCAGTCACCGCGGTCACCCTTGTTCTTATAGAGGGTGACGATATTGGCATCGTGCATGTCCTATTTCAAGTTCAGAAAGATGGGAGACGCAGACCTGTATATTTTGCTTTCCATTCATTAACTGAAACCGAACAGAAATATGCAGTCATAGAAAAGGAAGCTTTGGCAGCAACTTGGGCATGTGGAAAATTTTCAGATTATGTCCTAGGTCTTCATTTCAAAATTGAAATAGATCATAAACCACTAGTTTCTCTTTTAAACTCAAAGGAGCTTGTGAAATTACCTTCAAGAGTACAAAGGCTACAAAGGTTCAAGTTAAGCCTGATGAGGTTTGACACGAAAACGGAATACATTCCAGGAAAACAGCAGATAACAGCAGATGCTTTATTGCATATTTCAGCAGGAAGACCAGAAGTGATGTGTTGTTGGTTTGTTGTAGCGTAGCTAGGGCATTGTTGATAAAGTCTTGAACCCTTTCAGGTCCTTATACTTACAAGAAAGAGATATATTGCTCCTTGAAGAAACAGAAGTTTTTGCTTTGATGACAACAGCTTTACCTGCGACAGATCAGAAACAAAGATCATGAATGTGCAGAAAACAGACAAAGTATGTACAAAAATCAAGGAATATTGCTTGAATAATTGGTCAGAGTATATGTCACATAACCCTGTTCTAAGATAACATTACAAACAGAGGGGTCATCAAAAAATTGTTGCTGATTTACTGATCAACGATGAGAGGTTAGTTATCCCTAAAGTATTAAGATTAGAGATATTGGACATTTGGGAATTACAAAATATACAGCCAGGGTGAGATGTTCAGTATGGCGGCCTGGAATATTGAAAGAAATTGAAGAGAGGATATTGAAATGTATCACGTGTGTTATCAATCAACAAGAGACGAAAGAGCTACTCATGTCTTCTTTTCCGTCCAGACCATGAGAGCATCTCTGAGTGAATCTATTTGAACATAAGAGTAAATGTTCCTAATAGTTGTCGATTATTATTCAAGGTGGATTGAAGTTAAACAACTACAAGGTCAAAGTTCAGAAGCCGTAATCACATCCTTGAGAGAAACTTTTGCGACACATGGAATTCCAGATATTGTGATATCTGACAATGAGCCACAATTTGCAAATGAATGTTTCAGAGAGTTTAAACAAGTATATGGCTTTGTCCATATCACTAGTTTGCCGAGGTACCCTCAGACTAATGGTGAAGCAGAGAGAGGTATACAGACTGTGAAGGCATTGTTAAAAAAGGATGAAAATCTTCAACTAGCACTTTTAAGTTACCGATCGACACCACTTCAGAACAGTTTAGCCCCATGTGAATTGTTAATAGGAAGAAGGTTGAAGACCTGGCTTCCTACACTCCCAAGAACACTCAAGCCACAAGTAAGTGCAGAAGACTTGGAGAAAGTGAGGGAGAGAGAGAGGACAGAGAGTGGTTGAATCAATCAGAAAATTATGACAGAGCAAGAAACTTGTCAGACATCCAAACTGGGGAATCAGTTTGGGTCAGAGACCAAAATCGGTATGGAGAAGTAGTCGAACAATCACCTTATCCATGATGATACATTGTCCAAACTGACCAAGGGATGATAAGAAGAAACAAAAGGTCATTGGCGATGAGAAGATCAATAATCTCAAAAGTTTGATGAACCAGTGATGCTGTAATTATCAAGTAACCTAGTGGACAACCAAAATGAAGAACTTGGAGTCATCCAATAGTTCTACTCAAGTACTGCAAAGTCAGAAGGAGGGACTGTTAGAACCTCAAACCCCTTTGAAAGAAAGGAGAACACATTATGGCAGACTTGTGAAAATGCCACAGCGATTATCAATCTGAAAAGAGAAGTCAGAGACTTGGGGGTGAGATGTAGTATAATGTAATATAGGGTTGTTACTGGACAGAATATGTAAATCGACTCTGAGCATCATCACAAGAAGTGGTGTAATCTGCACAGAACCTCGTGAAAGAGTTGCAGTGGAAGCCTTAGATGCAGGATATGTGTAAATAAGCTTCTGTTGCTTTAACCCTCAGATTCATAAATATATTCTGTACTAAGTCAGTAGTTACCAGAATATTACAAACATGAGGAAACCTATTTTTGCACTGCAAATTGATGTGATCTGGAATGCATTGCCTGAAAGAGTGGTAAAAGCTTATTCATTAATAATATTCAATGGTGAATTGGATAAGTACTTAAAGGGAAAACATTTACAGGGCTATGGGGAAAGAGCAAGGGAATGGTACTAATTGGTGCAGGCATGATGGACCGAATGACCTCCTTCTGTGCTGTATCAGTCTATGAAATCCTTCCCAGTGATAGGTAAGAAAGAAGCTGTGTGCATTGAATATTTATTGCTGTAGTTGCCTCATTTTTAATGAGCCCCATGAGTTTGCTTTGTGTTCTCTCCTTGGTTTCAATGGCGAGTTTTAGAAAGCCCAGGAAGCTTAAGGATGTGTCATTGAAATATCACTACAATGGGGTGATTTGCATAGTTAAATTGGTAACCCGCCTCTCCTGAGGGGTTTATGCACGACCTGCCGACTACACTAGAGTTAAACTCGGAAGTCATCTGGTTATAGTCGGCTTCTGGATGCGTTGATAATTTCTGTGAACTTGACCGCAATCCACATCTAAACCCAGGCACTCTTGAACATTAATATTCCTCCTAAAGTATTAATTTAACAATTCTGCTATTTCCTTATTATCCATTACAGCAGGTCTTCTCAAACTTTTTATTCCTGAGGTCCCCCTTCCATGTAATAAAATTTCCACAGACCCCCTTGTAACAGAAGTATTTTTTTCTGCATAAAATTTAGTTATACAATTAAATATGTATACTAATTATTACTTTTGTTTCTTACTTACTTAGTGTTAAGCTTGTTGCTGGTGCTGAGCAACAATTCTCAATTTCGACTCAGCAGGTCTGGCAGCAACGGTGGAGAGAGAGAAACAGAGTTATCATTTCAGGTCGATGACCTTTCATCAGAATTGGTCATCGACCTGACATGTTAACTCCATGTCTCTCTCCACCTGCTGAGTGCTTTCCAACATTTTCTGTTTTTAATTTCATATTTCCAGCATTTGCAATATTTTGTTTGCTTTTATACACAAAGAACAAAAGAACAAAGAACAGCACAGCACAGGAACAGGCCATTCGGCCCTCCAAGCCTGCGCCGATCTTGATGCCTGCCGAAACTAACACCTTCTGCACTTCCGGGGCCCATATCCCTCTATTCCCTTCCTATTCATGTATTTGTCAAGATGTCTCTTAAACGTCGCTATCGTATCTGCTTCCACCACCTCCCCTGGCAGCAAGTTCCAGGCACTCACCACCCTCTGTGTAAAAAACTTGCCTCGCACATCCCCTCTAAACTTTGCCCCTCACACCTTAAACCTATGTCCCCTAATAACTGACTCTTCCACCCGGGGAAAAAGCTTCTGACTATCCACTCTGTCCATGCTGCTCATAACTTTGTAAACCTCTATCATGTCGTCCCTCCACCTCCGTCGTTCCAGTGAAAACAATCCGAGTTTTTCCAACCTCTCCTCATAGCTAATGCCCTCCAGACCAGGCAACATCCTGGTAAACCTCCTCTCTACCCTCTCCAAAGCCTCCACGTCCTTCTGGTAGTGTGGCGACCAGAATTGCACGCAATATTCTAAGTGTGGCCTAACTAAGGTTCTGTACAGCTGCAACATGACTTGCCAATTTTTATACTCTGTGCTCCGACTGATGAAGGCAAGCATGCCGTATGCCTTCTTGACTACCTTATCCACCTGCGTTGCCACTTTCAGTGACCTGTGGACCTGTACGCCCAGATCTCTCTGCCTGTCAATACTCCTAAGGGTTCTGCCATTTACTGTATACCTCCCACCTGCATTAGACCTTCCAAAATGCATTACCTCACATTTGTCCAGATTAAACTCCATCTGCCATTTCTCTGCCCAAGTCTCCAACCGATCTATATCCTGCTGTATCCTCTGACAATCCTCATCACTATCCGCAACTCCACCAACCTTTGTGTCGTCCGCAAACTTACTAATCAGACCAGCTACATTTTCCTCCAAATCATTTATATATACTACGAACAGCAAAGGTCCCAGCACTGATCCCTGCGGAACACCACTAGTCACATCCCTCCATTCAGAAAAACACCCATCCACTGTTACCCTCTGTCTTCTGTGACTGAGCCAGTTCTCGATCCATCTTGCTAGCTCACCTCTGATCCTGTGTGACTTCACCTTTTGCACCAGTGTGCCATGCGGGACCTTGTCAAAGGCTTTACTAAAGTCCATATAGACAACATCCACCGCCCTTCCCTCATCAATCGTCTTCGTCACTTCCTCAAAAAACTCAATCAAATTAGTAAGACACGACCTCCCCTTCACAAAACCATGCTGTCTCTCGCTAATAAGTTTGTTTGTTTCCAAATGGGAGTAAATCCTGTCCCGAAGAATCCTCTCTAATAGTTTCCCTACCACTGACGTAAGGCTCACCGGCCTATAATTTCCTAGATTATCCTTGCTACCCTTCTTAAACAAAGGAACAACATTGGCTATTCTCCAGTCCTCTGGGACCTCACCTGTAGCCAATGAGGATGCAAAGATTTCTGTCAAGGCCCCAGCAATTTCTTCCCTTGCCTTCCTCAGTATTCTAGGGTAGATCCCATCAGGCCCTGGGGACTTATCTACCTTAATGCTTTGCAAGACACCCAACACCTCCTCCTTTTTGATAATGAGATGACTGAGACTATCTTCACTCCCTTCCCTCGGCTTATCATCCACCAAGTCCTGCTCCTTGGTGAATACTGATGCAAAGTACTCATTTAGCACCTCGCCCATTTCCTCTGGCTCCACGCATACATTCCCATCTCTGTTCTTGAGTGGGCCAACCCTTTCCCTGGTTACCCTCTTGCTCTTTATATATGTATAAAAAGCCTTGGGATTTTCCTTAATCCTGTTTGCCAATGACTTTTCATGACCCCTTTTAGCCCTCCTAACTCCTTGCTTAAGTTCCTTCCTACTGTCTTTATATTCCTCAAGTGCTTCATCTGTTCCTAGCATTCCAGCCCATACAAATGCGTCCTTTTTCTTTTTGACTAGGCTCACAATATCCCGTGTTATCCAAGCTTCCCGAAACTTGCCAAACTTGTCTTTCTTCCTCACAGGAACATGCTGGTACTGGATTCTAATCAGCTGACGTTTGAAAGACTCCCACATGTCAGATGTTGATTTACCCTCAAACAGCCGCCCCCAATCTAAATTCTTCAGTTCCTGCCTAATATTGATATAATTAGCCTTCCCCCAATTTAGCACCTTCACCCGAGGACTACTCTTATCCTTATCCACAAGTACCTTAAAACTTATGGAATTATGTTCACTGCTCCCAAAATGCTCCCCCACTGAAACTTCGACCACCTGGCCGGGCTCATTCCCCAATACCAGGTCCAGAATGGCCCCATCCCTAGTTGGACTATTTACATACTGTTTCAAGAAGCCCTCCTGGATGCTCCTCACAAATTCTGCCCCATCCAAGCCCCTAGCACTAAATGAGTCCCAGTCAATATTGGGGAAGTTAAAATCACCCACCACTGCAACCCTGTTACCTTTACATCTTTCCAAAATCTGTCTACATATCTGCTCCTCTACCTCCCGCTGGCTGTTGGGAGGCCTGCACTCTTCCTATTCCTGAGCTCCACCCATATTGCCTCACTGCATGACCCCTCTGAGGTGTCATCCCGCAGTACAGCTGTGATATTCTCCTTAACCAGTAATGCAACTCCCCCACCCCTTTTACATCCCCCTCTATCCCGCCTGAAGCTTCTAAAGCCTGGAACATTTAGCTGCCAATCCTGCCCTTCCCTCAACCAAGTCTCTGTAGTAGCTACAACATCATATTTCCAAGTACTAATCCAAGCTCTAAGTTCATCTGCCTTACCTGTTATACTTCTCGCATTGAAACAAATGCACTTCAGACCACCAGTCCCGCTGTGCTCAGCAACATCTCCCTGCCTGCTCTTCCTCTTAGTCCTACTGGCCTTATTTACTATGTCCTCCTCATTTACTTCACTAGCTGTCCTACTGCTCTGGTTCCCACCCCCCAGCCACACTAGTTTAAACCCTCCCGAGTGACGCTAGCAAACCTTGCAGCCAGGATATTCGTGCCCATCCAGTTTAGATGCAACCCGTCCTTCTTGTGCAGGTCCCATCTGTCCCTGAAGAGAGCCCAATGGTCCAGATATCTGAAACCCTCCCTTCTACACCAGCTGCTCAGCCACGTGTTTAGCTGCACTATCTTCCTATTTCTAGCCTCACTGGCACGTGGCACAGGGAGTAATCCAGAGATTACAACCCTGGAGGTCCTGTTTTTTAACTTACTACCTAACTCCCTAAACTCCCCCTGCAGGACCTCATCACTCTTCCTGCCTGTGTCATTGGTACCGATGTGTACCACAACCTCTGGCTGTTCACCCTCCCCCTTCAGAATGCCCTCGTCCGTTCAGCTTGTACGTGGTATTTTAAAAATACAATGACCCCTCCCTTCCTCTCCCATCCCAAGAAGGGTTATATGTGGTAAATTTAAGGTGGAAATCAAAAAAAACATCAACATTGTGAAAGCGGGATAAAGTTATAAAATGATGCAACTAAGAATCTCATGCATTGGGAGTGAGTCACTCATGTTGGTTTAACATGGGACCTCCTGTGGATGCCACCAATGGTAAAACACTGTTTCATGTATTGACAAGGGCTGCAATCTGCCTCACTCCTTGATGGTAAACCTGACGCCCAGCATTACCCCGAATTCTTCCTAACCACTCGTTCCCTGACGTGAGTTTGGCCCAATTGCCTGCAGATCAATGCGCTGGATACCAGTCACCAAGGAGCATGGCATCCTCCAGTCCCGAACTTAAGTGTAGCGCTGAACCATTTTACTCAAGCCCTGCTGAGGCCCCTCTTACTTGCCTGCTCCTGCGAGGGCTGCTATCCTGCATCGGTGCCGCTACCATGCTACTGCATGTTGGGTACAGACCACGAAGGTGAACAAATATCAGCAGCGCTGCTGCTGTCGCGTGTATGTTTGTGCAACCAGGCTGGTGGTGGCCAAAAGAAGGGAAAAGAAAAATCGAGTGAGCAGTTGGATTTTACCAGCGGTGGCGCCGGAAGTGAATAACAAATTGCTATTTGGATGGTGAAAGTGGCAGTGTGCAGATATGGTACTCTGTATTTTTGGTTGTTTATTTTATTTTTATTTATTTAGAGATACAGCACTGAAACAGGCCCTTCAGCCCACCAAGTCTGTGCCGACCAACAACCACCCATTTATACTAACCCTACAGTAATCCCATATTCCCTGCCACCTACCTACACTAGGGGCAATTTACAACAGCCAATTTACCTATCACCTGCAAGTCTTTGGCTGTGGGAGAAAACCGGAGCACCCGGCGAAAACCCACACAGTCACAGGGAGAACTTGCAAACTCCACACAGGCAGTACCCAGAATTGAACCCGGGTCCCTGGAGCTGTGAGGCTGCGGTGCTAACCACTGCACCACTGTGCCGTCTTTGGTGGACCGCTTGCAACCTTCTCGTGGACTCCTTAGGGGGCCATGGGCCCCTTTTGAAGACCCCTGCTCCTGCTAATGGCCAAGCATCACCCACACTGCAAAGGCATCCGGCGGCCATCTCCACTGGGCTCACTGATTGTAGCTCCTGACACTGGAAACTAGCTGCCATCCCTAATTGGACGAAGAACCCAGAGGCAGCTTCTTAATTGGCCACCTCCGGGAAGATCACCTCCAACGTCCTGCCACTCGCTGTCCGGGTTCCGAACCTGGAGCTCATCCCAATGTTGGGACCGGCACACCAGTGGCAAAATTCAGCCCTTCCAGTTTGCTGGATCTCCGTGTTTCCATGCATTTTCTTAACTTTTTTGTTTAGCTTGATACAGTTTGTTGACCGTGGTTGCTTAACTACAGAAGTGGAGCTTTTGCCTTTTAAGGCCATGTACTGATTTTGTAAAAACTTCTTTGAATACTTACTACTGTTAGTCTGTAGGTTTACTCATTAACAGCTCAGTCCGGTTTACTGAGGTCAGTTTATTTATCATTCCTCAAAGTTTGTTTTACTTAAATTTAAAACCTTGGCTTGTGACTTTCCTTCCTCCATCTTGAACCTAATATCAAATTCAATCATATTATGGTTAGCATTTGCAATATGTACCCTTACAATCAAATTGTTTTTGAAAACATTTTTTAAAAATTCAATAGCATGACACAGAGGGGAATGGTACTGCAAATAAAACCTGACACTTGATATGGTGGTACAAAGAAGAAGACAACAGTTATTTTTATTTCAATAAAATCTTTCATGGCACTATTTAATGAACATAAATAAATCTGTCCCATTGATTGATGCCAAAAAGTAATTGCAGCAGTTTCAGATATAATAGGATTCCTCATGCAAAGGAAAGCCCCTATTTTTCATTGACCCGCACATGAATCTCCCTCCCACCCCTCAAACCACCACAATTACCAGTCTTTGTCATCTCTCTCTCTGGAAATGAGTAATTGCAAGCAATGGGCTCTACAGGTCTGTAAAGTGTATTTTTGGTATAGGAAACTGTGAAGCACCCCAACTAGCTTTAGCCAAAGACTAGATGAGCCATGGAAATCAGAGAGGTCACAGCTTTGATCTTCTCCAGTGCCTGCTGAGATACCCAATCTCACTGACCAGCAATTGGAGAGCTATAGTTGGCCTCAAAACCCCGAGTGAGGAAAAAAATGGCCAGGTTTTCCACTTGTACTTGAGAAACTCCTGCTGGAAGTTCACCTGTGTGGATATCAAGTGAATAGTAGAGTGGGTTTGAATGTGATATCTTTTCCCAGACTCCCAAGTTCCAGTACATTAAAAAAATTGCATTAATATAGCACTTTTCACAACCACTGGATTTCCCAAAGTGCTTTACATCAAATAAAGTACTTTTGAAGTATAATCACCGTTGTAATGTAGGAAACATGGAAACTAATTTCTGCACAGCAAACCCCAACAAATGGCAATATGATAATGACCAGATAATCTGTTTTTGTGACTTTGAGGGTGCAGGTCAGATGGCAGGTGGATAATAAGATTGAGAACCAGGCTGACTCTAGAAGGTTCAAAGGGGAAGTGAAAAACAAATAAGACAAGCAAAGAGAGAGTATGAGAAGAGATTGGCAACTAACACAAAAGGTAATCTAAACTATAGGCAGTAAAAGTGTGGAAAAGGGGAGTGAAGCTCATTAGGGACCTAAAAGGGGATTTACGCATGGAGGCAGAAGATGTGGCTGAGGTACTAAATGAATATGTTGCATCTGTCTTTACCAAGGAAGAAGAAGCTTCCCTAGTCATGGTGAAAGAGGAGGTAGTCCAGACACAGGTGGGCTAAAAATTAATAAAGAGGAGGTATTAGATAGGCTGGCTGCACTTAAAGTTGATCAGTCACCAGAAATGGGTAAGATGCATCTCTGGATACTTAGAGAAGTAAGGGTGGAAATTGCAGAGGCACTGGCCATAATCTTCCAGTCCTCCTTAAATACAGATGTGGTGCCAGAGGACTGGAGAATGTTACACCCTTGTTCAAAAAAGGGTGTAAGGACAAGCCCAGAAACTATAGGCTGGTCAGTTTAACCTCGGTGGTGGGAAAGCATTTAGAAACGATAATTCAAGACAAAATTATCAGTCATTTGGACAAATGTGGATTAATTAAGGAAAACCAGCATGGATCTGTTAAGGGAAAATTATGTTTAACTAACTTGCTTGAGTTTTTTGATGAGGTAGCAATGAGGATTGATGTGGGTAACGTGATTGATGTGGTGTGCATGGACTTTCAAGAGGCATTTGATAAAGTGCCATTTAACAGGCTTGTCAACAAATTAAAGGGTGCAATTCTAAAGGGGGGACCTAGGGTTCTAAGTGGACAAATCATTGAAGCTTGCAGGGCGGTTAATAAGGCATATAGGATCTTGGGCTTTATAAATAGGGGCATAGAGTACAAAAACAGGGACGTTATGATAAACCTATAAAATACTTGTTTGGCCTCAACTGGAATATTGTGTCCAGTTCTGGGCACCACACTTTCAGAAGGATATTAAGGCATTAGAGAGGGTGCAGAAAAGATTCACGAGAATGGTTGCAAGGATGAGGAACTTCAATTATATGGATAGGTTGGAGAAGCTGTTCCTTGAAGAGAAGATTAAGAGAAAATTTGATAGAGGTGTTCAAAATCATGAGGGGTCTGAACAGAAGAATTATAGAGAAACTGTTCCCAGTGGCCGAAGGATCCAGAACCAGAGAATGCCGATATAAGGTGATTTTCAAAAGAAGCAATAGTGATATGAGGAAAAACTTTTTGCCACAGTGAATAGTTAGGATCTGGAATGCACTGCCTGAGAGTGTGGTGGAGGCAGATCCAAGTGAGGTCTTCAAAAGAGAAATGGATAATTATCTGAAGAGAAAAAAAATCGCAGGGCTACGAGGAAAAGGCAGATCAGTAGGACTAAGTGAGTTGCTCTTGCAGACAGCCAGTACGTACACGACAGGCCAAATGGCCTCTTTCTGTGCTGTAACCAATCTACGATTGAAGGATATATATTAGCCTGGACTTTGGGACATCTTCCTCGAAAAACAGCGCCATCTTTTACATCCACCTGAAAGAGTGAACAGGGTTTCAGTTTAACATCTCATCTGAAAGACAGAACCTCTAACACTGCAGCTCTTCCTCAGTACTGGAACGTTGTCCTAGATTGTCCAGGTGTGGGACTTGAACCCACAACCTTGTAACTCAGAGGCAAGAGTGCTACCAAATGAGCCATGGCTGATATGTGAGCAAATAGCCTGGTTGGGGCATTTTAACTTTCTTCATCCGTGGAAACTGGGCATAGAATTACACAGAATGTAGAACACAGAAACAAGCCCTTCGGCCTAACTTGTCCATGCTGGTGTTTATGCTTCACATGAGTCTCCTCCCTTCTCTCTTCATCTAACTCTATCCTTTCTGCCACATATGTTTATCTTGCTTCCCCTTAAATGCAACTATGCCATTCACCTCAACTACTCCAGCAAATTCCACATTCTAACCATTATCATCCCACCGCCACTCTGCTACCATTTTTCTTGGCCCTTCTGCAGAGCAACCCAGGTGCTTGTCTGAATGAGGTGGGAGCCTAATGAATCCACGTAAATCAGAGCCCTATAACATACATAGGCCCCCTATGGAATTTTAACAGCCTACTGGGCAGAGCAGCAGCGTAGACACTCCACTCAGTAAAACCTAGCAGGCAAGAGGAAGAGGCCCAACAAGGTAAGTGTTGAAATTATTTTTATGGGGCCATGGGGGACAGGAGAGTTCCACTGGGATACAACAAGATCAATGAGGGTAGCTGCCACCATAGGTTTCCATGAGCCTGGTCTTCCAAATGTACTGGGTCTCTTGCTGGAGGAATTGGCTGGCCAGCCCACCCGCTCCACTGGCTGGCGACTAGCAAGATAGTGAAAATCCCCACCCCTCCATTGTCAAGAAAACAAGCAGCATTTTGATGAAATACTGGTGGCCAAAAAATAACAAAACTTGATGAATATTTTTCATGGATTTCTAAAGCTTGTGTGTCCTACATGTGTTTTTATTGATGAGCAGAGATTTAGTACGGTTATACCATTGTATTATTTGTTGCTGGCCTTCTGTGATCTACCACCGTAGCCAGGTGACCCTGCAAATTTTAACCATCTGTCTAAAATCAGCACTTGTGAATCCTGTCCTTTTACAAGGTGAGTACAAAGCTGTCAATATTGTCTATGGTATGATTCACACATCATGTGAATCAAGTAAAATTGTTTTCCTCCAAATAAAATTTTGATAGAGTTGTACAAAATGAAAAATACTTAAATTTTGATGCAGTCATACAGAGTGACTAATACATTCCTTTCTCACTGATTTATGTTCAGGAAATATTGACTGTATTGTCGCTGGCAATAGGTTCAATTAACTTGGGTCAGATTGAGTCACTTAGTTGGCTAATCCCTGGTAACAGGTCTAAGGCTGTTCTACTTTAATAATAATAGTCCTGACTTCTGTGCAGCAGATCATAACCCGAAGTATTGCATTATATTTCCTTTCTCCTCCCTCCACTACAAACTGTCCAGTACCTAAAGAAAAACTCATAAATAAATAGTAGGTGGAATAATTAAAAGATTTGTTAATTGATCTCATTGCTGTTGAATCATCAGAAGATTTAGTTTGCAGTCAGTATTGGTCATTAAGGTTTGCATAAGTTCTTTTTATGGTAATCCATTGAAATTCAGTATGGATTTAAGATTTAAGGTTTATTTGCTCCACTTTTTGATAGGGAAATATTTTCTGCTGATCAAAACTTGGCAGGGCTAGGGACCTTTCTAACATTCTTCACCGTTACATTCAGTGTGAGTATTGAACACTCCTATACCAGGTCTAGAACAAGTTGGTCAAAGTAAAATATCGCAGATGCTGGAAATCTGAAATAAAAACAGAAAATGCTGGAAATGCTCAGCAGGTTTGGCAGCATCTGTGGAGAGAGAGAGAGTTAATGGACAGAATTTTGTTGCAGGCTTCTGAACCCTGCCATTAGGCTCAGATGGTAGTCAGAAGCCTGCAATGTGTGGGAAACAGGCACTCAGCTGTGACTTTCCCTGAATTGGCCAATTAATGGCCAAAGAGTGGGCTCACCGTCCAAAAGGATGGTGGGTGAGCTCTTGAAGCTGCAGGCGCAATAGGAGGCCCTCCAGCTTGAAAGCAGCAGCAGAATGCCAAGGCAGGTAAGTGAGAGAGAGGGTGCTTCAAAATGAAGGTGCCCTCTCGCCATCTATTTAAAATTTGAAGTAAAAAAAAAAGGCCTTTGCAGCTAGGCCACCACTGTGGTGTGGTGGGGGGGCAGTAGGGGGTGGTGGTGGGGGAGGTGGTGTTTGTGCTGGAGGTGGGGAGATCTGTTCCACCTGGCAGTCTGAAGTTGCTGCTGAACCCAGGCAGGCAGGGAGGGCCTCCAAGCCTGCCTGGAGCACTGCACCCCCAGTCTGCTGTTGGTAGGTTTCCTCCAGGCAGCTAAACTGTCCCCCACCACCTGCAGAGACCATCAGGCTGACTGGAAAATCCTTTGTGGCCTCCAACAATAAGCCCCAATAGGCCGCTTGTGGGCAGGTAGCCCTGCGGTCCCCCACCCCGCCTCCTGGAAAATGGCCTGTGGCGGGATGGAGCCGGGGTACCAGCATGTTGGACAGCGGCACTCTTTTTAGTGCCCACCTGCCTCCATTTCCGGCACCAGCAGGGCTAAAAATCCTGCCCAATGTTTCAGTTTGATTACTTTTTGTCAGAAAGGTTCTGATGCGTTCTGCTGAAAGGTCATCGACCTGAATAGAACAAGTTGAGTGCTGTGCTGAACTCTCCCGGTTATGCTGCCAAGGTATCTGATCTTATTTTAATAGCTCATTTACTTTAATTGATGGTCAGAATTTGTAACTAAATCACTGTCCTTCTGATCCTGGATCAGGATTTTATTTGGGAGGATAGTATTAAAAGGTTAGGTAATATTAATAGCCTGTTAGACGGCAAGTTCTCACAGCAGAACAAAAATATAGATTTACAAGTATAGCGTTACACCCATACATTATTTTTGCCATTGTGGGCATCAGGAAAAAGTTCCTTTCACAGTGAGATTGAAATTTAAATTTGCCCTAGAGCTTTCTAAACGTGGAACAGAATAGGAAGGATAATTGGCAGGCAAGACTGCTCTTTAGAGGGAAAATAAATCAGACATAACTTTGCATCACAACTTTTTTTGTTAGGAGCAATTTGCTCTATTGCCCAAAGTGTAATTATAGGGACTGGATGTTGTAACAAATGTGTTTGAACTATAATCTCAAAAAAGTGCCTCCCTGCTCCAATGAGCCAAAATGACATTTCCATTTCCTGCACTCATCACCATTATGGCTAAATCAAGCTAACATTGAGTGAGACTGCCTCCTTAATGCCAATTCATGTTGAATTCTAAATCTCGGGTTGTGAAAACATGATCAGTTAGAGCTGCTCAAGCTCATGCAATTTCAACTTTATCACCTATTGGAGAGAAGGAGTTACAGAGAATTTGAACTTCATTACATATTGGCAATTTAAGATGAGAAACTTTGCTGAAAAGATCACTTTCCCAGTTTGAGCATCCAAGACACATGCAGAGTAAAACTCCTAACCTGGAAACATGCCTCTACACCACCGTCCCACCCCGACATAAAGTACCCTCTACTTCACCAGTGTGGAGTTTTTGAATTTCTATACAAACCATCCACAAGGCCTCTCTTAGTGAGATTGCCAATTTATCCATTGTTTTGTGCTGAATACCACTGCTATTATAAACTAGGTTGAAATTACCTAGCCTCAACTCATATAGGACTCTTAAAGTCTGGTTTGAACTTGAACTACTAGTTCCAAATGTGAACCAACAAACCCACTATGCCACACAAACCTCCAAACACTGAATGCCTGATTCTGCTTAACAGTTAAGATGTCTTTTACTTGCAGTAGAACAACAATGTGACTGAGTTGAAATACATTTCACTTATATAATTTTTCTTCAACTTGTATATCACTGTGCTGCATTGTAATGGGTGGATAGGAGTGGAGCCAGGGAATTCAAGAATCATTTGCTTCAAACTTAAGAAAGAACATAAATTAGAACAGGACAGAAAGAGTTGTGTATAGGGCTATCATAATGGAATTATTATGTCAAAGTGTATTTACAGTGCTGTTACATAGTTAGTATATGTGACCTATCAAATTACATGGCCTGGAAATTAGTATGTACCTAACGGCAACCAAGGAACTGCTATGCTGAAGCTGATGAGCAAGAGAACCACAAGAAATTGGTCCTCTTGCATCATCAGGACATGACCAGCATGCTGGGACTATCAGTCATGCCCCAACAGGTAATGTGCCAGTCACAAAGAAGATGCCAGCACTGGACCTATTTTGAGTTCAGAGGCTGCCTTGGACAACTACAGGCTGCCCTAACCAATGTAGTGTGCAGCACATACTGCTGATGAGCATGTACACACCACATGCTATATTGGGTCCTTCAGCACCCATTTTCCCCGCTGTAAAACAAGAACTGCATAATACAATTTCTAGGCTCATATCTATATTAATAAATGGGATATGTTAATATATTTTGTTTAACAATTGAAAAAGTCAATTTTATTGTTCTTGGACTGTTCTGAGTGCAATAGAAAGAAATTTGGCAGCTGTGATGTGACCAGACTCAGACTATCAATCATTGAGGTGGAGATCACAGGGAATGACTCATATCAGAACAAGGCTGTTGCAATACAATGTGACTAATTTTCTAACTGGGCTCCAGGAGAATGAAAATGATTTTTTATGTAACATCACATGTCTAAAAGAGATTAAAGTGCAGTTTTTCTAATCCAAAGCTGTTTTCTTTAGGTAACTGAATACTTGGTACAATACTATTCTCAAGCATACAAACTCCAAGTTAGTTGAATTGAAGTGCTCTGAAGCTATGGGATGACTTTAATTCACGACTGTGTTGTACTTGTTTTTCACACTACTCAAATTGAACTGCCCCAGCTGGGGAATGATGAATGCTTTTCGTAAGCCCTCATATATGTCAGACATCATCTCCTGTGGCTTATTAACTGAGAGGAAACATCTGCTAAATAAATTGAAATCCATCTCAAATAGAAAGAGGATTACGCTAATGAAATTAATGATGAATTATTATTTGTAAACTAATATATAATAAAGTACATAAACAAATATTAGAGGACATCTTTTTTTATAAGTGAAACAATCAAAATACATTCAGAAGGTGAATAAATGGACAGCAAATAGAAGCCCACTTTAGCTTTGGAAGTAGTGTAACATAACTTTATGTCATGTTAAGGGGAAAGTTAATGCAAAATTCCTAAAAAAAAAATAAACATGTTAAAGCTCATAGAATCTTGGGGGATGATTTTAACTCTATCCACTTGGCAAGAATGGGTCAGTAGAGTCCCAAAAGTCCACAGCAATTCACTTATCACCCCTCTCCAGTTCAGTTCCTGACTGCTGCCATTTTGGCTGCAGCCTCCAAATGGGCCACCTGCTTCAAGTAGGAGTCCATTTGCAATATATTAATTAGGTTCTATGATATCATTGGGTCTCAATGCAATTTTGGGGTACGAATGGACAAGGTATTTGCTGCTGGCTGGTCCCGAAAAGGTAGGTTTTTTAAAATAAATATTTCAGGGACCAGGAGTACCATTAAAAAATCATCTCTCTTTCAAAGTTGTAAATGAATGCTCCTCTTGGCCCTTCAAAAATCTTTCAGCCCATTGCTGCCAGCCTGACATGCAGTTGCTACTCCTCCAGTATTATATTTTCAGCTCGGCCCACGTCTCTCACCAAGATTCTCTCTCTTGCCTGCAGAAAATTATGGATTCTTAGGACACTCAGGTGTGTACCTGTTGGGTAAGATTAACATTAAAGGGTTAATTTTAACCAATGCTGCCTGGCAGGAAACTGATGAAATGTCATTAGCTACCCATTTAACACCCCACCTGATTTTACTTTACTTTGAAATGGATGGGTTAGATTAAAATAACAGCTGTGAGTCTGAGCACCCCTATTATACTTACTTTCCATGAACATTGCTGTAATATTTCTGCACCATTCTGCTGGATGCGGAAAGGATGTTTCCTCTTGTGGGAGAATCTAGAACTAGGGGTCATTATTTAAAAATAAGGGGTTTCCCATTTAAGAGACACATGAGGAGAAATGTAGATTTCTTGATAAGCAAGTGGATGAAAGGTTATTGAGGGTAGGTGGGAATGTGGAGTTGAGGTTACAATCAGATCAGCCATGATCTTATTGAATGGTGGAGTAGGCTCGAGGGGCTGAGTGGCCTACTCCTGCTCCTAATTCATATGTTCGTATGCATCAAAATGAGTCGAATCAAATGATAAGATCAGTTATTTATTTTATTTTGAGAATTCTATGAATTAAGGTAACTTAGTAGTAGAAATTTTGAACTAAATATAGACTATAATAGAAAATTCATATACTTTTCAAAGTTGTAAATGATAAGAGGTGCTTGTTAATTAAATTATAAGTTAACTATAACAAATGATCTGAAGTGAAAATCTCTTCATAGTTTGACTCCAGGTTAAAATTAAATTGTTAGATACCCAACATTATTTTTCTTTTCTTTGCAAATATTTCTTTGTTAAATCAACAAGAATGTGAATCAGACTGGAACTTGCAGGGGTTGTACTGAAAGGTTGTAGCTAGCAGTAGTCATTCAACACATTAAATTTCTGTACTTTATCACCAAGATGTCCATCATGCAGGGTCAGTTAACAGGTCTTTTATGAGCATGTTAGCTACACTAAAGGGAATTCCCCTGGTATCCATTCATCAAGTGACAGAAGCAGGAATGTAAATGCTATTGGAGCACTGAGGTAAGATGGTTCATTCACTTTTCAGCATGTGTCTACCATTTCTTGTTGCCTGCTCCATCAATTACCTGTATTTGCTGGAAGTTACTATGCAGTTTAGATCTAGTATTACGAGGATGTTTATTCTCCAGTGCAGAATGACAGCCAGGATTCTGATTCCAAAATTCCATTCAGACTCCCATTTCCAATTTCCAGTATTCTTTACTGAATACAACATGGTAGATGTTCTTATTTGGTGTGCCTTATTTTTGGAGAATAAATAAGGATAAACTTGATTGAAAAATTGGGTGCGGTTCAAAATGCTGACAATTTCCCCTCCTGCCCCGTCAGATTTTCTGATCGGACTTGCACCAGCTGGAAGAAACAGCTGTCCATTTGTGGACAGATGCATGTAAGTAAATGTATGATGATGTCATGACATCATTCGTACGATTTCTTTTCACTTCCAGCCTTTTAACATTGTTTCATTTACCTGGCCCACAGGAACTGGGAGTTCAGAATTGCTAAGTGCTAGACTCCATATGAAAATCAGTTTAAAGAGACTAAGAGTGTTGGATTGTTTCGCAGGCAGGTGACTGGAGCTTTGCTTTCTTTTTGCTTTATTCCTGTTCCCATTGAGATCTTTGAAGAGCCGTGTGGCACTCAGTGTGGTGCAGCTTTTTTTCTAATGATGCTGCCAGAGTGCTTTGATGAGCGTCAATCTCTCTACACCTCCATCCCCCACCAGGATGGTTTGAGGGCTCTCCGCTTCTTCCTTGAACAGAGACCCAACCAGTCTCCATCCACCACCACCCTCCTCCGCCTGGCTGAAGTTCTCACATTGAACAACTTCTTCTTCAACTCCACTCACTTCTTTCAGGTAAAAGGTGTTGTTATGGGTACCCACATGGGTCCTTGTTATGCCTGTCTTTTTGTGGGATATGTCGAACATTCCTTGTTCCAGTCCTACTCAGGCCTCCTCCCCCAACTCTTTTTCCAGTACATTGATGACTGTATCAGTGCCATTTCCTGCTCCTGCCCCGAACTGGAAAACTTTATCAACTTTATCAATGAATTTTCACCCTGCTCCCACCTTTACATGGTCCGTCTCTGACACTTCCCTTCCCTTCCTCGACTTCTCCGTCTCCATCTCTGGGGCTAGGCTGTCTACTAATATTCATTATAAGCCCACTGACTCCCACAGCTACCTCAACTAAACTTCTTCACACGCTGCCTCCTGTAAGGACTCCATTCCATTCTCCCAGTTCCTCCATCTCCGACACATCTGCTCTGATGATGCAACCTTCCATGACAGCGCTTCTGATATGTCGTCCTTCTTCCTCAACCGAGGATTCACCCCCCCCATTGTGGTTGACAGTGTCCGGCCCATTTCCCGCACATCTACCCTCACCCTTTCCCCTCCCTCCCAGAACTGTGACAGGGTTCCCCTTGTTCTCATTTTCCACCCCACCAGCCTTCACATCCAAAGGATTATCCGCTGCCATTTCCGCCATGTTCAGCGTGATGCCACTACCAAACACATCTTCCCCTCCCCTCCTGTGTCAGCATTCTGAAGGGATCGTTCCCTCCGCGACACCCTGGTCCACTCCTCCATTACCCCCAACACTTCGTTCCCTTCCCACGATACCTTCCCATGCAATCACAGGAAGTGTAATACCTTCCCTTTTACCTCCTCTCTCCTCACTATCCAGGGACCCAAACACTCCTTTCAGGTGAAGCAATGATTTACTTGTACTTCTTTCAATTTAGTATATTGTATTCGCTGCTCACAATGTGGTCTCCGCTACATTGGGTGATCGCTCTGTGGAATACCTCCACTCAGTCCAAACGCATGACCCTGAGCTTCCGGTTGCTTACCATTTCTATACACCCTCCTGCTCTCATGCTCACATCTCTGTCCTGGGCTTGCTGCAGTGTTCCAGTGAACATCAATGCAAGCTTGAGGAACAGCATCTCATTTACCAATTGGGCCAGCTACAGTCTGCCGGACTGAACATTGAGTTCAATAATTTCAGAACATGACAGGTCCCCCTTTTTATTTTTAGCTATTTTTTCTTTTTTCTTGCTTCTTTATTATTTGTTTATTTTATGTTGGTTTGTTTCATCATTCATTTTTATTAACCACTGTTTCTTTCATGTTTGTGCTTTGGGCCAGGGCTGTTCATTTTTCTGTCAATTAACACCCTCTCTGCACTAACGCTTTGTCTTTCAGCACACCATTAACATACCATTTGTCTTTGCTCCATGACCTTCTGGTCAGTTATTCTTGGTGACCCTGTCCTATCAACACCTTCCCTTTTGTTATCTCTTGTCCCAGCCCAGCTTTATTTTCTTAAAACCTATTACATTTCTAACCTTTGCCAGTTCTGATGACAGGTCACTGACCTGAAACGTTAACTCTGTTTCTCTCTGCACAGATGCTGCCAAACCTGCTGAGTATTTCCAGCATTTCTTGTTTTTATTCCAGGACAGACATGAACTGGTAAGGATTCCACTTTCTGAATTTTCAACTAATTTGAAATCATCAACACAGCATTATGCAAGTCAATGCTTACTTTCCTGGCAGTTGTTAGCTGCCATCATGTTAAGGCAATCCATGGGCCCGAATTTTTCCCACACCAAGGATGTGCCACCACCATTAACAGAAGCGGGTGCCACATCCCTGCAAACAGATGGTGGGATCCTGGCCGGGATATTACCGGTGACCAATTAAGAGATCGTTGTCCAACTGAGGATGGCATCCTGCCTTTCAGAGCCAATGGTGCAACCAGAGGGCCAGCAGCTTGGCAACCTGAGCAGTGTCACCGATAGAGGTGGTCACTGCTGAGGCAGCAAGAAGAAAAAGTGCCTCTATGTTAAGGCGCCCTCGAAGGCCAGTTAAGTTTTATATTTAATGTGCTAGGGCCAGGAAGGCAGGCCCCAGCGACTGACGTCGGAGTCGTGGGGATGGCCATTAAGGGAGGCCCCTCCCGGGAACCCACTGGGAGGCCACTAAGGTTTACCTGGCTATCTCCCCATGTAATGGGATCCTGTCCCGACACCAGTAAAATGTCGGTGAGGTTGAGAAATGTCTGTTAATTGGCCAATTAATTGTTTAAATTGACCGCCTGCCTCTGGTTGGTGGGTGGCTGCGACACTGCCATTGCTGCATTCAGAATGACCTGTGGTGGCGGGAAGACATCAAGCTCCCTTCCCGATGCCTTCCGCTGCCATTTTATGAGGTCTCCCACCTCCCAGCCTCTCTCCAGAGGGCTGGCAAAATCCAATCTATGGTGTCAGCAATATTTGCCCCAGCAAAGGATAACTCAGGGTGGCTTTTGTGGCAATCAAATCTATTTTTAGTATCTAAGGGTCATGACAGCTCTGTGGTACCCAGGACATGGCTAAACATTGATATAATGGGGTATATTTACTTCTTTACTGCCAGGCCACAAAGCTGCATCTGAGCAGGGCACAGAAAGGAAAGTCAGGTGGAAATTCACTTGTATTGGAGCTCGAAAATGTTTTCTTTCATTATTTTAAATGGAAGGAAAATCAGGTAAAATCTGTTAGCAGGCATGCAATACTTGCCAACTGATTTCCCCCTCTTGTTCTCAACCAAGGTAATGTTTGACAATCATGTGGCAATGATGAAGATCTACTCATTTAAATTGGGGTAGCATATCATGTTCATTATTCTTATAACACAAAGAGAGTTGTATTGAAGGAAATAAGTGAATCACTGTTGGCCCAGAAATCCACGCAGAAAGATGTGGGGTGGTGGAGGGGAGTGAGGGGTTGCATCCCAGTGAGCATTCCAGGATGCAGCTGTCCAGAATGTCTTCTGAAGTTCATGGGATCAGGAGAAGCCCACTCATTTATCATACCAATTGCAGGTGTTTGTGCCTCTTGGGATGCCCACCATTGCGCCATAAGACTGGAAAGTAAGACTAACAGAAAAATGTGGATGTACAATCTTCAAAGGTCAAGGCCCCAAGTGAGCCCCATGATCATTGCTGGACAGTGGATTACATTTCAGCTGACCAGGCACGCATTCGCCAACCATTCATTGTAAGCCCGTGTGTAGGAACGCCAGACTAACGGGGGATCATTTTAATTTTGTGTGATCGTGTGAAACTGACGATATCAATTCAGCCACCCATTATATATCTCTGATCATTTTCGTTTCCATTGACTATCACCCAAAGTCAAAATTACCCCCGTGGAATCTCCATCCCAGTCTTTATCCATCTTATCCTGGTGACTTTCATTGGGAGGTGGAGGCTCGATCTCTTCAAGTCCATCTGGATTTTTTGATGTGAGACTATGTCACAGCATATCTGGGTCCTTGTTTAGTTTTTGTCTGTACCAGTCGATTCCTGCTAAAGTTATGGTGAGAGTCTGCTGGAACAGCTGTGGATCTTCATGTCCTGTGTGTCAAGTTTCTGTGATATTGTATGAAATAAGTCATGCCCAGATGATTAAGAGCCAGTGTTGCCTGATTAACTACATAGTCTAAGCTGCCACCAATCATTTCTGCAGAACATCACATACTTCCTTGACAATGACTTTGGGAACTTACTTCTAAGAATCTTGGTCAGCACAGAGGCAGCTGTCATGGACTTCCCTCTGCTACAAGGGCACCTGCATTTACCATGGAGCATAGGGTTAGCCCAGACATTGACCGTAATGGTCGCCCATGGCTTGAAACTTAGCTTCCCTTGTTATGGGAATTTTGCAATGCTGACCTATGGGAATGGTTGTGCGAAGTCCAAAGAGTAGCCCTCCTCGTTAACACCTCAAGCAGAACAATTTTTGTGTCAGCAGACATCAAACATGAAGCTGTGCTGCTCCGTCACTTGGCTGCATCTTTGGTTTCTTTCCTCTTCATTTTCACCTGCCACTTCTCAGTCCTTGTCCTACAGGCTGAGGTACATTTTTAATGCTCCCCAAGGGGCTTTAGGTTTTTCCTTCTTTCTATTGTAAGACTATGCATCTCTTTAAATTTGACTTTACATACAATTTTTCTCTCCAACTAATAGTTTACTTTTTAAATCTGTACCTGAAGTTGTGCTAATGAGTCTTATGGAAATCAGTTGCTTCCATTTCAGTCTGTCTAAAACCCATCAATAATGTCAACACAATCAAAAGAAGAAAATTTATGATACGATACCAGAATTAAGTACCCCAAATCAGGAATAACACAGCTGAATGCAGAGTGCAGGAAAATTCTAATTATTTGTTTGATTTACAGAAAGATCAGATTGTGTCTTTGATCAATACATCAAATTGTTTTGATTCCTCGATTAGCATCATTGTGCCTAGATGCAAAAAGAACATATTTGCTGCATTTTGAAGATCTGCACGTTTGATGTAGAATCGTGGAATCTCACAGCATGGAAGGAAACCATTCGGCCCTTCATGCCTGTGCTGGCTCTTTGAAAGAGCTGTACAATTTAGTCTAACACCACAACAGTTTCCCCATAACCCTGCAAATGAGTCTTTTCGTGTACATCTTCAATTGCCTTTGCAAAGTTACTATGGAATTTGATTCCACCACACTTTCAGGTAGCACATTGTAGATCTTAAAAACCCTCTGTGTGAATCAGTTTCTCCTCATTTGCCCTCTGGTGCCTTTGCCAATTATTTTAAATAATACTTTTAAATAATACTTCTGGTTACTAACACCCTTACCAGAGCTCTATCAAAGCCCCTCATAATTTTGAATACCTCTATTAGCTCTCCTCATACCCTTCTCTGCTGTAAGGAGAACAACCTCAGCTTCTTCAATCTCTCCATGTAACTGAAGTCCCTCATCCCTGATTTCATTCTGGTAAACCTCCTCTGTACTTTCTACAAGGCCTTGACATCCTTATTGAAGTGTGCTACCCAGAGTTGTATGCAATATTCCAGCTTAGACCTAACCAGTGATTTGTAAATGTTTAGCATGATTTACTTGTTTTTGTATTCAAGGCCCCTATTTACAAAGCTTTCTGACATATACTTTCTTAACTGCCTTATCAACTTGCTCTGTCACCTTTATGGATTTGTGATTATGCACCCCCAGATCCCTCTGCCCTGGTGCGCCCCTCAAAATAGCACCATTTAGCTTATACTGTCTATCCATGTTGTTTCTCCCAATGTGCATCTTTTCACACTATCCGCAGTAAATTGCATCTGCTGTGTGTCTGTCCATTTCATCAGTCTGTCTATGTCCTCCTGAAGTTTGCTGTTATCTTGCTCACTATTTACTATGTTGCCAAATTTTGTATCATCCACAAATTTTAAGATTGTACTGTCTCTACCCAAGTCCAGGTTACTTACTTATTTATGTAAGTATATAATGATAAAAGATTTCATATCTTTCTGGATATTCACAAATACATTTGCGACTCCTGTGTTCAATTATTTATTATATGCTAGCAGAGAGCTGCAAAACATTTGCGGTGAAATCAGTATCTTTATTGCAACAGTATTTCTTTCAATTCCTATCCCATGCCATTCCATCCTTCCCATGCCATCTCCCTCGTGTCACACCCATCCTATTCCTTTCATCCCTCTCATATCATCCCCATCCCATCCCCTATTCCACCCCTTCTTCCTATGCCAATGCCATCCCTCATTCCATCACTCCCATGCTATCCCATCCCCAACCCCATTTCATACCTCTCATGCAATCCCCCATGCCCCCCATGCCACCCCCCACCTCCCATGCCATCCCACGCCCCTTTACATGTCACCCCCCTGTGCCATGCTCCCCTCCCCAAGCCCTTCAGCTAGGGTAGCTTTGTTGTTGACTCTCCTTACCTTGCGTTGTTCTTTTTCTCCACTAACTGCCCCACCCTGCCACCTCCTCTTTTGTCGCCACCAACTGTTGGCAGTCGTATATTCCTCACATCTTCCAGTCCTCTGAGCACCCCACATGCTTCCATGTGCACCAGGCTTTGCCCACCAAATCAACCCACTGACCAATCAAAAATGTGCAGTTAGACAAAAACTGCAAAATATTATTCTAGATATTCATACCTATTATTGTTGAGTTTGTCTGGCAGCCTGTATAAAAAGGAATTAATCTAAGTGCTAGTTTTTGTTACGACCGAGACAGGAGGAGTGCACTATCTTTTCTAGGTCTACTTCACCACAGGTTACAACATCTATTTAAATGTTTACTCAGTTACTGATACAGCCAATCATATACTCTATTTTTTAATCCCAGAATAGCATTCACCAACCAAGTTTCTTTAATGAACAACAAAATTATCAGTTTATTATAAAACAAGACTTAACCAATGGCGAAGCAAAGCATTAACAAACCAATTAAAATATGAAAGTTCCCTTTTTAAAAATTCCCCAACTACACACACACACACACTGGAAAAAATATAGAAATTCACTCTGCAGAGGTCTGTTGCAAAAAAGAAAGACAAAAAAAAACTACTTTGGCCAAATACTTACTAATTCTTGATGAAAAAAGAAAGAAGATATGGAAGGAAATCAGTTGTCCCTTTTTTGGTCTGGCATCCGGGTATACGGAGACGGGTCACTGGCATCATTTCAGAAGCAGTCTGTTCTGGAGATGTCAAGAATTATTCTAGTAGGTTTTCTAGGAGAATTGTGGCATCAAGGTTTTTTCACCAGCACACACTTGAATCGCAGGATTTTATTTTCAGCTCCTCAGGAGCTATACAGCACCAAGGATTTTTTTTTTCCCACACTGGATCTTGGCAGGATTTCTTCAAAAATGTAGAGAAGGAGGTGAGCTGGGTGGTTTCTTTTTTCCTTGGCGGGACAATGCCAACTGTCTTCAAACAGTTCACACCACAACTAAAACAGAAAACAATGTTCAAACCCCACACAGTGAGTCAACCTCCTGACCTCCATAAACCTTGACATGTGGCTTCTCTGTAACCATTTTTCTCCAAGTCACCCAAGGGTTCTGCTGTTTTCTGAGCCCAAATCACAGGTGGCCTCCAGCACAGGTGGCTTTCAAACAACATCTTGTCCTGTCATAGAGTCGTAGAGTTATACAGCACAGAAACAGGCCCTTCGGCTCATTGTGTCCGTGCCAGCTATCAAGCACCTAACTAGTCTAATCCCATTTTCCAGCACTTAGCCCGTAGCCTTGTATGCAATGGTGTTTCAAGTGCTCATCTAAATACTTCTTAAATATTGCGAGGGTTCCTGCCTCTACCAACTCTTCAGGCAGTGTGTTCCAGATTCCAACCACCCTCTGTGTGAAAAAGTTTTTCCTCAGATCAGCTCTAAATCTTCTGCACCTTACCTTAAATCTGTGCCCCCCGGTTATTGACTGCTCTGGTAAGGGAAAACGTTTCTTCCTATCTAACCTATCAACGCCCCTCATAATTTTGTATACCTCAATCAGATCTCCCCTCAGCTTTCTCTGCTCTAAGGAAAATAACACTAGCCTTTTCAGTCTCTCTTCATAGCTGAAATGCTCCAGCCCAGGCAACATCCTGATGAATCTCCTCTGCACCCTCTCCAGTGCAATCACATCCTTCCTATAGTGTGGTGCCCAGAACTGTACACAGTCCTCCAGCTGTGGCCTAACTAGCATTTTATACAGCTCCTTCATAACCTCCCAGCTCTTATATTCTATGCCTCGGCTAATAAAGGCAAGTATCCCATATGCCTTCCTAACCTTATCTACCTATCATGCTGCTGCCTTCAGTGATCTATGGACAAGTACACCAAGGTCCCTCTGACCCTCTGTACTTCCTAGGGTCCTATCATCCATTGGATATTCCCTTGCCTTGTTAGTCCTCACAAAATGCATCACCTCAAACTTCTCAGGATTAAATTCCATTTGCCACTGCTCTGCCCATCTTACCAGCCCATCTATATTGTCCTGTAATCTAAGGCTTTCCTCCTCACTATTTATGACCCCACCAATTTTCGTGTCATCTGCGAACTTACTGATCATACCTCCTATATTCACGTCTAAATTCTTAATGTACTCTACAAACAGCAAGGGTCCCAGCACCAATCCCTGCGGTACACCACTGGTCACAGGCTTCCACTCGCAAAAACAACCCTCGTCCATTACCCTCTGCCTCCTGCCACTAAGCCAATTTTGGATCCAAATTGCCAAATTGCCCTGGATCCCATGGGCTCTTACCTTCTTAACCAATCTCCCATGCAGGACCTTATCAAAAGCCTTACTGAAATCCATGTATACTACATCAACTGCTTTACCTTCATCTACACATCTCGTCACCGCCTCAAAAAATTCAATCAAGTTAGTTAGACACGATCTCCCCCTGACAAAGCCATGCTGACTATCCCTGATTAATCCCTGCCTCTCCAAGTGGAGATTAATCCTGTCCCTCAGAAATTTTTCCAATAGTTTCCCAACCACTGATGTTAGACTCACCGGCCTGTAATTATCTGGTTTATCCCTGCTACCCTTCTTAAATAATGGTACCACATTCGCTGTCCTCCAATCCTCTGGTACCTCTCCTGCGGCCAGAGAAGATTTGAAAATTTGTGTCAATGCCCCTGAAATCCCCTCCCTTGCCTCACATAACAGCCTGGGATACATCTCATCTGGGCCTGAGGATTTATCCACTTTTAAGCCCGCTAAAACCGTTAATACTTCTCCTTTTCAATGCTAATACATTCAAGTATATCACAATCTCCCTCCCTGATCTCTACACCTACATTGTCCTTCTCCATAGAGAACACAGATGAAAAGTAATCATTTAAAACATCACCTATGTCCTCCGACTCCGCACACAGATTGCCATTTTGGTCCCTAATGGGCCCTACTCTTTCCCTGGTTATCCTCTTGCCCTTAATATACTTAGAAAATGCCTTGGAGTTTTCTTTATCTTGCCTGCCAGTGTTTTTCCATGTCTCCTCTTCGCTCTCCTAATTACTTTTTAAAGTCCCCCCTTACACTTTCTATACTCTTCTAGTGCCTCCGCTGTTTTCAGCGCTCTGAATCTGCCAGAAGCTTCCTTTTTTTCCCTGATCCAATCCTCTATATCCCTTGACATCCAGGGTTCCCTGGACTTGTTGGTCCTACCCTTCACCTTAATGGGTACAAGTTGGCTCTGAACTCTCATATTTCCCCTTTGAATGACTCCCACTGGTCTGATGTAGACTTTCCTACAAGTAGCTGCTCCCAGTCCACTTTCAGTGAACTTGGTTAAAAAAAAAACACATCCATGGAATCTTTTTGGTTTCAACACAAGTCCTCAAAAAAAATTAAAATATTTTTTAAAATGGAAGCACTTTTGTAACAGTTTTGACACCTAAGGAAGTCAATTTCCATTTCTATTGCCTGCCTTTAATGGGACAGTAATGGCCTCAAAATGGAGGCCATTAATTGACGAATAGACCAATGATACTTTGAAAGTAGCCTGCAGTTGGGAGCCAAAAATGCCTGTCTGTCTCAGGCAGTAAGCCCTTTTGAATATGCAAATAGGGGCGCAGCCATAGTAAGTTTGGAATTTTATCTGTGGTTTCCAAAGTGCTTCTACGGCCACTAAAAAATAATCTGAGCACAGGACTTCCACCCTCTGTGATCGCTGCACTGCACCCAACGCTTACTTTGCAGTGGCAGGAGCAACTGGCATCGGGATCCTCTTCTGCTGCCCCGCAGCTCACAGTGCGATGTTAATGTTAAAATTACAACTGTCCGATGGCCATAGGCATGGGCAGAGAGCTGGCACCCTCCGCCAGTTTGTCACCCAAAAGTGAAAATCGACACCAAGGAGTTAAAAACAGAAGTTGGAAACCGTATAGTAGTTTCTGATGTTTAATTAGAATGAGTGCTCCTCGGTCTTATTTCCTGCTTTGCAGACAATTTCACGTCGAAGATTTATACGACTATAAAACAGGCTGAATTTGCTGGGCAGAAACCAGAACTTTGTTCATGGAATTTGCTAATACTTTTGAGTTCAATTTGAAGCTGTTATGAAGAGTTACATATTGACTATAATTGATGTCTTCATTATATGTTTATATATTGTACTGTTATGTACTTGCCTCATATTGTTATTCAATTGTCTGTGAATTTACTCGGGGATGCAGTTCAGAGGAATTTCCCTGCAACCATAAACAAAGGTATTAGATTACTGTTACTAACAACCTCTGACCCATATCTACATTTTGTTCCTTTGCGATCCTTCTATGTTAAAAACAGTTTCGTAAATGCAAGTTGTTGATGGAGCAGGTTTGACACAATGAAATTAAATACAGTAAATACATTACTGCAAGCGCAGGGTAGTTGTTAACTACTCGGTAATGTTTCTTTGAGCTTCATTGTGAAAACAGAATATAAAGAAGGCTCCAGATTGTAGGGGATCAGGTCCACGAATGGGAGCAATAATAATAACAACAATTTGCATCTATGTTGCACCTTTAACATAGTAAAACATCCCAAAGTGCTTCACAGGAATATAATCAGACACAAAATGACACCAAGCCAAAGTAGGAGACATTAGGACAAGTGAGGTAGGTTTTAAGCAATGTCTTAAAAGTAGAGGGAGAGGTGGAGAGGCAGAGAAGTTTGGAAAGGGAAGTCCAGAAATTGGGGCTTAGATGGCTGAAGGTCTGGACGCTAATGGTGAGGAAAAGGACGTGAAGGAAGTTGAAGAAACACAGAGTTTATGGACGTTGGAAGGCGATAGATTGTCCAGGAGAGCATTGGAATAGTCAAAACTGGGAATAACGGGATGAATTTTATGGGCCCCCCAAGTTGAGGCCGGAGGCTGGGCGGAGATGGAGCATGGAGAATCACGATGGATGGTGGTGGGGCGGAGGGCCCATTGTCTCCCCATCGCCCAACTATCTTCCCGGGGCAGGATAGCCCAATGACGGCCTTCCCACCCAGAGGTCAATTGTGATCCTTAAGTAGCCTATTAACAGCCAATTAAGGGCCTCATCCCACAGCGTTCGGATCTTACCAGCAGTGGGCAGGGAGGCCTTCGCCACGTGGGGAGGTTTCATTGTAACATAAGGCAACCTCACTGCGGGCTTGGGAGAGAGGACCCTCCTTCATGGGCAATCTGTGGCCCATTGAAAAACCCATCGGGAACCACTTCACCCCCAGGAACCCCCTCCTTCTGGACTGCACGACCAGCCCCTCACCCTCTTTCGTCGGGGACCTTCCGGACTGGACCTGGCAACCCCGCCACCTACCCCCGGTCTGGGGTACCAGCGCCGTGCCTGGGTCCGAGGCCTCTGCAGTACTGGCAGTGGCCACCGCTCCTGGTGCGCTGCCGATACTGCTGCAGTGCCTCTTATATAAAGTACACACTGCTGCCACTGTGCGCTGGTGGTAGAAGGAGTGAATGTTTAAAGTGGTGGGTGGGGTGCCAATCAAGTGGGATGCTTTGTCCTGGATGGTGTCGAGCTTCTTGAGTGTTGTTGGAGCTGCACTCATCCAGGAAAGTGGAGTGTTTTCCATCACACTCCTGACTTGTGTCAGGCTTTGAGCAGTCAGGAGTTGAATTACTCATTGCAGAATTCCCAGCCTCTGACCTGCTCATGTAGCCACAGTATTTATATGGCAGGTCCAGTTTAGTTTCTGGTCAATAGTATCCTCCAGGATTTTGATAGTGGGAGATTCTGCAATGGTAATGCCGTTGAATGTCAAGGGAAGATGGTTAGATTCTCTCTTGTTGGAGATGATCATTGCCTGGCACTTGTGTGGTGTGACTGTTACTCGACGCTTAACAGCCCAAGCCTGGATTTTGTCCAGGTCTTGCAACATATGGACATGAACTGCTTCAGTATCTGAGGTGTCTCAAATGGTACTGAACATTGTGCAATCATCAGTGAACATCCCCACTTCTGACCTTATGATGGAGGGAAGGTCATTGATGAAGCAGCTGAAGATGGTTGGGCCAAGGACACTACCCTGAGGAACTCCTGCAGCAGTCTCCTGGGGCTGAGATGATTGGTCTCCAACAACCGTAATCATCTTCCTATGTAGTAGCTATGACTCCAACCAGTGAAGAGTTTTCCCCCGATTCACATTGACTTCAGTTTTGCTGGAGCTCCTTGTTGCCACACTTAGTCAAATGCTGCCTTGATGTCAAGGACAGTCACTGTTACCTCACTCTTTAAAACATTGGCTTTTCCTTTTGGCTACCTGAGTTCAACTCCAACCCACGCTGATGGGATGAAAATATCCTCTGTACGCTAACAGTCATTCTCCCATATGAAGCACATTTAAGCAACATTGGGCCAGTTTTTAAGATGCATGAGCCCAGAGGACAACAGGCCATTAATTAGCAGTAAATTGGTAATTATATTCAGAAAGGCCACAGGATGGCTGGTGTAGGAAATGAAAACAATGTAAGACTGGTGGGGTGAAGGGTAGCCTTCTGAATATGAGGTTAAGCTTTACACTTGTCACAATTTCATGTATTTTTTTTAGATCTGCCTGTTCTCCACAGTCTAACACCTTTGTAATATTCGTACATTTTCCTCAGCCAATCTAGTGTTGAAACCCTCCTCCACACTGCTGTTGGGCTGGATTTTGTGTAGGAGGTAGGGGTCCCAGCACCAGGCCAAAAGGGTTGGGGAGAACCTCCAGTCTTTTTCTATCAAAGTTTCATGAGCCAGGATCCCCGTCCCTTTAAAGCACTGCAGCAACTCACCAAGCCTCCTTCAACAGCACCTTCCAAACCTGCGACCTCTACCATCCCGAAGGGCAAGGGCAGCAGATGCATGGGAATGCCACCACCTCCAAGTTCCCCTCCAAGTCACACCTCATCCTGACTTGGATCTGTATCACCATTCCTTTGCAGGGTCAAAAACCTGGAACTCCCTCCCTAACAGCACTAGATAGACTGCAGAGGTTCAAGGAGGCAGCTCACCACCACCTTCTCAAGGGCAATTATGGATGGGCAACAAATGCTGGCCTTCAGCAACACTCACATCCCATGAAAGAATAAAAAAAAGTTCACCACTCCATGTCTTACCTTCAATGTTATTATATTGATAAGCTGCTCAATTTGCACATCATTGACAATTTTTCTGGTGCATAATTGAAATGTCCATTATCCATTGGACACTTCAATATACAGTTGTGTCAAACTTCGCTTTCATGTGATTTTGGCACTAAATTCAGATAATAATAAGATGTAGGGAAAAACAACATTTTCTTACTTGCCTTCTCTTTAGGAGGTATTTATAAACAGAAGATCCTTTCATTTTTTTTGTGCATTTCCGTGGCAGCAGCAACACTTGTATCTCATTCAGAAGTCTGTACATTCTCATCTCAGGGGGTTTGAAGCTCAATTTGTAACTCATCTCCAAAAGGGAAAATTAGGACTGAAATCACTCAGTAATAGATTGTACTGCGTTCCTCATAAGGGCACTGATGGATATGCATGGTCATTGGTGGAATATGGTAGAAGCAGCAATAATGAAACCAGTGATTACATTGGTTTTAAACTTATAGTTTAGTTTAAAATATCTAAATAAACTGTGATTCTTTATTATGGTATCAACACAGATAACCAGAAAGCTAAGTGCATTTGTACACACTTAATAGATTTATCTGATATCTATTGATCAGTTACTTTTGAATGTCAGAGCAGCAATAGAACTGTAAGATATGAAGGGAAATTGATCCTGTTGGTTGTCCACTGCACAATTCTGTGGTGCAAAGCACCCTCTGCTGACTGTTCAGATTATTGCAGTATTGTAGCTGGAAACTAATGATTACTTGTAAACTACAAATAAACGGATGACACTGCAAAATTGATGAGCGTGGGCAGCTCCTTTCCTTTGTTTAGGATTTTTTTTCAGGTGCATGTGTTATGATGAACATAAAAATGATAATGCTGGGGAACAATTAACCTTTGTGACCAATCACATTGTCAAGAACTCGCTGATCTGATACAAAGGGATAAGAATTCTACTGGTTCCTAACATGCGGAAATGGTGAAAATTCCTTTGGTGTATCTAGTGAAGTCTTAAATGTGTTCTTTTATAAATAAAATGCATTTGCAATGTTGCTACATATAGTGACCAGTGTAATTATAAACCCAGCATTAGTCAAATTGCATTACTACATTTCCAGTCCCTTTCTTATCTTCACAAGTGACCATCTACAAGCTTTTAAATGCACTAATGTTAAATTTTGCATTTGCCACAAAATCCTAAAAATTTATTGTCATGCACTCTTGTTCACTCTCAACTGGATTGAAGCAGCACATCCTCATTTCACTTGACACCTTGAACAGCCATTAAAGGGAGGAAGCTTTCATTCTCTCCATCTGGACTGGAGTTGAGCCCAGGCCCTAGACATGAAAAAAACTGCACTGTAACTCCCACTTAATCCCTAATGCATCATCTATTTTTGTAACTGGATTGTAAACTCGTTTGAATACAGTGTTTTTACAGCAAAAGGTTTAAAGATAACAGATGATAGGAGCTACGACTAAATGCCTGAACTCTTTTGCAGAATTGTTTAGGTACCTGGGTATTAAACATATGACACAACATAAGCATTCCCAGTAACTGTTGTGCAATTAACTTTTGGTGCTGAATCATGACATTTGAAACTTAAGCTACATTATGTTTTGTTTTCATTCACCCTAGATATCCAATATAGATTTTATGGCTAACACTTTGGATTTTTAAATTCCATACTGTTGGGTAGTACTAATACAGAATTGATGTTTGGATGTATGTTTCAAAGTACTGTGTCAGGTGATAAAATTGGAAATAATAAAATATTTCCTAAGTAAATGGATTTGACTGTTCAAACTTCCAAAACAGGGGCATGTGACATAGAGTAGAAAATGACAGAATGGTAGGCCATTAAGGGTAGTATTTTGTGTTGCCTTTGGGGATGGGCACAGAGGTTGGGGTTTTAACTATCACCCACTGGATTTTTCAGGGTTTCTCAGAGAGGTGAAGAGACGAGTTGGATACTGCTGTCTGAGCAGGCTTACCCCCAACTGACATTCAAAACAGTCCACACCCCAAACAGAAAGTCAAAACCTCCTGACCACCATAAATCTTGCCACTTCTCTCAAACAATTCCCCCTAGATACCAAGTCTTTTGCTGTTTACTTAGCTGAAGACATGTGACTTCCAGCAACTGTTTTTGTAAACAGAAAGCTCAAGTCCTAAAGTCCTTCCGTTGACCTCTAAAAAAACCCCACATCCATGGAATCTCTTCAGTCCTCCAAAGGAATCCATCTCCACAATTCAAAAACACAAGTCCTCAAAAAATATTAAAAATGGAAGCACTTTCATAACAACATGTTTCGTAGTTTGGTCGAATGATGAATTTCGGTACCCAGCACTTTAATTCTGTACCTGTAGTTCCCCACATAATGGGGATAGTTGTATTATGGATGATAGTAAGTCACCAGCCTCTTTTTTTTAAATCTTTCTCGACTTTCATGTCAAATGAATTTACTGGGAATAAAAATCAGGAAAGATGTAAAACAGACTGCCAACTCGCTATCACCCATTCTACACTATTGCATAAAGTCACAATTACCTCCGTGTGAGTTCCCAGGTTCTGTCAACAGGTCCATGACCTGAAATGCTGACTTTCTCCACAGATACTGCCTGGCCTGCTAAGTATTTCCAGCATTTTCTCATTTTATTCCCAATCAGAGCTTGGTCAATTTCCTGAATTCCAAGAAAACTTGGAGCAAAAATAACTCTGGACTATTCCCCTAGTCCTCCTAATATGTTGTTACAGAGCAGAATAAGCAGAGGATAGTTCAGGATATTAGGCAGTGAAATTTTACATTGCTCATTTATGTGCATCTGAGAAGGAATGCAAAAACAACAGCAGAAGGAGAGTAACTTAAAGGAATGGAATCTAGGAAATATTGTGTTATTATTTGAAGAAAGAAGTCAATTCGAGAAAGAAGTTATTGAATATAAACAGGACCACTTTAGTAACATTAAGTACCATTGCAGAGATGTTTGAGGATTCAAGTTAATTTAATCCTTTCTTAAGTTTTTTATCCTCATTATAAAATATATCTAGCCCAATAGAACACTCTGTTTAATCAATGGCTAGAATTTCCTCAGAGCTGTTCCCATTCTGTCCCCAAAGCTTTGCTGGAAGTGAAGTTATAACAGAGAAGTGAGAGCAGCTCTGAGGGAAATCCAGGCTAATATATGTAGATAAACTTGCTGAGATTAATCTCTCTCTTTGTTAAGCTTTGAAAGGCATTAGTATTCATTTTGCTCTAAACATAGGCATGAGAAGAACTGTGAGATAAAGGGTCTAAATTTAACATTGTTGTGCTCATTTCATTGTCTTAAAATGGGCACAACGATAGTCAATTTAGCAATGCAGAGATCTACACCCAATCTGCACATGTGCTCAAGCCACTGTTAAATTGATTGGCGTGGTGCTTAAGCTGCTCAAGACCTGGAAATGCCAGCTGCAGCTTGGGGTCAAAAAAGGCCCAAATGTTTTGACTTTTTTTTTCATTTTATGGAGTCAGAAGGAGCAGGACTGTTCGCCTTTGTGAGCCACTTGCCCCTGACAGGCTGGTTATTTAATGCCTCCATTGTTAGCCTGGCCATAATAAGCCACTTCTGTGGTGAAAATGGTTCTTTTTGACCACATTTCCATGTCTAATTGAGAAAGAGCAAGAGGTACAGATGTACTAAAATGAAGATAATAATATAGCTGCAGAAACATAATACAGAACATTCATGTGGAATGTTTGCTTTCATTGAAAGTGGGAATTGGAAATACCATCATCCCCGTGGCACTAAATGAAGGAAATCTGCACATCTTGGTTGGATACTCATACATGATGGAACATTGTAAAATAATAATTGTCCCCAAGTTCTAAATTCCTGATCTGGTCCACCCCACTGTGAGAAAGAGCTGAGCAGAGCCCGGGCTCATATTCATTGGAGGAGAGTCAGTCAGACTGCACATGCATGGGCAGGCAACCTGACACTGTCAGAGATTCCTTAGCCTGGATGGTGTGCCAGTTCAAGCAAAGTGGAGGGAATACTTCAGGTAAAGAAAGCCACATCTTCAAGACATAATATTGTCTGCTTGTACAACGTAATATATATCGGCTCATTGGTGCAGCCTTTCAAATGGACATTATTCTCTAATCAACCTGCACTTTGCTTAATAGGAACAATTGGATAAAAGGGATACTGGGCACTCAGTTTTCCCATAAAGCTCTGCCTGTATTTTCTATTAATTTGAGCAAAATCTGGAAGCTGGGAAAACATTTCTAATTTCTAGATCAATTAAAACTGCAATAGTCTGGTGATTTGTACCAAATTAAATGTAATTGTGAATTCCAATATAAAAACCAGTTGAATGTACTGATTAATCAGCTTTCTACTTCAAAGTTGTAATGTAATGAGGGAAAGCAGTTAATTGCCAGATGCAGTGAAAGGTAGCACACATACAGATGCCTTTCAGAATATAATTACTAACTATTTAGATTCCATGCACGGTGGCTCATTATGCACACTGTGATTTGGCTGTGCTAGGATCAGCTGTCTGAATGCTTAATCAAAGGTTCAAGAAGCATTTTTGTACATTTTGTTATTGTTAGAATGGAAACGCTACATGAAATCTGTAATTAGCACTGCTGCTGTAATGCTTACTGTGTCACAAAAATTTGTAATATGAATGCATATTTGTTTATATTAAGTACAGAGAATATTGAAGTCTGTTATTTCTGTAAGTTAATATGATATTTTTGTATGCTGAAGAATTGAACCTGAGTTTGTGCTCCAATACATTGAAATGGGGGGTTGGTTAGCTCAGTTGGCTAAATGGCCACAGCATGTTCAAGCCCTGTGCTGGCTGTGGTAGCTCATGGAGGCCTCCCTCCTCGCCTTACCCCACACTTGAGGAGTGGTGCCCCTCAAGCTATACATTACCAACTGTCTCTCTCTGATGGCAAGAGATTCCTTTGTGACTATAGCTAGAATAGCAACATTTAAATTGTACGGTAAGAGTTCAGGATTATATTTGGGTTATATTTTTACCTCACTAATAGACTCAATATTACAGTTTGTCATTTTGCTGGCCTTTCACAGATCACAGTATAGGGCCAATTTTCATGTGTTTTTTTTTATTCATTCAGGGATTTGGGCGTCGCTGGCTATGCCAGCATTTATTGCCCATCCCTAATTGCCCTTGAGAAGGTGGTGGTGAGCTGCCTTCTTGAACCGCTGCAGTCCATTTGGGGTAGGTACACCCACAGTGCTGTTAGGAAGGGGGTTCCAGGATTTTGACCCAGCGACAGTGAAGGAACGGCAATATAGTTCCAAGTCAGGATGGTGTGTGACTTGGAGGGGAACTTGCAGGCGGTGGTGTTACCATGCATTTGCTGCCCTTGTCCTTCTAGTTGGTAGAGGTCGCGGGTTTGGAAGGTGCTGTCTAAGGAGCCTTGGTGCATTGCTGCAGTGCATCTTGTAGATGGTACACACTGCTGCCACTGTGCGTCGGTGGTGGAGGGAGTGAATGTTTGTAGATGGGGTGCCAATCAAGCGGGCTGCTTTGTCCTGGATGGTGTCGAGCTTCTTGAGTGTTGTTGGAGCTGCACCCATCCAGGCAAGTGGAGAGTATTCCATCACACTCCAGACTTGTGCCTTGTAGATGGTGGACAGGCTTTGGGGAGTCAGGAGGTGAGTTACTCACCACAGGATTCCCAGCCTTTGACCTGCTCTTGTAGTCACAGTATTTATGTGGCTATTCCAGTTCAGTTTTTGGTCAATGGTGGCCCCTAGGATGTTGATAGTAGGGGATTCAGCGATGGTAATGCCGTTGAATGTCAAAAGGAGATGGTTAGATTCTCTCTTGTTGGAGATGGTCATTGCCTGGCACTTGTGTGGCGCGAATGTTACCTGTCACTTATCAGCCCAAGCCTGGATATTGTCCAGGTCTTGCTGCATTTCTACATGGACTGCTTCAGTATCTGAGGAGTCACTAATGGTAATAATATAAAATAAAAGCAAAATACTGCGGATGCTGGAAATCTGAAATAAAAACAAGAAATGCTGGAACCACTCAGCAGGTCTGGCAGCATCTGTGGAAAGAGAAGCAGAGTTAACATTTCGGGTCAGTGACCCTTCATCGGAACTGACAAATATTAGAAAAGTCACAGGTTATAAGCAAGTGAGGTGGGGGTGGGGCAAGAGATAACAAAGGAGGTCTAGATTGGACCAGGCCACATAGCTGACCAAAAGGTCACGGAGCAAAGGCAAACAATATGTTAATGGTGTGTTGAAAGACAAAGCATTAATATAGATTAGGTGTAAATACACTGAATATTGAACAGCAGCAAGTGCAAACCTGAAAAAAAAAGTGGGTAAGCAAACTGAACAAACTAAGATGAAATGAAATAAATGCAAAAAAAAGGATTGTAAAAAATGTAAAAAAGAATGTAGAAGAAAAAATAACTAAAAATGAAAGTAAAATGGGGGGCTGTCATGCTCTGAAATGATTGAACTCAATGTTCAGTCCGGCAGGCTGTAGTGTGCCTAATCGGTAAATGAGATGCTGTTCCTCGAGCTTGCGTTGATGTTCACTGGAACACTGCAGCAATCCCAGGACAGAGATGTGAGCATGAGAGCAGGGGGGAGTGTTGAAATGGCAAGCAACCGGAAGCTCAGGGTCCTGCTTGCGGACTGAGCGGAGATGTTCCGCAAAGTGGTCACCCAGTCTGCGCTTGGTCTCCCCAATGTAGAGGAGACCACACTGTGAGCAGCGAATACGGTATACTACATTGAAAGAAGTACAAGTAAATCGCTGCTTCACCTGAATGGTGCTGAACATTGTGCAATCATCAGCGAACATCCCCACTTCTGACCTTATGATTGAAGGTAGGTCATTGGTGAAGCACCTGAAGATGGTTGGTGCCTGAAGAACAAGCACTATGTTCAGGAAAAAATAAAGGGTGCAAATCTTTTTCCCCCATTTTGAAGCCTGCAGCTTAATTTTCAGTATGGCTTTTCAGGTGGTTACACCTAACTGCCTGAAGAGGATGCATTAGTTCATTGTTAGCCACCTTGTCCCTGAGTCAGCAGGTTGTGTGTTCACGTCCCACTCCTGAGATTTGAGTATGTAAAACAGGCTGATACTTCACTGGAGTACTGAGGGAATTTTGCACTACTGGAAATGCTACCTTTTGTTAAACAAAGGCCCTGTCTGCCCTTTCGGGTGGGTGTAAAACATGGTTGTCCAACATCCAGGCCAGAATCTGACCCTCTAGAGGTTTCCATCTGGCCCACAGATTTAAACTGTTGGAATGTCAGGCACCTCGGTGGGCAGCTATAGGCCTTTTAGGACCCTGCTCCCATACAACATGGCTGTGTCCAGCAGAGAGGCAGTGTTCACAGCCTCCCTCTATTATTTACATTTATGGTGAGTGCACAGATGGGGAGCAGAGAGAGAGTGGGGGAGAGAGAGATGGAAGGGGAGAAAGAGGGAGGGAGAGAGAGAGAGAGAAAGACACGGACACAGACAGAGGGTGGGAGAGGGAGACAGAGAGGGGGAGGGAGATAGACACTAAGAAGGTAGGGGGAGAGAGAGGGGAGAAAAAGAGATCAAGATCACTCCTGACAGATGAACATCTATCTGGAAAACTCCACATTGCTATATTACATATGCGGGCAGAGATTGAGTACTTATGCAAGTAAAAACAATGCCAAGTATGTCACTAAATCAGCGTTCAACATTGTGACGAGAAAGTAAGTTAAAGCTTATTCACAAAAATGCATGTTTGTTGTTGTTTTGATTAATAGTAAGATAAATTTTTAATGCCTTTATCTTTCTGAAATTTTATCACCAGACCCCTATGTAAGACAAAAATTGTAATGTGCCCCCCCCCCCCCACACCCCCAGAAAATGTTAGACATGCCTGGTGTAAAAGATCTGACGGCACTTTTCAAAGAAGAGTTCTGAAATTCTCCCTGGTATCCTGACCAATATGTATCCCTCAACTAACATCACAAAATAAATTATATGGTCATTATCACATTGCTGTTTGTGTGACCTTGCTATGCACAAATTGACTCATGCATTTGATACATTACAATAATGACTTCACTTCAAAAGTACTTCATTGACTTTAAAGTGCTTTGGTGCATCCTGAGGTCCTGAAAGGTGCTATATAAATGTAAGTCTTATTCTTTCTTTGCAATCCAAATTGCATACAGATGAGTCAGTGCACCCAGATATCCTGCTTTCACACCAAGTGCAGTTCAAGTGCAATCTACAACCATTTAAGTGCCCATGTGAACCTTTTTAAGTCTATCTGATTTTCAGATAATTTTAAAAAGAATTTACCTTACCCTGTTTCCAAAACTTATTGTGTTCTTAAGTAGATCTAAATTCAGAGTTAAGCTGAGTTTGATGGGCAAACCCATTTATTTATAAATAGATATGGATAGTGTGTGACAGTGTAAATGGAATGCATTAAAATGAAAAATTCCAAGAAATTGCATTGAGATACAACATGAAACATTATGGGTGTGAAATTAGGCTCTGCAACACCAGTTTTTTGGGTATCTCCAGGCCTTACAAGTTTCCAAAATGGCATCCATGAAACATGTGCACATTTCCCAAAGGGAGTGTGCTGGATGCAGCACCTAATGACCACCAGCAGCATGCAGAGCAGGCAGATCATTGTGTGAATCAGAATGTTCCTTTGCCTGTCTTAATGTTCCTACGAGATACTTCCCCAGTAGCTAAAGCCGGGCTGCTGAATTTCAGTAGGGGCAGACGGCAGATGTCCTTGAGCAGCTCTGGGCCTAAAAGGCCTGGCTGCAGATTGCATGCTGTCAGTCTGGGCTGCAGTACTCTGAGCTGTTTGGCTGATAGGCAACAAGGAGTGGTAACACAGTGGTTATGTACTAGTAAACCAGAGTCTTAGAGTAATGATCTAGAGCCATGAGTTCATAGCAGCAGAAGAATTTAAATTTTGTTGATTAAAGAAATCTGGAATAAAATGCTAATATCAGTAATAGTGACCATGTAAAGTACTGGATTGTAATAAAAACCCATCTGGTTCACCAATTTCCTTTAGCAAAGGAAATCTGCCACTCTTAGCTGTTTTGACTCCGGATGCACAGCAATGTGGTTGATTCTCTGAAATTGCCTAGCAAGTTATTCAGTTGTCTCAAACTGCTACAGAAAAGTGTAATAAGAGCTAACAACACTCTGGGTATACCTACACCAAATGGACTGCAGCATTTCAAGGGCAATAAATGCTGACCTTGCCAGTGATGTCCACATCCCATCAACAAAAAAAAACAGCAAGGGCAGTGACGAAGTTACAGGACTTGGAGCATGACTGCTGTCATCCTGAAAGGGGACAGCAGGTTTGTACTAATGGAGCCCACTGCCACTCTCTCAGGGTGGCACCTAAGCAATCCTAGTAATCTGTCGAAAGACAGATTGCTGGACTGCAGTGACACACTGCAAGCCCCTTTGCACACTGGTATTCAGAGCCAGCAGTCTGAGCTTGCATGGCAACAGTGTGAGGTTCCACTGCAGCACTTGACGATGGGTGGGTGCTGCTTGTGTTGTAGTGGAAGCTGAGACATCAGATACTCCATCCTGCTGGGTTCCATAAGTGTATTGATGGAGGTGGCCGCCTGTTCCATGTTGGAAAGGATGGCTCCAAGCTCTGCACAAAGCCTTGTGCCAAGTTGGTGCTGGATACTTCCATTCTTCTTGACATTGAACACAGGTTTTCCAGCAAGCTACCCAGGACACCAAGCATTTGGGTGTATAGAACCATCAGCCTTCTTCTGTAGCCCAGCCCATTGAAGTCCTCATCTGAGTTTTCCGCAGCAGAACTAGTGTGAGATCTCACTTTCTGGGGAGCTGGTATCTGCATATTACTTTTCCCCAGCCCTGGCTCCAGTGCATTTATGCCCAGTAACTCAGCATGTGTAATTCCTGCCTCTATGCTATCCTCTAAATTCTGCACAGTTTTACTGTCTGAGCTGGTTGCGGTGACTATGAAATCAAGTGATGGTGTCGCTTTGTCATCACTTTCTTCTTGCTGTTCCTCCACTGTCTGGGTAGGTTCCAGTTCTTGAGTATCTCAAATGAAAAAGGGACAAAGGTTGGGTTGTGGTGAGGGGAGAGGAGAAAGTAAGAAGTGCATGCTAATACCATCAGCAGCCTGTAAGTTAGAAAAGATTGAGGGATGACAGAGAGGTGAGATGAGAAAAGGAGTATTAGGTGTGCGGAAACCCTCATTTTCAATTGCCTTAGCCCCATCGATGGCCATCGGTGAGCAATGGCCTTGTCATAGTGGTCAGTCGTGCCTCCTCCATGGGAGTTAAAACATGCAGATGCATTTCTTGTCCTTCTGTTAATTCCTGTTGCCTCCTTTTGTGTGCCACCTTTTCCTGCAAGAATGAGGATAGTATGTCAGTGAGTGTTGGGCAATATGTTTGAGTGATGTGGCATCATGGTTAAATAGCTGCCAGTGTGTGCAAGCTATGTGATGTGGGTGCGAGGCTTGTAGCATTGCTAAATGCTTGAGGGTGAGTTAAGCATATGAATGTTAGGTTTGAGTTCTGATTGATAGAGATTGTTGGTGGATGAGTGATGAGTGTGTGGTGAATTGGACAGTGGTAAGGGGTGTGGGAGCTTCCCACTGTTCGCCTCCCAAATGCCCGAAATCGTGTTTGTTAAAATGATGTTTTAGCCCCTGAGTGTCTTTAGGGTCAAATAAACAGACAAATGACAGTTTTTCTCTTAGGTTAAAAAAAACTATTTATTTTTAAACAAATGCCAAAATGATCGCAAGCGCACCCACACACACATTCACCCACACACACATTCACCCACATATACATACACAAGAATAGGTAGATAGAGAAAAAAAAATGAGATAGTTTAAAGTCCCAAGTGAGATAAGTGTTTGTCGTTTACAGAAGAATACTGAGTCTTCTCAGAAGGAAAAGTCTTTTTAGAAAAGTTGCAGGCCTGATTATTTGCAGTCTTGAACTTGCAGAGCTATTGTAGAGCTCTAGTGTTTGTAATACAGCCCAAAGCTGATGGCCTGTAGTTTGTTACTTTCACAGATGGTTAGTCTTCAAGTCACTTTGTGATGTCTCTGCTGTGGTGGCTTTTCTTGGTCAGCAGGGTTCTTCTCTTTTACCTGCTGGATCCTTCTCACAGGCTTTCTGTGATGTTGGGTTGATATCTCTTCTCTCTCTCCCAAGAGCTACATTTTATGGTAAAAATCTCTCACATTTGCTTCTGTTTGGAGATGCATGGCCCTCTGCCCTGTTGTGACCATGCAATGGGCCAAGATGTGATAACCATGGCCATCGTTTGATGTTTGAATGGGAATCATTCTGTTATGATGTTGCTGGTTCACTACTTATTCATCTCGATTTGGCTAATAGCCAGAAAATCTCCAGCATCCTCTGTTAATTCATTCATGTTGATCAGAGTCATTAATTTGCAATAGCCTCTTTCAATGTCAAAGGGGTTCTTCCCAGAGCTATTCCAGATGAGGTTAATGAGACTCAGCCTTGCAGATGAGTTTGTGGATTTCCAGTGCAGGAGGGGTCATATGGTCACTACTCCATTTTTATTGTCTATGTGTCCATCTTCTTGTGATTTTGTTTAGCAGTTGATATTTAAAATGTCATAATTCTTCCATTTCATTGTTTATTTCACCACAGCTACTTCCATCCATGACAAGTGGATCAGCCTAGTGGTGCAGTGGGTAGGATATGAAATTTGAAGATGAATTCACTGACCTTGAAAACTCATGTGAGATTATTAATCTTCTTCCTGCACTGTATCCAGGTGCTTGGGGCTACACTCCTAGCATTGACCTCCCCCTCCTCCTCCGCTGTCTCTTACCTTCTGAGCATGTGCCTGGAGGGCCCCGGCCCTTGCTAGATGTGAGACATCTCCTCCTTTCCACCTGTTCCACCAAGACCTCCAGTGCAGCATCCAAAAACCTTGATGCACACTTTATCTCATGATCAGACAATGTAGATTCTTCCACAGCACAATATTTAGAATGACTTCAGCACCACCAGCAGCCACAATGCATCTCTCATTTAACAGGTGCAGGCTAGCTTTTAAGTATTGCAGGTTAGCTTTAACTAGTGCTAGGCATTCACAATATTGGGTCCCCTGCTGATGTGTGCAACCAGTAAACTGCACGGGGAAGTTGCTTGCAGAAATCATGGAAATGAGCAGGCAGCACAAGCTTGGTCTCCTGTTTCCATTTCAATGAACAGGCATCATGATCCCTGCATCCATTGTCAGGGGTTATCCAATTTGACCCTCTATTAGTTCAGAGGTAATTGGTATGTTTCAACAAATCTAAGGAGTATTTGTTTGTTCTGATAGCAGTATTTTGATAAGGTGTGTAGGTGTTGTTTGTGTTGTCATGTCATGTTTGCAAGCATCACACGATGCATTCATGAAATTTTGTAATGCATACCCTAAGGGCCAAGTGTTCATTTCAAGTCTTAATGTGGCTCATCCACATTGCAATACCCCCTGGAGTGGCCACAACTGGGGGAAGTCAGTAGTAATGAAATGTTTGAGAGAACCATGTAGATCTTGTCAGTATGATACAGACATGCCTACGATGTCAATCAAGCATGGAGTCACCAATCAACGAGAGACAGAACTGAATTCAGGTTTATTGGTTAGCGGTCCAGAGACCTACCCATAGACACATCATTGTTTATGCATTGTTTATTAATAAACCATATGGGATTCCCATCTACTCCAGAAATAACAAACTGTCTTTGTGATCAATGGATGAGATTCTTAGTTATACAGAAGTCAATTAATTACCTGTGAAGAGATGGAGTCAAAACAAGGATCAGCACATAAATGTAGATGGGGGTAGAGGGGAATTGCAGGTGCATTTACATTATAGCTTTAACATTGGTGTAAAGTCTAACTTGACTCAGGAGAGGATCAGAATAAGACTGCCACAGGGTTATTCTCACCCTGCTTCAATTGGTTACCATGTACAGTATTAATCCACTGCAATGTCAATCCTGATTTCTAAAGTGGTTTGGAGTTAATGAAAAGTGGGATTCTACTGGCTGGAGCCAAAACTGAAGTGACTGGTTTTAAATAAGTAGCTGGAATGTAAAAGCAGTTTTATTTCTGCTGACCTGTTATAGGGAGAGGTTTCATTGTGTAGTTTGACAAGATCTGCTTCAGAATATAATAGATATGGTGGTGACATAAATGGGCTGACATTTATCTTGTCACTTGTTGAGGCCTAGTCAATCTTCCAAACTCCAGCCAGAATGTTACATGATAGATCAAACTGCTCACTCCAGTGATGTGACCAGATCAAACTACAATGTCTAGCCTCATGGTTGGCCTAAAAGACTGCCCTTTGATGCTGTTGTTTAGCTGGTCAGGAACTGATTGAAAATATATGTGGATTAAAGCCAGATCCACACAGGAAGGATGGCAGAGGCTGAGAAAAGCAAATAGGAAAAATATTTGAATTTAAAATAAAAATAAGGATGGAGTATTTATGTAGTAAATAATGCACAATTAAAGTAGAATAAGTTGGGCATTCAAGTGCTAATTAACGTTGCAAAGTAAAATTTGGAGTATTCATTACCAAAGAAAATGGTGCATAAAGAAGAGACAATAGGGGGGTGGGGGAAGTAAAGGCAGTCAAAACAGAAGTAATGCTTTTATTCTCCCACAGATTTTTCCTTATTTTCTCATTTCCTATCTTGAGGACACTATACATTACTTACTCACGAGAGTGCATATCATAAATTTAGGAGCATGTTGCATATGATTTTCCCACCATTTAAATTATTGATCAGAAAATTGGGTGTTCAGCCAAATTTCTAATGTACATTCCCAGCAGGCAAGCCTCCCCACCAGTGGTAGAAAATGAGATTTTATACCTCTCAGTTTACACCGTGAGATACAAGCATATGGACATGTGTTGTTGGTATTTTTTCTCTTCAGGATTTTAATGGTGGCATTAACCCAGTTAAAGTAAGTGAGTTAATTTCAGGGCCAATGGTTGCAAAATTGGTTGAGGCCCAAAAACAGGTGTGCGTATTGCAATGCTTGATTAACCTGTGCCAGTTGCTTCCAATGCAGGCAGCATGCAAACTTTGTGTTACCTGCTTATTTATATGATAACAGCCTGCAGCCAGGCCTCAACACACTGCTGAGGGGCTGTATGCCTTAGCAGGGGTCCAATTTTGTGCAACATTAACTCCACTTAATGCTATCCTGCACTACTTAAAACCAGCCTTCACCTTTTAAAGGGGAGGTGCATTCTGGCTGGAGCAGGTGCTGGAACTTGTTGCAGATGAGAGTGTGAGCAAGAAGAACACTGAATTATGTTCCAACATTTTCTGATGCTGCACTGGACGCATCGGTGGCAGAAGTGAGCAGAAGAGGGGTCCACTATCCACAGGGGCCAGGAGGCCTTCCTGATTAACTGTGCAAAGGCAGTGAGAGCAGATAACTGTGTCAGCCAATTCCAGGAGTCCAGCCCTGAGGACCCAGATGCAGTGCAGCAAGAAGTTCAATGACCTCACACGACTAGTAAAGGACAATGAATATATCTTTAAATGCACCAACTGCACCACTAGCCTTACATGCTGCTCAATGCACCACACACTCATCACTTGCCTACCAACAATCTTCATCAATCATGACTCATAAATAACTTTCATATGCTTCACCTCACCCTCATGCACTTAGCACTGCTGGAAGCCTCACCCCACATCTCACAGCCTGCACCCACTGCCACCTATTCAATCATAACAGCCACATCACCCAAACACATTGCATTGCATTCACTGACACACTTCCCTCTCTCCTGCAAGATAAGGTTGCTCATAACTGGAGGTAACAGTATTTAACCTGCAGGGGACAGGTATAGCTGAATATCCTTACCATGATGGAGGAGATGGTGCTGGCCATCATTGGAACAGGGCTGAAACCACTGGCAATGACTGTATCCTCATGCTTAATCCAACATCTCACATTTCCTCATCCCACTCTTCTGATTAACAAGCTGTAGATGGTGTAAGAATGTGCACCTATTGCTTTCCCCCTCTCCCTGCTGCGCAACGCTACCTTTGTGACTTTCTGCTTTCAGGTACCCAAGAACTGCAATCTGGCCAGGCAGTGGTGGAGGAGGAAGAGGTGGAAGAGCAGAAAGACGCTGATGAAAAAGAAACACTTGCTCTCACACTCACAGCCACCAGCTCAGATGTTGGCAGTGGATAATATAGAGGCGGGATTTGCATGAGTATCCTGCAACAAGGACTGGGGACAAGAGTAGTGCAGGTGCCAACTAGCCAGAGAGTGAGGTTGCACATGCATTCTGCTTCAGAGAACTCATGAGGAGCTTGATTGGGTGGCATACAGAAAAAAACACTGATGGCTATACACAATGAAATGCTTGGCAGGCCTGCCAAAAAAACATGTGGTCAATGTCAAGAAGCAGAGAAGATGCAAGCAGTGGAAGCTCAGACTGAAGTCTGCAAGTGCAGCTTGCTGCTATGCAAGCTCAGACCACAGCCATCATGGCTGTGGATACCAGTTCAAAGGGTGTCAGGATGTCACAGCAATTCAGCAATATGTGCTCCAGCAGATTACGAGGATTGTTGAGGCACTTCCCAAGCGGTGTGGCAGTGGCTCCGTGCAACACAAACCTGCTGTCCCCTCTCAGGATGACAGGATTCATCCTTCCGCCATTGACGCTCCCTTGCTGTTGCCTGTCAACCAGCTAGCCCAGACTGCTGCTGCCCATGCCAAGGTGCTGCAGTCTGCAGCTGGGATTTCTAGGCCCAAAGCTGTTTGAGGTCATCCTGCAAGTCCATTGGCAGTATCCCCAATGAAATTTAGCAGCCTTCCACCAGCCATGCCACAGCCACTAGGGTAGCATTACACAGGAGTACTAGGACAGACAAAGGCACACAGAAGACAGGAACTATGGGAATTAACAAGGATGAATAGTTGACATCTGTATGCAATATTAGATGGTTCGACTTATAAATTTGGTTTGGAATGCTTATTTTATGGTGTCTTTTTCATTGTGATCAAGTGCATTCCATGGTGGATTAATTATCTCAGTGCTTTATGCGTTTAAGGTATTTTTCTGTTCTGCCTTGTAGACTTTTGCATCTTGGGCATATACCTCACTATCATGTGCTTCCCTAATTGCAGGAGTATTACTACAATATAGCCAATCAAGACCACCTTTTTAACTCTCGTTTGAGAAGAATGTTAGTGGTGTTCATAATTCATTAAAAACATCAGCATTTATTTCACAATTTGTGACACTTATGCAAAATGACACAATCGCTCAGACCAGCATCTGACACGACTATCAACTGTGGGGATGTTCGCTGATGATTGCACAATGTTCAGCACCATTCAGGTGAAGCAGCGATTTACTTGTACTTCTTTCAATGTAGTATACCGTATTCGCTGCTCACAGTGTGGTCTCCTCTACATTGGGGAGACCAAGCGCAGACTGGGTGACCACTTTGCGGAACATCTCCGCTCAGTCCGCAAGCAGGACCCTGAGCTTCCGGTTGCTTGCCATTTCAACACTCCCCCCTGCTCTCATGCTCACATCTCTGTCCTGGGATTGCTGCAGTGTTCCAGTGAACATCAACGCAAGCTCGAGGAACAGCATCTCATTTACCGATTAGGCACACTACAGCCTGCCGGACTGAACATTGAGTTCAATCATTTCAGAGCATGACAGCCCCCCATTTTACTTTCATTTTTAGTTATTTTTAAATAACGGAGCATTTATTTCATTTCATCTTTGTTCAGTTTGCTTACCCACTGTTTTTTTTCAGGTTTGCACTTGCTGCTGTTCAATATTCAGTGTATTTACACCTAATCTGTACTAATGCTTTGTCTTTCAACACACCATTAACATATTGTTTGCCTTTGCTCCGTGACCTTTTGGTCAGCTATGTGGCCTGGTCCAATCTAGACCTCCTTTGTTATCTCTTGCCCCACCCCCACCTCACTTGCTTATAACCTGTGACTTTTCTAATATTTGTCAGTTCCGATGAAGGGTCACTGACCTGAAACGTTAACTCTGCTTCTCTTTCCACAGATGCTGCCAGACCTGCTGAGTGATTCCAGCATTTCTTGTTTTTATAGCAAATTATGGAAACGCTCGATAGAGATGCAGTGGCAGACATTTAAAGGGATATTTCAGAATACACAGAATAGATACATTCCAATGCAAAAGAAAAATTCCAAGGGGAGGGCCCACTATCTGCAGTTAACTAAAAAAGTTAAAGATAGTATCAAACCTAAAGAAAAAACATATAATTGTGCAAAGCTGGGTGGCAGGTCAAACAATTGAACAGAATATAAAGAACAGTAAAGAATGACTAAAAGATTGATAAGGAGGGAAAAATTAGAGTATGAAAGAAAGCTAGCTAGAAACATGCTAACAGATAGTAAGAGTTTCTATATTTAAAAAAGAAAAGTTAATAAAGTGGGCGTTAGTTCTATAGAAAGTGAGTCTGGGGAATTAATAAGGGAAAATAAGGAGATGGCAGATGAATTGAACAGGTTATTTTGCAATGGTCTTCACTATAGAGGATACAAGTAACATCCCAGAAATAGCTGTAAATCAGGGTATGGAAGGGAGGGAGGAACTCAAGAACATTACAATCACCAGGTCAGTGGTATTGAGCAAATTATTGGAGATGTGGGCTGACAGGTCCTCGGGTCCTGATGGACTTCATCCAAGGGTCCTAAAGGAAGTGGCTAGTGAGATAGTTGATGCGTTGGTTTTAATTTTCCAAAATTTCCAAGATTCAGGGAAGGTTCCATTAGATTGGAAAATAGCCAATGTGACTCCTTTATTCAAAAAGAGCGTGTGATGGAAAGCAGGAAACTACAGGCCAGTTAGCTTAACATCTTTATTTTATTCAGAGATACATGACTGAAACAGGCCCTTTGGCCCACTGAGTCTGTGCTGACCATCAAACACCCGTTTATACTAATCCTACATTAATCCCATATTCCTACCACATCCCCACCTTCCCTCCCTATACTAGGGGCAATTTACAATGGCCAATTTACCTATCAACCTGCAAGTCTTGGGCTGTGGGAGGAAATCAGAGCACCCAGTGGAAACCCACACAGTCACAGGGAGAACTTGCAAACTCTGCACAGGCAGTACCCAGAATCGAACCTGGGTCACTGGAGCTGTGAGGCTGCAGTGCTAACCACTGTGCCACTCTATGCCATCTGTCAGGGAAAATGTTAGAAGCTATTATTAAAGACCTTATAGCAGGGCACTAAGAAAAATTCAAGGTTATCAGGCAGAGTCAACATGGTTTTGTGATAGGGAAATCATGTTTCACCAATTTATTGGAGCTCTTTGAGGGAGTTACATGTGCTGTGGATAAAGGGGAACCGGTGGATGCACTGTACTTAGATTTCCAGAAGGCATTTGATAAGGTGTCACTTTTTAAAAATTCATTTCATGGGATGTGGATATCACTGGCCAGGCCAGCATTTATTGCCCATCCCTAATTGCCTATGAGAAGGTGGTGGTGAGCTGCCTTCTTGAACTGCTGAAGTCCATGTGGGGTAGGAACATCCACAGTGCTATTAGGAAGGGAGTTCCAGGATTTTGACCCAATGACAGTGAAGGAACAGCAATACAGTTCCAAGTCAAGCCGATGTGTGGCTTGGAGGGGAACTTGTGGGTGGTGTTCCCACTAGCAATGAAAAGAAGGATGAGCGGGTAAATGGCTTTGCCAAAACAGCAGGATTCCCAATGGTGTAGGGCATGAACAACAGTAAACATGTGGCTCTGCAGGACCCCCATGGCAATGGGGATAAGCACAATATCTGCAAGGGGTACCAGTTTGTCAAGGTGTAGTTGGTGTGCAACCACTCCAATTACTTCACTTACACTGGGAGAGACTGTAGATGACCTTGCAGGACACCCTCAAGCAGCTTTGAGTCTTGAGGGGCCGACTTTGGACTGCACCATTTTCGGCATGGGCAGCAGTCGCCTGGGCTGGCTGGCTGACAGGCAACAGCAAGGACACTGGTGAATGGCAGTTGTGAGAGCAGGAATGCTGTTATCCTGAACGAGGACAGCAAATTCAAGCTCCAAAGAGCCACTGCCACTCCCCTGGGGTGGCATCTCAGCAATCCTAGTAATCTGTTGCAGCACAAATTGCTGGTCTGCTGTGAGAGCCTGCAATATCAATGAGCACTATGAGCCTGCATGGCAACAAGCATGGATCTCATGACCTCGATTTGAGCTTCCACTGTAGCACTGAGACGTTGGGTGGCTGCTGCCTGTGCTGCAGTGGAAGCTAAGACAGAGGTCACCAGACGCTGCATCACGGGCTGCTAATGCTGCCATGGAGTTGGCCACCATTTCCATGTTGGAAAGAACAGGCTGCAAACTCTGGGCAATGCCCTGTGCCATGTTGGAGCCGGACTCCTGCATGCTTCTTGACAGTGACAAGAGGCTGTCTGGCTACCTGTCAATGCACCAAGCATCTCTTTGTACATTCTCATCAGTCGTTCTCCTATAAGCCGCACCATTGATGTCCTCATCTGAGTTTGCTTGTCTGCGACCTCAAACTCCAGACAGCAGGCATATGAGCTAACCTTTTCCCCCACCTGGCTTCAGTCCACTAATGGCCATTATCTGAGCTGGTGGCTGGGAGTGTCAGATCAAGGAATGGTGCTTCTTCCTTGGAGGTCAGAAGGGGAAGGTTGGGGTTGGATGCAGGGGGGTGAATGAGGTGTAAAGCAAGAGGTCCATAGTCACGCCATCTAGAACTTTCACTTCATGCCAGATAATAAGATGAAGGTGAGGTGAGATTTGTGAAAGGGCAAAAAGCAGTAACATAATGTCCTCCTGAATGCTCTCGGTGACGCCGGATGCAATGGCCTCAGTCACTGCCGGTTCCAAAATGCGGAGCACCATTTCCTCTGTTGGGCTTAGGGGATGAAGGCGAGCCTGGCCCCCTTGTTGCTGTTCCCTTTATATTTCATGCTACCTTGTCCTGCAAGAACATAAGAACATAAGAAATAGGAGCCTCAAGTCTGCTCCACTTTTCAGTAAGATCATGGCTGATCTTGGCCTCAACTCCACTTTCCTGTCTGTTCTCCATAACCCTTGACTCCCCTTTAAAGTTCAAGAATCTGCCTAACTCAGCCTTGTATATATTCAATGACACAACCTCCACTGCTCTCTGAGGTGGAGAATTCCAAAAGTTAATGTGCCTCTCAGAGAAGAAATTTCTCCTCTTTTCTGTCTTAAATGGGTGACCCCTTATTCTGAAACTATGGCCCTAATTCTAGATTCCTCCATGAGGTGAAACATCCTGTTAGTATCTACCCTTTCAAGCCCCCTCAGAATCTTATGTTTCAACACGATCTCCTGTCATTCTTCTAAACTCCAATGAGTATAGGCCCAACCTACTCAATTTTTCCTTATAAGACAACCCCTTCATCTTTGGAATCAACCTAGTGAACGATCTCTGAACTGCCTCCAATGCAAGTATATCCCTCCTTAGATAAGGTGACCAGTTGCCCTGTACAGTTGTAGCAACAATTCCCTACTTTTATACTCGAACCCCCATTCCAATAAAGGCCAACATTTCATTTGCCTTCCAAATTACTTGCTGTACCAATACAAGAGAGAGGGCAGAATGTCAGTGATTGTGTAGCATTGTGTTTGGGTGATATGCCTGCCATAGCTGAAGGTATGTGGAGGCAGCAAGAGGTGGATATGAGATTGGCAGCATTTGTAGGTGTGTGAGGATGAGGTGGAGTATCTGAATGTTAGTCATAAGTCCTGAATGCTAGGGGCTGCTGAAGGGTGAGTGATGGGGGTGTAGTGCATTCAGCAGCCTGAGAGGCTGGTGGAGTCGTGGGTAGGAGATGTCATGTGAAGATGCATTCACTGACCTTGACGACCCATATGAGGTAATTGAACTTCTTCCAGCACTGCTGTCAGGTCCTCAGGGTCAAACTCCAGGAGTTGACCTCCTTGGCTACCTGCTTCCATTCCCTTTGGAGGGCAAAACCTTGAGGGCCTCCTGCTCCCACACACCCACACGGAAACATGGCATCTCTCCTCCTGTTCACCTCCATGACTAAAGCCTCCAGTGCTGCATCTATGAACCTCAGAGCTGTCTCTCTGCCCTGGTGTTCCATTTCCCTTCTCTCCAGTTGCAGCAATGGCAATCAGCAGCAGTCTTGTTTGATTCAATGTAGCTTCACTTTCAGACTGCCTTTAAGAGCTGGAGGCTAGCTGGAGTGCATGCTTGCCTCATAGAAACATAGAAATATTGAAAATAGGAGCAGGAGTAGGCCATTCAGCCCTTTGGGCCTGCTCTACATTCAAACGAGATCATGGCTGATCATCTAATTCAGTACCCTGTTCCTGCTTTCTCCCCATATCCCTTGATCCCTTTGGCATAAAAAAAATCTATCTCCTTCTTGAATATATTTAATGACTTGGCCTCTGCTGCCTTCTGTGGTAGAGAATTCCACAGGTTTTCCACCCTCTGAATGAAGAAATTTCTCCTCACCTCGGTTCTAAATGGCATACCCCGTATCCCGAGACTGTAACCCCTGGTTCGGGACTCCCCAGCCAGCAGGAACATTCTTCCTGCATCTAGCTTGTCTAGTCCTGTTAGAATTTTATAGGTTTCTATGAGATCCCCTCTCATTCTTCTAAACTCTAGTGAATATAGGCCTAGTCAAACCAATCTCTCCTCATATGTCAATCCTGCCATCCCAGGAATCAGCCTAGTAAATCATCTTTGCACTCCCACCATGGCAAGAACATTCTTCCTCATATAAGGTGACCTAAACTGCTCACAATACTCCAGATGTGGTCTCATCAAGGCAACTGCAGTAAGACATCCTTGCTCCTGTACTCAAATCCTCTTGCAAATAAGGCCAACATACCATTCACCTTCCTAACTACATGCTGCACCTGAATGCTTGCTTTCAGCGACTGTTGTACAAGGACACCCAGGTCACATTGCACCTCCCCCTTTCCCAATTTATCAGCATTCAGATAATTGGCTTTTCTGTTTTTACAACCAAAGTGGATAACCTCACATTTATCCACGTTAAACTGCATCAGACATGCATTTGCCCATTCCCCCCAACTTGTCCAAATCACATTGGAGCCTCTTTGGATCCTCCTCATAGCTCACATTCCCCCCAGCTTTGTGTCATCTGCAAACTTGGAAATGTTACATTTAGTTCCTTCACCCAAGTCATTAATATATATTGTGTATATTGTGACTAGCTGGGGCCCAAGCACTGATCCCTGCGGTACCCCACTAGTCACTGCCTGCCACCCAGAAAAAGACCCGTTTATTCCTACTCTCTGTTTCCTGTCTGTAAACCAATTCTCAATCCATGCCAGTATATTACCCCCAATCCCATATGCTTTAATTTTGCACACTAACCTCTTATGTGGGACCTTATCAAAAGCCTTCTGAAAATCCAAATACACCACATCCATTGGTTCTCCCTTATCTGTTCCACCAGTTACATCCTCAAAAAACTCCAGTAGATTTGTTAAGCATAATTTCCCTTTCGTAAACCCATGCTGACTTTGTCCAATCCCAGCCTCATATGCTGGTAGGCCACCTGCTAGGTGCAGCAAGCCAACAGCATGTGTCGCGCTGGGCTGCATGCAGAAATCATGGAAATGAGGAGACAGCATAAAGTTTTCATGCTGTCTGCCTTAATGGGAAGAATGTGGGCAGATCCTGAATTGCAATCCCCCGCATCCAAAAATGGGTCTTAACAAAATGTTTTCCCCATCCATTCTTTAAACAGTATGGTGTGCTGACCAGATCTATCAAGATTAAAAATATTGCTGCAGTTTTGTGCATTCACTTGTGTCCGTTGAAACAAGACATCACATGCAAAGTTCAAGTCAATGGGAATCAGGGAGAAAATTCTTCACTGGTTGGAGTCATACCCAGCACAAAAGAAGATGGTTATGGTTGTTAGAGGCGAAATATCTCAGCTCCAGGACATCACTGCAGGAGTTCCTTGGGGTAGTGTCCTAGGCCCAACCATCTTCAGCTGCTTCATCAATGACCTTCCCTCCATCATAAGGTCAGAGTAGGGATGTTTGCTGATGATTGCATAGTGTTCTGTACCATTGCCGACTCCTCAGATACTGAAACAGACGACATCTGCAGGCACCAAGACCAGGACAACGATCAGGCTTGGGTTGACAAGTGGCTAGTAACATTCACACCACACAAATGCCAGGCAATGACCATCTCCAGCAAGAGAGAATCTTACCATCTTCCCTCGCATTCAATGGCAATGCCATCACTGAATCCTCCACTATCAACATCCTGGGGTCACCATTGACCAAATACTTAACTGGACCAGCCATATAAATACTGTAGCTACAAAAGAAGGTCAGAGGCTGGGAATTCTGCAGCGAGTAACTCCCCTCCTGACTCCTCAATGCCTGTCCATGAGCTGCAAGGCACAAGTCAGAAGACTCTCCAATTACCTGAATGGGTGCTGCTCCAATAACACTCAAGAAACTCGACACCATTAAGGATAAAGTGCCTTGATCGGCACCCCATCCACCACCTTAAACATTCACACTTTCTGCCACCATCACCCCCCGCCTCACACCACCAAGCACACAGTTGCAACAATGTGTACCATATGCAAGACACACTGCAACAACTCACCAAGCCCCCTTTGATAGCACCTTACAAACCCGTGACCTCTGCCACCTGGAAGGACAAGGGCAGCAGATGCATATGAACACCACCACCTGCAAGTTCCCCTCCAAGCCACACAGCATCCTGACTTGGAACTATATTAGCATTCCTTCACTGTGGCTGGATCAAAATCCTGGAATTCCCTTCTAACAGCACTGTGGGTGTACCTACCCCACATGGATTGCAGTGGTTCAAGAGGTAGCTCTCCACCACCTTCTCAAGGGCAATTAAGGATGGGAAACAAATGCTAGCCTTGCCAGTGATGCTCACATCCCATGACAAAATAATTTAAAAATGCTTGCTGCTTGTGTTTTTTATTGAAACTGAACAAGTGCCAATCTCTGAACTGACCTCTGAGCTATATTGGTTATATTCCCTAAATTTGTTTACTTTGGAAACCTCCAAACAGTAATGGACGAGTTTGCAGAATTGCATTGAGGCATCTATACTCACTGAACAGCTAGTATGTTTGCATAAAAAATGCTTTGGTTTACTCTCATTTATTCCTTTATGATGCACTATGAACCATTTTATTTTTCAGAGAAGGGAAGGTCACTAATAATCTCCTATCGATAAATAATTTAGTGCATGGGAACATCAAATTGTCATTTTATAGTTTTGAAATTTATATTATGATTGCTGTACCATAATATTTTTAAAAAATTACATTCTGTGAAATGAAAGTGTACGGATTATTAAATCTTTTTGCATGCAATTTCCCCAAAGTTTTTACCTTTAATTGCAATTCTCGACAGATTGAGTAGCATCCATGAAAGAGAAGCGAGAAAGATTTGCATTTATATAGCGCCTTTCACATCCACCGGATCTCTCAAAGTGCTTTACAGCCAATGAAGTACTTCTGAAGTGCAGTCACTGTTGTAATGCAGGAAAGAGTACATCGTTTGTGACAGAAATGTGCTTGATAAATCCAATGGGTTTTTGACATTATTTTTATTTTGTAAAACATGCAGTAACATTTAAAAGTCTGAAAAGACTAATGTTCCTGAAGTCAACGCCAAGGTAATGCCTAGTTTGTAAGCGCAAAGGACAAGAATAAAATGGTGGAGATCAGCGATGATGGGTCTGCACCCCCTTTACTTAGCCCCAGGCTTTCTAAGTCTTCCTTAAAGAGCAGACCTGGCCTGCACCTACAACAGTCTCATGGAAATGAGATAGAGATCCTTCCCACCTCAATTTAATGTGGTTCTACTCAAAGGGCGCCCATATCCAGAGGCATGTGTAGAAGAGTACTATGCCTGCAATCTTGTCAGATCAGAGGATTTGAAGGAGTCAGGCAGGAAGGAAAGGGTAAATGACACCTTTCTTTTGTAGCTTCCCAACAGTCCTTTGGGCCTGGAGGTCTAGATGCTGTTCAAGAACAAAAGCCAGATGGCCTGAGGTCAGCAGCAAGTTCTACAGGTGTCAGTGGACAGACCTGCAGCAGGTCCACCAAATTTAGGTGCTTTGAGACCTGGAAAGGATGACTATCATGAACTATTATTGAGTCAATTCAGCTCAACATCAAACCTATGGAAAGCCATGTTGATAAAGCAAATCATTTTAGAAGTGAAACTGGACTTTGGCCATTACCTATAGCAAACCTGTTTTACATCCTGCCTGGATTTTCTTTTCCATTGTGGGTAACAGTGCAAGGTGGTTAGCTACACCCATTTGACACCATTTAAGGGAAATGGCATCTTCAGAAGAGAAATCTGATGTAGTTGAGGCAGTATTCATTACTTTTTTATTTGTTCAAGTAATGTGGGCATTGCTGGCAAGGCCAGCATTTATTGCCCATCCCTAATTGCCCTTGAGAAGGTGGTGGTGAGCTACCGCCTTGAACTGCTGAAGTCCTTGGGGTGTAGGTAAACCGACATTGCTGTTAGGGAGGGAGTTCCAGGATTTTGACCCAGTGATAGTAAAGGAATGACAATATAATTCCAAGTCAGGATGGTGTATGGCTTGGAGGGGAACTTGCAGGTGATGGGGTTCCCATGTACCTGCTGCTCTTATCCTTCTAGTTGGCTGTCACGGGTTTGAAAGGTGCTGTCAGAGGATCTTTGGTGAGTTGCTGCAGTGCATCTTGTAGATGGTACACACTGCTGCCACTGTGTGCCGATGGTGGAGGAGTGAATGTTGAAGGTGGGGGCAGAGCGGCCGTTCCCTCTATGTCATCGGGGTGGCCACTCTGCTCCCTCCATTTAAATGAGCCCCTGCGCGAAATACCATGGGGGCTCAGCGGCAGCGCATCTGTGCCTGAAGACCGCCAACTTCAAATCGTGCTGCCGTGACTTGCAGTGCACTAATAAAATTCAGCCCACTAAGACAGAAACTATATCATGCTGGAGATATGAAATAGGAAGATAATGCTTTTCTAAGTTACATAGGATATTAATCATGGAATTATGAGAGGAGTTGGTACAATGTGCAAGTGACCAACATGCAGGCACCGGTGCCATTTTAAAGGGCTTCAAGACCTTAGACAAATGTTTAATTTTTTAAATCATATAAGTTGATTATTGTTAAAAAAAAAATTTAATGAAAGCTGGAGACCTTTCACCAAACCCGACCCCTACCCACCACCCCCCCCCCCCCCCCCCCTCACCACCACCCCGCCAGTGTTGCTTTTGGGCCTTTATCACCAAAGGTATCTTTATTCCCAACCTGAACTTGCCCCCCCAACCTTGTAACATTTTCTCTTCAACCCCTTCCCACCATCCCCACAGCCAATAAAAAATGTTTTCCCTGCTCCCCCCCCCCCTGATCATTTCACTCCCTCCCCACCAGTATCACGGCTTGGAACTCTGAACGGAGTTCCGAAGGCGCGTGAGTTCCAGCCGGCGGCCGGAATATCGGCGTGGGATGGCCGCAGGGCAAGGTAAGTTGACTGTATCTTTTAAACCTAATTTTATTATTGAAATGAAGGCCCCATCATCTCGCCCACCGGTACAATGCAACGGGGCCTTCTCAGCATGAGGGGTCATGGCGGGCCTCTCCCGGAAGAATTTTCTGGGCCCCTCCCCACGCCCCCCGGAGGCCTCATAAACTTCAATCCAATGGGACAGATTCTCTGCAACTTTCCCTTTAAGATTTTTTTTTTCTCCTTGAAAATTCTGAAATGAAAAACACTGAATACAAAGAAAGAGAAATAGAAAAAAATTGTTTTTAGAATAATTTATAGCAGATCAGCATATTTTAAAAGAGCGTTGTCTTCATGTTTGCCAAGCCAGTTCCTGTTCGTTCATTAACACAAGATGCATGGATGTAAATCTTATCAAAAAGGATCTTCAAAGTAAATGATGTTACTCAGACAGAACTAAGACACAGCTTTTCTTTCCATCCAAAAGCTAAGATTTTATTAAGCACTCTTAATTGTGAAGCTGCTGTTCCTTTAACACCCAGGCAAGGACTATAGGAGAAAAATGTATTTAAAGATATTTTGCTCCCCCTAGCTAACTAAAGCATCACTGCTGCACAGCTGTTAATAATTGCTGTGTTGTTATTAAACTTTGTGGTTTTGGTCTCTTTTCCTTTTGAATAAGTATGAGTGGAATCAATAAGTTAATTTTACTCAAGCTGTTTGTGGCTCATATTTAATTACTTCAGTATTTAGAGTCCTTAATAGTCAAATGTTGCCTCTTATTTTCAGTTTTAAACATATGGTAAATTAAAGTCCCATTCTCTGAGTGAGGAGTATGATTTGTCTTATACCACACTGTTTTACCACACTATTTTTATATATTTTTTAAGCATAACTTTTTTTTTCAGATTCTCTCTGCATGTTGCAATAGAATGATAAAAATATACTGATAGCAAGTAAACGGATGTGAAAAACCACACTATTGTGTGGGTGAACTCTATCACAGCACATGTGAGAATTCAGTGTTAATGTCACTAAATCTGAAAAAGGACCCTTTGGGATATTTTGAAAGAGATCAATATCACACAAAACCAAAACACCATTCTCTTCTCCACATTTCAAAGCATTGCCAGACTATCTTAATATATACCAAAATATTAGTGAAATTATATTATTTGCCCAGTTCCTTCTTTGTATTAAATCAGCTAATTTTGTTAACATTTCAAAAAGCATGTCAATATCATGTAAGTACTAAATGGAACTAAACTAAATTGAAAAGATTTTTTATAGTATTCTTTAAATGATAGATTTGGATACACTGTATATCACATCAGGTTGTGGTGCATCACACTACTATGTCAGTATGTTTACAAGTTCATACTTCTAACAAACAAGCAAGCATCTGCTACATAGTGGAAACAAGTGATTCATACTCCATCTAAAATAAACATGTAACATTAAGCATTAACAAACAAGCAGTCATTTAACATTAAACAATTTTCATTATAGTTTCCATCAGCAGATGGTGTTTTTGGTTTGAAAAGACAATAGAATGAAGCATTCTGCCGATTGATATCACATAACTCAGGCCACAGCCCGTTTCATAATAGCATAACTTTTCATTGTTAAGATTTTGTAACTGAAGTTCTTATTTTATGCTCCAATAATCTGTGTCTTTTTAATCCGTATAGCTGAGGAATTCTGGCATGTGGCTTTGCATCATTTCATAGGAAGAGGAGCTCCAATTTTATTCTCGAGGCAGGAATTGGAAGGATGGGAGCCCAGGCAGCGTGACGCCCAGATAATTTTAACTCCCGGGAATCGTTATTAAACCCCTGGTCAGTTGCCTGCCTAAAACTGGTGGGAAGCAAGAGTTGGCTGGCAGCTGGGAAGCAAGGGGGGCTGGTTAGTTCAGTTGCTCAGTTGGCTAGCGTGTGGTTCAGAATAACACCAACAACACAGGTTCAATTCCAGTTCTGACTGAGGTTTAGTTTAGTTTAGAGATACAGCACTGAAACAGGCCCTTCGGCCCACCGAGTCTGTGCCGACCATCAACCACCCATTTATACTAATCCTGCACTAATCCCATATTCCTACCACATCCCCACCTGTCCCTATATTTCCCTACCACCTACCTATACTAGGGGCAATTTATAAAGGCCAATTAACCTATCAACCTGCAAGTCTTTGGCATGTGGGAGGAAACCGGAGCACCCGGAGGAAACCCACGCAGACACAGGGAGAACTTGCAAACTCCACACAGGCAGTACCCAGAATTGAACCCGGGTCGCTGGAGCTGTGAGGCTGCGGTGCTAACCACTGCGCCACTGTGCCGTCCACTCTGTAGACTTAGGGACCTGCATCTTCACCCTGCCCGTGTTCGCAGAAAATGGATGTTAGTCTGTGATGTCGACACAACCGAAGCAGTAGGAGGAGAGAGGAGTCTAGGGCACTGGAGCATTAAACTTTCCTTGTTGGGCCAGAAAATCATGATTTTAGTCACATATACAGTTCCTATGCAGGCCTACAATGTTCTTGAACTATATGCTGACCACTTCATGGGTATCGGCAAACTAATGGGTGCTACGTGCAAGCTGCGTGTAGATCCCAAAGTGTGTCCAGTCGTGTGTCAACATAGATGAATACTGCTCCATGTCAGAAAGTAGACAGAAAAGGAACTTCATCGATTGCTTGACCTCGACATCATTGAGAATGCTAGGGATCAACTTACCCCTTGGGTCTCACCCATATAAATTATCAAGAAACCCAAGAGCGAGAACGAGATCAGAACTATATTGTCATTCTGCAGTCATTAAGAAACTGTGTTGTAGAAATAGCACATGAGGGTCACCAGATAATTGTCAAAACCAAGCAACTTCTTCCGAAGAAGATATGGCTCTCGAGAATTGACCACATGGTGGAGCACAAAATCAATCAGTATTTGCCATGTCAAGCAGCTATAATATTAGATCTTCATGAGCCACTCAACATGCCTGAGCTGCCTGCAGGCCCATGGACTGAAGTTAGTTTTGACTTCACAGACTTGCCCACTGACGAGCATTCACTTGTTGTCACTGATGAATACAGCAGATTCCCAGTCGTAGAAATAGTTACGTCTATATAGTTACGTCTATATAGTTACTCAGCAAAAGCAGTTGTCCCAAAGCTTAACCAGATTTTTGTTTTGTTTGGAGTCCCTCAAACAGTGAGAAGCAACAATGGATCCCATTCAACAGCAATGAGTTCAGTAAAATCACAAACTACCTGGGCTTCACTCACTGAAAAATCACACCCTATTGGCCAAGAGCTAATGGAGAAGTTGAGAAATTCATGTGCACCTTGAAAAAAGGTGATCTGTATAGCTGCTGCTGAGAGCAAGTCATGGAAGCAGGAGTTGTATTGTTTTCTTCACAATTACAGAGTAACTCCTCACCCACTGAAAAGCCTCCAGCAACACTCATCTTCGCACAGCCCATGTGCACACGTCTTCCTGAGCTACCCTGCAAAGCTAATGATCAACACATATGCAAGTGTGATCGAGGACAGTAAGATCACATTAAAGCAAACGCAGAGCGAAACATGAAATTCAGAATTCCACCACTAAAGCCAGGACACAAAGTGCTTGTAAAATGTGATGGTTATGTTGGAAAGCAAACAATCCCCATGACATCCAGCCATTTGTTGTGACCAACATAAAAGGATCACTGATCACTGCTAAGCATGGTTCACAAATCATTAATGAAACACGTCAATCTTCAAAGTATTGCAAACACCATCTGCAAACATTACATCTGATCCAGCTATTGACACCTCAGATGAAGCTCGAGTTAAATGAGATAACATCTGATGTCACATGTCAATATGCTACTCGTGAGCGGAAATGTCCACCATACTTAAGCGATTATGTTACAAACTGAAGTAATGTCCAAACAGAGCAATGGAAGCAAACCATTGAAAGTCTCATTTACCAAGAAGGGGAGGGATATAGTATATTGATCATTTATTGTTCATTTGAAAATTAGCGTATCATTCATTTGAGGTGACCGTACATGCTAGGTGTAGCATGCGCAATATGCCACTAGAGGGAGTTGATAAAGGATCAGTTTACAGTAGCAATCCAGAAGGTAGTGCTGTGTTTTTCTTCCAGATATTAACGACAGCAGATCTACAATGTGAGATCTTACAGATAACAATAACAGAGAGATTTGATTCTGTAATAAACTACACAAAAGCAGTATAAGTAGATTATACATGCTATCTGGACACCAACTTTCTCACCGTAGAGCTTTCCATGACCACAGGACATCCCAAAGTGCTACAGAGCCAATTAAGTAACTTTTGATATGAAAACAAAATACAACAGATGCTGGAAATATGAAATAAAAAGAGAAAATGCTGGAGAAATTCAGCAGGTCCGGCAGCATCTATGGAGAGACAAACAAAGTCGACAGGCTGAATTTTGCCGATTAGCTCGACATCCTGATGCCTAGGTCATTTCTGGATCGCCTGCCCACACACGCGGATGGCTGGACTTCTGTAGGTATATTGTGCAATGTGGCTAATTAACAGCAGGCCTGCGGCGGAACCAACCAATAACATGTGGCAGGCAGGAGTTAGTGCTGGCAGTGATCTTGAGAGTGCCATCTTGAAAGCCCAGTCTGCAGCATTCATACTGGCCGCACACAGAGAAGGCTACAGAAGGGATGCAGCAGAAGGCAGTGTATGGAGGGATGGCTGGAGTGTGAGGAAGGATAACTCTGCATTCCAGTAACACCTCCCTGGAGGTGCTCCTGCAGGCGGTATGGGAAAGGAGATAGCTACTATTCCCAGAGGACAGGAGAAGGAGGCGAGCCAGCTTCACAATGAAGGCCTGGCAGGAGGTGGCTGAAGAAGTGAGCAGCCGAATGGTTGTTGCATGAACATGGGTGCAGTGCCAGAAGCACTTCAGTGACTACTAAGGGCTGCCAAAGTGAGTGGCATGCATGCTAGAAAGGTGGAAGGCCCATACACAGTGACTCACCAAGAACCAATATGTACATCAAGACAGAGGGCATCATCATACCAGAGCACCATGGCCAACCATTAGCACTCGCTGCAGTGCCAGGCATGGATGAACATATGCAACAGTGTTTCCAGTGCCACAATGATGGCCATTGAGAGTGGCGCAGTCTTTTAAGTATCACAGGAGTGTTGTGTCTCACTCTTTCTTTGTATCGTTGCAGAAGAAGAGAGCTCATAATGCTGAGAAGGACAGGTGGTGGTGTGCTCTTCCTCGCAATGATAATGCTGATGGAGGAGTGATAGAAATAGGGAGGTGAGCAGCAGGCTAGGCCATCGCAGAGGCCGAGGTGGGTGTGGAGATGGCTGCAGATGCAAATCCTTCTTGGTTGTCTTTTCAATGGCGCCTCTGTCGCAAATGAGAACCATATGAAGCTTAAGGGCATGTCCTGGAAGGAGGAGCATAGGGACATCATTAATTGTGCTCTTGTCGCTCCCACACGGCCAGTGGCAGAGGCGGTGCAGCAGAGAACATCACAGCCAGCAGAGACTTCAGAAGAGGAGTTGCCATCTTAAGATGCACCATCACATCAGTCCAGTGCACCTCCACCAGCTCTAATGTTGGGCATTGACACACCTTCGGAAGGGGTGGCACCAGCTGGTGAGTACTGCACACACGCACGAGTAAGTAACGGAGGCAGTGACAGCTGCGGCCACTCCCCATCGGAGGATTGAGAAAAGGCCCAGTGATGCCAAGCTTCACACAGATGCTGAGCCTTGCGGGTAATCAGCAAAGCAGCTGATACTACAGCAGCAGTGTGAAATGTGTGGACATCTGTCAGAGCTCCCAGATGCTGTTCGCTCCCATGTGGCACAGTGAAGGAGTCCAACAATGCCATGAGTGGCGCCAGGTCTCTGCTGTATGAGTGCATAGCCTCCTCTATTGAGAGATGGTGACCATCATGGAGAGTCACATGCAGTGGATTGCCGAGTGAATGTAAGAAATGCGCATCAGCCTCTGCTGTATGGCCTCATACTGGAGCAGTGTTGAGCGCTGTGTTGGTACGGTGGCTCAGAGATGCAAGGGCCCTTTGCCAGCTAGCGTTTCACTCCCGGTAAGCAAAGGAGTGCAGGTGGGCCGTGAAAGGGTCGCAGAATGGATGACTGTAGACGATGGGGCTCCACTCAAGGCAGCTTTGACAATGGCCCCTCTGACCATGATAAGAGCGCTGCAGCCAGCTCTGATGACAGAGGCAGCCCCTTCACAGATGCAGGTGGTACAGTCTAAGCCTTACTTTAACGTCACGTGTGATATTTACTGTCTCAGGGGACCATGTCCAGATGTAGTGGCATGAAGCTGGAAGCCATGAAAGGAGCACTGTAGGACTAAGGATGGATTTGGGATGGGCTTCTATTGCAGGCGTATTGCAGGCCACAAGGGTATCCACAGGGAGGCAACTGGCTCTTGTCCAGTGGCAGTATGTGGAGTCTCAGCTAAATCTTGTGTGGATGAAGGCGTTGCGGGTTTCCCTTGCACACATGTCAATAGCCACAGCCATCAGAACCTCCTTGCATGGTCGTTGTCCACCAGGCTTAGCTTCACTCCCCGCTCAATCTCCTCATCTGAGGAGGCGGCATGCTCAAGAGAATCATCCAGTGCCAGATCAACTCCTCTCTGCTTCACCGGATTGTGCAGAGCACAGCACACCACCATGATACATGAGACCGTTGATGGTCAGTATTGGAAGGCTCCCTCAGAGTGTTCTAAATATCTGAAGTCCATTTTCAGAAGGCCCATGAGTTAGATGCCTGTGATATTATGTTTCTTCTGCCTCAGCATTGGGTTTCCACACTGGTGTGAGCAGCCGTGTTCTCAGTGGATACCCTTTCTCACCCAGAATCCATCCACAAAGGCATTCTGGTAGTGTAAACAATTGAGGCACCTGGGACTGTCTCAGGATGAAGGAGTCCTGGCAGCTTGCCAGGAACCTGGCGCATACCTGGAGGAACCTTTTGCAATGGACACACACGATCTGCACATGGAGAGAGTGGCACCCCTTCCTGTTTGCATATGCACCAGGCTGCTCTGAGGGCACCTTGATAGCTATTTGCATGAAGTCTATAACCCCCTGGACCTGAAGGAATCCTGCCATGGCGCTGAATCCAATTGCCCTGACTTATATTATCGGTCGGAACCTTATGCATTCTCCTGCCCTCACGAACATGGCAGTCGTCATCTGCTTGATGCCATGATGGGCCACAGATTCTAAGATCCCACAAATCTCCCCAGACGATCCCTGGACCAAACCTGTAGCAAAAGAGTTGAGTGCCATTGTTACGGACAGAATTGAGAGAGAGAATTAAAACCCCAGTTCCTTTCCCTTTACTGTATGTAATCAGTGTGTTTTTTTCAAGGAAGATGTGTGTGTTTCTTAATCCCTGATTGGACAGCCAATTTGAGTAACCAGCAGCACGCTTTCGTAGGTTGAAATAAAGAGGAATATTTTTATTCACATGTTCACTCTGAAAGTCTGACACTATGTCATTCACTCACCACACGCACGCACACATTCGAGAAAGAAAGCCGTTAAAGAGGATAGTGCACTATTACAAATGAAGGAATAGTTCACAGGTCATGTGATTTGGCCTGTCTTGTGGAAAAGGCATGCATTGTGGGCCCAGTGAAGAAGCGTTTTCACTCCTGAAGTGTAGTTAGGTGGATTCGATAGCTGAATTATATATTGAAGTCGATGCAGGATTCTCTCTATGGGGTGGATTCTCAGCAGGTTGAGAAGTTAGTTGCTTGTAGTCTTATGACTAGGAGTTCAGTTTTCTGGTGGACTTGAGAAGGAACAGGCTTGGAGACCTGAAGATGTGGTAGTCTCCAGTTTTAAGGCATAGGTGTTTTGCCTTTTCTGCTGTCTCTGCAGCTGTTGTTTGCCCAGTGTTCTCCCTGGTACTTGGAGTAATAAGATTCAATATCTGTGATAAGTGTTGGTCGGGTGACCACCTCATCAATACTTCTATTGTCCACCCAGAATGATTTGAAGTTCAAAGCTATTGCTACACAAGGGGGATGGATGGTGACCATTTGCAACTACTTATTTAACTGGTTTCTTACAGCTCTCTTTGTTAAGTTTCAAGATTGGAGACAGAGTTAAGGGGCTGAATTTTATAAGTCTGCCGCGAAAAAAATGGTGGCCTGCTTGTATGGGCCGCACACCAAAGAGCCTCCGCGATTCCAAGCGCGGTAGCTCATTTTAATAGCTGGGACGGGCCACCCCCCCCACCTGCGCCCTCCCCCTCCCGATCACATGGAGGGGGCGGGCTGTCTGTCGCCTATGCACAGGCGCTGATGCCATTTTTAAAGGGCTGTCAGCCCTACCAGCTATTTAAATATTTTAAGTGACATTGAATTAAAATAAATAAATACATTTCTTTTTTCCCCTCTCCCAACCCCCAATATCAATTAAATTAATTATTTGCCCTATGCCCCAAAAACACCTTTACCATTGGACCTTCACCCCCTACCCCAAACTGCACAAACTTTAAAATATAACCCTTCCCACCATCCCTTACACCCATGACATTCATTTGACCCCATCCCCCAATCCCACACTGAGAAATGTGCCTCCTTCTCCCTCCCCACAAGTGTTGCACCTCGTTTCCCCAGATGGGATCTGAAGATGTGGCGAGTGGTGAGGGGGCTGCCATGAGGCCTCGCCGCCACTGGCAATATCAGGCTAGGCCCTGCCAGCATCAAGATCCATGGCGGGCCTCACTAGGGCAATCTTCATGCCCCCCCGCCCCACCACAGATACTGACATCGGGGCTCTATAAAATCCAGCCCGAGGAATCCATAGATGAATTCTGGGTAAGACCACAAACAATAGGAGGTGTGAATTCCACAAAGGGTTTTTTCTTTGTATGTCCATTCAAGGGAGGCACTCCACCCATGGTCATTCAAATAGAAACTTTCTAGAGGCTTGAGATACTTTCAAGTCTGGCTGAAATTGCAAACTCACCTGATCCTTGGCAGCCATCTTATGCAGCTTTTTAATGTCCATTGTGATTCATTTGAAAAGAAAATTCAGCTCCAGAATATTCAATGCTGAATACAGTCCATGTTTAAAGTTATGAATACGACATGCCTTTACTGGGCATGACAGCCATGGTCACCTTCACTGCTGCAGGCATTTGGTGCCCACCACATCCCAGTGGCCTCAACTCTGCCTCCAACATGACACATATGTCCGCAACTTCCTGTCTTGATGAACACAGACTTCGGAGACACTGGTGCTCCGACATCATGAAACTGAGCCATTGTCTGTAGACCCTTTGCACCTGGTAGTGCCTTCTTCAAGCATTCAGGCCTTACTGCCCCTATGCACTCTCCATGTGCATATGCCAGCACAGCATCATGCCTCTGGTGTTCCGTTGCTCACTGCAGCCTATTCTCATGTGACTGTCACTCTCTTCCTGACTGAAGGAGGCAATTTCTGAGTGCAGGGCACCCATCCCCCTTTGCAGCTTTCAACCCTCAATGGGTGTAAACTTCCTCGCCTTGCCTCGTCTCATTGCAGGGTTCCTGGGAGAAAACCTTCCAGTTACTGGCCTCCGCAGCAGTCCTTCCACACAGCAATCCCTTTAAAGTAGACTTCCTTCCAGTGGCAGGCCTGAGCTTCCCTGCTTGGAACTCTTCAAAACTTAATGCCTTTCACTTTCAGGTAACAATCAGCTCCTGCTGTGCTCTCACTTCATTTGAACTGGTGAGCCACTGAAGCTCCGTGGGACAAATATGCCTACTGAAACTTTCACTACATAAAATCGCAGTTAATGACCCCTTTAACAGCCTCAATTCAGTGCCCGCCTCAGGCCAGCAGGCTCGCCTTCCTGCTGCCCGGCGTCCCCTGGGAAGTTTGCCTGGCAGCGGGAAGACATTGGGAAGCTGTCCCAAAGTTGTCTCCCACTATTTTCCCGGCACACCCACTTCCAACCCCGCCTCCACGGGGGCTGGGAAAATTCAGCCAAAGCTTTCAGGTCAATGACCTTTCATCAGAACTGAAAAAATTTGGAGATTTAACAGGTTTTAAGCAACAACAGAGGCACAGAAAGGATGGTAGGGGGGTGTGGAGAGCAAAAGGGAAGGTCTGTGATAGGATGAAAGGCAAGCGAGATTAAGACTGGAATTTCTGAGACATCCTGTCTCAGAGGGGCGGAAGCCATGACTGCAGGCAATTAATTACCTGAGCCACATAAAATAGTAACATGGCTTCCAAGTCTGGTGGAAGTGGACTTGCCCCCACCTTTGCAGCCAGTAGGCAGGACCATCGCCTCATCGTGAAATTCCGGCCTAAATGACAAAAGGAATGATGGTCCATTTTCCCTTTTGCTGCCTCTGTGCTTGCTTAAAACTTGTTGCATCTCTATATTTTTCCAGTTCTGATCTAGGGAAATGATCAAATCATAGTACAGGTACCTTTTTACATTGAGGCACCAAATCATTTGTGCCTTGGATCAATTATATTATTTATAGATAGTAAGCTTTTATTGCAGGTATATAATTATTAGTTTGTTTGAAATCTTTTTGTTTCTGTAAGTCTCAAATGAGACCTTCTTAAGGATGCAATCACCCACAGTCTTTTTTGGTAGATCTCAGGATTCATAGCTGATAAAATTATTTCCTTTGTGAGATAGTTGATTTAAACAAGGGGCGATACTGGGGGCCTCAAATTAGCAAATCTAGGCTGCGGGAAAAAAACAGACCTCCACCTGATAACTATCCTGCAACTCTTGCTGCAACATGTGCCTGTGTGAACACCAAACATGAACAGGATTGGGGCTTGGCTGTGATGTTCTCCATGTTTGAATAACCTGAAAAATAGCTAGTTGAGTGAAGTACCAGATGCATGAAACATTCACTAGCATGAGTCGCTGCCTTCAGGACAGCAGGGGAAAATTTGGGAACAGAAGTTCCCTTCTAAAACTAACTATCATAAATATATTCAAATCTTCATACCAGGGAACCTGTACAGCAATTAACAGTTTATCTACTTATACTATTGGCCTCCAAACTTCAATGTGAGCAGTGCAAGTTTAGAAATAGTACACTGCTGAAAATGGTCTCAAGTTTAAAAACCTTTGAAATAAATAGCAATACTACAATGATTATCAATAGATTCTACTCTTTAGCTCCCACCAATACGTCACCTTTTCAAATTAAAACAACTGAGTGGGACTCTGGTTTTAAGCACCAAGGATTATAACGATTGCCTAAAATTGCTCTGCATTAAAGCAAGCTAAAAAGAAAGTGTATACTGATCTTTAAGGTATTAATTATGGTGTCCTCGGCAATGTGTGGGCAGGAACACACAGAGTTATGGAATGAAAGGCTTGTTAAAAAAATGCCCTTAGAGAAATATCCTACAAATGATCATACTTAGCCACAGTCGGATCCTGCAAGATTTTGGAACAATAGTAACAGAATCCTAGAAAACTCTAAGTCTTTCAAGATTTGCTTGTAATGACAACAGTGAAAGAGAAACTACGATTCACCACATTTAACATATTCCATAATTATCCCAGTGCAAAAAATATATGTCTCTGTGTCTGAAGAGAAATGTACAGATATTTGCGGTGAGTCAGTAAACTGATTTACTTTCAGTAAGATGACATCAAGGTATGTTCAAGCTGTGCCAAAACCACTAAGAATGTCCAGTCTATAGCTGGTGATTGTGCTAGACAAGGCACAGACACCTCAAGAACCAACTGTTAATTCATCATCTACAGCAACATACATGGAGACAGTATGACATATCAGTGTCAACAATGTTACCCAGAGAACATCAATAAAATCATATTCTGGAATGATTTAACTTATAACCCCCAATTTTCCAAAATACTGCATCTTTTAATTTTTGTTCACCTATCAGTATTGTTATTAATAAAATCTTATATTTATATACAATAAATGATTCAATGGTCTATCTTAAGTAGTAGCAAATAAAGAAAAGACTGAGAAAAGCTAACTCTGAAAGATGGAATCTGAAGTTCATCCAAATAAATGCTATAAATACACACCAAACCAGTCAGCATCAGAACTCAAGATGGGTTAACCTTTCACGTGTGATTCTTCAATCGAGCTGCTTTTGCTCTTTGAACTTTTTTGAAACTCGAGGAAAGAAAATGGGTGACAGAGATTATAGAGAGAAAAGAATGGAGAGATCAAAATCTAGGCAGAAGAGAAAGATGAAAAGGGAAAGAATGAATATTAGAAGCAAATAGCAAGGAGAAGCAAACAAAATGATGGGAAACAAGGGAAAGAAAAATGGAAGAAATAGAAGATTGACAGCAAAGCTTGCAAAAGAAAACTAACTGGAGGGGAAGGCAAGGTGAGGAGAGCACAGGGTGAAAAGGTGGGAAATGCAGGAAATTCCTTTTAGCAAGTATGATTTTCCAATAACAATAAAGTTGCTGTTCAGTAGAATTGCTCAGAATATTAATTTTCCATGGTTACCAGCATTGCTGGATAAATTCTGTTACTCTTAAGCCACTTGATTAACTTGTAAAACATAACTGTGCATTTTTTAAAACAAAACCTTTGATAGCTGACACTTCATTGAGAAGATACTAGTCATAACAATCTGTTTTGCTAAAGTAAAAGGGCATATATGTTTCACCTTTTAAGAAAGGGATTAACACATTCACTGATTTTTTTTTCAGTGTGGCTATGGATCACTGATGAGTGATTGGTGTTGTAGACGAAAGGACTTACAGGGTGGAAGGTCACCTTACATTACAATGGTGCAATGGAGCTGAAGCATGTACCTATAAGGGAAATAACTTTTACTTTAAATGAAATTCAGTGACATAGAAACAAATGGCATAATATCCTAAACTTCTTTTCAAGAACACAATTCCTTCTTAGTTGATTTGCTCTTGAGTCACATTATCGGTAGTGGCAAGTGAAAATCTGAACAAAAGACCAAGGTGGGTAAGTGGTAAAATGAGGAAATTATCAATTGATAAATGAACATGTGAACAGACAGGCAGACAACGACAGCCAAGGAAAAGAGCATTTTCTCACCTTGTTGATAGACATTTCAGAAAGTAAGGCTGCAGTTGGTGATTTTAATGGGTCTTGTAAAGCCAGGTCTGGTTATCATCTTGTGTTAGTTCACAATTCAGTGCTGCAACATTCATTCTCCAGTGCTATTTATCTGATATTTAGCTATTTTCTCTCAGTCTGCTTAATGTTTAACCTAGTGAACATGTACCAAAAAGGTATCTTTTCTCTGGGAACAGTGCCTACTACAAATGTTATTGGGCATACTACAGGGTAATGGGAAGCAAAGGGCTGGGAGCTCAGATGGTTAAGCACATAGTTCTCAACCAGAGGGTGGATTTTCCTCAGTATAACATTCAAATAGCATGTGAAAAATGGATGCCGTGTACAAGGAAATTGGGTGTTAATCCTTTGCCCCCATTCTACTCCTGAATATAACTGTCTCTGAATTTCCTGTGTAGCTTTTCTAGGGCTGCACCAGACTTGAAGAAGCACTGTAATGTAGATTACATACAAATGAATATCAGATGGCTCTGCACACAGATTTCCTGAAATAGCATTTGGTGCAGTTCAAGGGCAGACTGCCTTCATTAAAAAAAGGTACTATGATTCCTGAGCTGCCATTCAGCTGCTATCTGTTTTAAGGGACAGACTGACATTGCCCTGAAGATCTTTATTTTCACCTTTTCTAATAACAATTGGTTTTATTGATTCAGTATCTGTTGTAGAATGCTGCAATTCTTTTATACTTAATTATAGAAACAGTGACAATTTATATCTGGCTCAGTTTTCCCTTCTATTGATTTTAATGCAAAGGAAAGTCAGGCTTGGTGTTTAAATGGATGACTGGGTGACTTAATTGATCTGACCCATTTTACATTACCACCAAAGTTAAAATTACCCCATGTTTAGTATTGCACCAGCCCCGACCTTTGTAATATAGCTTATTCGGAGGCAGCTGAAGAGGAACAAACACAAGCATCCTTGACAGATGTTGAATTTATTCACCTGGCCAACTCCTGAACTATTGTCACATGTAAGGATTGTTGAACTATTTTTCCACAGAAAAAAATGGAAAAGAGTTGTGTCTAAATGTTATTTTTTAAGCAAAATGTATCACATTGGATTTTAAGAAGTACTGAGATGAAAGGTGGCTGAAAAAACAATGAGCTAGCATTAAAGTTGTTACCCCCACAAACTGAAATCAATAAGTATTCATTAGCTTGTCTTGGTAATTGATAAATACTTCACACCATTATATTAAGAAGTCCCTGATCCTGGCTTTACAACCAGGGTGGTCTAGCACAGGCCATTCTTTCTGGTTGTGAATACAGGGAGACAAATTAGGAACAGAAACACTCTGACGGCCAGGTTATTAGACAGAATGCTGCTACAGTAGGCTTTTCTCAGACTCAGAAAGTTAAGATGCAGGAAGACAGATAGAAGTTATTTTGTTTGTTAAGCAAGATGGTCCACTGATGTGGAGAAGCATAGTGTGTTCATTATTTTAGCTTCTGCAAAGACAAATTGTACTGATTGAATTAAGTGAGTGTGATCATAAATGATGATCTGTATATTCACATGTTGTTTGAAAAATAGGATCGCTTAATGTTTCATTCTGGCCCAATTCCATTAGTATGTCTACTAAAAAATACAAATGTTCTTCCTGCTGCCTCTACAACAGTATGTAATACTGACTCCCTACTGTATTCTCCAGGGGCTGTCATAGCTGAAACCTACCCTGATTATGGAACCTACCATAGTTTCCCAGATGGAGGATATTTTTAAGGAAAGCCACAATATATGAAGAAACGTATCACTTCTTGGCTATAAGGCCAACTTTCTCAAGAGTAGTTTAATTTAGCCAATCTTCATGAGTATAATAGAATCTGTGCAGAATTTTCAACTGAATCAACTGAACTTGCACACTGCTGAATGCTAAATAACAACATAAACTTGCATTTGTATAGCACCTTTAACATTGTAAAAGGCCCTAAGGTGTATTACAGGAGCATTGTCAAACAAAATTTGACAGAGCCACATCAGGAGATATTAGGGCAGGTGATCAAAAGCTTGTTCAAAGAGGTAGGTTTTAAACACGCATTAAACCAATTATTGACCATTTGAGGTGTGTGTGTTTTTTTAGTAAATTAAACAACTTTACTTGGCGCTGGTGTACTTGGTCACCGCATTTGTCCCTTCCCACATGGAGTGCTTAGTCAACTCCCCATTTAAAAATTGTAAATCATGACTTACCTGAATCTTTTCTGGATCCGATCCATGGTAGCTTTACTAGGGCGGATGGCACTGTATGGGACTTTATGCAGCCCGTCATTAAATTCACACTGGGGTTCAAATTAAGTCATCCTCAAATTTTGGATATTTAAGAATTTCTTTGCAGGTCTCTCACGCCTCCCGGAATCCAGGTGGTAAAATAGCAGAAAGCTTTGGATTAGAACAAATGGAGAGGTAAGAAAGCTGCTGTGATTTTAACCCCTTGCATGCTCCATTCTCATTGGGCATGAGAGATTATAGTTGGGGCTTAAAAGTCTATTCCTATAGTGAAAGGGCAGTTTTTCCTGATCCCTGTCCCTGAGGAATACCCACTTTTTCAAGTGGAAGAATCAGTTTCACTGAATCTGCGCCCTTTTTACATTGCCTCAGGATTACCAAAGCTTCCTTGTGGAGCTAGAACTGGGCCTATACAGGCTCTTTGTAGATATGCTAAAGAGGCAGGAAGGGGCATTCCTGGTTACTTGTTTTATTTTCCAGCCATCGTCTCAGGTTGAACCAGACTGTTTGAAATCTCAAGGTGGTACTTAAACCCTCACTGAGCTTCTGACTCCACATACTCTCCATCGCAAATACAGTTTACTTCCATCTCTGTAACATTATTCACCTCTGGGAGTAGGAGTGTTCAAGAATCAGTGGGGATCAAGTCATGAGGAGACAGGGAAATCGGGCATGGGGTTCAGACATAGAGAGACACTGGAGAATGAAGGTTGGGGGTTGTGGATTGGGGTCGACAAGGAGACTGGAGTGTGAGATTGATGTTCAGGAGAAAAGAGAGGGACTGAGGAATAGGGGTTGGGATATTTGCGCTCTGGTGGGGTAGAGAGGACGATTGGATTGTAAAATGGGGCTTGAGTGGGAGCAGAGACAGGGAGACTGAGGAATGGGGTGGGAAAATGGACCAGCATTTTCTGCAGAGCCAGCAGCACCAACAACAGCACGGTGAATGGGAGTGGTGTTGAGAGAGAGGCAGCCAGTAAATGAGTGAATGGAACCTGGGGAGCTACTTTGGGTAAAGAATGAAAGATTGTTTCCACTGGGAAGTAAATGGAGGATGGGAGCCAACAATTCTCACTGGAAAAACCAAGGAAGAAGGGAAAGGAAGGCTTTTGAACTAAAGGCTATTAGGGCACAGGATGTTTCACTACAAGTGACTATTGAGGCCGAAACTAGAACATCATTCAAAAAGGAATGGGATAAATATTTGACAAAGAGGATCTGGGGGAATTACGTTAAAGGAGAGAATGACAGCACAGGAATCAAGGGGTGATTGGCCTCCTCTTGTGCTATAATTTCTATGCAAACTCTCCTTTATTGAGCCCAGATGTGGTTTAGAAATGTCAGTGCTGAGCTGAGTTTAGGATGATCTGCACCATGAGAAGTAACCCACGTGCCAAGCCCGCCGCTCTTTGTGTGATTCAGGCTTATTTTTATATGTGAAGTACAAGTACAGATTCGCTGTGCCTGAGGTTCCCAGTGCAGATTCACACAGAGTCTCAGTTCAAACCAGAGTCCAAAGAGATAGGGAGAGAGATTGCATCTGTTAAAAATGCCATTGACTGGGGAACTTGTCACATCTGGTGAATATCAGCAGGTTACAGGACTACTACTAGTTACATGTAGAACATAGGGGCATTGCACCGATTATACCGGTTACATATAGCCTATCAACGAATTATTGTATTGCTGTTGGTTATGAAGGTAATCATTCTCACTATTAGTTAGCAGTGCAATTTCAGGGATTACTAATAGATACTGTTAGAATCAAAGTTCCTCCCACCCCTAGTTTCCTCTCTGAAAATTGCCCCCGAATCCCCTTGGTTTCCCTTCGTCACCTTTCAAGTTTTCAGAACTTCTTGCATATAGCTGCTGGCATGAAAACACATCTGCAAGCAAAACAACAGGGGAGCCAATCTTTATAAGGTAAATGAAATACCATTTTCAGACATCATGTGATCAGACATCCCATAATCAGACATCCCATGATCAGGTGCCATGTGATTAGACATCACGTGGTCAGGAATGATTGGAATGTCATGTGATCAAACCTCCAGGAATGCCTCCAACCAGAGTTGGCAACTCTAAGCTACATTCAAATTTTCTCCCTCTTCAGCCAGTATTAGACTTTGCCAGGGATATCCACGAACCATATAAATGACCTGAAATGGGAAATATTGGCAGTCCTGAACCTGGACAGGAGCAGCACACTTCGGGTATGATGCTGCAATTTAGTACTGGGGCTGAGTGGGGCCAGGAAAGTTCACACTGAATTTTTTAAATCAGAATTAGGATCAGACATATATAATTTCCAAATTGTAAAGGAAAGGTACAGATTGAGTGGAAGGAGAAATTTGGAATGATTCTCGGAATCTGAGTATTTTTGGGCATTAGGCCTGATCATTCTTCAAAACCGAAGAAGAAAATAAATCAGGTAACAGGATCTGTGAACTGTCAAGGTACTAATTGGTTAAATGGGATTCTCATATTAAGTAATCTATGTATGCATTAGTTGGGAAAATGTTGGCCCTTTCCTTGAAAAAGAAATAATCTAGAACATTTATTTAGCATTTTTACTCTCTTAGTGACTTAACAGGATTTTATAAGAATATTTCTGAAATCATTCAAAGGTCCTTACTAAGGAACTGGTGCTCAGATATTACTACAGGTTGAAGTCAAATGATTGCATTATTATTATAATGAAGCCTACTTTAGCAAAACTGATCGAATTGTGTCACAACAGGCTTTGTGGAGGATTCAGTCCGTATATATTCTAGGAATAGTATGAAATGCTGCATAGAAAAAAAAAGAGACTTGATGTAAAAAACTGCATAGCAGTGCCTTTGATTTTTCCAAATCTGAGTTATCAACCCTGAAGAGAAGTAAAGCCTTTGAAAGTTACCACTGAAGTCAGTCTGCTGCTGGAACACTTAACTTTTATGACCTTTTGCAGTTGAAATTGTGCTGTGGACAAGTGTGCTGGACTTGTTCAATGAGACAGCCCTAAAGTCTCATTATTTAGTGGAGTGCGAGGCTAATGATATCTTCAGACCAGGAGCAATCTGAACAAAGTTGCACGAACTGCAGCCTCTAATAAATACCTTTCTTTCATGTTCCAGGTTCAAAGCATTGAAAGAGTCTGGAAAGTCTAGCACACACTGGAGAGCTAGGCTATTTCAATTAACACTTTTATATCCGATGAGTCCAGTTGTCTGAAAGCGGCAATTAATGTTCGCCCTTGATTTCACTGCCATCAGCTTTCTTACTTAATAATTTTTCCTGATTGGAAAGTTTACATTAAACTGCAGTGTGTTAATGTGTTTTTATTCAAACTAAAATCCCCAACAGATTCATGAGAAATGTGATGTACTGCAAGTAGTAATAAGTTTACACTATTTTCTTTATAATGCAATTGTATTGGTTTAAATTTATAAAACTGATGCTGGCCATTTGCCACCCATTCTCTAGATAATAACTTGTATTTCTGTGATATAAAGTGATTAAAATTAAAATCCTACCTGAATTATGACTAAGTATAATTTTTAAAAACAAAACCCTTATGTTGAGCATTTTAAGTATGGGAGCTATTCTGTGAATTATTGTGTGAAACATTCCATTAAAGATAAACAACTCTGTATTGTTTTGGAAATGAGAAGAAGATTGGTCTGAAAGGCCACCAGAAAATCAATTGCCCCAGAGAGGATATATATTGTTTTAAGTTATCAGTTTTATTTCGAGTTGAGAAATTTTCCTTGTTCTTCATAACTTGCAAAACTTGTCCAAATTCAAGCATTAAAGGAAATAGTTGCATTGTTTCTAATCCATCAGAAGAGGTGATTGCTGAGATGCTCTATCACCCCCTCGATCATGTGTTGCAGCATATCATGACTGTGTCATTACCTAGGTCTGGCTGTCCTCCATCAAATCTAATATAGTATCTTTGTCCCACCTTTCAGCAATATCTCTGCAGCCATCAATCTGCTCACCCGCTTCTTTACATCCACCTTTGATGTTCTTGTCCCCAGCAAACCTTTACTTTCTACCACTTACCCACCCAAGTCGATTCTCCTGGTATGGCCCCCACTTTCACTCCCCCAAGGGCATAGACATGACCATATCTGGTGCACAACTAGTTTAGACATCCATCACCAGTTCTGACTGGTCCACATCAAACGCTCACTATTGACAAAACATCCACCAGAACAGAATCATCCTGAAGATCAAATATATCTTCTGGTTCTTTTCTCCATTGGCAACTCTCTCTTTAAATCCCTTTCCCCTGCCCCCACCACCCTCACCTCCAATGACAAATGCAAGGAGCTCATAAACATCTTTTTCACTAAGAGAAAGATGCGCCCTTCCCCTTGCCCACTAAGGCAAACATCACCCCAGGCGTCCTTTTGCCCTAACCCTGAATCTGCATCATACTCTCTTTTCTCTCCTATCTCCCAACTATCTCTCTCAGTTCATCTTGCCCATGAGACCAACTCCTGCTGTCTTGACCCCATTCCCAATAAACTGACCACCCTTCTTTACCAACCCCACCCCAACACCCCCCATTCCACCCCCCCCAACCCAATGCTGGCTCACATTATAACTGATTCCCTCTCCTGAGGTACTAATCCCCTCTCAAAACTACCGACATTAACACTGTGGTGTTGTAGTGTTTTGAAATTGCTGTTGCATTGTGTACACTTGGGGCTGCTGTAGAACACACATGATAGCAAATGGAAAGTGAAAGTAGACCAGAATAAAGAAGATTCCATTATGTTCCGCAGCATGCTGCCTTTGTCGCAGTCTCTGCCTCACAGTTCTTACTAAACTCGGTTGAACCTCACTTCAGCCTTGAGAACATCACAATGGCAATGAAGTAAAAAAAAAACGGATGGTGTGAATTTTGTGGAAGGTTTTTGTCTACTTTTACCGACAGCATTTTAAGATGCAGACTGTGTTAGAGTGACACACAGGAAGCTTGTACGGTGTATACTCGTGTACTGATCTCTCCAAAATAACTATCCAATCAAAAAAAATGATCTCGGACCATTGCAGAGAAATTTCCTCTGAAAGTAATGTAATCATGCATCCCTTGATCACACACTATCCCTGCATTCCTAATCAATATGGCGTTGTCTCTACCCAATCTGCCATCTTTTGATGTGTATTCAGAGCCATCATCGCTATCACCATGATGACAAAAGTGGCTGCGATGTTTTGAAGGTGCGATGGCAGGTTTAGCAATCACAGATGACACAAGTAAAATAGCCTTGCTTGTACACTATGGAGGTGAAGAATTAGAAGGTATCTTTGAGACGCTTACACCTGAGCAAAACGACTACAACTCAGCAAAAAATGCACTGACAACCAATTTTGCACCGAAGAAAAACACCATATAGGCAACCATTATCTTCTGATGCACTAAGCAAGAAGCAATGAGACACTTGACCAATATTGCACATGATTCAGGCAACTAGCAATCAGATGTTACTTTGGTGAGGTTGAACAGATTGAACAGGATATCAAAACACAAATAGTTGGAGGCTGTCTCTCTAGTCAACTACACCAAAAATCACTCAAGAAAGACAGAAAGCTGTCAGAGCTGTTGGAATTAGCAAGATCACTATCACTCCCAGAGTCCAGAGAGACTGAAGTTGAGGCTGCTAACAGTATCTATCACACTGCAAGTTCAACTCCTATGAACAGTATTCATCGCTCATGTGCCAGGAAACCACCTGCAAAGCAACAACAGCCATCTCACAGAGTTGTGACCTGTCCAAAGAACGTTTCCACTGTGGCGGTGTTTACCCACACTGAACAGAGTGGCCTGCTACTGGTAAACGGTGTAAAGCTTGTGGAAAACTTTGCTCATGTTTGTCGCTCATCAGCAAAATCAACTACTAAGACCAACACCAACAAAAGGGTGTCATGTATGCAAACAACAACAAAAAGACTAGAGAATGTAGCTAATTTAGAGGCGGATGAGCTTGAACACACTTTTATCCTCTCTCTCAGACACAGCAAACAGCCATGTGTGATAATGATCATTGGCTGCTCAGACATAAATGCTCTCATAGACACAGGAGCATCAGACCATGCCATCAAAGACAACATTCAACAAACTTCAGGATTGCCCCATTCTCTGCAAACCAGGGAATACAAAATTTTCCCTTAAAACAGTGACAAACTGCTGAAAATCCTTGGAACATTTGAAACACTAGTCTCATTCAAAGACACTACAATGAATGTTCTATTCTACATCATATCTGGAGAATGTGACACACTTATCAGTTTTCACAGAATAACAGATCTGCACATGATTGCAGTCACATACATGATTCCTTAGCACAGCAAAACCCTTCTTGAACTGTATGCTGGTCACTTCACTTGTATCAGCAAGCTGAAAGGTGTTACGTGCAAGCTGCATGTAGACCCGAATGCGCCCCCAGTTGCACATCAATGGTGACGAATATCATTTCATATCAGGAAACAGACAGAGAAGAAACTTCAACACCTACTTGATCTCGACATTATTGAGAAAGTTGGGGATGAGCCTACCTCTTGGGTCTCACCTATAAAAGTCGTTAAAAAACTCAAAAGTGAGAAGCAGATTAGAATCTGCTTTGATACGCGATCACCAAACCAAGCCATACAACGAGAAAGACAATTGACACCGACAATCAATGACATCAGAGAGAGAGTGGTGCTAAACACTTTGCTAAACTTGACCTCATTGCAGGCTACCATCAAATCAAGTTTGCAAAAGAATCAAAATATCTTACAGTATTCTCTACTCACATTGGACTTTTCCAATACAAGAGGTTCAACTTTGGAGTTAGATTAACAGCTGAGGTATTTCAGCACTTGGTTCAATCTGCACTTCAAGGACTTGAAGGCACGCTGAACATCAATGATGACATTCTCATCTATGGCCGCACTGAAAGGGGACTTGAAACACACCTATATGCATGCCTGCAATGTCTCAGAGAATGTAACCTCATCTTGAACAAAGCTTGTTTAATAAAAAAACAAATTGAATTCCTTGGTCATGTGTTCAGTGGTGAAGGAGTATCACCAGCTCCACAGAAAGTTGAAGACATAGCAACCACTGCAGATCCTACAAGTGTGCAAGATGTCCGGAGTCTGCTAGTACTCGTCACATACTGCAGTTGTTTCATTCCTGACCTCACTACGCTATCTGCCCCCTTACGTGACCTGACAAAAGAGAGCACCAATTGGGAATGGGCTAAATCACACAAAAAGGCAGTACACCAGATCAATTGACATTTGTCAGCAAGTTGCACAAATGCATATTTTGACCCTGAGAAAACCACCCAGCTAGTCGTGAATGGAATCTCAGTTGGCTTAGGTGCAGTTCTTGTAGAGAAAGACAAGACAGGTAACCCATCAATCGTTGCAATGGCAAGGAGATCATTAATGCACGTAGAACAACGCTGTTCACAAACAGAGAGAGAAATGCTCTCATTCACATGGGGTATCTTACATTTCATCTCTATATGGAAGCAAGTTTAAAGTAATAACTGATCGTAGACCACTAGTGATCTTGTTCAACAATCCACATAGCAAACCACCCACTCAAATAGAACATTGGATACTCAAACTACAAGAGTACGAGCTCCATGTTGATTATCAGCCAGGCAAGCTCAACCCAGTGGACTACTTTTCATGACATCCATTGCCGACAGTCAGTCCTACTAGTCATGAGGAAAAGGTTACTGAACAACATCTTAAATACATAAGCATAAATGTGGTGCCAAAGTCGCTAAAACTATCTGACATCAAAGCAGCAACAAAACAAGATGAGGCTTTGCAATTATGCATGGAGGATATGGAATCATGAAACTGGGAAGATATGATCGAGAAAGTGTTTACAAACAAAATCACTCACATACAAGGTCTTCACAATGTCCGAAATGAGCTCACCATTGCAACCATATCTGATCTCGTATTACGCAACAACTATATTGCCATTCCACACTCATTTATGGAATGTGTTGTCGATACAGCACATAAAGGACACCAAGGAATAGTCAAAACCAAGCAACTTCTTCAGGAATAGGTATGGTTCCCAGGAATTGACCATATGGTAGAGCACAGAATCAATCAGTGTTTGCCATGTCAGGCAATCACAATGTCAAATCTTCATGATCCTCTCAAGATGTCCGAACTACCTCCAGGACCCCGTGGATTGAAGTTAGTGTTGACTTCACAGATTTGCCCACAGGCGAACACCTATTTCTTGTCACTGAGGACTACAGCAGATTCCCAATTGTGGAATTAGTTATGCCAACTTCAATGAAAGCAGTCATCCTAAAGCTGGATCAGATCTTTGTCTTGTTTGGAATCCCTCAAATAGTAAGAAGTAACAATGGACCCCCATTCAACAGCAAAGAGTTTAGTAAATTCGCAAACTACCAAGGGTTCACTTATCAGAAAATCACACCCCGAGTTAATGATGCAGTCAAAAGATTTATGCAAACCTTGATAAAAGTGATACGTACAGCTACAGCTGAGAGCAAGTCATGGAAGCAAGAGCTATATTACATTCTTCGTAACTACAGAGTGACTCCTCACTTGACTAATGGAAAACCTCCCGCTACATTCACCTTTGCACATCCTATGCACACATGTCTACCTAAGCTACCATGTGGAGCTAATGATCACGATGTAAGCGAACGCCTTCGAGAACTGAAGAATCAAATGAACGAAAATGCAGAGTGTAACATGAAATTTAGAGCAACACCACTAAAGCCAGGAGATAAAGTACTAGTGAAATATGATGGTCATATTGGAAAACAAACAACCACTTATGACATTCAACCATTTGTTGTGACCAACATAAAAGTATCAATGATCACTGCTAAGCGCGGTTCACAAGTCATTACAAGAAACACATCATTCTTGAAAGCACTGAAAACACCACTTGTAAGCATTGAATCCGATTCCAACATCGACACTGCAGATGAAGAACATGAATCAAATGAGACGACATCTGATGTCAGACAATATCCGACTCGTGAGTGAAAACATCCACCATACTTAAGTGACTACATTATGAAGTGAACTATTTATGTTGAAGGTTACTGTTTACATTTTTGGAAACAAACTATTGAAACATGCTATGTCTCTCAATTACTAAAAAGGGGAGGGATATAGTGGTGTAGTGTTTTGAAATTGCAATTGCATTGTACATTGTATACACTTGGGGCAGCTGTAGAACTCACATGCTAGCAAAAGGAAAGTGAAAGTAAAACAGAATAAAGAAGACTCCATTATGTTCAGCAGTATGCTGCCTTTGTCTCAGTCTCTGCCTCATCGTTCTTACTAAACTCAGCCAAACCTCACTCCAGTCCTGAGAACATCATAAACCCCATCCCTCAAAAATCCACCCTTGATCCCTCTGTGCTTGCAAACCACTGTTCCACTTCAATCTCCTTTTTTCTCTCCAAATGTCTTCAGCATGTTGTTGCCTCCTATCACGAACACATACTATGCCAAATGATAAATTTTTAATCCATGGGCTGGAAACCTGAATTAAAATTTTACAAAAGGTGACTGCTCACAGCTAAAATGGCTGCCAAAATTTGCATCAAAATCTGCTGCAAGGCAGTGCTTCAAGAGGGAGTCAAATTGTCTGTCCAGTCCCCTCCAGAACATAACTTGGGAAGTTTGGAGTGCATCACCAGGCCAGTCCCCATTAACAAGACATTTAAAAGCAAACATTTGGGACATTAAACTGGTGGAGATGGATCACTCAAAGGTAAGCACTTGAACAATGGAACCCTGATTGAGAGAAGGGAATTCCTATACATGAACTATTTAAGCTGCAAGAGGAAATACACACTGAACCATCATGTGATAGGCCCACCATCTGTCTGTTTTAAGCTGGGTTTTCTCTTTCTGTGTCAGTCCACCTGGCAAGTTTTGAACCCTGACTGCTGACTGATCACCTAAGTTTATCACTGCTGCAGACAGAAACCCAGTGAAGGAAACCATCTGCATTGCAGTTCTCAGGAAAACCCCGAATCTGCTGGCCACCTCTACAAGCCGGAAGCCTCAGAACCACCGAATTCAGCTGGAAGACCACCAAATCATTAAACTCCACAAACTGTATACCCTTTTTTTGCTCCAGACTCCAATGCGACCAATCTATCCTTCCCCACTCTGTAACCTATTTGTGTGTGTGTGTGTGTGTGAACCTCGACTGTGTGCATGTGTGAAAGTTGGAAAGTAGTTTATTATTTTACTTAGATCAGTTTAAGTACAATAAAGCTAACCTCTTTCTTTGTTAAACTCAAGAAAACCAGTCCAATTGGTTCTTTTATGATCATAGCACGTAAATAGTCAAACATTCATTGAATTGGCAAGCACATGCACTTTAAAAAAAAAGAAATAAACCCTGTTGCAGTTAAACAGCAGGGACTAGAGGGGAGCCCTTTGACCCCTCCTCACCTGATCGTTATACCTGCCAAATCTGTGCCCATTTTTCCTGCAACCTTAAGAACATAAGAAATAGGAACAAGAGAAGGTCGAGTCTGCTCCACCATTCAATATAATCATGGTTGATCTTCTGCCTCATCTCCACTTTCCCTCCTGCTCCCCCCTACTCCTTGATTCTCTGAGAGAATAAAAGTCTGTCTATCTCAGCCTTCAAACAGACTCAATGATGGCGCATCCACAACCCTCTGGGGTATAGAATTCCAAAGAGCCACAACCCTCCGGGTGAAGAAATTTCTCCTCGTCTCAGTCCTAAATGATCAACACCTCATCCTGAGACTTTTTCCCTGTGTTCTATATTCCCCAGCCAGGGGGAACAACCTCTGTGTCAACTCTGCTAAGGCCCTTCAGAATCTTGTATCTTTCAATGTGAATCACCTTTCAGCCTCCTAAAATCCAGAGGGTATAGGCTCAATTTACTCAGCCTCTTATCATAAGACAACCCTCTCATCCCAGGAACCAATCTGGTGAACCTTCACTGTACTGTCTCCAAGCCAAGCATATCATTCCTTAGATATGGAGACAAAAACTGCACATAGTCCTCCAGTTGTGATCTCACCTTTGTGTTTGAATTTCCACAATCAGACTTCTGTCCCTTCAATATAGCAACAAAAGGCCCTAACTAAAGTCACAAATGACATCCTCTATGAATGTAAAAAAAGGAGTTTGGAGGTAGGGTAGTGGTTTGCAAGCACAGAGGGGCCCAGGATGTATTTTTGAAGGATAGGGCTAATGTTGGTAGTTCTGAGAGGGGTTCAGCAGCTGAGGGGAGGGAACCAATTATAATGTCAGCCAGCACAGGATTTGGGGAGGGGGGGGGGGGGGGGTGGGTGCAGAGGGAATGGGGGGCTTGTGAGGTGGGAGGGAGGTTGGTAAAGAAAGGTGGTCTCTGCAACTTTTGAACACAATCAACCAGACCATCCTCTTCCAGCACCTTTCATCCACTGTCCAGTTCAGTGAATTGCGATCACTTGGTTCCAGTCTTACCTATTCAATCATGGCTAGAGGATCTCAAGCAAGAGCACCCCACATTGTTTTCTCTGAAGTTCTACAAGGATCTATCCTTGGATCCCTTCAATTTCTCATCTATATGGTATCCCTTGGTGACATTATCCATAAACATGCATCAGCTTGTGTGGATCTGTTAACAATACCCAGCTCTACCTCTCCAACATCTTTTTTGACCCCTCCACATTGCCTTTGCAATGAGGCATAATTTGTCTGTTAAGCTAGGTACAGATAAACTACAATTTCCTCCAGTTAAACGTTGGGAAGACTGAAGGAATCATCTTCAAACTTTGTACCCTTGCCATCAATTGCATCCCCCTCCTTGGCCATTGGCTCATGTTGGACCAAACTCTTATGCAATTTCAGTATCCCATTCAACCCTGACCTGACCTTCCAACCCCATACATTTTCTATCACAACGATGGCTGTTTCCATCTCTGTAACTTTGCCTACCTGTGCCTCAGCCTCAGCCCATCTACCACTGAAATTTATATCCTATTCTGCACCTGGTCTTGCTCAGCTGTTCTTGCTGAGCTACATTGGCTCCTGGTTCCCCAATGGCTCCTTGTATTTCAAACTGTTCATGCCATTGTGCATCCCTATTTCTATAGCTTCCTCCAGCCTTACAACCCTCCACAAATTCTCTGTTCCTCTGACTTTGGCCCGTCGTGCATCTCCCCTATGTTAAATGTGCTTTATATATTCAAGTTGCTGTTGTTATTGTTCTTCTTGTAGCATTTATGTAAAAAAAACTGGTGACTCTTTCCCAGGAGTGAAGTTTGATTTTCTAATAAATGAGGGAGGAAAACTTAATGACAGTAATAATTACTGGTAAGGAGGTAACAGAAATGTTGAAGAGACTGAAAGGAGTTAAGAATTCAGGGTCAGACAATCCACACCAGAGAAAATGGTCAACAAAATTAGTCATGTTTGTTGGGGCTGTTTAGGGAATTATTAGAATTGGGAAGTGTAGCAAAGAATTGGAGAGAAGGGAACATAATTCCTATCATTAAAAAAGGGCAAGAAGATTGTCTTAGAAATTGAAGGTCAGTGTGGGCCTAACAATTGTTATAGTTAACATGTTAGAGGCTTTGTGAATAGGAGTATTGTGAAACATCTAGAGAAGTATGGAGTCTTCAGGGCAAGCCAGAATGACTTTATCTGGGAAGATCATGCTTGGCAAACCAGTTAGTATTTTTGACATGGTAATGAAACTTATAATGTGATCTCCTTGGACATTGTTCATGTAGTGGTCAGAAAGTTTTTATTTAAATACAGTTCTACATGAGAAATTAGTCTGTTAGATAGAGCAGTATAGAATAGGTGAACAGTTATTAAAGTGGATTGATAGCTGGCTGCATTATAGGAGATGACAGTTAGTCATACATAGAACTAAATCAGAGTAACGGGAAGTAACTGGTGGAGTGAACCTATAATCAGTGCTGCTTTTTTTTGTTATTGATGTTGCATATCAATGACCTGGAAGTGGGGAAAGAAACAAAGCGATGAAAATTTGGGACTAACATCATATTTTAGCAGGAAAAGGAAGGGTTCAATCAAGACCCGGCAAAATGGATTTAGATAGAAATGAAAGTTGAGCTGAGAGATGGCAAATATAATGAAATGGCGGCAAATATAATGAAATGGCAACAAATGCGAAGTGATCAGATTATGGAAGAAGGAAAAAACACTGAACAATAAATTGAATGGCGCTAGTCTATAGGATACATCATAGAAAGAGGATTTAGGGATATTGCTAAAATCTGCGAAAATCATCATGGCATGTGTGCAACAGTCGTAACTAATGGAATAGAATCGTGAGTTGTATCGTAAGTGGAATAGGTAACAAATCACAAGATGTGATAGAACCTATACAGGATATTGGTTTTCTCCATCTGGAGTACTAAACGTAGTTCTGTTCATCGCATTATAGGCAGGACATCATGGCATGAAAAAAAGTGCAGTAAGTATTTGACACCTGACATCAGACAACAAACAACAATGAGAGACTACGGAAGTTAAATTTGCTTATAGTATAGGAGAAGGGATCATAATGAGGTATCCGAGATTCTTAAGGGTTTCAGCAAGTTGTACCTTGGGAAACTGTTTGTTGTGGCACTGAGAATACCACTAATGATGAATGGGATTACACTGGAAAGAAGGAAGGTGAATTGACAGATATAAGTATGTGTCACAGACTGTTGTAAATATTTGGAATGGACTGCCCAAGGAGGTGATCAAGGTTCATAACATCAGTAATCTTAAGAGGGCGTTGGACAGACATTTGGTGAGAAAATCAATTGAGGGATGTAAAGAGTGAAATCTGGAGCTGGTCAAATGAGCTGAAGTCTTTTGCAGTTTTATACATCTCTATGTCCCTATGTATGTACAATCAGATCATTGCATTTTTCAAATGTTGAATTAAATATCCCATCAAATCTGAGGAATAATTTGCATCTTTTGTGGACTTTCATGACCTGTAAACCTGTGGGTATGATTTATTCACTAATATTTTGAGCCAGCAGAAATACATGTGTAACTTTATATCTTTGTGATGTGTTTTTCAGTTGTTAATAATTTGTATTTCCACTGTAGTCTTTAATGAATTATTGCAGAGGAAATCCAACCTGATATGTAGCAACGTATTCCTCATCAGGGTATATCCCTGGGAAATAGATGCCTAGTTAATTAAATACCTCAAATAACGATTGTAGTAAATTCTGTAAACTAATCTGGATTCTTTCAGAATACAATACTCCTCACAGGGAGCAACATATAGCCAAGTCCTGCTCTGTAGGTAAACCAATGACTCAGGTTTAATACTAAACTGAGCTGGGAGCATGAACTTTATCAAGCCAATCAAAGGAGCTCCACAGGGAACACCACTTTCAGCCACTCAAATTTCTGGATCTAAATAACCCTATCAGTTCTAAATAATTCATTTTAAAGAGGGACTCTGGCTGCAAACTGTGGGCTTCCTTCTGAACGACAAATTCATTCAATAAGCACAAGAAAAATACAAAACACAGCAGTCAAAAGTCTCTCTGCAAATCACATTTTGAAGAAACCTATTTGCTGAAAAGGTAGATTGAGTCAGTACTGGAGTTGTCATTACTTATGCTTGCAATGCACGCCGCACACACACTATGTGCTGCCTGCTTATTTATATCGAACCATGCAGCCAGCACTGAATTTGCTGTTGAATGACTACACACCTCAGGAGGGTGTGCAAAATCATAAGAAACCAGCATGAGATCTAGCTAGACTGCACTAACCAAAGTCAGCATGCACCTCTTAAAGGGGAGGTGCATTTTGATCAGAGCAAGACAGGAAGTCATTCTAAGAGCGAGGTTGATCTGGAAAAGATCAAGAATGGCACAACATGGCAGAAAGTAGACTCCAGTGTTCTCCAACACTGCACTGGAGGCCTTATGCTGCAGGACGTGGACAGGAAGAGAGTGGTGCTGTATCCACAAAGGGCCAGGTAACCCTCCAGGCAGACCCTGTGAAGGCAGTGGGAGCAGTTAACCATAGGAATAGGAGTAACTATTCGGCCCTTCGAGCCTGGTCTGCCATTCAATAAGATCTGATTGTGGTCTCAAATCCACTTTTTTTTGTGCCTCCCCATAACCCTTCACTCCCTTCTCTATCAAAAATCTAACTCAGCCTTGAATAAATTCTGAGAGGAAAACTTTCTCCTCATCCCCTTCTTAAAAGGGAGACCTCTTATATCTAAACTGTGTCACCTAGTTCTAGTCTCCTCCATAAGAGGAAACATCTTCCCAATATCCACCCTATCAAATCCCATAAGGATCTTCTATGTTTCAATAAGATCACCTCTCATTTTTCTAAACTCCAGTGAGTATAGGCCTAACCTGTTCAACCTTTCTTCATAAAATAAGCCCTTCATCCCAGAAATGAGTCGAGTGAACCTTCTCTGAATTGTCTCTAATCCAATTATATCCCTTTTCAAATAAGGAAACAAAAACTGTACATAGTACTCCATATGTGATCTCACCAATACCCTGCAGCAAAACTTCCCTACTTTTATATCCAGTCCCCTTGCAATAAATGCCAACATTCCATTTACCTTCACAATTACTTGTTGTACCTGCATACTACCTTTTTATGATTCATGTACCAGGACACCCAGATCCCTCTGTACCACCGAGTCTTGCAATTTCTCTCCATTTAAATAACATACAGCTTTTCTATTCTTCCTGCCAAAGTGGACAAGTTCCATCTGCCAAATTTTTGCCCACTCACTTAACCCATCTATGTCCCTTTGTAGACTCTTTACCTCCTCTTGACAACTTACTTTCCTTCCTAACTTGGTGTCGTTGGCAAATTTAGCTACCATACATTCGGTCCGTTCATCCAAGTTATTGATATAGATTGTGAATAATTGAGGGTACAGGACTGATCCCTGTGGCACTCCACTAGTAACAGCCTGCCAACACAAAAAAGACCCAATTATCCCTACTCTCTGCTTCCTGTTAGCTAACCAGTCCTTTATCCATGCCAATATGTTACCCCCACTACACCACACGTTCTTATTTTGTGAGTAACCTTTGATGTGGCACGTTATCAAATGCCTTTTGGAAATCCAAGTACACCACATTTACATGTAGTGATCAATGCCAACAGTCAAACCAAAAAAACCTGGATACAATGCCCCAAAAAGATAATGACTTCACAGGAGTGGCCAAGGCCAGTGGATGCATCTTGAAATTCCATATCCAAACAATTGAACCACGAACCTTACACACTGCTCAATGCATCACACCCCCCATCACTCACCTACCTACAGAGTCATAGCGTCAAAGAGTTATACAGCACAGAAACAGGCCCTTCAGCCCATTGTGTCTGTGCCGGCCATCAAGCACCTATCTAGCCTAACCCCACTTTCCAGCAATTGGCCCGTAGCCTTGTATGCTATGGCGTTTCAAGTGGTTATCGAAATACTTCTTAAATGTTGTGAAGGTTCCTCCCCTCTAAACCTCCTGCCCCTTACCTTAAATCCATTCCCCCAGATTATTGACCCCTCCACTAAGGGAAAAAGTTTCTTCCTATCTATCCTATCAATGCCCCTCATAATTTTGTATACCTCAATCAGGTCCCCCCTCAGCCTTCTCTGCTCTAAGGAAAACAACCTTAGCCTATCCAGTCTCTCCTCATAGCTGAAATGATCCAGCCCAGGCAACATCCTGGTGAATCTCCTCTGCACCCTTTCCAGTGCAATCACATCCTTCCGCTAGTGTGGCGACCAGAACTGTACACAGTACTCCAGCTGTGGCCTAACTAGTGTTTTATACCAGCTCCAGAACAACCCCCCTAGTCTTATATTCTACGTCTCAGCTAATAAAGGCAAGTATCCCATATGCCTTCCTAACCACCTTATCTACCTGTGCTGCTGCATTCGGTGATCAATGGACAAGTACACCAAGGTTCCTCTGACGCTCTGTACTTCCTAAGGGCCTAACATCCATTGTATATTCCCTTGCCTTGTTAGTCCTCTCAAAGTGCATCACCTCACACTTCTCAGGATTAAATTCCACTTGCCACTGCTCTGCCCATCTTACCAGCCCATCTATAATATCTTGCAATCTAAGGCTTTCCTCCTCACTACTTACGACACCACCAATTTTCGTGTCGTCTGTGAACTTACTGATCATACATCCTATATTCACGTCTAAATCATTAATGTACACTACAAACAGCAAGAGTCACAGCACCAATCCTTGCGGTACACCACTGGCCACAGACTTCCAATCGCAAAAACAGGCTTCGACCATCACCCTCTGCCTCCTGCCACTAAGCTAATTTTGCATCCAATTTGCCAAATTGCCCTGGATCCCATGGGCTCTTACCTTCTTAACCAATCTCCCATGCAGGACCTTATCAACAGCCTTACTGAAGTCCCTATAGATTATATCAACTGCTTTACCTTCATCTACATACCTAGTTACCTCCTCGAAAATTCAGTCAAGTTTGTTCGACATGATCTCCCCCTGACAAAGCCATGCTGATTATCCTTGATTAATCCCTGCCTCTCCAAGTGGAGATTAACCCTGTCCCTCAGAGTTTTTTCCAATAGTTTCCCTACACTGATGTTAGACTCACCGGCCTCTAATTACCTGGTTTATCCTTGCTACCCTTCTTGAATAATGGTACCACATTTGCTATCCTACAGTCCTCAGGCACCTCTCCTGTGGCCAGAGAGGATTTGAAAATTTGTGTCAGAGCCCCTGCTATTTCCTCCCTTGCCTCACATAACAGCCTGGGATACATCTCATCTGGGCTTGGGGATTTATCCACTTTTAAGCCAGCTAAAAACGCTAATTTGTTCAAGTATATCACAATCCCCCTCCCTGATCTCTACACCCACATTGTCCGTCTCCATAGTGGACACAGATGAAAAGTAATCATTTAAAACTTCACCTGTGTCCTCCGGCTCGGCACACAGATTTCCACTTTGGTCCCTAATAGGCCCTACTCTTTCCCTGGTTATCCTCTTGTCCTTAATATACCTATAAAACACCTTGGGATTTTCCTTTATCTTGCCCGCCAGTGTTTTTTCATGCCCCCTCTTCGCTCTCCTAATTACTTTTTTAAGTACGCCCCTACATTTTCGATACTCCTCTAGGGCCTCTGCTGTTTTCAGCCCCCTTGAATCTGCCATAGCTTTTTTTTTCCTTATCCGATCCTCCATATCCCTTGACATCCAGAGTGCCCTGGACTTGTTGGTCCTACCCTTCAGCTTTATGGGAACATGTTGGCCTTGAACTCTCACTGTTTCTTTTTTGAATGACTCCCACTGGTCTGATGTAATTTTTCCTAAAAGGAGCTGCTCCCAGTCCACTTTGGCCAGATCCTGTTTTATCATATTGAAATTGGCTTTCCCCCAATTCAGTACCTTTATTTCCAGTCCCTCTTTGTCCTTTTCCATAACTACCTTAAATCTTACAGAGTTATGGTCACTATCCCCAAATTGCTCCCCCACTGACACTTCTACCACTTGTCTGCTTTCATTCCCTTAGATTAGGTCCAGTACCGCCCCTTCTCTTGTAGGACTTTCTACGTGCTGGCTCAAAAAGTTCCCCTGGATGCACTTTAAGAATTCCGCCCCCTTTAAGCCTTTTGCGCTAAGACTATCCCAATTTATATCAAACAAGAATCATACTTCACATTCATAGCTCACCTCACTCTTATGTATTTCATATTCCTGCATGCCTCACATTCACATTTCACAGGCTGTACATACTATTCAACCATGACAGGCACATCACCCAAAAACATTGCACCACTCTCACTGACACACTTCCCTCTCTCTTGCAGGACAAGGGGGCATACAACCACAGGCAGCGGCAGCTAACTGGTGGGGGTTGGGGGGGACAGGCACAGCTGTATGTCCTTACCTTCATGGAGGAAACAGCGCTCACTATCATTGGAGCAGCCATGACTGAGGCTGTGCCCAGCGGTGGGGCCGAAAGAATTAAAGATGATGGTATCCTGATACCTAGTTCTCTTTCTCTCATCCCATAATCTCTTCTGATTTACAAGCTGCAGATAGTGTAAGGATGCATCTCTTGCTTTGCCCCCCTTCTCTCACCCTCACTCTTACGCCTTTCATTTATCAGATACCCAAGAACTGCAAAATGGTTGGGCAGTGGTTCAGAAGCAAGAAGTGGGAGAGGAAGAAAAGATTGATGATGAAGAAATACCGTTACTTGTTACGCATGCAGCCACCAGCTCAGATACTTACACTGCAGATACACATACTTTAGAGAGTAGATTAGACGTGGGATCTGCACATGGTGCATACCAGATGTGAATGGCCTACAGCCAGGGCAGAGCAAATGGGTAGCACAGGTACCAGCTCGTCAGAGGGTGAGGTCGCATATGCATTCTGCTGAAGAATCAGATGAGGACTCAATGTGATGCGTACAGAAAAGGGCTGAAGGGTATGCATGCAGAAATGCTCGGTGCATTGACAAGCTGGTCATAAAGCCTGTGTTCATTCTCAAGGAGCATGGAGGAGTCCAGCACCAACCTTGCAAAGAGCTTGCAACCCAGTTTTTCCAGCATAGAAGGGTGGCCAACTCCATTACCATACTTGTGGACCCAACCAACATTATTAGGGAAGTCAATGTGGTGTTGGAAAGAGCGGATGTCCTTGAGGAGGTAAGGACAGAATCTATTTGGTTAGAGTTCAGAAGCAAAAAGGGTATGACCATGCTACTACACCTTTGGGCCTCCAAATAATGAGCGATAGAAGAGCAAATCTGCAGGGAAAGCACAAAGATGTGCAAAACTATAGAGTGGTGACATTAGGGGACTTTAATTACCCAAATATTGGTTAGGATAGTATTAGATTAAAGGGTAAGGAGTGGGAGGAATTTCTGAAATGTGTTCAGGAGAAATTCCTTGACCAGAATGTTATAGGTTCAACTAGGAAGGAGGCATTGCTGGATCTGGTGCGAGGGAATGAGGCAGGCCAAGTGGACCAAGTGGCTGTGGGGAGACACTTGGGTAAGAGTAATCATTGTATCATAAAGTTTAAACTGGTAATGGAAAAGAGCAAGGAACAATCTAAAGTAGAACATCTTAATTGGAAGAGGATTAATTTCAATGGGATGAAAAAGGGTCGAGCGAGAGTAAAATAGAATCAAAGACGTCAGGAAAATCTGTAATGGAACAATGGATGATCTTTAAGGAGGAGATGCTTCACCTAAAGGCTAGGTACGTACCAACAAGGGCAAAAGGTAGGGGAATCAAACACAGAGCTCCTTGGGATGAGGGAGATAGAGAATATGATGGAACAAAAAAAAGGGTTTATGATGCATGCCAAGTGAATTCTTCAAGTGAGAGCCAGGTCAAATACAGTAAATTGAGAGGGGAAGTGAAGAGGAAAATAAGACTGGCTAAGAGACAATATGAGAATAGAATAGCTGTCAACATAAAAGGGAATCCAAAAATCTTCCACAGGCATGTAAATTGTAAGCAGGTAGTAAGAGGCAAAGTAGATCAAGGAGGATGTTATATGCTTAGAGATGCAAGGCAAGGCTAGAACACTTAATGATTACTTTGTATCAGTATTTACTGAGGAAGAGAATGCTGACAAAATATTGGTAGAAGCAGAGATGGTAGAGGCAATGGATGGGGTGAAGGTTGAGAGGCAGGAGGTACTGGAAAGGCTGGCTATGCTTAGAGTGGATAAGTTGCCTGGTCTGGATGCCTTGCATCTAAGGTTGCTGAAGTAAGTGGGAGTGGAGATAGCAGAAGGCCTTACCATAATCTTCCAGTCTTCCCTAAATGGAAGGGGAGGTGCCAGAGGTTTGGAAAGTGGCAAATGTAACACCCTTATTCAAGAAAGGGCATAAGGACAGTCTTAGTAACTACATGCCAGTCAGTTTAACATCAATGGTGGGTAAGGTATTAGAAACAATAATCAGGGAAATAAATAACAGTTACTTAGAGAGGTTTGAGCTAATTAAGGATAGCCAAAATTTGTGAAAGGTAGATCATGCTTGACTAATCTAATTGAGTTTTTGATGAAGTAGCAGAAAAGATTGATGAAGGAAATGCAGTGGATGTTGTTTATATGGATTTTAAGAAAGCATTTGATAAAGTGACACATAAAAGGCTGGTTAGCAAAATTGAAGCTCATGAAATAGGTGGGTCAGTGTTAGCTTGGTTAAAAAAAAATAGCTTCAGGACAGAAAACAGCAAGTCATGGTTAATGAATATTTTTCAGACTCGAGCATGGTAGACAGTGGTGTTCACTAAGGGTCAGTGCTAGGACCACTGCTTTTTTGATATATTTAAATAACTTGGATATTGGAATAGAGAATACCATTCCAAAATTTGCCAATGATACCAAACTTGGAGGAGTGGCAAACAGTGAGAATTATACAAATCGACTGCAACTGGAAATAGGCTAGCAGAATGGGCAGGCAAGTGGAAGTTAATACAAAGAAGTGTGAGGTGGTGTATTTTGGCAGAAGAGATGGGGAGAGGCCATTAGAACTTAATGGCACAGTTTCAAAGAGTGTGCAGGGTCAGAGGGACCTGAGGGTGCATGTGCATCGACCTTTGAAGGTGTCAGCTCATATTGAGAGAGTGGTTAGCAATGCTTCATAAATAGAAATATTAGGTGTACAATAGCAAGAAAGTTATGCTGAACCTTTATAAAGTTCTGGTTAGGCCACAACAAGAGTATTGAATCCAGTTCTAATCACCACACTCTAGGAAGGATGTAAGGGTCTTTGAGAGGGTGCAGAGGCAATTTACCAGAATGGTTCCAGAGATGAGGGTTTTTAGCTACAAGGTTAGGATGGTGAAGCTGGGGTTGTTCTCCTTGAAGCAAAGGAGATTGCGGGGAGATCTGATAGTGGTGCACAAGACTATGACAAGTTTAAATAAGGTAGACAAAGAAAAACTGTGCCAATTAGCTGATCTTACATGGACTAGGGGACACAGATTGAAGATTTTGGGCAAGACATGAAGGGGAGATGTGAGGAAGAACTTTTTTACTCAGCATGTGGTAATGACATGGGACTCACTGTCTACGAGGGTGGTGGAAGCAGAGACAATCAATGATTTCAAAAGAAAATGGATGGGCACTTGAAGGAAATAAACTTGCATGGCTATGGGCTAGAGCAGGGGAATGGGACTGATTGGATTGCTCTACACAGAGTTGGCATAGACTGGATGGCTCTATGAACAATGGTGCAGCATCTAATGGCCAATGCCTCAGCTTCCATTGCAAAACTAGTAGTCACCATCCAAAATCTGAGCATTGCAGTGAAAGCTCAGACTGAAGTCATGCCAGTGCACCTTGTTGCCATGCAAGCTGTGGATACCAGTGTTCAAAGAGCCTTGCAGTGTGTCACAACAATCCAACAATCTGTCCTCCAGCAGATTACCTGAATTGCTGAGCCACCACCTCGTGCGAGTGGCAGTGGCTCTATCGAGCACAAACTGGTTGTCCTCTCTCCGGATGACAGCATTTGTCTTCCCACCACTGTCACATCACACAGTGCCTTAGCTGTTGCCTGTCAGGCAACCAGCCCAGAATGCTATCAACCATGCTGAGGTGGTGCAGTCCAAAGCCTGCCTTCTAGGCCCAGAGCTACGTGAGAGCATACTACAAGGCCATCTGCAGTCTCCCCTACTGAAAGTCACTGGCATTCAGCAAACCATGCTGCAGCTACTTGGGTAGCTCTGCTTAGGAGCACTGGGATGGGAAAAGGCACATGGAAGGCAGGCACTAAGGAAGTGCACAAGGGTAATTAGTTGACTTTTGTATGGAACACACACAGCTGATCACAGCTGCCCGGACAGAAAGCGAATGCATTGGTTGCCTCCACCCTTCCTCCTCCTCTTCCTCCTCTTCTCCTCAGCTAGTCATTGCTAAGGACTATGCTCTCATGCTGGCAAGGTTGTGCAGGACATAGCAGGCCACAGTGAATCATGAGATGCAGTCTGGTGAGTACTTCAGGACTCCTCAAGAGCAGTGCAGTCCGCAGAAATGTTGCTTAAGCACGCTGTTACGACCAGGTGAGCAATATCTAGGGGTCTGTTACTATTTTTACCTGGTCTTATTGCAACAGGGTTTAATTTTAACTGCACTGTGTTTTGAGCTCCCCTTTTTGTGAATCCTTGTTCACAGTTTTCCAATTATAAGACAAAGAAACCAATTCACACAGGATTTCTCAGGTTTAAAGAAGAAAGATGAAATTTAATTAAAACTTAAAACTTAAACTCCAATATGGTTCAAGCTTATGGATATACGACATGTCCATGCTAGCATGCACATGCGATACACACATGCAAATAGGGACAGAAAAGAGCAGAAGAAAAGATAAGTAGAACAGTTTGAGGCAATATCTTGTTACTGTTTCTTGAATTCGCTGTAGTCCTTGATTGAAGGTATGGTCTTGCATTTCGTTGGGGACAAATATTTGTCTTAAACCTTGTTCACGTAACAGACTGTTCTCTCTTTGAGTTTACATGTCTTCACAAGATTCAGTTCCATAGGAAAGAGATGGAGGCAGGCAGACTGGAAAGGAGATGTTCTCAGCCCGTGAGCACATGGCATTCTCTGTTCCAATTCCTTTGTTGGGAGTTCAAATTCAAAAAAACTCCCAGGTTGCCCAGCAGGTTAGTCATGTGACTAGCTCCTTATATGGAACTGTCTCTTCAAAATTCTTTGTTGAAAGTTCAAATTCTCTGCAACAGCCAGTTAGTTATGTGACTAAAACTGGTCTGACCACTTCTGTGTATTGGAGAATTAACTACTGGGTCCCTTTTGTTCCAAGACTGCTAGTACTATGCAAATGCCCTTCCAGTCAGGGTCCTGCAATTTTACGTTTTAATGTTCATGTGGCAAAATCATGTGTGCCTCAGTCTTGGCAATGAGGGGTTTGCTTGAAAATGCCAATGGTCTGCTCAATGACATGTCATGTGGCAGCATGGTTCTCGCTATATGCATGCTGTCCACGCATGCATGGATTGTGCACTGGAGCCATGAGCCGTATGTTCAGTGGATAGTCCTTTTCGTCCAGGAACCACCCATTGGGTTCTCGTGGTGTTTCAAATGTTGGTGATGGACTTGCACAGAGTAAAAGCATCATGACTGCTTCCAGGATGCCATGCATTGTCCTGGATGATGCATTGAGTATGGTGGCATACCAGCTAGACATTGAGGAAATGGAGCTCTTTATGGTTGCAGTGAACCTCTGAATTTACATGCAGTGCCCGCAACGTGTGTCCAGTCAATGGCACCCTGCACTATGGGGAAACCCGTTATCTTGGTGAAGCTACATGCATGTTCCGCCTTCTTCTCCCAGGAAAGAGAGAATGTGATTTATTCCTCTTTCTGTGCAAAAGGAGCCTCAGTGATCGCCCTTATACAAGTGGATGACTAACAGTGAGCTGTTGGAGCTACAGCCTGTTCCAGCCCGGAAGGAGCCCAACACAAAGAAGTATTGCCACTGTCAACCTCAGAGCCTCTGGCAATGCCATCCATGCCCTGCTCTGAGGCTGCAGGTCTGTCTGCAACAAGTGGCAGATTTAAAATGTGCACCTCCTTAATGCAACAGAGACGTCTTGCACACACTGTTCTGTTCCTGGTTTAAGCTGAGGTTGGAGAATTGGTCCCTGAAGACCCTGAATTGATATGGCCTCTTGCTGAGAGCCCTTCTCCTGCTCCTCCTCCTCTTTGTTCCTTTGGACCCAAAACGGCACCCATAGAACCAAAGATACGGGCACTTGTGACAGTATTTTGCGTCCAGAAGTGTCTAACTCCACCCAAATGCTTTACAAAGTAGTTGCTGTGATGACAGATTTAGGGAATTAGAGGATACAGCTCCATGAATTGAGTGTAAGCATTCCAACATGCCGGACCTCGGCAACAGCCTCTTTCTTTCCCTAATTTTTAATGTGCTCTCTACACCTTGCTCACAATGTGACAGGCCAAGCAAATGTGAAGTCCAAGAACTCCGCTAATACCATGTTTGGAGTAGCCACTGGGAGATATGTGTAAGAGCAACCCATTTTGGCAGCCTATGACTTTGCCTTCTCTTTGTTCACATATCTCTCTAATGGCACATTAGGATCATGAGCTTACCATATGGGAATTTGGGGATTATGGAAGATAAATACTGATTTGATCATGACATTGGATGGAAACAGTGGGCAGTCCTGAATAATAGATGTCATCACACATCTTTCTAGGATCCTATGAACTGAGGCTCTTAGTATCTTGTTACAAGATAACATTCATTGGTACTGTATTCAAAAATATATCAGCTTATTTATTATAAAATGTTAAGTAATGATAGTATTGTTGCTGGTGGAGCAATAAATGGGTAAAAATACATGAAACATTACGATGTTCCTTAAACTCTGTAATCTTTCAGCGGGGAATTTTATGGTCTCCCTCTCGGTGGGTTTGGAGGAGGGGAGAGCATAAAATCGGGCAGGATGGTGGCAGGGATTTCCCACCTCCGTCAAAATTTAGTCCGAGGTGGGAAGACCTGTGAATGATCTGCCCACCCCACTGCAAATTGAGACACTTAATGGGTAATTAACCCCAATTAAGGGCCTTTTCCTGCTGCAGCCACATACCCATGTGGTGGGCGGCCCTGTCGCCACACAGGAAGCGTGGCACGAAATACCATGTGGGCTGCTTGCTAGCTGCAGGGGTGTGGAAGTTCCCTTGTTAAAAGGCACTTAGTGCTTGAATGAGGGACCTGGCATCGGGAAGGGCGGTGTGGGGGGGGGTTGCACACTGAAAGCCAACCCTTGCCCTTGCTGCCGACCACTCTCCACCCAACCCGCCCTCCACAATACCCACTGCATGAGACCTCTGCACGAGTGGCGCTGCAGCTGCTGGCCTCCAATTAGCTCTCCAAGGGCGGGAATTCCAGTGATGGGTGCTTGATCCTGTGGACAGCCTGCTGCTGTCCACTTAAGTGCCTGATGGCCACTGGATTCAATGGGACCAAGAAGAGGCAACACCAGGATCTCGGTGTCGTTTTATCCGGATGTCAAGACCCCCGCCACCAGGATAAAGTCCCAGCCTAAGTGTCTGCCATTGCTCAGTTGGTGGCACTCTCACCTGAGTCAGAAAATTGTGGGTTCATAGTCCTACTACAGAGACCTGAGCACAAAAGTCAAGCTGACACTCCAGTGCAGTATTGAGGGAGTGTTGCACTGTCAAAGGTACTGTCTTTTGGATAAGACTTTAAACTAAGGCCCCATTTGCCCTCTCAGGTGGAAGTAAAAAATTCCGTGCCACTATTTCAAAGAAGAGCAGAGGAGTTATGCCTCATGTCCTGGCCAATACTGATCCCTCAATCAACATCACTCAAAAAAAGATCTGGTCATCCATCACATTGCTGTTTGTGAGAGCTTGCTGTGCGCAAATTGACTGCCACATTTCATACATTGCATCAGTAACTACAATTCAAATCTACAATTGGCTGTAAAGTACCTTGAGACATTGGCCAGGATTTTGTCTTGGCAGCGGGGGTCTCAACCACTGGCAAAAGCGCCGGTGACAGCCCCACGTCACCTCCACTGGGGAAACACGCCTAATCAAGTGCCAATCGGGCACTTAAGTGGGCAGCGGCACGCCTACCCTGGGATCAAGTACCCCGATGGCAGAAGTCCAGTCTACTGACAGCTGTCAGCCAATCAGAGATCGGCAGCTCTTTCACTGAGCAGCGCCATCGGAGAGGCGGTGGCTGCTGGCGGTACTGAAATCACCAGAGGCCCTGGAACAAGGCCACAGGTAAATCTCAGCAGGGTGGGTTTTGAGGGCTGGGATTCACAGGGGAGGGGTTTGTAGGGGAATCAGCAGCAAGGGCAGGGAGTTGGCACTCGGCGGGCACCCCCCTTCCTGATGCCAGGTCCCTCATTCCAGCACTAAGTGCCTTTTGATGAAGGACCCACCCCAGAGCTGGCAAGAAACACACATGGGCTTGCTTATCATGCCCCCTGTGTGGTGACAGGCCCACCCGCCGCTGGGCTAATTCCGTCAGTGGCGGGATGATGCCCTTAATTGGGCATTAATTGCTCTTTTAAGGGCTTCAATTGATGGCACATCAAAAATGTGCATGTTGCCACAAGCAATGGAAAGGCTTGTAAATTCCCTTCCAACTGCCTCAAGCCTTGTGACTTGCAGTGCCCTGATATGATAGTCGCTGTTCCTCTTTCAAACTATCTTGTATTAACAAATTTGTTTTGATGCTTATGCTGCCTAATTCACTAAAACAAAACCTTTGGATAAATCATTCAACTCTGTTCAGTATTGGAATTCTGCCAGCTCCCTCCACTGCTTTTATGCCAGAGTTAATTGGATACATGAACATAATGTGAAAATAAAGTAAATCCCAAATAATTATTCACATTCCATCTTAATTTCCACTTAACAATCAGTTGATGAACAAAAATAAAGCAAACTCACTGAATCTGTGAGTTTATGTTGGAAGTATTTGGTTCCGTGAATAATTTAGGAGTGTGGACCAAAGTTAATGGCCCTCAATTAATGCAAAATCACAAAATTACTGCTCCTTATGGGCTGAATTTTATCTGGCCACAGGAGTGGGATTGGAGTCCAAAAAATTGGGAGGGGAGCCGCTCGCCCTGAAATCGATGTCATGATGTTGGTTGCGGATTTTGTCAGTGGCAGGAAAGGTCCCAAGTTGGCGTTGCTGCCACAATTGCCACGGGACTGTAATTACAATTGCTGAACAGGTATTTACCCATGTATTTGCATCGGCCTTACTAGGATTTTATAGGAGGGTTTTCTTATTTAGTGAACGGTGCAAAGGGATCGCGTCCCTTCGGATCCCCTGCCGTTTAAAGGTGGCAACATCAAGGCGAGGCCTCGGTGCTGCCGTGGGAAGGTAGCCATGGGGCGTGTTGTATGAATCCAGGAAGAGGAACAGGGGGATGAGGTGGCATTGCCCAACAGCGCCAGAGCCCTCGAGGCAAGGGTGAGTGCAAAGGGGTGGAGCCCTCACGACAAGAGTGCGTGCAGTCTTTGAGGCAAGGGTGAGTGCAAAAGGGATGTAGTCCTCGAGGCAAGGGTGGGTGCAGAGGGGCATTAGCCCGTGAACAGACAGGAGTGGCAAGCAGAAGGCAAAGGCAACCTCATGTCTCCAGGGACAGTGTACAAGAGGAGAAGAAACCAGCTGGAATGGGTCTCATACCTCCAGTCTTTGTAGATCCCCGCGCTGTGCAGCAGAAGCTCAGAGGGAGGCAGGGCCAGGCAGTAGCTGGGCAAGCTGGTGAAGATTGTGGGTGTACCGGACTCGTCTCAGTTACCTCCAGATGGCTGAGCGGCAGTGTCAGTGAAGGCTGCAGTTCTTCCGGGAGGCTGTCACTGACTTATACGCCATGCAGCAGGATGAGCTTTGGTGGACATCCTATGCCCGTGGCCCTGAAGATCACCATAGCACTCAACTTTTACACCTCTGGCTGTTACCAGGGATCCGTTGGGGACATGTATGTGGGGTGTCCCAGGCAGCAGCCCACTGCTGCATCAAGGAGGTGACCAATGCCCTGTTCAAGAGGGCTGGTGACTATGTGCACTAATGGACCGACCCTGTCAGTATAAGGGGGCCAGTGGCTTTGGAGCCATCGCTGGATTTCCACAGGTGCAAGGCATCATCGTTTGAATGCATGTAGCCATCAAGGCTCTCACAGAGCATCCAGTGGCCTTCATCACCAGGAAGGGCATCGACTCCATCAGTATACAACTGGTCTGTGACCATTGAAAGCATTTCCTGCAGGTCTGTGTTAAAGTCCAGAAAGCTTGTTACAGAAGGATAATGCTGGAGCCTATCTTTGCTCAGTTTCACATTTATTGTACAGAGTAAAAGGATTACAAAGATGTAGTTCCTCTCAGTAAGTGTCTGCTTATAAATGCTCAAGTAAGACCCCAATTAACACCCTCCCCCTGCATGTAATCAAACAATTGATGCACAATTAATGGATTAACAGATTCCATTCTTTCTTTGAAATACAACTTGGATTGATATGCTCAAACAACATTTCAAAATGAATTCCGTATTATGCACAAATTATCAACATGCTCAAAGAAAACTTCAAAATAAATCAAAATAAAGTCCATATTGGCTACTAAGTATAACACTGAGAAGCCCCTCCTCTAGCACCCCTAACAATTTCTTTGTACTAGCATTTCTTTTTGTGAAACAATCGGATAGCTGATGACTTGCATCTACCCATTTCAGTTTGGAGATTTCCTTTCTCTCTAGCATTTGTTTCAATCTAGCAATGTCAAAATGTAGTCTTTTCTCACTCATACCTTTTTGTAGAGTGTATGTTGGCCCACAAAGAACGATTATCCACATAACATTCAATGGGTATCCTATCTTCAGTGTGTCTCCTGTTCAGAATTTCACCCAAAATATTTCACAAATAGAACCTCATATCCATTGCCTCTACAAGTCCCACTGTTTCTGCAGATAAAGTGCTCTTAACAACCTATTTTATTTTCTTAGCCTCCCAAGCTAAAAGACAACATTTCCTATTTTCGCCAATCAGAAATATTATGAAACCAACTGCACTCGAATATCCATCAGCAATATTAGCATGTGAAGCAGCACTAAAAATTAGCAGCTTCATGTTCTTTGGGTCACCTAATGATGGGAACTTCAGTACACATTTCTCCAGATTTCGTTTTTTTAATGTTTTATTTGCCCTTAAAACATTCTCAACTTTTGGATGTTTCATCATCGTGCTTAACTCCAGTACATGAACACTAGCATCAGGCCTAGTCTGGGAGCACAACCAGTTTAATTGACCAATCAAGCTTCGCAATTGCTTAGTCTCGGCTTTAGATATATCATCATCTTTTTGTGATGACCTAACATGATTAACTGGGATGGGAGTAACACTCTCTAAATAGGATTGTTGATTTAAAGTTATTCCAACTTAGTCTGCTTAATATCTAAACCAATATATTTAAAGGCCCCACAAGCCTGACTCCCAATCTTAAATTCTGCTCTAATCTTATTAATAACATATTTCTCTAAATCCACAGTACCACCCCGTAAAAAATCATCAACGTGCATCATGAAGATGCCTGAAAGTTTCCCTTTATGATACCAATAAAACATTGCAGGATCTGCTTTTAGTTGAACACAACCAATTTTCAACAAAACAGATCTCACTGAGAAATATCACACTCTGGAAGCATCAGTAAGGCTATGGACACATTTGTTCAGTTTCCATAGTTTTCCTTCTGCATCTGCTATCTCTTTGGGTGGTTTCAGAAACACTTCTCTCTGAAAACTATCGTCCCGAGAAATGCGGCTTTTTTGTCTACACTCCATGAATTTGGGGCCAAAAGAGCTAAAAATATTTTCAGGATTACTTTTCCAGCTGTAGGTGAGTCCACTCTAACATCGGTATCATCCAGTCACTCTTCAAAGCCGCTTGCAGCTCGTCTCACTTTAGCCTTGTAAGTTCCATCGGGAAGAACTTTTTCAGTACAAATTCATCTATGTGACAAGGCTGGCTGTCCCCTATCTGATACCTCAGAATAAACTCCAAACTCTTTCCATTTCTATAGTTCCTTATATTTTGCTTCTCTTATTAGTTTATCCTCAAGTTTATTGGCGGCCACTAAAACTTTGCGGTCATGAGGCCTTCCTGCTAGTTCTATTCTGAGACTGCTCTCTAGCCTTTGTTTCATTGTGCAATCTGCTCAAACTACGGCCTCTATTTAGGACTTTGATGTCTTTCGGGACTACTGCTAGAAGATCTTCCCTCTCACATTATCGGAGATTCTTTTTCCAGTACGTGATCGCTTCATTATGCAAGAATCACTTCCAGACACACTATTAGAACTTGCACTGTGCTTTCTTACCCTCCACTCTCCACTCTTTCACCCCATTCTGCCAATCCATGACCTTGCTTCTTGGCCAACATCTTGAACATTTAACTAATATTTAAACTTTTCTGTAGATTTTCCTGCATGTCCCACAATTGTTGCATCCCTCCATCTATTGGACCCCTCTGGAATATATGTTACCTGGGTTCCTAGTTGGGCCAATTGTCCTTTGGATGCAATAGCTCTTTCTTGAGTATCATGATCCCTCACATTACTATCCAACCCGTGATCTACCTCATTCTGTTCCTCAGGACCTTCATCACAAAACACATGAATATTTGAGGTACAATGTGCATTGTTTCCCTCTATCAACTGTTTATATTCTGAGATTTTGTAATTAACCCTGATCAATCATGAGGAATGAACCTCAACAGTTTGATTTCCATGCTTGATAACTACTGTCTCACCATCACGCCTGATTACCTTACCAGGGCCCTTCCATTCCCTATGACCCTCTCTTTTATAATACACCAAATCTCTTGAATTAAATTCCACCTCAGAAGGCCTTAAACGATGCCTCAGAGCTCTCCGAATTTTCTCAGAGACCTCAGTCTTGATGAAAGGCCATCTCCCTGCATGTAAAGCATTCAAATGTGCAGAAAAAATAGAAATAATTGTGGTACTTTCTACAGTAGGAGGACTGTCACACAGTACAGAAGGCAATTTGGGATTCTGCCCATAGACTAATTGATAAAGACTATATCCTCCAACCATCTAAAACGAATTCTTCGCATGAACCGCCCATGCCAGGGCAGTTGTTAACTTGCAGTTTGGCTGGTCAGCTAAGATGTTATGCAGCATTTCATTGATCACTGCGTGATTCCTCACAGACACACAGAAAGGACTTTCAGCTGCAGTATTCATAACCATAATGTTCATGTTTTCACACATGTCTCTGAACTTGTCATTGACAAATTCCCCTCTATTATTGGTGCCCCAAGTCCAGTCCCTATCCATTTCTCCATAATTCTGTCTATAATCACCCTTTTGTCCTTGCTATTTGTTATTGTAGAAAGACTAAATCTAGTTGCTAGGTCTATAAAATGTAGAATGAAACTATTCTTGTCTTTGTCCCATACATTTAAATCCATGGCAGCTACCTTGTTAAAGTAATGTGCCAATGGAAGACTGACAATAGGACGTGATGGTGTCCTCCAATACATTTTACAGATTTCACACTTTTCACTAATCTCTTCTATTATCCTCATATACTCTTCATCAATCACACCTGCATCCTTTAGCAGTGTTTTTAATCGCTGACAAGAAGGGTGAGCAAATTGCATGTGTAACTTCATGACAATTTGCTTTTTATCTCTCTGATTTTTAACACCTGATGCCATTAATACTTCCCTAACACTCTGACTAGAAACATCAGATTTTGTTAATAGGATACTATAATGCCCTGACTGGTTAAACTGCAAATTCACTGACTTTCCAAAATCAATTGCCTTATCATGCCCCATATCAAGTTTTATTTGTGCCTTTTTCATTGAAGGCTTACTCAACAGTAAAAGTATCTCACAAGAGACGACATCAGTACTGTCATGCAGGCCCCACACCTACCAAGAATGAGGCATATTAATTTCGTCACATGGGCATTAAATTTCAAATTGTTGCTGGGAAGAAGAGAAGGCCTGTTACAAGGGGTTGCCAGGCCCCTAGCTGGAATGATAGTTTTGCATATTAACAGACAGTGCTTGTGGACAAAGGAGCTATCCCCTGCTCCAAATCAACCCACAAACAGACGTGGTCAGACCAGTTAGTCACATTACTAACTAGCTATTGTACAGTTTTGAACTGAGAGTTTGGGCATAAAGCTCTTTGCTCTTGCATTGAAAAGATCTCTCCTGTCTGCTCCCATCTCTTTCCCATGGAACTCCAAAAACCCACTGAAGACACATGAACCCCAAGAGAGAAAAGTCTCCTATAGTGAGGAATGTTTAAGAAGAATACTGGGCCCAACGAAAAGCAAGATCCACCTACAAACAAGGACTCTACAGTGACCTCGAAGAACCGTAACAACGATTCTTCAGATATTGCCTCAAACCTTTCCACTTTAATTTTTCTTCTGCTCTTTTCTATCTCTATTTGCATGTGTGTGTCATGCATGCATGCTTGTGTGGGCACGGCATGTATCCTTAGGCATCAACCGAATTAGAGTTTAGGTTTAAGTTTAATAAAATTTCACCTTTCTTCTTTAAATCTAAGAAAGCCTGTTTGTGCTCTTTTCTTTGCCTTCTAATTGGAAAGCGGTGAACAAGGATTCACCAAGAGGGAGCTAAATACACGGTATGTTTAAAATTAAACCCTGTTACGGTAAGACCAGGTGAAGGCTGAAAGGGAACACTAGTCCTCTTTTTCATCTGGCCATAACAGTACTGATAAAGTGGATTACTCCAGCTATTTTACATGGAATTACTACTCTCTTCAGTGACTTCAATGTGTTGCCATCACCAAACCTAAAGCTGGTAGTACTTTTATATTCTTTGCCCTTGCTCCGATCCTCACTACTAAGTGAATCCAAATAACATTGTAACCAATCAGTTCCATATACTGTCAACATGCAAGCACTATCTAATACAGCACAGTTGAATAAATCCACAACTAACACATTCACCACAGGACTAAAACTCCTTGTGACTAGTACAGTTCATTCAGATTCATCAGTATCTTCCTCTTCTGCCTCAGAATTCTCTGCATCATGTGTTATTTTGAGGACTCGGCCCCTCTGCTTAGGGCATAATAATACTTTGTGTCACATCTAAAGCATCTATTAACTGTTCCTTGGGCATTCCAGGGATTCAATTGCCTATGATTGCTGTTCTAATTCGGTCTTCCACTGTAATAGTCAGACCTGCTAAAAGTGTTTTCCTCCTCACTCCTCCTGTCTTTAACTTTCCATTGTACTTATGCCTGCTTCCAATATCTGGACCATTTTGAAATCTTGTAAACATTGAGTTCTCCATTCTTTGTGTCAGCACAGAATGTCCGGTTGTTCTACCAGGGCTGCAGGAAATGATTGTTTCCCCAGGAATTTCTTTATGGCAGCAGATCCATTAGGGAGTCTTTGTCCAAGAACTGAACCTCAGTCAGAACCAGGAGCCTGTCCATATGCGACACCCTAGCACTAATCTAGAAATTTAAATGCTAGTATTGAACCAGGGATCTCCAAATTGAATTTATTCAATCTTTTGTAGTCTGTCAAAGACCATGATATATTCCTCCATTGAATAACCATCTGTTTCTGAAATCTATCAAGGTCTGACTATGCCTCATACATATTCAATAAGTCATCTTTCTTGTAAATTTCATCCAAGGATTCTAACAGAAGATCTAACCCTTCATCAGTATCCAACTGATGAGCATCCAGTTCACAAAACACTCTACTTCTGATTTTACTTTTGATAGGAAGTGACAACACCAAGGCCTTGGTAGAAGTGTAACCCGTATCCACATATCCACTTCATTCTTCCACTGGTCATATGATTCAGACTCAGAGAATATTGGAGGGTAATCATACCCTGACAATTTGCACTTGCTTGCTGCCATATTTTCCACATTAGCCTGTGAGATTTTAGTTTTATATTTGAAAAATTTCCTAGTTTCCAACCTTCAGCTTTAGGCAACCATTCTCTGTTACCATGTTAAACTCCAGAAAGCTTGTTCTGGAAGGATAATGCTGGGGTCAATATTTACTCAGTTTCATATTTATTGTACAGAGTAAAATGATTACAAACATGTAGCTCCTCACTCAAAACCCTCCGCTAGTCTCAGTAAGTGTCTGCTTATAAGTGCTCACGTAAGACCCCAATTAAGACCTTCCACCTGCATTTAACCAAACAATTGATATACAATTAATAGATTAACAGTGCGTGCCCGCTTCCCGGGAAGCAGCCGCGATGCTACGTACGTCGGCAGTCCCAGTACCACAACTTTTCCAGTCCCCAGGGATGGATTCTCAAAAGGTCATAAGAACTAGGAGCAGGAATAGGCAATTCAGCCCCTCGAGCCTGCTCCACCATTCAATACGATCATGGCTGATCTCATCTCAGCCTCAACTCCACTTTCCTGCCCGTTCTCCAAAACCCTTCAACCCTTTAATAATTAAAAATCCATCTATCTCCTCCTTAAATGTACTCAATGTCCCGGCATCCACCGCACTCTGGGGTAGTGAATTCCACAGACTCACGACCCTTTGAGAGAAGCAATTTCTCCTCATCTCTGTTTTAAATCTGCTATTCCTTATCTTAAAACTATGACCTCTCGTTCTAGATTTTCCCACAAGAAGAAGCATCCTCTCTACGTCTACTTTGTCAATCCCCTAAATCATCTTATATACCTCAATGAGATTTCCTCTCATTCTTCTAAACTCTAGAGAGTAAAGGCATAAAGTGCTCAATCTCTCTTCATAAGACAAACCCCTCATCCCTGGAATCAATCTAGTGAACCTCCTCTGAACTGCCTCCAATGCAACTACATCCCTCCTCAAGTAAGGGGACCAAAACTGTACACAATACTCCAGGTGCAGTCTCACTAATGTCTTGTACAGTTGCAGCAACACTTCCCTACTTTTATATTCTATTCCTTTAGCAGTAAATGCCAAAATTCCATTTGCCTTCCTTATTACCTGCTGTACCTGCATACTAGCTTTCTGTGATTCATGCACGAGGACACCCAGATCCCTCTGCACCAAAGCACTCTGACGTTTCTCTCCATTTAGATAATAATTTGCCTTTCTATTCTTCCGACCAAAGTGGATAACCTCACCCTTATCCACGTTAAACTCCATGTGCCAAATTTTGGCCCATTCACCTAATCTATCCTTATCCATTTGTAAATGTCTTATTTCTTTATTGCAACTTACTATCCCACCTATTTTAGTGTCATCTGCAAAATTGGCTATAGTACCTTCTTTCCCTGTATCCAAGTCTTTAATATATATTGTAAATAGTTGGGGCCCAAGGACCGAACCCTGTGCCACCCCACTAGCTACATCTTGCCAACCGGAAAAAGACCCATTTATCCCGACTCTCTGTTTTCTGTTGGTTAGTCAATCCTCTATCCAAGATAATAAATTGCCCCAACCCCATGTGAACTTACCTTGTGTATTAACCTTTTGTGCGGCACCTTATGAAATGCCTTCTGGAGGTCCATATAAACTACATCTACAGGATCCCCATTATCCACTTTGCTTGTTACAGCTTCGAAGAACTCTAGCAAAACACGATTTACCCTTCATAAAACCATGCTGACTCTAATGGATTGCGTTTTGACTTTCTAAATGTCCTGTTATTACTTCCTTAATAATGGATTCTAACAATTTCCCAACCACAGATGTTAAGCTAACTGGTCTGTAGTTTCTTACTTTCTGTCTCCCTCACTTTTCGAATCAAGGCATTATATTAGCTTTTTTCCAATCCACAGGAACCTTTCCCGCATCCAGGGAATTTTGGAATATTATAACCAATGGATCTACTATCTCTGCTTCCACTTCCTTTAGGACCCTAGGATGTAGACCATCAGGCCCTGGGGACTTGTCTGTCTTCAATCCCAATAGCTTGCTCAGTACTTTTTCCCTAGTGATGATAATGTTTCTAAGTTCCTCTCTTTCTATAACCTCTGCATTTCCTGTTACTATTGGGATGGTACTAGTGTCCTCCATCATGAAAACTGAGGCAAAATACTGATTTAGTTTCTCCATCATTTCTGTGTTCCCCTCTATTAACTCCCCAGTCTCATCCTCCAAAGGACCAACATTCACTTTAGCTACTCTCTTACCTTTTATATACTTATAGAAGCTTTTGCTATCCGTTTTTATATTTTGTGCTAGTTTTCTTTCATAATTTATCTTTGCTCTTTTTGTTACTTTTTTAGTAACCCTTTGTTGATCTTTAAAAGTTTCCCAATCTTCCAGCCTGCCACTGACCTTTGCAATATGGTATGCCTTAGTTTTTGTCTTTATGTTATCCTTAACTTCCTTGCTTAACCATGGATGTTTTTTCCCCCTCTTAGAATCTTTCTTCCTCTCTGGAATATATTTTAGTTAGGAGGAATTGAATATCTCCTTAAACATCTGCCACTGCTCATCAACTGTCCTACCTTTTAGTTTTCCTGCCCAGTCCTCTAGGGCCAAATATGTCCTCTTGCCTATGTACTTACCTTTGTTTAACTTCAGAACGCTAGTGTGGGACTCCAGTTTCTCGCCCTCAAACTGAATTTGAAATTCTAGCATGCTATGATCACTCTTCCCTAGAAGATCCTTAACTATGAGATCATTAATTAATCCCACCTCATTACACAATACAAAATCTAGAATAGCCTGCTCCCTGGTTGGTTCCACAGCATATTGCTCCAAAAAACAATCTCTAATACCATCAATGAACTCTCTCTCGAGGCTACCCTTGCCAATTTGATTAATCCAGTCTATATGCATATTAAAATCACCCATGATTATTGCAGTACCTTTCTTACAAGCCCCCAGTATTTCCTGGTTTATACTGTGCCCCACTGCAGAACTACTGTTTGGGGACCTATAGATTACTCCCACCAGGGACTTCTTTCCCTTGATATTTCTTATTTCTACCCAGACTGATTCTATGCCTTGATCTCCAGTGCCGATATCATTTCTCACTATAGCACTGATCTCTTCCTTTACTAACAAAGCTACACCTCCTCCTTTTCCTTCCTGCCTATCCTTCCGAAATACTGAGTACCCTTGGATATTCAATTCCCAAACCTGGTTTCCCTCAACCACGTCTCAGTAATCGCTACTAAATCATACCCATTCTCTATTTGTGCTGTTAACTCATTTATTTTATTCTTAGGGACAAGGGCTACCCATTGATGACATGTCGACTGACACCTGTGCGGAACCCTCGCACTGCAGCAAAGGAGAGTTACAATACTTGCGACAGCTCCGCCTGAGCCACCATTGGGCTATTGAAAATAAGATTCTGGTGCCTGAATGAATCTGGTGGAGCCCTGCAATCTGTCCCAGCAAGGGTCTCATGTATCGTGGTGGTCTGCTGTGTTGTGCCGAATCTAGCACTACAGAGTAGGGAAGCTTTGCATCAAGAGGACATGATTGATCGCCTTTCCTCATCCAATGAGGAGGATGTGTAGGAGGATGCTGAGCAGGCAGTGCTGGATTATGAAACCCTTGTACCGGAGGCGAGAGCCATTGAGAGACACGCAAGGGAGGCTTGGGAAAGTTTTTCATACATGCCCGGTTTCTGCTACCATGATGCCCATCTCAAGGAATTCAATAAATATTCCCCTCACTGTATTCTGAGTGTCACTTCTTACCTATCGCACTCTCGCACCTTCTGCCCAGCCCCACTACTTGCATGTACAAAGCTGAGAAGGTGCCCAAACGCAGTCTGCCCCTGCACTGGCAGCCCATTTAGGGAGCAAGTGTGAAGGTGGCATCTGACAAGGCAGTAGGGAAAGCATGAGAGATTCTCAGTAATGAAAATGACCTCCATTTATTTAAACATTCACAAAAACCAATAACAAGACCAAGTTGCACACACCCATGTAACCCCAAGTGCGTCTAGTTGCTCTTCTTCATGCACTTCCATGAGCTTCTATGAAGAGCTCCCCCTGCACTGGAAGATGAATGTGCTGCCCCATGGTCTGGGTTGACTTTGGTGGGTTCCTCTGGCTGCCTGAGGCCCGGAGTGCCCCGGCTGGCTCAGGGATTCTTGAACAGGTGCAGGAGCCTCCTCAATCATCGCAGCTGCTAGAGCTGGGCTCACTGGCGGAAGGGCTGAGGAGCTACTGTCCACACTCAAAGTGCCTTGAGGGAAGCCCCCAGCTGTGGAGGTCAGCCTCTCCTCCTTCCTTTCAAGGCTCACTTGAACCTCCCTGCTGACTATAGACGGATGAGGACCTGAAGAAGACATTGGGTGCCTCATCCCCCTCTAGCCTGGTGACTGCTGCGTTGTGTTCATGGCCAAGGCAATGGTGTGCAGGCCTGTGTGCATCTCTGAGATCTGGCTGTCCAGGAGAGTCGGTAACCTCTCGAGGGAGGAAGCCATACACTTGCATGCCTGAGACCTGCCAGCTCATGGCATGGACACCTCTATCGTCCGTGCAAGACTGCATGTGGCCTCTGGCAGCTCCGCCAGATGTTCCTTTACCTGTCTCTGCAACATCAGCATGTTCTGTGCTGCTGACACCAAAGGCTCGACATCAGCCTGGGACTCATCACGGTCCTGGTCACCCATGAAAATGCAACTGTCGGTGGCCTCACCATTCACGGCCTCCGTCAGCTGCTCGAATGGGTGTGTGGTGCTCTCACCCGCTTGTGACCCTGCATCTAATGCTGAGCGCATATGTACTGAGTTGAGAGTATTTGCGCTGGTGAAAGGTGCAGGGGAACAGTGTGACAGTGCACCCTCCAGCGATTCTTCCTCCTCATCCTCAGAGGATGATGGGATTCCATTGGTGCCAGCATGCGATCTTCCCTCCGAGGTGCCATGACCTGTATGAAAAGACACAAACATTTAGGGGTTCTACTGCATGCCCATGCCAACCAGGCTTGGTGTGATTTTCTAGGATGTTGGTGGTCGCCACATGACCACAATGCCTCCTCACTTTCTTGGATGGACATTCCAGTCTCTCTATCTGTTATGGATCGGCGGCCCTGGGAGGCCGCCAGTACCTCCTCCTCTGCCGGGGTGAGTTTTTGGATGTCCGGGATCCCACCTCCAGTCTTCGCCCTTTCCCTATTGCTGCGGGCCTTTTTCTCCTGTGAGCAGAAAGAGGGACACTGTTTGTCTTCCCATTTGGACCAGCAGGACACTTGTTCTGGTGACAGCCCTTCAGCCCCTAATGGGGGCTCCCAATTGCCTCCTCCTCATGTCCGCTCTCAAGGGCCGTGCAGGGGGCCATCTAGGACAGAAGACCCACTGTCTTGGAGATGCAGCCATGCATCTGACATGATCTGCTGTTGCCTCAGCCCCTTGCCGCCCTTTTGAGGTCCATGACTGGTAATTTCAAGGGTGAGAAATTTCTCATTGGCGTCTTCTTTCTGACAAGACTTTAAAAAATCTTTTTAAAAATCACCAGATTCACAGCTGAAATGGAATTTCTAAGCTCAGCTCTTTATCTAATGCTCATTAACACTCCTTTCCATAGTCACAGCTGACAGGTGCTGAGAGTGGGAACAGCGGCTTCCAAACTTCAGACGGATTTAGGGTTATCGACGAGTTCCGATTCTTTTTCAAAAGCCTGCCGGAAAACCACTAAGCTGTCCAAAGTTCATAGGCTGTCTTCCCAATCTCAGCAATGGTCAGAGAGAGAGGGGGTCAACAGAGGGTGAGAAGGGAGGCAGAGAGAGAGGGGGCAGAGAGAAGGGGCAGAGAGAGAGGGAAACAGACAGAGGAGGAAAGAGAGAAAGAGGGGGCAGAGAGAGACAGGGAGAGAGGAGAGCAGAGAGAGAGGGGCAGAGAGAGAGGGGGACAGAGAGAGAGGAGGGCAGAGAGAGAGAGAGAGAGAGGTTAGTGAGAGAGGGGACAGAAGGAGAGAGGGGTCAGGGAGAGAAGGGGCAGAGAGAGAGGGGGCAGAGAGAGAGTGGAGGAACAGAGAGAGAGAGAGAGAAAACAGAGAGAGCGGAAAAAGAGAGGAGGGAGATAGTGCGATCAAGATCAATCTTGGCGGATGGACATCTGTCTGAAATACTCCGCGTCGCTACAAGAAGTGTGTGGGCAGACATTGACGACTTGTGCAAGCATAAAAAATGCCAGGTATCTCACTAAATCAGTGTCCCACATAGTGATGAGAAAGTAAGTCAATAAATTTGTCTTCTAATTTAAAGGTTCTTCACAAAAATGCACATTTACTGTTTTTTATTCGTTTGTGGGATGTGGGCGTCGCTAACTAGGCCATCATTTGTTGCCCATCCCTAATTTCCCTTGAACTGAGTGACTTGCTAGGCCATTTCAGAGGGCAGTTAAGAGTCAACCACATTGCTGTGGGTCTGGAGTCACATGTAGGCCAGACCAAGTAAGGACAACAGATTTCCTTCCCTAAGGGACATTAGTGAACCAGATGGGTTTTTATAACAATCGACAATGATTTCATGGCCACCATTAGACTAGTTTTTATAATTTCAGTTTTCTTCATTGAATTCAAATTTCACCATCTGCCGTGGTGGAATTTGAATCCATGTCCCCAGAGCATTAGCCTGGGCTCTGAATTACTAGTCCAGTGACATTGCCACTATGCCAGAAAGATAGATTTTTGATGCCTTTATCTTTCTGAAATTGTCTCACATGCCCCCTTGTGCAAGACAGAAATTATAATGTGGCCCCTTTGAAAAAGTTGGACACCCCTCCGCCAAGTCTTTAACCTTGTGTCTTAAAATAACCTAACAGCTAGGTTATTTTAAGGCACAAGTTTATAGGCTTGAGTTATGTAAACTCATTTTAAAATGGCAAAAGTCACTTCGGGAATGTCTCGATTTCTACGCTCTGGCACTTATTACTTTCACTTGGGACACAAGCTCAGTGACGTTGAAAGTTGCTGGACTTCTACTTCGATATAAATGTCGCAATTCCACTGTTATCTGTTTGGAATCACATTGTTCCAGAACTTATACTGAGCTGAAAACAGGCAAGAAAATCCACGGAATCTCCAGAGGTCAGCATGAATACAAGAGTACGGTGTAATGGCGCAGAGTGATATTGACAAAAACTGGATGTTGTTGATCCAGGTAGTATAGTTAGCAAATACAAGATAACTCATAGCTTTAATAAACCTTAATGTATGATGAACTATCTATGATTCCTTAACAAAATCCATGCTGCATTTGCAGTTTAAAAGCTGTTGGGGAAGACAGTAAAAACAATTATGTTTCGATGACCATGTTAGAAACTGTTATTAATTCAATAGCCACAATAGCAATCCTCTCCTTGAGTTACATGGTTTATTGGATAAATTTGCACTCCTGACATAGTGTGAATCTACAGAGATCATTTGATAAGGTCCGTCTACCACTCAGTGGCATGGTGTAGCTAGCTCTATTCTGTCAACAAAAGCAATTCGCATTGGCATTGTATACTATTTTGCTTGCTAGCTAGCTAATACAGTTGTGTTGCTCTCCATTGATGTTTGCATGCTTCGCTATCGTATTTATAGGGAGAAATGTGTTTTAAATTGTTCTGTGTTTGGATGACATTAGATTGGCTATACACTTTATATACAGATTAATTGCCCCTATGTCTGTGGCTGAGTCAATAATTTTGCCAATTCTCCATGGTGCAACATGTCAGTGACTATCCCTGCTCACGCAAGACCACATGCAAGCCCCAAAAATGGGATGGGTATGAAGGACTCACCTTGATGGAGCAAAGGAAATCATTGGCCCAGGTGCAGCAAAAGACCCAATTTTGGAGGGTGACCCCATGGCTGCTGACCTCCTCTGCAATCTCCGTCCAAGCTTGCTTGGTCAGGTGGGAGGGTCTCTTCCTGCCCTCCCTTGGGAAGAGGAGCTCCAACCTTCCCTTACAGCCTGGAGGAGAATCTACAGGGAGTCATCACTGAACTGTGTTCTGTCTGACATGGTCCCACTTGGCTTCTGGTCAGCTCCTGAGGCCTTGGTCAACAGCACAGCAGTACACCAGCACAGGGACTCCAGGCAGGGAGATCAGTGGCACAGCAGCAAGGGACTCCAGCTGGGAGGGGTGGGGTGGGGGGGCAGCAGCACAAAGACAAAGCAGCAGAAGAGTCTATCAATGAAGCAGCAGTTTAAGAAGGACTGGCAGCGCTTTAAATATGGGGCCAGCATCTGCGTTTGTCTCCGCTGACGATGCGATTTGCGTCTCAGTGCCTGCCTCCCGTCCTCCAATGGGATGGACCCTGCGCTTCCTGCATTCAAATGGGCCAGCCGCCACATGATCACGGTCAGCCGGCCACACACGTGGTGAGCAGCAATGCCATCCTCATCCAGTCCCGTGACAGGGTAATAAAAGTCAGCCCTGCATGTCTAATTAGCATTCTGCTATTCTAATGTAGGTTGTTGTGTACTGAATAGACACAATTATTATTTTTGCATCCAAGAATTGGCTTACATTTTTGTACTGTACTGGACAGTGTGCTGTTAATATTAAATGAGGATAGTAGACTTTGGGTCAAATTGACAGGAGTTCATTTACGAGGGTTTTGTCTCTAAGATATATACATTAACACGGAGCAACATAAGGTTCAGACACGTGACATCACATTCTGTGATGGTGCTTAAGATACATAATTTACCCAGCAACAACTTATGTACATTATACTACATCTCCCCCCAAGTCTCTGACTTCATTCATCAGGTCTGTAACGCTGTGGGGTTCTCATGACTCTGCTATAGCGTGTTTTTCTTTCACTTGTTTGGGGTATTGGGTCTTTCGGTTCTTATCCCTCACTTTCCTGTGGGTGAGTGGAATGACTGGATGACTCGGGTTCTCTGTTTTCACTGTCATCTGGGTGATCTATTGCTGGTTGGATCACTGGTTCAGCAGCTCTCTCTGGTAGCTAATTCTCTTGATTTTTCCCCAATTGTTTTTTCTGTGATGTCAGTACCAAAGATCTTCTATTTCTCCTTATCCATCCCTGGTCTGTTTGGACCAAGTAGGACCAAGGATATGGAGATTTCTCCATAACTTCCTAATATCGACCCTGATCTTTAGTCCAAACCAAATCTCCAGGTCGTAGATCTGTTTGTTTTTTTGCTCTGTAGATTCTATCATGATTCTCTGTTTGGATTGACCTCTCTTTCTCTTCTCTCACCCTCACCCTATCCCAGTCCTCTACACCAATTTGTGGCTGAAGGGTTCTCAGGAGTGTGGGTGGTTGTGTCCTCAATCTCCTACCCGTTAGCAACTCACATGGGGACAACCCATTCTGGAGTGGCGTTGATCAATAGTTTAATAGTGCCAGCTGAAAATCCTCATTCTTTTTCAGTAGCATTTTCATGGTTTAACGCTTCTCTCTGCTTCTTCATTGCCCTTGGGGTATCCTGTTAAACTTGTAACATGGGCAAACCCATATGTTTCTGTGAAATCTTTGAAGGCTTCATTCATGAATTGTGGACCAGATCACTAGGTCTGGAATGCTATGTGTGGCAAAAATTTGTTTTAGTGATTTGATTACAGCTTCAGAACTCTGGTCATGTATTGGTTTGACTTCAACCCATCTGGAATAATAGTCAACGATAATAAGGAAAATCTTCCCTGTATTTTCAAACAGGTCCATTCCCAGGCGCTCCCATGGCCTGGGCGGAAACGAAGGCGACATCAGCGGCTCTTTAGAGTCTTGTCTGTTAGTAGTGCATGTGATACACCTGGAAATCATGTCTTCGATCTCCTTGGAAACTCCTGGCCACCATACCAAGTTCCTCTATCTTGCTCTACACTTGGTGATTCCTAAGTATCCTTGGTGTAATTTCTGTAGGATGTCTAACCTTAAAGCCTGTGGAATAACTAGTCTTTCATTGTAGACTAGTAAGTCATCCAAAATAGTAAGATGGCTTTGTTGCTCATGATACTTCCTTAAAACTGGGTTATTAGGCATATATTCTGGCTAACCTTCTTGGCAAACTGTCTTAATTTTTTGCAGACTTTGTCCTCTTTCTGTAGATTTCTGATTTGGCATAATCATTGAGCAGTTGCCAGCAAATCTATGGTTACAGCTAAAGCAAAGACTTCCACTTGCTCTAGGAATGAGACATCTCTCACTTCAGGTTTAGCAATTGATGCTCCTGATATCGCGTCAGCCGTCACCTGATATTTTCCTTGGACATATTCAGTTGTTGTGTCATATCTCATTAGACATAGTCGAAATCTCTGTACCCTTTGGGTTAATTTAGCTAACTCTTTTGAATTGAGCAACATCATTAGTGGCTTGTGGTCAGTTTCAATCTTGACCTTGAGGTCCAGTACGTAGTCCAAATATTTTCCACATGCCCATGTTGCTGCTAATGCTTCCTTTTCAATCACTGCATACCTTCGTTCGGTCTCTGAAAACGAATGAAAGGCAAAGTACACAAGCCTGCATCTTTCATCTTTCTGAATCTGGAACAAGACTGCACTTAATCCTGTTGACAATGCGTCTTCTGCAATAATGGTCATTAGCTCTGGATCATAATGCGCAGTCTCCCCAGCAACAGACATTTCTGCTCTTTAGCAGTTGTCGTAAAGGCTCATGAACAATGGCTAGATTTTGTCGGAATTTCCCTACCTGGTTAAGCATACCCAATAATCACTGTTAACCTGTTATGTTCTTTAGCTCTGGGAAATCCCTTATTGCCTTTGTCTTCTGTGGATCTATCGTGATGCCAGATCCATCAATCAAGGAATTTCACTGTCGACTGTGAAAATACACACTTCTCATTTAATATGAGACCAGCCTCTTGTAATTTGTATATTACAGCTCTTACTGTTGTGTCATGTTCTTCTTTGTTTGCTCAATGAATCAGAATATCATCCATATGGCAGATAATACCCTCTAAATCTTCTAGGATTATTGACATTGTCTGCTGGAATATCTCTGGTGCCGACAATACCGAATGGCAATATGTTGAAGCAGAATTTTCTGAAGAGTGTGATAAAGGTAGTTAACAATTTAGACTCCTTGTCTAAAGGCAACTGCCAGAACCTGCTATCTGTGTCTAATTTGGTGAATATGGAGCTTTGAGCCAATTTGGCAAGGCTGTCGTCGAATGACACTATAGAGTGAATCTCTCTCTTTACAGCTTTATTGAGTTGGGTAAGGTCCACACAAATCTTAATTGACCTGTTTGGTTTCCTTTCTGGAACCATCCCAGAGCACAGCCTAGTGGGTTTAGTTATTGCGAAAATAACTCCTTGGTTTAGCATGGCATCGATTTCCTTATTTACCTTTTCCAGGAGTGGATTTGGGACCTTTCTTGGTGTGAACAAAAATAATGCTCCTGCCCCTTTGTTGAGAGCAATGTGATACTCTGTTTTTAATTTCCCTAAACCTTCAAATAATTTGGGGAATTCAGCTCTAAAATCACTGAGCTGATTCTCTTGTCCTTTGATCTGTTCCAACCAACATAACAGCTGTAAGGCTTGGTTCTTTAACATATATATGGTTTCTGGAATGGTGTTATTTCTGTGTGCTAAGGTTGTTTGTATTTCTCCTACAACCTTTAATTGAATCCCTCCCGGCCCATATAACGTCTTGTTGGTTTTCCTAAGCCTTTCCTTCCTCAGCCTTGGTATTTTGTCAGATAGGACAGAAACTGCTGCTCCTGTATCTAACTTGAAGTTGGTTTTATTTTTCCCAACTAAGATTTGTGCTTTCCAGCAATTTTCATTTTTCCTTTGCACTTCCCCAAGGAAGGGAGTGTTGATCATTTGCTTCTCTTTTATTTCGTCTTTTTTTTTTGCAGCGTTTGTTTCCTGCTGCAACAGACCTGCTGAAAGTGCTCCTTTTCTTGCACCAGGAACATTCAGCTTCCCAGGCTGGGCAAATTTCCTGCCAGTCCTGCTCCCAGCCACACCTACTACAATTCAGTGTTGCTGTCTGTAGGTGTCTTTCCTGCTGCTTAGGTTTTCTGACACCATTATTCTTTCTCTTTTCCACAGACTCAACTGATTCTTGAATTTCTGAAGTTGGACTCCCCCGATCCCCCCAAACTAGTAGTTGATTAAATTTTCAGACCTCTGCCTGCCTGCACAACAGAATGGCTTTTTGCAAAGTCAAATCCTCTTTCAACTGAAGCTGGTATGACAATGCTTTGTCCATGACCCCCCAACTACTATTCTGTCCCAAACAGTTCTTCTCGCAAGCTCCTGCAGTTGCAATTGTCAGCTATTTTATATAGATGATTAATGAATGAATCGATTCTTCCACCATGTTTTTGGGTGTGTTTGTTGAATTTTGCCCTTTCCACAATAGCATGCTTTCTGATCTTAAATTATCCCTTCAAGGCTTTTATTACTTTGCCATAAGGGGTTTCCATTTCATTGATTCCATGTCTCCCATGGTGTAAAGTAAAACATAGACCTGTTCCCTGTCTGGTCGTGCTGATAGACCTGAGTCAGAATGGTACCTGTCAAATCTTCGAATCCACCTGTACCACATCTTGGCCTGGTTATGCCCTGCCACTCGCTCAAAGGTCTTCAGTAATGGAATCGACTTCTCCATGCTGCTGTCCAGTGTTTTTGATATCTTTGTCTTTACCCAACAAAAGTCATTTTTACCACTGCCACCATATATTATACTGGTCAGTGTACTACATTAGAACATTAGAACATTAGAACATTAGAACATTACAGCGCAGTACAGGCCCTTCGGCCCTCGATGTTGCGCCGACCATCTGACCTACACTATTCCATTTTCATCCATATGTCTATCCAATGACCACTTAAATGCCCTTAAAGTTGGCGAGTCTACTACTGTTGCAGGCAGGGCGTTCCACGCCCCTACTACTCTCTGCGTAAAGAAACTACCTCTGACATCTGTCCTATATCTTTCACCCCTCAACTTAAAGCTATGTTCCCTCGTGTTTGCCATCATCATCCGAGGAAAAAGACTCTCACTATCCACCCTATCTAACCCTCTGATTATCTTGTATGTCTCTATTAAGTCACCTCTCCTCCTCCTTCTCTCTAACGAAAACAACCCCAAGTCCCTCAGCCTTTCCTCGTAAGACCTTCCTTCCATACCAGGCAACATCCTAGTAAATCTCCTCTGCACCATTTCCAAAGCTTCCACATCCTTCCTATAATGCGGTGACCAGAACTGCACGCAATACTCAAGGTGGGGCCTCACCAGAGTTTTGTACAGCTGCATCATGACCTCGTGGCTCCGAAACTCGATCCCCCTACTAATAAAAGCTAACACACCATATGCCTTCTTAACAGCCCTATTAACCTGGGTAGCAACTTTCAGGGATTTATGTACCTGGACACCAAGATCTCTCTGCTCATCTACACTACCAAGAATCTTCCCATTAGCCCAGTACTCTGCATTGCTGTTACTCCTTCCAAAGTGAATCACCTCACACTTCTCCGCATTAAACTCCATTTGCCATCTCTCAGCCCAGCTCTGCAGCCTATTTATGTCCCTCTGTACCCTACAACACCCTTCGACACTATCCACAACTCCACCGACCTTCGTGTCATCCGCAAATTTACTAACCCACCCTTCTACACCCTCATCCAGGTCATTTATAAAAATGACAAACAGCAGTGGCCCCAAAACAGAACCTTGCGGTACACCACTAGTAACTAAACTCCAGGATGAGCATTTGCCATCAACCACCACCCTCTGTCTTCTTTCAGCTAGCCAATTTCTGATCCAAAGCTCTAAATCACCTTCAACCCCATACTTCCGTATTTTCTGCAATAGCCTACCGTGGGGAACCTTATCAAACGCCTTACTGAAATCCATATAGACCACATCCACAGCTTTACCCTCATCCACCTGTTTGGTCACCTTCTCGAAAAACTCAATAAGGTTTGTGAGGCACGACCTACCTTTCACAAAACCGTGCTGACGATCGCAAATGAACTTATTCTTTTCAAGATGATTATAAATCCTATCTCTTATAACCCTTTCCAACATTTTACCCACAACCGAAGTAAGGCTCACAGGTCTATAATTACCAGGGCTGTCTCTACTCCCCTTCTTGAACAAGGGGACAACATTTGCTATCCTCCAGTCCTCCGGCACTACTCCTGTCGACAATGACGACATAAAGATCAACAACAATGGCTCTGCAATCTCCTCCCTGGCTTCCCAGAGAATCCTAGGATAAATCCCATCTGGCCCAGGGGACTTATCTATTTTCACTCTTTCCAAAATTGCTGACACCTCCTCCTTGTGAATCTCAATCCCATTTAGCCGAGTAGGCTGTATCTCAGTAATCTCCTCGGCAACATTTTCTTTCTCTACTGTAAATACTGACGAAAAATATTCATTTAACGCTTCCCCTATCTCCTCTGATTCCGCACACAACTTCCCACTACTATCCTTGATTGGCCCTGTTCTAACTCTTATCATTCTTTTATTCCTGATATACCTATAGAAAGCCTTAGGGTTTTCTTTGATCCTATCCGCCAATTACTTCTCGTGTCCTCTCCTTGCTCTTCTTAGCCCTCCCTTTAGATCCTTCCTGGCTAGCTTGTAACTCTGAAGCGCCCTAACTGAGCCTTCACGTCTCATCCTAACATAAGTCGCCCTCTTCCTCTTGACAAGCGCTTCAACTTCTTGAGTAAACCACGGCTCCCTCGCTCGACAACTTCCTCCCTGCTTGACAGGTACATACTTATCAAGGACACGCATTAGCTGCTCCTTGAATAAGCTCCACATTTCGTTTGTGCCCATCCCCTGCAGTTTCCTTCCCCATCCTACACATCCTAAATCTTGCCTAATCGCGTCATAATTTCCTTTCCCCCAGCTATAATTCTTGCCCTGCGGTATATACCTGTCCCTGCCCATCGCTAAGGTAAACCTAACCGAATTGTGATCACTATCGCCAAAGTGCTCACCTACATCTAAATCGAACACCTGGCCGGGTTCATTACCCAGTACCAAATCCAATGTGGCATCGCCCCTAGTTGGCCTGTCCACATACTGTGTCAGAAAACCCTCCTGCACACACTGGACAAAAACAGACCCATCTAAAGTACTCGAACTATAGTATTTCCAGTCAATATTTGGAAAGTTAAAGTCCCCCATAACCACTACCCTGTTACTCTCGCTCCTGTCGAGAATCATCTTCGCTATCCTTTCCTCTACATCTCTGGAACTATTCGGAGGTCTATAGAAAACTCCCAACAGGGTGACCTCTCCTCTCCTGTTTCTAACCTCGGCCCATACTACCTCAGTAGACGAGTCCTCAAACGTCCTTTCTGCCGCTGTAATACTTTCCTTGATTAACAATGCCACACCCCCCCCCTCTTTTACCCTCTTCTCTGTTCTTACTGAAACATCTAAATCCCGGAACCTGCAACATCCATTCCTGCCCCTGCTCTACCCATGTCTCTGAAATGGCCACAACATCAGGATCCCAGGTACCAACCCATGCTGCAAGCTCACCCACCTTATTCCGGATGCTCCTGGCGTTGAAGTAGACACACTTTAAACCAAGTTCTTGCTTGCCAGTGCCCTCTTGCGTCCCTGTAACCTTATCCCCTACCTCACTACTCTCAACAGCCTGTACACTGGAACTACAATTTAGGTTCCCATTCCCCTGCTGATTTAGTTTAAACCCCCCCGAAGAGCACTAGCAAATCTCCCCCCCAGGATATTGGTACCCCTCTGGTTCAGGTGAAGACCATCCTGTTTGTAGAGGTCCCACCTACCCCAGAAAGAGCCCCAATTATCCAGGAAACCAAAACCCTCCCTCCTGCACCAATATTAACCTACTGTTAATATTAAATGAGGATAGTAGACTTTGAGTCAAAGTAACAGGAGTTTATTTAGAGGGGTCTTATCTCTAAGGCATCCACATTAACACTGAGCAACATGAGGTTCAGACTCATGACATCACATCCTGTGATGATCCTTAAGGTCTATATACATAATCTACCCAGCAACAGCTTATGCACATTATACTACAATTTTGGCAGCATGTAATCTATTAGCCCTGTGTACACTGAATATAACCAGTTGTCATTTTTGGAGCACTAACTTATAGGGCTGGATTGTTGTCCCGTCACCAGGAGTGGCGGTGGGTGCAGAATATGGCGGGCGGCTGTCCCCCGCAGGACCCGCGCTGCCATGCCAATGCAATTACATGGTGGGCAGTCATTTTATATATTCACGGCAGCTGCCACCCCCTCCCAATCACGTGGCAGGGATGAAGGCACTGATGCTGGCACCATTTTTAAAAGGCAGCCAGCCCTACAAACAGTACACCGTAACACAGAGTTCACCCCTTCAAACCCCACCCATCATAGTGCAGAGTTCATCCCTACCCCACCCCCATACCCATCCGAGTGCAGAGATCATCCCTACCACCACCACCCCTCCATACCCATCAGAGTGCAGAGTTCACCCCTTCCCCACCTTGGTGGTGCCAGCTTTCTCTGGACAGGAAAGTGAAGGCACATGAGTGCCGCTTGTCACACTGAAGATCGAGAACTGAAGGTAAGATCGCTGCGGTTTATATTTTAATTCATGCAAATATGTAATAAATTGGGTCCTGTTGCAGAGTGGCTGAGGGGCGGCCACGGAGCTTCCCCTTTGCCGGGAAGATCGGTCCTGACAATCCCAGCATCGCATTCCATGGATGCCGCTGCTGCTCTGATTTTCCGATACCCCTGTCACAAACCCCAATTCAGGCTGGGGACAAAATCCAGCCCATTGACTTTATCCCATATCTGTCTACTCCAAAGTGTGGGAAAATGCATCAAATAATATGAAAGTGCCAAAAATCTAAATTTGCTGAGGTTTGGTTGCATTCAATATTGGAAAGTGGCCTGCACTCATTTCAGGTGGCTGCCAGGACCACCTAGTAAAAGGCCCTAACCAATTTAGCAGTGGCCCAAATGCCCATATAAAATTGATGTGAGCCCCTGTAGTGTTAAATTATTTAGAGTTGTGTCCATTAAACCATGGGACCGCTGGAGGCTGCCATCAAAATGGTATTTAGAAATTATACTTCCCTGAAGTGTGCTTCTCCTGGCTCCACAGCAGTCCTGAAGACCATGCAGGTTCTCTCACGATCATCTCCCTATCCCCCTAGCCCACTTCCCAGTACCCACCTGATTGATTTCTTCCTCTTTAACGCAGGATAGCTGAAATAAGCATTGATGAGGAATTGAACCCTGTAGGATCCTGATTTATTAGGGAATCTTAAATAAGATTTATTAATGCCTTTACAGAGTGCAGGTGGTCAAATATGACAAAGGAAACATTTATAATTCATGAGTCAAATTTAAGCAGTAAAACTATGGAAAAAGTCACCTTCTCTGTAGAAAATAAACTCAGTACATGAGAAGTTCTGGGACTATTACAGTCTCCTGAGCAAAGTGGCAATGCCAAAGAACACTTGGGGAAGCTAAAAACGTAGCAACTAACATCAAAATATTGGCAATGACTAATTAAAAATCTTCACATTCCTACAAATATTGTACAGGAACTTCTTTAAACTTCCCATCCAGTCCCTCTCAGAATTATGAGTAATAGCTTTCTCATAATATCCACCCCAACACCAATTCTAATTTAGTGCTAAATAACAGCCAAGCTAAACAGTTCTCAGTGCTGAATCAGTACAATGCCACGTCGCTAAGTACCTTTACAGCACAACTATGTCAAACACAGCAAATTTAACCACAGACAAAGTTCAAAAGCACCAAAGCATTTCCTTGTTGAAATAATTATTCCAACATAATCAAACAGCACAAGGTCTGTGAAAGATCCTAGGCACAAATGTTGGAACACCCAGAAGCAATTGCATTTTGACATTCCTTTGCAAATAGTAATTTAGCAAATTTGGCTGAAAGGTTTTTTTAAACTCTACATTTCTTGTAAGTAAATAAGGCAATTTTTATATAATTATGATAAATGGGAATATAGTATTCATGTAGCTAAGACCCCAATGCTCATTTTAACTGCCTACTGAGCAGGGTACCTGCAAAGGGCGGCTCACTGAGTAAGACCCAGCAGATGTACAATGGAGGACATTTAAGATACATGCAAAACTTACATTTGTAGAGCCCAGAGGAACAGGAATGTTCCTGTGGGCCCCACAAAGAATGTTTGGACCATTGCCGTCCCAAGCTGCACCCCCCTTCCCACCTAGTAAAACTCTCCAGAGCACTGCCTGGTAGCCTCAAAACCACTTGATCATAGACCCAAAGCAAGTGCAAAGGCTGTGGACACCTATTTTAAGCATGTGGCTGGCTAGCGTGATGTCAATGAAGCGCAGAAATTAAAATAGACCACAGCTTCCACTGCAGCTCCTGGCAGGCAACCCATGTGTCCCACTGGCCTCTCACTCACAAGTTAGGTTTCACAAAATTACCCAGGAGAAATTACCCTCATCTACTATTTTGATTGGCAGCCATGAAAATCGACAAAACCTACTAATCCTTTTCTGCTAAAGAGGAAGCTATGTTCCATTATTTTCAGATGGTGACCTGTTTGCCATTGAGAAAATAACCCTGATGCAAAATTAATGAGAAATTACTTCCAATTTGCTTCAAGGGTCCACTATGGCACTCAATGCACAGCATGATGAGCAACTTTCAGTACGCCATAAAGTAGCAACAAATGCGCAGCAACACTCGGGGTGTTGAAGATAACATTATCAGCCCCAAAATTAAAATGAAATGACAATTATGCAGGTGATTGCAGCAGCTATTTTGAACACAAGCCATACTAAACAGCAGTAAGATGTGTGATCAGTACTTTTGGTTGTGTTGGTTGAGGGACAAATTTTTCTCAGGTCATCAAGAGCACAACATGTTCTTTGAGTAATATCATAAGCTGTTCAAAGTCTACCAGAATCCGAAAGTAGGTTTAATATCTCATGCAAAGGACAACATGTCTGCCTTTTCAGTAATGTGCTACAATACTAACCTGGATTATGTGCTTTAATCCTGAAGTGAGGCTTAAAACCATAACCTATGAGGTCAGGAACAAAAGTTAGGCTAATTGAACCAAATGGACATGAGGGATATCTGAGTCGAGTCAATTTGCATTCTTCGGTACAAAAATGAAGTAAGTTCCTTTATGCAGCTGACTGAAGTCAATCGGCACAGCAGTGGATACAGTGCCCTAAGTCTCTAGGTCACTCACTGCCTCATTCTGTTCAGATGGATTCCAGGGAATAGCTACTAGCGAATTGGTTAATTGAACCATCCATGGTTCAATTGAAACACAGAACTTTCTTCTAATAAAGCAGTCTGTGGAGGATCCTACTGCTGAAGTAGCAGTTATGACTTTCTTTTTTGTTGGCTTTGTACCTTAGACCATTTCATAAAGTCTGGTGTTCCACCCCTTACTCCTCTTCCTTTCCTTTATTTTTATCCGCTCCTCAGAAAGAATGGTGGCACTTATCCTAAGGGATCACCCGTTGTTTGTGGATATGGATAAATTATCTGTACAGATATCCCAGTATGATTTATGAATAAAAGAATTTGGATTCTGAATCATTGGATGATTTTTTTTCAAAGACTGCAGCTACGACACTGTTATGTGTTTGATCACATCACTTTGCATTATGTGGATATTGGTGGACAATGAACATTATAAATATTTTTCTCAGCTCTATAATGGGACTGAAAATATATGGCCTTCCTGTGGGAGTACACTGGAAGAACAGGCCAGTATCCAGATATACCAGGTCTCGGCTTTGCATAAGAATCCCTGCCAGGCCTTGTGGGGCTGGAGCTACCGTCTGCCCTAAACAAGATCACAGCATAGAAGGAAATGGAGCTGTAGGATGGCAACTCCGAACACCAGGGCTTCCTACAGGACTAGCCTCTTGGAAGACCAGCACATCATTGCTGGCATTACCAGGCATGCCAAATAGCTGACTGTTGGCTGTAGGATCCACATGGAAATTCATATTGGCTTTGTGGCCTGGACATGCAAAGATTTGAGGGGAGGCAAGAATAATCTTCTTACTAGGGTTTGGGGGGCACCAATATCCCCCTCCACCATTCTTGCAAACCACTTCTGCAGAATGCTGACTCATCAAATGGCACAAGCCCTTCACATTGGACTGCAAAGGAGGGAACCAGCTCCTGATCCCTAAAAGTTTGACTGAAGTCAGCAAACGGTTCCAATTGGTGCATCACAGCACTAACTCCAGGATTTGCCCCGCCTTCTTTGTGGATTTTCAGTCCCAATTATTTATGGTTTTTATTTTTGAACAGTGAATAATGCGCAATGTAGCAAACTAATAACAAAACCAAATCTTCACAAAGGCGGACACAAATATCATACCAGAAATGTTGGCTTAGTGAGAGAGAGGAACTGAAGGAAATCAGCATAAGTAGAGAAATGGTGTTGGGGAAATTGATGGGATTGAAGGCCAATAAATCCCCAGGGCCTGATGGTATGCATCCCAGAGTACTAAAAGAAGTGGCCCTAGAAATAGTGGATGCATTGGTGGTCATCTTCCAAGATTCTATAGACTCTGGAACAGTTCCAACATATTGGAGGGTAGCCAATGTAACCTCACTATTTAAAAAGGGAGGTAGAGAGAAAGCAGGGAATTATAGACCAGTCAGCCTGACGTCGGTAGTGGGGAAAATTCTAGAGACCATTATCAAAGATTTTATAGCAGAGCACTTGGAGAACAGTGGTAGAATCGATTTACGAAAGGGAAATCACGCTTGGCAAATCTACTAGAATTCTTCAAGGATGTAACTAGTAGAGTTGATGAGGGGGAGCCAGTGGATGTGGTTTATTTGGACTTTCAGAAGGCTTTCGACAAAGTCCCACATAAGAGATTAGCATGTAAGATTAAAGCGCATGGGGTTGGGGGTAGTGTATTGCGATGGACAGAAAATTGGTTGGCAGACAGGAAACAAGGAGTAGGGATAAACGACTCTTTTTCCGAATGGCAGGCAGTGACTAATGGGGTACCGCAGGGATCGGTGCTAGGACCCCAGCTATTCACAATATACATTATGATTTAGATGAGAGAACTAAATGTAATATCTCCAAATCTGCAGATGACACAAATGGGAGGGTGAGTTGTGAGGAGGATACAGAGAGGCTTCAGGGTGATTTGGACAAGTTGAGTGAGTGGGCTAATACATGGCAGATGCAGTATAATGTGGATAAATGTGAGGTTATCCACTTTGGTAGCAAAAACAGGAAGGCAGATTATTATCTGAATGGCTATAAACTGAGAGAGGGGAATATGCAACGAGACCTGGGTGTTCCCGTACACCAGTCACTGAAGGTAAGCATGCAGGTCCAACAGGCGGTAAAAAAGGCAAATGGTATGTTGCCCTTCATAGTGAGAGGATTCGAGTACAGGAGCAGGGATGTCTTGCTGCAATTATATAGGGCCTTGGTGAGGCCACACCTGGAATATTGTGTGCAGTTTTGGTCTCCTTATCTGAGGGAGGATGTTCTTGCTATAGAGGGAGTACAGCGAAGGTTTACCAGACTGATTCCTGGGATGGCGGGACTGACGTATGAAGAGAGATTGAGTCGGTTAGGATTATATTTGCTGGAGTTCAGAAGAGTGAGGGGGGATCTCAAAGGAACCTAAAAAATTCTAACAAGACTTGACAGGGTAGATGCAGGAAGGATGTTCCCGATGGTGGGGGAGTCCAGAACCAGGGGTCATAGTCTAAGGATACAGGGTAAACTTTTCAGGACTGAGATGAGGAGAAATTTCTTCAACCAGAGAGTGGTGAGCCTGTGGAATTTGCTACCACAGAAAGCAGTTGAGACCAAAACATTGTATGTTTTCAAAAAGGAGTTAGATATAGCTTTTGGGTCTAAAGGCATTAAAGGGTATGGGGCGAAAGCCAGAACAGGCTACTGAGTTGGATGATCAGCCATGATCATAATGAATGGTGGAGCAGGCTCGAAGGGCCAAATGGCCTACTCCTGCTCCTATTTTCGATCTTTCTAAATGCCATGCAATCTTTTACCACCAGTAGGTAAAGCATGAGCATTTGCCTTTTCTGCTAGAGAAAGTAATTTTCTTGGTGGCGCAGCTCCACTTTGGCCATGTTTTCCAGACCCTGTTATGGGCCATTTGCACTCCTGCCAATATTTGAACTTATTAAGCTGCTCTTTAGCATTCTCAGTTTCTTTCATTGTTTTTGAAATGTTACTTTAAGGGAAGTGTTTAGCCCAGGAAGTAGCTGCTCTCTGCTGTCGTTATACTTTCCTCTGAGTTAATTATTTTGTTATTCATTTTAAACAATTCACTAAATTGGGAAGTTTGCACTTCTGGAATTGTGGTTTTGGTTCCTCTTTTGCTTTTGTTTCCATCACCATAATTCAGCCTGACTCACTACTAAAGGCTAAGTGGTTTATTTCGGTTGTTAAACTACTTAAGTTGTATGACTTTGTCCAATATACAGTTGGATTATTTGATCCGTAGTGTTAGCAGACAAGTTGATTGTTTGGACGTGCTCTTCTATGGACTGTCAACAGGTATTCTCATTCACCAGCCGCTAGTCATGTCAATAATGTGACTACATCAATTGTCATTCTTTTTTACCTGTTTTTATTAGCCTATCAAAATCCATTTATTAAAACCTGCTCTCGCATCCAAAATCGGTGAAGAAAGCCAGAAGCTGTAAAATATATTCAACTACTCTTTTCGGGAAAGACGGTATGGAGAAACAATTAAGATGAAATAAAGTAAAATGAAAGTCTAAAAAATGGGAGAAAGATATAATGCAAAATAGAGCAAATAACGTAGCAAAGAGAATTATAATAGTAAGTATTTTTAATTTTAATTAAATGTGTTTATTAAGTGTGTGTTTTGTTGTTTATGGATATTGATTCAATAATAAATCTACTCCTGACATCATTTGTTTTTATAATTGTAGCATTATGGTTTATTTCAGTGTCACATATGTTCAAGCTGAAACATATTAAGTTGGACAGCTCATGGAGATTGTAATTTATTAAGGCTGCTGATTTTAAATTATGCATTCATGATTGGTTGATAAATGTTGGTATTTACTTCCTACATGCAGGATAATTCCAGCATTGTGCTTTTCCAAAAAATAATTTTTTTAAGAAGAAGCTATCTCCTGTCATACATCTGGATGAAATCTATTACTTCTGATTTGAAATATAGAACATATAAATTGCCAAAATGATAGCTGTAGTAGCATAGGAATTTCTGCTGCACCCCACTTCGCAATTTCTCAGCATTAGGTGCATTCTATGCCAGGAGCTCACAAAGTAGGGGTTATTTTATAAATCTGTTCTATTGCTAGGGAACCTGGCCTTCCAACCAATAGGTATTAGAAAGCTATACTTTTCCTACCATTAAAACTGATGGCCTGAAGATTGTTGACAGCTCGTGTCCAAATTTCCAATAGGCGTCACCATTTGGGTAAGGTTCTGTGCCAGCAGTGTCGACGTGTAAGACATGAACTGCTGCACAGCAGTCCCATTGCCTGCACAGGGCAGTCAGCTTTTGTCACTTTTGATGAAGTGCCTTACCCAAAACATCAACCTGTTTTTCTCTTTCATATGCTAATCAACCTGCTGTACATTAGCAGTTTCAAATTTTTATTTATGAAAACTATCATTTTCCCCACAAAAAAAATCTGTTTTTTTGCAGGTTTATGATCACCTGACACTTGCCAATTCTTGTTTAGTATATTGTGATGAAAACCACACCTGCTAAGAAGGAGGCATATTAATTTTGTCATATGGAACATTAATTTTAAACTCTTACTGGACTGAAAACATGGCTGCACCTGCATTCTAAAAGGACAGCGGCTGGAAACATTTGCATTCTAAGAGACAGTTGCCTGGAGAAGACAATGGAACTGCTCTCTGATCCAATTAACCAAATGGATTTTGATCACCAAACATTGAATGCGTGAAAGTCAGCATTCCAGCCCCCTACTGAGGATGTCTACTAAGATTGAAAGAATCCACAATACTTCGCCGGGCAGGTTGTCCTGAAAAAAAGGAGCTAGTCATATGACTGGTCTGCTGGCTCCGGTTTAGTTTGAATTGTGTTCACAGAACAGTTTGAGTCAGACTGCAACTGAATTTAAAGAGAGAGCATCTCCCTCTCCCTTTCTCTCTCACTCACAAAAGGAAGAGACTGCAGCTGGATTTCAAGAAGACAGAAAACCATTGAAACAAGTTTGAAAGTTTGCACTGGGCCCCAACGAGACGGCAAGATTTAACTGCAACCAAAGACTTTACATCGAACTCAAAAGACAGTAAATGAACTCCAGCTATTGCTTTAAACCTTTCCCCTTGATTATTTTTCCTTTTCTGTCTCTATCTGCACGTGTGTTTATTACATATGAGAGGGAACCACTAGACCCCTTTCTCACCTGGTCGTAACAAGACGTGCATCATGTAAACATGTTGTAGGATAGGAAATGAGTTTATATTGCATGCAAGAAATCATTAAAAGCAAGGTTTACAAGTAGTCCAGAATGGAACAGGATACCTTTTCAGTTCCAGTTGCTCTGTACTTTACAGTACTAGTTCTTAATCTTCACACAGAATTTCCAAACTTGCTCTATTTTTTATTGGCCATTGGATTACACAAGTATAAGAAAAGAATTTTCACATTTCTGTTTCAATCATGGTTCTTCAGACATAACCAGGACACACTACCATATCAATGAGAAGGAGTCCAGAACAAGGGAGCAGAACCTTAAAGTTAGAGCTAGGTACTTCAAAGGAAATATCAGGAAGCACCTCTTTAAACAAAGGGTAGAGAAATCTGGAATTCTTATTGAAAATTTCAAAATTGAGATTGATATATTTTTGCTAGACAAATGTATTAAGGGATACAGAACCAAGATGGGTAGATGAAGTTAAGATCTGGGTCAGCTATGATCTAAATGTATGACGGAACTGGCTGGAGAGGCTGAATGGCCTAATTTCGCTCCTATATTCCTAATGATTTCCTTTAAAAGTGTAGCTAAACTTATCTTTTTATCCTTTTTTTTAACCTGGTTTCTTAATGTTCCTGTCAACCCTCCTGGATTCTTGCTGTCCAATACACCCACCTTATGAGCTTTCCTGCTGGCTTTAGTACTCTTCACTCACATTTCTTGTGCTTCTGTTGGCCTTCTTGATATCCCTACCAGCCTGTGACTGGTTATGTTGCTGCTAGTTCAGAAAATCTGTTCCTACAGATCTGCCCCAGAATGAAATTGCCCCAATTTAGGACTAGGGAATTTGCGTTTTGGGACAGATTTGAGTTCGGGATTAGGACTAGAGTTGCTCTTAGAGTTTGGGAGAATTAATCAGGACTGACTTTATTTTGTTTAATTGCAGTGTTTATTTGAGGGGGAAACTCTTTGCTGGAACTTTGCCAGTGGGGTAATAGATCTGTTGCAGGGATCAACATATTGAATATTATTTGAAGAATTTTAAACTTGAACAAGCAATTTTTGAAAAAAACTGTACTTCAACATTTACACACGTTTGCCATATTTTCTGTAAAAGTAATAAATTGCTCCTTAATATCATGATGTGAGTTTGAACAACTAACCTAAAAAATGTTAAAGTTTGTGGGTGTGGTCAATTGTTGGAAAGGTGGAATCAAAGGTCATACAGGCAGATTGGGGATGCGGACCCCCACTTGACAAACTCCACCTTAACCACTAACTAAAAGGGTTAAATACCACTGTAATTCTGCAGTTTTTGTTCTGTATTTCTTGGACTTAATAAATATCGGTATCTGTTTTGTATCAAAATTTTACTGCAGTGATATGCCAACAGCATTCTTATATAAGGTTGTACAACAGCCTTCGTTCGAACAGATTTATGTCAACAGCTCCCACACTATAGTAATCATTTCATGAGTGAGTGCTGAATTATCTATCTGAGCTCTTCAATAAAAATGCCAAGCTGTCTAAAATCAATCCAGTAGTGAGTTTCCATCTGGTGGAACAAACACACAAAATAATTTCACATAGAATTTTTGGGGCAATAATACTTGAACATATTGAGCAGTTGAGGAGCCTCACATACTTGGTTGTTACCAATTAACATGTTATGGTGGTTTGTGTGGACCATTGTGCATTCGAAGCTAAATAAACACAGTTCCATCGGTCTGGGCTGCTGATAGTCTTGAAAGGTTTGTAGTTGCAGTGACTGTGCCCAGACAAGGTAAGCTGTGGACAGGCTGAATTTTGCAGTGAATCTTGTTTGTGTCAGGCAACAGGATAACTGAGTAAAGTCAGGTGCATTGCCTTGGACAGCTGGAAGTAAATCTTAAAGTGGTGAAGATACGAGAGGATTTTTATAGCCCTTCACTGTCAAATCTGCTTTAGAATTTTTTTTTACTTTTTAGGAAAACCAACTCCTTTAGTGACAAAGAAGAAAATTATGAATGCTGGAAAATCAAAATAAAAGCAGAAAATGCTGACATTGCACTACAGGTTGGTAAGCACCTGAAATAAAAAAAATTACAAAGAAATACTTGAATTTATATCACATTGTTCACAATCTCAGCATTTCCCAAATTGCTTTACAGCCAATTAAGTGCTTTTGTCATGTAAAAAGCATGGCAACCAATTTGTGTACAGCAAGCTCCCACAAATAGCAATGTGATAATGACCAATCTATTTTAGTGATGTTGGTTGAGGGGAGAGCTCCCCTATTCTTCTTTGAAATAGTGCCATGTGATCTTTTGCACCCACAGAGAGGGTAGACAGGCCGTCAGTATAACTTCTCATCTGAAAGTCAGCAACAGTGCAGAATCCCCTCAGTGCTGTACTGCACTGAAGTGTCAGCCTAACTAATAAACTCCAAGATCTGGAGTGGGACTTGAACCACAAACTACTGACTCAAAGGTGGGAATGCTACCACCAGGCTATGGCTGAAATCTAGGGAGCTAATTTCCCCACTGTACTACAGTACGATTGGTAGTTTAGGTGCTATAGAGTCTCTGAGGCAACCAAGATGACATCTTGAACTGCAATGTTGGGTTATCCCGCTTGAGCACAAGATGCCATCGTGGTAAAGAAGTTTAAGTGCACACTACGATTGGCTGCTCCGAGAATGATTGAAACTCTGATTACCAATTAAATTGTTCATTACAGGGCTGCATGGCATTTTGCTGGCTAGCGCTGCAATTACCGACCTCTCTTAACAACAACCAGCTGGACATTTGGAAACAAATGAACTTATTAGCGAGAGGCAGCATGGTTTTGTGAAGGGGAGGTCGTATCTCACTAACTTGATTGAGTTTTTTGAAGAAGTGACGAAGGTGATTGATGAAGGAAGAGCAGTGGATGTTGTCTATATGGACTTCAGTAAAGCCTTTCACAAGGTCCCTCATGGCAGACTGGTACAAAAGGTGAAGTCAGACGGGATCAGAGGTGAGCTGGAAAGATGGATACAGAACTGGCTCGGTCATAGAAGACAGAGGGTAGCAGTGGAAGGGTGCTTTTCTGTAAGGAGGGCTGTGACGAGTGGTGTTCCGCAGGGATCAGTGCTGGGACCTTTGCTGTTTGTAGTATATATAAATGATTTGGAGGAAAATGTAGCTGGTCTGATTAGTAAGTTTGCGGATGACACAAAGGTTGGTGGAGTTGCGGATAGTGATGAGGATTGTCAGAGGATACAGCAGGATATAGATCGGTTGGAGACTTGGGCAGAGAAATGGCAGATGCAGTTTAATCTGGAAAAATGTGAGATAATGTATTTTGGAAGATCTAATACAGGTGGGAAGTATACAGTAAATGGCAGAACCCTTAGGAGTATTGACAGGCAGAGAGATCTGGGCGTACAGGTCCACAGATCACTGAAAGTGGCAACGCAAGTGGATAAGGTAGTCAAGAAGGCATACGGCATGCTTGCCTTCATCGGTCGGGGCATAGTGTATAAAAATTGGCAAGTCATGCTGCAGCTGTACAGAACCTTCCGCTTTGCGGAACATCTGCGCTCAGTCCGCAAGCAGGACCCTGAGCTTCCGGTTGCTTGCCATTTCAACACTCCCCCCTGCTCTCATGCTCACATCTCTGTCCTGGGATTGCTGCAGTGTTCCAGTGAACATCAACGCAAGCTCGAGGAACAGCATCTCATTTACCGATTAGGCACACTACAGCCTGCCGGACTGAACATTGAGTTCAATAATTTCCGAGCATGACAGCCCCCCATTTTGCTTTCATTTTTAGTCATTTTTTCTTCCTTTTTTTTTACATTCTTTTTTACATTTTTGACAATTTTTTTTTGCATTTATTTCATTTCATCTTAGTCTATTCAGTTTGCTTACCCACTGTTTTTTTCAGGTTTGCACTTGCTGCTGTTCAATATTCAGTATATTAACACCTAATCTGTACTAATGCTTTGTCTTTCAACACACCATTGACATATTGTTTGCCTTTGCTCCGTGACCTTTTGGTCAGCTATGTGGCCTGGTCCAATCTAGACCTCCTTTGTTATCTCTTGCCCCACCCCCACCTCACTTGCTTATAACCTGCGACTTTTCTAATATTTGTCAGTTCCGATGAAGGGTCACTGACCCGAAATGTTAACTCTGCTTCTCTTTTCACAGATGCTGCCAGACCTGCTGAGTGGTTCCAGCATTTCTTGTTTTTAGTACAGAACCTCAGTTAGGCCACACTTAGAATATTGCGTGCAATTCTGGTCGCCACACTACCAGAAGGACGTGGAGGCTTTGGAGAGGGTACAGAAGAGGTTTACCAGGATGCTGCCTGGTCTGGAGGGCATTAGCTATGAGGAGAGGTTAGATAAACTCGGATTGTTTTCACTGGAACGACGGAGGTGGAGGGGCGACATGATAGAGGTTTACAAAGTTATGAGTGCCATGGACAGAGTGGATAGTCAGAAGCTTTTTCCCGGGGTGTAAGAGTCAGTTACTAGGGGACATAGGTTTAAGGTGCGAGGGGCAAAGTTTAGAGGGGATGTGCGAGGCAAGTTCTTTACACAGAGGGTGGTGAGTGCCTGGAACTTGCTGCCGGGGGAGGTGGTGGAAGCAGGTACGATAGCGACGTTCAAGAGGCATCTTGACAAATACATGAATAGGATGGGAATAGAGGAATACGGTTCCCGAAAGTGCAGAAGGTTTTAGTTTCGGCAGGCATCAAGATCGGCGTAGGCATGGAGGGCGGAATGGCCTGTTCCTGTGCTGTACTGTTCTTTGTTCTTTGAGTAAAGAAGTCATTGGTGAGAACTGAATGCTATTTTAAAGCCATTCTCAGCTTTCACTGTTCACTTGCTGATTGAGATTCACTGACTACATGTGTTTCAAGAGGACTTTTGAAGCACATCAGAAGACTTTCTGAGACCCGTTGTCAAGACTTCACCGACACTCAACCAACATTTATTTTGGAAATTCTCTGAGGATTTCAATTAAAAAGAGTGAGAGCTGTGCTATTCCACTTTATTGAAGACTTCATAGGAGTCACCAGGAGAAAAGAAATGCTTGGTCATGAGGATCTTACCAGGAGGAATGGGAGGAGGAGATGATGAGACCAGGCAGAGCAGCATAAGCTGCAGCAGGAGAGAGCGACATGAGGGACAAGAGAGCACGCAGAGCTTCAGATTCATGGTGACTTGCTGTGTGCTCCACAATCTGGTGATCATGAGAGACTAGCCATTATCACCAGAAATTAAGCCAGAGGGTCAAGCTCAGGGTTCACAAGAGAAGGAGGAGGAAGACAAGGAGGAGGAAGATGAGGAGGAGGGGTTTGAGGGGGAAGGGAAGGGCGAGGGGAACCAGGATGAGTCAAATGGAAACATATTAATTTCAGCATATGGAACACTATGTGAACTTGTACTTGACATTGAACATAACTTGTTTAAAAAGACCACAGAGCAGTGGCTGAAAACATGGCTGCACATTTGCATTCTGAGAGATAGTTGCCTCGAGAGACAATGGGAGTGCTCCCTGATTCAATTAACCAGATGGGTTTTGTCAATAATGATGATGAAAAGACATTGAGAGTCATTGTCTGTGTAAGAGCCAGCACTCCACCCCCTTCCCCCCCATCACCCACTGAGTGTGTCTAGTAAGCTTTGAAGAATCAACAATCCTGGCAGATGATGCTCTTTCAAACAAAGAGCTAGTCACATGACTAACCTGCTGGCCAACCTGGGAATTGATTGAATTGTGCATCATAGAAAAGTTTTGAGACAGAGTGCAAATTTTAAGACCAAAGAGAAGCAAGGTCTCTTTCTCTCGCTCGCTGTCTCTCTCTCACATAAAGTTCCAGGGACCCACAGAAGTAACTTAAGCCTCAAGACAGAAAACCTCTGCAGCTTTTTGGCACCCGTGAAGCAAGTTTGAAAGTGTGCACTCGACCCCAATGAGAACTGCAAGACTTAACTTCAATCAAAGACTTCTCAGTAAAACTAAAAGAACAGTAACTGAATTCCATCTCCTACTTCAAACCTTCTCCCTTTAATTTTTTCTCCTCCTCTGTATCTATTTGTGTGTCTGTTTATTGCATATGCATGCTAGTATGGTTGCGTCACATATTTTTAGTACTTTTAACTGAGGTAGAGTGTTAAGGTTAATAAATTTACACCTTTCTTCTTTAAACCTGAGAAAGCCTGTCTGATTGATTCCTTTACAATTACAATTGGAGGGCAGTGAGCAAGGATTCACTGAGGTAAAGCTAAAAAAACTGTGTTTTAAAAGTTAAACCCTGTTACAGCCAAACCAGGAAGTGGGTGAGAGGGGAGCTTGAGAACCCTTCCTCACCTGGTTGTAACGCCACTTTTAAGACATATCCTCCAGCTTCAGAATACTGTTGCAACATGCCTTATCTTCTACGACTGAGGATCATAAGAACATAAGAAATAGGGGCTGGAGTGGGCCATTTAACATTCGAACCTGCTCTGTCATTCAACAAGATCATGGATGATCTTCTACCTCAACTCAACCTTCCTGCACTATCTCCATATCCCTTAATTCCCTTACTACCCAAGAATCTATCAACCTCTGTCTTGAACACACTTACCAACTGAGCATACAAAGCCCTTTAGGGTAGAGAATTCTTAAAATTCACAACCTTTTGAGTGAAGAAATTTCTCCTCATCTACATACCAAATGGCCAACTCTTTATTCTGAGACTGTGACCGTACTCTAGATTCCCCAGCCAGGGGAAACATTTTCTCAGCATCTATCCTGCCAATCCCCTTAAGAATTTTATATCTCTCAATGAGATCACCTCTCATTCTTCCAAAACTCTAGGGGATATAGGCCAATTTTGCACAAACTTTCCTCATAGGACAGTCCTCTCATCCCAGGAACCAGTCTACTGAACATTTGTTGCACTCCCTCTAGGGCAAGTATGTCCTTCCTTAGGTAAAGAGACTTAAACAGAACACAGTGGGCTGGATTTCACCAGCTCTCTAGAGATGGGCTGGGAGGCGGGGGTATATGGAACATGACGAGGGAAGGCAGGGGATGAAGTGCCAGTTGCATTCCCGCCGTCATGGAATTCTGCCAGTGGTGGGAAAGGTGAAGGATGGCCCTCCTTCCCAGAGGCCAATTGTGCACTTCCAGCTGCTGCTGGCACTTCACCAGCAATGGGTGTGCCCTCTGCCACATGAAGAGACTGCCTGGTAAACACCAACAGCCTCTCTGCTGGCTCTGTAGCCTTTCTAAGCTGGCACTCTATGCCCCCCCTCTCCCGCCAGGGGTAATGACTCGCCCCCTGGCAACACCCACCCCCACGCCCTCACCACACCCCACCACTCTCTGGGGCCTGTCTGACTGGCCACAGGGAACCCCCAACGCCACTCACCTTGTTCTGAAAGAGGCGTCCATCGCTGTGCCTTTCGGCTGTGTCCAGTACCAACAGTGGCCACTGCTCCCAGTAGTGCTGCTGAAACTCAGGAGCTGGCAGCTGTCCAATTGGTCAGCAGCTCTTGGAAGTGGGCTGTCACCCCTTAAAGGACAAGAGCACTGATGGCAGCTCATTGACTGCACAATGGGTCTAAAATGCAGCCGGGGGTCCCCCAAACAGCTGAGGAGGGGTTGCTCCTGGCTTTCCGGCCCCAACAAAATCCAGCCCAGTATTCCAATCAAGAAATTGATCAAGAAGCCCACCAACTACATTCAATCTTTTCAACCCCTTCTCCATCAAGAACACAACAAAAAAGACCACTGGTGGCACCGCTATCCAATTATCATCATCACTCTTTATCTGAAGCAAAAACAGTGTAAACATGACAGAACAAACAGCACTTACAAATATTAACTATTCTTCCTGGCTATCTATAAGTGCTCTTGCCTACTCTGGTGCTGCTACTAAGTGCAACCCAAGTGTCAGCAGCAGGTGAGTTGGATGGCTGCTGAGAATCTGAAGAGGGCAGTTCAGATGTCCTCCTGTGATGGCCCTGCCTGAGACTGCACCATCTCTGCATGGGCTTCAGTAGTCTGGGCTGCCTGGCTAACAGGCAGCAGCTAGGACAGTGGGGGAGGGGTGGGGGAGGGAGCAGGAATGCTGCCATCTCAAGAGAGCCCAGTAGGGTCCTGCTCCATGATTTCCATTCCACTACCTCGGGTCACTATTCAGCCAGGCCAGTGACCTGCTGGAGGACAGCTGAGACACTGTGCAAACCTTTTTCAACTGAGGAGCCCAGAGCCACCATAGCAACTGCCTGGGCTTCCAATGCAGCAGTTTACCAGCCACAGACCAAGTTAGAGGTGGACTCACTCTAGCCACAGCCCATAAGCTTTCAGACAGGCTGTCCACTGCACCAAGCATTTGGTTTGTCGCACCCATCAGCCTTTTTCTGAAGCTTAGCCCTGTGATGCCCTCATGTCACTCCTTTACAGCAGAACTAGTATGTGACTTTCCCTTCCAGCAAGGTGGCACCTGTGGTGTCCTTTCCACATGGCATGGCTACTACCCACTAGTGCCTGGTGTGTCCCATTGTGAGGATCCCTGTTCTAACCTAGCCTCTGGGTTACACATGGTGCCATTTTCTGAGCTGGTGCCTGTGGCAATGGTAGCAATTGACGCAGTGCATGCTTTCTTGCTCTTCTCCTCCTCCTCCTCCTCTTCTTCTGACGGGGCGAGGTGGCTTTTCCTTCTATTGCAGTACCACTGGTGCAGCAAGATGGATCTTGCTCCTGGGAGTTCACAGTGATAAAGTTGGAAGTGTTAAGGTGCAACACATGTGGTCACTATAGGAGGATGAAAGTGATGAGACCATACGAAGTTTGGGAGTGAGGATAGGTTTAGGGGATTAGGGATCAGGAATAGTTATGGATCTGTAAGGAAGCTGGAGCGGTCACATACCTCTAGGCAATATATCCCCTGCTCTGTGGCCGCGACGTCTCCCACTCCCCTCCTAATCACAGCCAGCACTGCCTCCTCAAGGGAAGTGATGTCATGCAGGCATGGTTGTCCTCTCTCGGTCAGGTCCTGCTGCCGCCTGTTATGTGCTATCTAGTCCTGGAAGAGAAAGAATGGTGATTATGAACTAGTGTACTGGCAGGTGTCTTTTTGTGTGTATAAGATGCCTCATATTGTTGAAGAGCTATGAGGTGTGTCTGAGGTGTGAGTAGGCATGTCTGTGAAGGATGCAATATTGTGGATTGCGTGAATACCAATGTATAGTTAGATGGTGGATGAAGTGCATTGAGGTGGTATTGCTGGTGGTGATGCTGCTATTGAAAAATATGTTTGTGAGATGGAATCTTGCCATGACCATTCGTATCAAATAATTGCATTTTTTGGGACACTACAGACATGTCCTGGGGGCACATTCCTGGCTGTGACCTCCTTGGTGATCTCCTCCCACATCTGCCACATCATTTGCCTTGGTGACCTCCTGCCCCTCTTCGGGTACAGAACATCCCTCTTCTGCTGTACCTCCTCCAGCTTGACCTCCAGTACTGTATCTGAGAACTTGTGAGCCCTCTCTTTCAATCCTTGAACCATCCTGATGTGTGGCATTGTCTGTCAGCCAGTGCACTCCACATCTTCAGTGGAAGTAGCTGTGTGGAGCTTACATATACCAACCACTTCACGAAAATTGCTCCTAATCAGCACTTGACTGTCAAGCGCACATGTTTCCATTTTAGCACCTCCAGGAAGTTTAAATCATGGTAATCAGTTATTATCCCAAAAATTGCAGGCTAAAAGCAGACTTTTAAACAGTCACATCTTATTAGCACAGCAACCACTTGGTGCCTGTTTGCAGCCTTTCCCCAAAATAAACCTCCATTCAGGTGTCTTACTTCATCTAACTCACTTTGATGAAGAATTAAACCAAATGTTAACCTAATTTTTATTTTAAGATGCCAATCAATGTGCTGTGCATTTGTAGCAAATCGTCTTTTGCAAAAAACAGTTCCACTTTTATTGGCTTTTTGCGTCATATGTCCATTTTCCCCATTGGGTTAATCTAAATACTGATTGAAAAGCAGCTTTTGGTATTCTTAGTTAGCTAGTCCAGGACCTCTTGATTGCATGGTAACAACAGGAGCAGAACTCTGCATTGCAGAAGATCTGTTTTCTGGTTGTATTGTGCAAAGAATAAAATGGGTAAGTTAATCATCCTTTAAGTATAATTCCCAGTAACATGTGCAGTCTCTGGTTGTGTTTGCTGTGTAAAGGTTTACTTGTATTGGCTCACTCTGCACGATAAATGACACCACAACTGAAACAAAAGTTCTCTGTTTTTCTCACAGAGGATATGTGGAACAGACTTCTAGCAAACATAGCTGACGCTGAGACAATTAACTATTTAAAAATGAAGAGCTGGACAAATATCTACTTGGGAGTAAAATTGTTGGCAATGATCACAATGGTTCCTGTGTTGAAGAAGGGAACCACTTGCTCATTGGGAGAGGAAGAAAGTCATAAGGTGAATCACTCTTATCCGTTTTCTAAACTTGAGACTAACAAGAGTGACTCATGAAAGACCAATAAAGAAAGAAAAGGAAGTTCTGCAATTATATATCACCTTTCACAATCTCAGGATGCCCTCAAACTATGAGATTGAAGTTTGGGAAATTCATTAGCATTAGCTGTATCCAGGGATTAAATAACAATATGGCTTCACCAGATCAATATGTGCTGCCCTTGTTCTGTACAGTCGTAAGGTCGAGTGATGTGTATCGGAGAAATTTTTTTTTTTTAATTCTTTTCACATGATGTGAGCATCACTGGCTAGGCCAGCATTTATTGCCCATCCCTAATTGCCATTGAGAAGCGGTGGTGAGCTGCCTTTTTGAACCACTGTCCATCTGGTGTGGGTACACTCGCAGTGCTGTTAGGGAGGGAGTTCCAGGATTTTGATGCAGTGACAGTGAAGGAATGGCGATATAGTTCCAGGTCAGGATGGTATGTGGCATGGAGGGGACCTTGGTGTTCCCACACGTCTACTGCCCTTGTCCTTCTAGGTGGTAGAGGTCGCTGGTTTGGAAGGTGCTGTCGAAGGAGGCGTGGTGAGGTATTGCAGTGCATCTTGTATATGATACACACTGCTGCCACTGTGCGCCAAGGTGGAGAGAGTGAATGTTTGCGGTGGTGGATAAGGTGCCAATCAAGCGGGCTACTTTGTTCTGGATGGTGTCGAGCATCTTCTCATCCAGGCAAGTGGAGAGTATTTCATCACACTCCTGATTTGTGCCTTGTAGATGCTGGACAGGCTTTGGAGAGTCAGGAGGTGAATTACTCACCACAGAATTCCAAGCCTCTGACCTGCTCTTGTAGCCACAGTATTTATATGGCTACTCCAGTTCAGTTTCTGGCCAATGGTAACCCTCAGGATGTTGATAGTGGGGGATTCAGCGGTGGTAATGCCATTGAATGTCAAGGGGAGATGGTTATGTTATTTATTGTTGGAAATGGTCATTGCCTGGCACTTGTGTGGCATGAATGTTGCTTGCCACTTATCAGCCCTAGCCTGAATGTTGTCCAGGTCTTGGTGCATATGGACATGGACTACCTCAGTATCTGAGGAGTTATGAATGATACTGAGCGTTGTGCAATCATCAGCAAACATCTCCACTTTTGATGGAGGGAAGGTCATTGATGAAGCAGCTGATGGTTGGGCCTAGGACACAACCCTGAGGAACTCCTGCAGCAATGTCCTGGTGCTGAGATGTTTGACCTCCAACAACCACAACCATCTTCCTTTGTGCTAGGTATGACTCCAATCAGTGGAGAGTTTTCCCCCTGATTCCCATTGACTTCAATTTGGCTAGGGCTCCTCGATGTCACACTCAGTCAAATGCTGCCTTGATATCCAGGGCAATCACTCTCACCTCACTTCTTGAGTTCAGCTCTTTTGATCATGCTTGGATCAAGGCTGTAATGAGGTCGGGAGCCGAGTGGCCCTGGCAGAACCCAAACTGAGCATCAATGAGCAGATTGTTGCTGTTTAAGTGAGCTTGATAGCACTGCCAAAGACACCTTCCATCACTTTGCTGATGATCGAGAGTAAACTGATGGGGGCGGTAATTGTCCAGATTAGATTTGGCCTACTGCCCAACATAAAAGTCCGGCCATGGCTTTCAGCCATGGTAGCAGAGGTAGCGGTGGAAGGGGACAATGTTGCAGAGGTGGAAGTGGTTCAATAATGGAAAGGACGTGGGGTCTGAGGTTGAGCTCTGAGTTCGTCGTAATGCTGAGATTCTGTACAATCTGGTTCAGCCTTAGTGAGTGGCCGAGGAGGGCCTGAAATCAAAGGCAAAGGAGTGAAGTTAATGGCGGCAGCTGAAAATTATTTCTTTTGTTTTTCTGATATTCAGTTGCAGGACATTTTGAATGATTCATGACTTGATGTTGGCCAGAACAGAGGTTATGGGGTTGAGGGAAATTGTGGAAGGAGAATTGGATGTCAAAAATATAGAGATGGGAGCTGACCCTATGCCTGCAGATGATGTTACGAAAAGGAAGCATATAAAGAGGAGGACAATGTGTCTCTGGGAGTTCTCGAAGTTGTCATGCTAGGCCCCCACCTCCCAAAAATGAGGCACATTAATTTTGTCATGAACATTGATTTTAAACTGTTACTGGAGTTAAGAAAGGACTTGTTAAGCAAATCAGCTGTGGCTGGAAAAGACAGTTGCATATTAACAGACAGTGTTTGGAAGGACAAAACAGCCATTCCTTGACATTCAACCCACAATGGACATTTGATCACCAGACGTTGAAGGTGGGGGGAGCTCACATTCCAGGTTGACTGCTAAGATGGCCGAATACACAAATGGACATGGTCAAACCAGCTAATCACATGACTAACCTGCTGGGCAACCTGAGATTTTTGAATTTGTACAAACAGTTTGGGCAGAAAGTCTGTTTGCTCCTGGACTGAGAAAATCTCTCTCCTGCCTACTCCCATCTCTTTCTCAGAAGCCTCTGAATCCACTGAACACACATGAAACCCAAAAAAAAAAAGTCTCCTACAGTAAACAAGGTTTAAGAAGAATACTGGGCCCGAATGAAAAGCAAGATCCATCTATAATGAAGGACTCTACAGTGAGCTTGAAGAACCATAACAACAACTCTTCAGATATTGCCTCAAACATTACCACTTTATTTTTCTTCAGATCTTTTCTGTCTCTATTTGCATGTGTGTATTACAAATGCATGCTAGCATGGGCGCATCATGCATTCGTAGGCATTAACCGAATTAGAGCTTAAGTTTAAATTTAATAAATTTCAACTTTTCTTCTTCAAACCTAAGAAAGCCTGTTTCTGCTGGTTTCTTTGCCTTATAATTAGAAAGCAGTGAACAAGGATTCATCAAGGGGGAGCGAAAAACACATTGTGTTTAAAAATGATACCCTGTTACAGTAAGACCAGGTGAAGGCTGAAAGGGAACCCTAGACCCCTTTCTCACCTGGCCGTGACAAAGTCTGGAAGTGTCTAAGCAGGGGAGAGAAGACTGTTGCTGTATTCAAGCTATTCACAGAGCTGAACCAATTTAATTGAATGAATGTAAAAATGCATTTTATAGACAGCAATCCTTGTGTGCAGCACTGTACCACAAATAGTGCATTGCAGCCAAGGCCACAGTTCCTCACAAAATGAGATTCTGATCTAAACTGGTCACTCAAAGTGAGGTGCAAAGCAGAGGGGAGTTGCTTGCTCAGTGGGAGAGGAAAAAGAATTGTTGGCTGAATCACTCTTAAAGACTTTCCGAACTTGAGACTGACATGAGTGACTTATGAAAAAGCACGAAGTAAGTCTTTCATGTATACAGCACCTTTCATGATCTGGTCCTAAAGTGCTATACAGCCAATTGTCATGCCAAGTAAAGATATATGTTCTTCCTACTTTCAAGAAACAAACTTTATTCAATGTGGACTCTTTGAAATTGACTTTTCCTTTTAAAAAGTGGACACTGTGCTGCAAAGATGGCCACTGAAGGTCAGATGATCTGGTCTGTATATTAAAACACTTCCTCAATGTCTCTAAAGGACAAAAGGATACATTCCAGACTAAAAGGTGTCGACTACACCCATCCTGAAACCATCAAGAGGCATTCCTGAATTGAATTGACTTCTTCTGAGACAAAGAAGGTGTGACGTAGACACATCATAACAGAATGACACTTATACAGACATTAATGGATAGCTATGGATTGCACATCCTGGTCCATTGTGTGGTCACACCAGGGGAGAAGGCCATGTGTCAACTCTAATATGATGGATATTTACCTTAAAAGGTAACCCTCTGGAGAGAGAGGGTAAGATCACAGCCACATCACAGAAGGAGTCCAGCCATGGGCTGTTGGAAGACCCAGCCTAAGAAGAATCCCTGCTGCTAATGCTATACGTCAACTTAGTGCAGCAGGGAAGTGAAAGTGACTACCACCTCCAATGTGAAATCTTAACCACCATAAATCTACAACACCTCAACAAGTTCAAGACTATAAACACCCAGGCCTGCACCTTTAAAGAGACTGTCCTACTTAGCAGATTCAACAGGTTTACTGTAAACCACGAACCCTTAGCACATGTTGAACTCTTACCCTTTACCTTCCATCTTCTCCTGAGAGTGCATATGAGAGTGAATGTGTGCGTGAGTTGTGTTACGACATTTTGGGGAATGAATATTGTTCAATAAATATATAATGGGGATAATGGATAAGTACTCCAATTGGCAGGATGTAACTAGTGGTGTCCCGCAAGGATCTGTGTTGGAGCCTCAATTATTCACATTATTCATTAACGACTTGGATGATGGCATCGTAAGTCATATATCCAAATTTGCTGATGATACAAAGTTAGGCGGCATTATAGACAGTCTAGATGATAGCAAAAAATTGCAAAGAGATATTGACAGACTAGGTGAATGGGCAAAACTGTGGCAGATGGATTTCAATGCGGGCAAGTGTGAGGTTACCCATTTTGGACCAAAAAAGGATAGAGCAGGGTACTTTTTAAATGGGAAGAGGTTAAGTACAGTGGATGTCCAAAGAGACTTGTGGGTTCAGGTGCATAGATCTTTAAAATGCCACATGCAAGTGCAGAAAATAATCAAAAAGGCTAATGGAATGCTAGCCTTTATATCTAGAGGATTGGAGTATAAAGAAACAGAGGTTATGCTGCAGCTGTACAAAACCCTGGTTAGACCCCACTTGGAGTACTGTGAGCAGTTCTGGGCACCACACCTTAGGAAGGATATATTGGCCTTGGAGGGAGTGCAACATAGGTTTACAAGAATGATACCTGGACTACAGGGGTTAAGTTACGAGGAGTGATTACACAAATTAGGCCTGTTTTCGCTAGAATTTAGAAGGTTAAGGGGTGATCTGATTGAAGTCTTCAAGATATTAACAGGAAAAGACAGGCTAGATAAAGATAAACTATTTCCAGTGGTTGGAGATTCAAAAACTAGGGGGCATAGTCTAAAAGTTAGGACCAGACCGTTCAGGAGAGATGTTAGGAAGCACTTCTCCATGCAAAGGGTGGTAGAGGTTTGGAACTCTCTCCCACAAACAGCAGTTGAAGCTAGAACAGTTGTTAATTTTAAATCTGAGATAGATAGATTTTTGTTAAGCAAAGATATTAAGGGGTATGGGCCAAAGGCAGGTATATGGAGTTAGGCCGCGGATCAACCATGATCTCATTGAATGGCGGGACAGGCTCGAGGGGCTGAATGACCTACTCCTGTTCCTAGCTTCCTAATCTTCTGTTTTAAACCTACGAGAAAACCTGTCACTGTCTGTTTATTTTATCCTAAAAACCCTCAGGGGCTAACTCATCATTTTAAACAAAACATGATTGCGGTCAGTTGGGACGTGAACTGTGGGAACCACGCACACCCCTTACCATCTGGTTGTAACACAATGAAGTACTTTTGAAGTGTAGTCACTGTTGTAATGTAGGAAATGCAGCAGCTGATTTTCACACAGCAAGGTCCCATAAACAACAACATGACAATGGCCAGATAATCTCTTTTAATAATGTTGGCTGAGGGATAAACATAGACCAGGAAACCAGGGAAAACTCCCCTTTTCTTCTGCACATTGTGCTGTGGGATCTTTTACACATCCTGAGTGGGCAGCCAGGACCTCAGTTAGCATCTCAGCAAAAAGCAGCAGCTCCACAGTGCAGCACTGCCTTGGAGTAACAGCCAAGATCTGGGCATCAGGTTTCTAGAGCAGAGCTTGAACCTACCACCTTCTGACTCAGTATGTGAGTGTGCTACCAACTGAACCACAAGGTGACACAATAAAGCCTATTCCCTGTAGCAAATGAAGCAAACATGTTGTTACTCTACAGAATGAATTGTAGATATATGTTCCAAGCATGACTCAGGCACACTTTACAAAGCCAGGTTCTGTTTAGCTGCATGTACCTTAAATGAAGCCAATTGCTTTAACTCTAAAAGTTCAGTGAGGGACCGTTTAAAGTTTCTCCATTTTATAACTAAGAGGAAATTACAGTGTTGATTTTCTGAGTTTTCACACATGGCAATGTACTTTGCATGTTGTGAGTGTACATTGGAAAATTGTAGACCAGTGATTTTTCTCTCCACTGATTTCAATTACAGAATTTTGCAAGACGTGAGTGTTTAATTTTGTGAGGCATACTTTCAACAGGAGAGATAAATTGCCAAATTTGAGCACTCAGGAAATCTATCCTTAGATGAGTGCATAAGGGAAGTGAGAATCATAGAATGGTTACATCTACCTTAACTCTCCTTTTATAGCATCAATGATATTATAAATAAACCCACCATTGTCTCCAGTACTGCTCCACCCCCACCCCGGCAGATTATTCCAAACATTTTTCACTCCCTGAATAAAGGCATTTTTCTGGCCTTACTTGATTGGTCTACTTTGAAGTGATAATCTAGGGTATACATTATCGATATCATTTAATATTTTATGTACTTTGATGAAGTACATTAACCATTCTCTTTCTAGACTGAAGCACTTAAAGCCTTTCTAATCTTCATTCATAGCTCATCCCCTTTATGGCTGAGATCAATCTTGTTACATTTTTCTGTACCCTTTCTTCGACATGGATATTGAACACTGTACTCTAAGGGAATGCAGTATTTATAGGTTTCTGTTCAATACAATCACATTAAATTCTTGTTTGCGCTACTCTAACACAATTATTAATCAATTTATTTTGAACAAGCTAACAGCTGTATTAAAATAGTGGAGATGGAAATTTAATGCTTAATAATTAAAACTTTTAGTTAGCTTGCTAAAACTAATACCTAGAGGAAATTAAACACTTTGTGTGGTGTGACTAGTACACTATAAACCCTTAATATAACATCCGTAGATCCAAGAGCGGATTTTCCAAACATGATCCTGGTGTCCAGCCTCACCTGGTGAGAGTGCATATCTGCAAACAATGGATGCATTCCCTACAATTTCCCATCCATAATGAACAGGGGGCATGCCTGTGATTTCTTGTTGTACCAATGTTGATTTTAACTCCCTCCCTGACTACTTTCCACCCACCAACCTGCAGAAATCAAACAGGAGGGGACAATTGAAATAACCCTCTATTCCTATTCCAATTGAGTGGACTGCAATTAAATTTGAACACACCAACCTGAAGCTAACAGGTCCATCTTTAAATACACGGATCAAGTGCCACTAATGTCATTGGGGCCTGACAGCTATTTTTATCTGAGGCCTGAGTAGGAGAACAATTTGTGGCTTCCCCACCAGGCCAAAGCCATAGGCATCCCGATCCAGGATCAGAAGAGGCCCAGATGTGTACATTTTTAGTTTTTTATAGGTTCCTTGTGAGCCAGGAGGAGCAGGAGTGCAGGAAACCTTGGGCCTCCCCTACCATGAGGGTTTCCCTCCCCGACCACTATTCTACTCCTGAGCCCTCTGAAGCACTTAGCTTGTGCAGGGAACTGTTACCCCAGATCTCTGGCAGCCACCTCTGAGTTGGCTATTTCAACTGCTGGGCACCATTCTGCTGACTTCCAGGCAGTTTTAGTCGGGAAGGCTGCAAGCTTCATGTTAAAAACTTGTGGCCGCTAAAACTGACCAAGACTCCCTGCTACTACTGGTGAACAGGATGGCCATTCGCTAGGCCGCATCACTGTCCGGGAGTAAAAAATCAACCATACAGGTGAGACTTTGTACCAGGAGATAATTTGGAAAATCAGCCAATATTGCAAAATCCTGGTGGCACACCCTGGCAATCTGTTGATTTTCTGAATCGCTTCAGCTCATTATCTGGATAATAAAGTGGTGTGTCTCCTAAAAATGGCAAGAAAGCGACAAGAGTTAAAAAATGTATTGACTCCGCTCCATCCTTGCCTTAGCTCATCTACTGCTTAAACCTTCATTCATACCTTTGTTACCTCCAGACTTGACTATTCTAACACACTCCTTGTCAGCCTCCCACATTCTACCCCATGTAAACTTGAGGTCATCCAAAACCCTGCTGCCCATGTCTTAATTTACATCAAGTCCCATTCACCCATCACCCCTGTGCTCACTGACTTACACTGGCTCCTGGTTAAGTAACACCTCAGTTTCAAAATTCCTATCCTCACTTTCAAATCCATCCATCGCCTCACCCCTCTCTATCTCTATAATCTCCTCCAGTTCCACAACCCTCTGAGGTATCTGCTCTCCTCTAATTCTGGCCTCTTGCACATCCCCGATATTAATTCCTCCACCATTGGTGGCCGTGCCTTAAGCTACCTGCTGAAGCTTGGGAATTCCCTCCCTAAACTGCTCCACCTCTCTACCTCATCTTCCTCCATTAAGACACTCCTTAAAAAGTACCTTTTTGACTGATCATTGGCCCCAATATCTCCTTATGTGGCTTGGTGTCATATTTTATTTTATAATGCCCTTGTGAAGTGCCTTCGGGCATTTTATTATGTTAAAGGCACAATATAAATACAAGCTGTTATTGTTGTTGATCCTCCTGTGCAAAATATCTGAATGGCAATATGGCAGCACAACATATTTGTTCTCCAAGAAGTGTGCCAGCTCTGCATGATACAAGTTGATGCCCATAAATGTCTGTGCAGTAAATGATGGATTTCAGTGAAGCTTATCTGCTATCCCACAGACAGGAAGAGTGAAAAATGGGAGGAAATGCTCCCCAGAGAGCTCTTTCACCTTCTAGAATTCAGATCAAAAGTGGGACTGATAGATGCTTGAGAGCAGGTCAATTCCCCGCCCTCCCAGCCAGAAGTGATGTGCCAAACCAAAGAGACTGAGCAGAAAATAAAACATACTAAAAATAAGGGGTTCCCATGCCTTCGCTGTTATTACTTTTAAATGCTTTCTTGGATTGTTTGTTGTAGTATTTGCAAATGAATAACCCTTTACTGTGGTTATGCACTTAGTCTTTTCTCTGTCTGAATGTGACCTGGAAAAAAGAACTGTTGGTTTAATGGAGTCCAAAATCAAGACTTAAACTGTAGCAACAGCTCAGAGCAGAAACTGAAATGATGATTTCAATCAAGTTGGTCTTCTTCCAAAGAAAACAAATCCTGAGTGTAGTCTGAAAGAAATCATGTGCATTTTATACGAAGTGTCCAAGACTCATAAAAAAAAAGTTTGGATAAAGATTTACAGATAAATTTAACCATTTACTCTCCTCGAGACTTTTTTTAATTGAAAGTTGATTTTGATTACTATTTTTAGTGACATAGCATATTTGTTTCAAAATTATTCTTAAGTATTCTGTCTTTGAAAGAATGAATAAATTCAGCCACATTCTATTATTTATATTGTTTTTATTGTTATAATAATAATTCAATGTTATAACTGAAGTCAATTTCATCTTCAATGTTCCTGGACCAGAGCTTCACACTGCAGGATGCATATTGGGAATTCAGAGCGACATTCTGTATTGAAAGTGAAAGGGGTTAAAATTGCAGTGAGTCAAAGTGGACAAAGTGTGCATGGTGATCGGAGTGCGAGGCCACTGATTTGCGTAACACTCCCCCCGCCCAGAAGTAGACCCTTATATTATGTGAAGATGTACATAGGCCTATCACGCCAAAGGTGTATCTGCTGGATCGGGAGTGGTAACAGGACAGTAAGCTTTTCCTTACCATGTTGGGGGCGGTATCAGCTTGTTTCCACCCAGTGGCACCCAGTGACAATATTCCCCCATAGTACTCATTTTTCCTCTGAATCTTTCAGCTGCTATTTGGTTGCAGGGTACAGAAAAACTGGCAACAGAGTAAGAAATAAATGCCACACAATGCAAAAGAAAATTAGACTTAAACAACAACATTGGCCTGGATTTTGCAGTCAGCAGCAAAGTAATGGTCCTTGCCATTCACTATGGTGATAGCTAGCTAGAGACTTTTGCAGGCTGCCATTGAGTGTCTGATCCAGCGTCGCTCCCTCTATAGGGGATCTGTGGCATGTGTGAGCACGACAAGCAACAGCATGCCTCTTCAACCAATCAGATTGAGGAATCCTGACCGAGATATGAAGCGTGATAAGTTTGTTATGGCTCGTTTTCGGGTGCAGGGATTGTGATTCACAATGCTGCCACGTCGTTTCTATGATTTCTGCACGCAGCCCAGCATGACCTGTGCTGTTGGTTGGCTACACACACAACAGGGAGCCTAACAGTGTACGAGGCAAGCACATACTTCAGCCAGCCCCCAGTTCTTAAAGGCAGTCTGTCCCTCTTAAAGGGAAGCCACACTGAATCACTGAAGGCTGCAAACAGGGAGAATGGAAATGGAACACCAGGGCAGAGAGAGGGCCTCACTGTTCACACATGGAGCATTGGGGGCTTTAGTCAAGGAGGTAAACAAGGGGAGAAGCCCCATTATTTTTGCACAGAACCATGCAGTCCTCAAAATCTGCCCTCTGAAGGGAATGGAAGCTGGTGGCTAGGAAGGTAAACTCACAGAGTTTGGCACTGAAGATCTGGCAGCAGTGCCAGAAAAGGTTTAATGACCTCACTCATGTGGTCAAGGTCAGTGAATGCATCTTCACATGACAGCTCCAACCCATCGCTCCACCAGTCTCTCAAGCTGCTCAATGCACCATGTGACCCCCCTCTACCCCATCACTCACCCAGCAGCCGCATCCCTGGCAATCAGGAATCATGCCTAACATCCAGATACTCCCCCTCACCCTCACACACATTCCAATGATACCAGTCACACACTCACTTCTCTCTGGCTTCAAATACCTTGAGCTATTCAGCTGTAGCAGGCACATCACCCAAACATAATGCAGCACAATGGCTGACATTCTTCCCTCTCTCTTTCAGAACAAGGTAGCATGAAATACAAGGCAGCAGCAGAAAACTAGCAGGGGCCAGACTGAACCCCATGGGGGAGGTGGTGCTGAGCATCATGTGGCTGGCTGTGACAGAGCCTGTACTATCCAGCGTCAGCAAGAACACTCAGGATAATGCCCCTGCTCAACTCCCACCTCACCCTCATCCTGCTTACTATATGGCATGATGTGCAAGTTGCAGATGATGTAACCATGGACCTTTTGTTTTACACTCCATTCCCCCTCCTGCACCTAACCCCAACCCCAACCTTTCCCTTCTGATTTTATGCTTTAAGATACCCAGGAACTGCTGCCTGCCCAGCCACAGCAGTCCCAGAAGTAGAGAGAGCTGCATCAGATCTCTGAGGAAGAAGCACCATCACTTGATTTGACACTCACAGTTACTAGTTCAGATACTGGCACTGCACTTACTTTAGAAGCTAGTATAGAGTAAGGACTGCAAATGATGAGTCACTGAGCAAAAATGGGCTGCAGCCAGGCTGGGGGAAAGGATAGCTCATTTGCAAGCTCCTTGGAGGGCGAGGTCACAGATGAGTTCTGCTACTGGGATCTCAGATGAGGACCTCGATGGGGCAGCATAGAGGAGAAAGCTGATGAATGTGCACACTGAGATGCTTGGTGCATTGGAAGGGCTGCCACAGAGCATTTTGACACTATCAAGGAGCATGGAGGAGTCCAGCTCTAACTTGGCAGAGGGCTTTGCGCAGAGCTTGAAGCCCATCCTATCCAGCATGGAAGTGATAGCCAACTCCATGGCAGCATTTGGGGCATCTGGTGGCTGCTGTCTCAGCTTCCATGCAGCACAGGAGGAAGCCACCTCAGTGCTGCATTGGAAGCTCAGATGGCTGTCTCAAGATCCATGCTTGCTGCCATGCAGGTTCAGACTGCTTCCAAAATGGCTGCGGAACTCAGTGCTCAAAGCGGCATGCAGGCTCTCGCGGCAGTCCAGCAATCTGCCCTCCAACAGATTACTCGGATTGCTGAGGTGCTGCCCCAGGGAGTGGAAATGGCTCCGTAGAGCACAAACCCACTGTCCTCTCTCAGGATGACACCACATATGCGTCCATCACTGCCACTCTCCAGTGCCCTTGCTGTTGCCTCTCAGCCAGCCAGCCCAGATTGCTGCCACCCAAACTGAGTTGGTACAAGATCCAGAGCTACTCGAGGAAGTCTTCCAAGGCCATCTGCTGTCTCCTCCATTGAAAGTCAGCAGCCTTCCACCTGCCATGCTGCAGTCGCTGGGGTAGCACTGCATATCAGCACTAGGACAGGCAATGGCAGATGTAAGACAGGCACTAAGGGAATGCACAAGGGCAAAGAGTTCATTTCTGTTTGTATAAGTTGATGTGTTTTTGGTTAAGCATGTTAAGGACAAGGTTTTGTGGGTGGCTATTATTGTCGGATGGTGGCCAAGGGAATGCTGTGATGGGGCGTCTCAGATGGATGTAACTGTGGGGAATGGTAGATCCATGATGGCAAAGGAAAGTAGGTTCATGGAAACCAGTATCTGAGCAGGTGCTCTTGGACAACCAATCCAGAGAAAAGGAGTCCAGGATGCATCCTCCTTATCTCCTCCTATTCCTCCTCCTTTTATTCCTCCTCCTCTTCTTCCTCCTCCACCTCCCGAGGTAGTCTCCAGATTCCTGGTGGCAGTGGATGCACCCTCATGATGGTGAGGTTATGGGGGGCACAGCAGACCATCACGAACTTGGGCATCTACTTCAGCGTGTACTAGAGGGATCCACAAACAGTGCAGACCTTGGAAACATTACAATGGTCTGTTCCACGAAGTTCCTGGTGGCTCTATGGCTCTCATTACACTTGTGTTGTCATTATGTTGTCAGGTATCGGGGGGATGGTCATCAGCCATACGTACAGGAGGTAGCCTTTGCCTCTAAGCAGCCACCCACTGCTTTTCTGGAGGTGCAAAGATGGAGGGAACAGCAGACTACTTGAGAATGAAGGCACTGTGATTGCTCTAAGGTTAGGGGGCATTCACTGACATGTCGCATACCAGCTGCACATTGACACATTGAACTTGTGGTTCCTATGCCTCGCCCTATTGATCGAGACCACTTCTCCTACCTCTACCTCACTCAGCAGAAATGTTTAAAGTGGCTCAGGTTCACCAAGGATGTGGTGACAGAACTGTCCCATCACCTTAAACATGAAGTGGTGTTGTAAATAGTGAGAAGGTAATCCTTAGATTACAGGGAGATATCGATGGGCTGGTAAGAGGGGCAGAGCAGTGGCAAATGGAATTTAATCCTGAGAAGTGTGAGGTAATGCATTTTAGGAGGACTAACAAGGCAAATGGAATATAAAATGGATGGTAGGACCCTAGGTAGTACAGAAGGTCAGATGGACCTTGGTGTACTTGTCCATAGACCACTGAAGGCAGCAGCACAGGTAGATAAGGTGGTTAGGAAGGCATATGGGATACTTGCCTTTATTAGCCGAGGCATAGAATATAAGAGCAGGGAGGTTATGATGGAGCTGTATAAAACACTAGTTAGGCCACAGCTGGAGTACTGTGTACAGTTCTGGTCACCACACTATGGGAAGGATGTGATTGCACTGGAGAGGGTGCAGAGGAGATTCACCAGGATGTTGCCTGGGCTGGAGCATTTCAGCTATGAAGAGAGACTGAAAAGGCTAGGGTTGTTTTCCTTGGAGCAGAGAAGGCTGAGGGGGGACATGATTGAGGTGTACAAGATTATGAGGGGCATTGATAGGTTAGATAGGAAGAAATGTTTTCCCTTAGCGGAGGGTCAAGAACCAGGGGGCATAGATTTAAGGTAAGTGGTAGAAGGTTTAGAGGGGATTTGAGGAAAAATGTTTTCACCCAGCGGGTGGTTGGAATCTGGAACGCACTGCCTGAAGGGGTGGTAGAGGCAAGAACCCTCAAAACATTTAAGAAGTATTTAGATGAGCACTTGAAATGCTATAGCATACAAGGCTATGAGCCAAGTGCAGGAATATGGGATTAGAATAGTTGGGTGCTGGATGGCCAGCACAGACATGATGGGCTGAAGGGCCTGTCTCTGTGTTATATAACTCTACGACTGTATGGCCTGGAACCTCGCATGATAATAAGGCCTTTGCGCTATGTCCACCTCCATGGAAAGAGTGGCCACATGCATGGAGAATCAGATGCAACAGGCAACCAAGAGCATGCTGGTCCAGATCAATGGCCTGCACAGTCAGCCTGCCAGTTTAAATAGGATGGAGAAAAGCCTCACCTCGGCCATTCAGCATCTCACTGAGGTGCAGCAAAGAGCCCTCCAGCATGTCATAGCAGGGAAGTGCGGGTTGACCGTGAGAGGAAAGATGGAGAAAGTGCACGTGGAAATGGGGACTCTGCTCAAGCCTTTCTCATTCCTCACCCCTTGCTATCCTCCTCAGGTGGAGCCCCACATGCTGCCTCCTGCTTCTATGACCGAATCTGCCCCTGCACAGGTACAGGGCGGGGCAATCTTTGACGGGGCCTTCCCGAGCCCCAAAACCCAGAGGACAAAGCAGGAATACAGCAGCCTGCCTCTAGCTCTGCTGAAACCACAGGGGTAGCACTATATAGAAATGATGGAAAAAGGAAGAAAAAGGCTTTGTATTTTCACAATGGGAATCACTTGGGGGTTTACGAGTATATCACTCTTTCAATTTCATTGAAAATGTTAAAAAACTGTAAACTTTATTACAAGTCTCCATTGACCAGCCATCTCCATTGATGCCTCATGCCTGCCATGTGATGATCAGCCTTAAGGAAAATGGTATGGCCAGAGTAGAAGGTGAGCAATGTATGTCAATGAGATGGAATGATTATTCAATGTGGGAATGTTTTGTGTTGGGGGGTAGGGAGTGCCGGGGGGGTGGATGGGGGGGAGGGGCGGGAGTTGGGACGGTGTGGGGACAGGGACAGTGGGTTCAGCATTGGTGTGCCATATGGTTTCACAGACTCAGATTAGTTGAATCGTGCCTGTGTTATACTGTTGCAGGTATTTGTGGCAGCTAGGTGAGCAGCTGCAGGGATCCTGGACACATCAGGCTCCCTCTCCTTCTCCTCCAAAGATTCAGCCCAAACATCTCCTTCCTCCTCCTGCATCTCCAGTCCTCTCTGTTGTGCAAGCTACAGCACACCACTACCATTCAGGACACCCTTGCCGGTACATACTTAAGGACACCTTCAGAACTGTCCAGGCACCTAAATTATCCCTTCAGCAATCTTAAGGCTTGCTGAATGATCACCTTTGTGTTCATGTGGCTTCGAATGTACATTTTCTCTGCATCAATGGTAGGGCTACTCACAGGTGTCATCAGCCACGTCCTCAGCGGGGAGCCCTTGTCTTCAAGGAATCACCCGGTGACTCTGTATGGAGATGCGAAGATCTGTGAGAGATATGACTGGTGCAGAATGAAGACATCACGGCAGCTTCCAGGATACCTTGCACAGATTGGCATGAAAACCTTCTGGTGGTGACATTTCAGCTGAACACTGATGGAGTGGTATCCCTTTTATAGAATCATAGATGGTTATTACACAGAAAGAGGCTATTTAACCCATTGTGTCCGTGCCAGAATGATTGCCGGATTCTCTTTAATAGGTTGAGGGTGATTTGATTGCCACTTGTGCATTCTATATTTCTCTGTACCAGCCATTGCAGCAAATCCAAGGGTCCTCTGTGTCTGATTGGCCTCATCAGTAGCAAAGTGGATGATAAGTGTCAGCTCTGGCAAATATGGCATCTGACACCTGGGAGATACACTTGCAGGCAGCAGATTGTGACATCCTGGAGAGGTCACCAGCAGATCCCTGGAAAGAGTCAGACATGAAGAAATGCAGGGATGTCATGACCTCGATGGCTACTGGCAATGTGTCCCCATCTGGCCCTCTTGGAAGAACATCCTCTTCCAAGAGGATGTCAGTCTCATTTCATTAGAATTTAATCATTGTTAGAAACTTAAAACCAAAATTAGATAATATTATTTTTACTTTTTCTTCCTGCCTCTTGTATCTTTCTTTCTTAATCCTCTGCAGATGTCAGTCAGCAGTGACCTGCCATGAGAAGCTGTGTTTCTTGAGGCACTGGTGCGCAATCATATCCAGAAAGCTGTTCCTCTGCCTGAATTCCCTGTGTTGGAGGTATCACCTTCTTCAAGCTTGAGCTCTGTGTCCATCTGCTCTGTCCTGTGGAGCAGCAAGTGGTTGAAGAGAAGGCAGCTGTTTCTAATGCTGGTGATGTTCCTGTAGCTCCTGATTCTCTTGCTGTTACTGGTGCTGCTCTTTTGTTCCTCATCAGAAGTCCAAGGAAGGGCTACTTAAACTGTTCCCATGCTGCTGAGAAGGCTAACAGCGGGGATGTGCCAATCAAACTGAACAAAAGTCCAAGATAGCAGACATGAACTCCAAAGTGTTAGATATCACCTCTAAAGAATTGAAAGTACATTATCAGAACAATTCCTGTGAGCAAAAGCTTTTCACTTAGGCAAGGAAACAGCTGTCCTGATTCAGTATTTAAAGGCTTTCCAGCGTGTCAATTTCATAGACCTGTCAATCCCCGTTGTGCTTTTGCCTTGTTGGCCCTGACGAGTTTCAGACAGCTCAGGAAACCCATGCAATTTACAGGGATAAATCTTAATTCAATTGGCACTTTACATATTCTAATCCTTGACCTGCCAGCCCCACAGGGGTTTCCCACGCACCTCCAGACACATAATGGTTAAATACAGAAGAGAGTGGGATCGTGTCAGTTTTCCGGAATAACAATACTTTTTGCTGTTTTAACCTCCAATGTGCACAGACGCACACCCGCACCCTCCTCCCATGCCAGTTAAAATTCCTCCCTGAGGGAACAAAAGATGGGATTAAGAAAGAAAGATACAAGAGGCAGGAAGAAAAAGTAAAAATAAAATTATCTAATTTTGGTTTTAAGTTTCTAAAAATGATTAAATTCTAATGAAATGAGACTCCAAACTTATAAAATTAAATTCTCAGGACCAGAGAAGTTGTTGGGCAGTAATTATGACTTATCACACAGTTAAAAATCACATTTACTAGACAGCACCAGCCCTACTTTATTCTGCCTTGTTTAGTGGGTAACTCATGGGTAAATACCCCAAACTTCATACCCGTACATTGATTTCAATGGCAAGTTTATTGGCAAGGCTCTGTTATAGTGTAACCTGTGAAGTTGCTGTCCAATTTATTCCTTGTAATGCTGAGCGCTAAGAGCTTTACTGTTATTCTCAATGCAAAATCTAGGCCAATAATATATCAATGTAAATGTAGACAAAGTAATATCATAAAGCAAAGAAAAGTTTTCCAACCAATAAGAAAACATTTCTACACATCTTTAAGAAGTCAAGTCCTACAGGCCAGATCATCCACATACAATTGGACCTTTTCTCTATAGATGAGCTACATTACTGATGAAGAGGCCGTGAGAAAGCCACAAAATGGCTAAATGAAATAACTTTGGTGGTTTAATGAGACCTTCACTCAGCTTGGTTGAATTGGGAGAAGTCTTGTTTCTAAGTCAAGTCCCACTCCAGAACCTGAGCACATAATCTGTGTTGACACCTCTGTGCAACACTGAGGGAGTGCTGGTTTCTTTGGATATGCTGTCTTTCAGATAACAAATTTCTATTACAACCAGGTGAGAAAGGTGTCTAGGGGTCCCTCTCAGCCTTCACCTAGTCTTAATGTAACAGGGTTTAATTTTAAACACATCGTGTTTTTTAGCTCCCCCTTGGTGAATACTTGTTCACTGCTTTCCAATTCTAAGGCAAAAAGAAACCAGCACAAACAGGGCTTTCTTAAGTTTTAAGAAGAAAAGTTGAAATTTATTAAACTTAAACTCTAACTCGGTTGACGCCTGTCGCCCCCTAATTAATTCATGCCACTTCAGCTCTTCTTCAGATTCTTTCTGGAATATTCTTTCTCTCTCTCTCTCTTGCCTTTCATTTTCTTCACATTCCTTCTGGAAGTCTCACTCGTTCTCCCTTTCCTGCCTCTCTCTCTCTCTTTTTCCTGTCTCTCCATTTCTCTTTCCTGTATCTCCCTTTCTCTATCCCTGTCTTCTAATTCAAGCTTCCTTTGTTCCAGTTATATCTTTGCTAGCAGTACCTGTCTGGGTCTACATGTAACACTGCTTCTGCTTCTTCAAATTCAAGGGAAAAATGGTTAGCCACTAGTCTTAGGAGTTCAGACTCCCGAGCCTTGCCATGTACAATGATCCCACACTGCTCAGCCATTTTCCTCAACTCCTCGATAGACAATGCTTTTAAATAATCCTAAGTTACTTCACCCTGGCTTGGAGAGCTACTCACTTCAGTTGCAGACATGTTAGTATTCAACCACACACAACCACAAGAAAACCTGTATTAATCTTGCTATTTTCTGATTGGGAACAATTTGGCTTCTCACTTCCAATTTCGCTCGTTCGTCTGTCGGTTAAATCCCAGATGCTAGCACCCAAATTTCTGTTTTGACCAGGTGAGAAAGGTGTATAGGGGGTCCCTTTCAGCCTTTACATGGTCTTACTCTAACAGGGTTTTATTTTTAAATACACTGTGTTTTGACCTCCCCCTTGGTGAATCCTTATTCACTGCTTGCCAATTATAAGGTAAGGAAATGAGCACAAACAGGCTTTCTTATGTTTAAAGAAGAAAAGCAAAATTATTAAAACTTAAACTCTAATTCAGTTGACGCCTCCGGATACATGATGCGCCCACTCTAGCATGCATATGTGATACACACATGCAAATAGAGACAGAAAAGAGCAGAAGAAAATTAAAGTGGAAACGTTTGAAGCAATATCTGAGAAGTTGTTATTTCAGTTCTTCGAGCTCACTGTAGAGTCCTTGATTGTCGGTAGATCTTGCTTTTCGTTAGGGCCCAGTATTCTTCTTAAACCTTGTTCGCTGTCGGAGACTTTTCTCTCTTGGGGTTCATGTGTCTTCAGTGGATTCAGATTGTGAGAAAGCGATGGGAGCAGGGAGACAGGAGAGAGATCTTCTCAGTCCAAGAACGAACAGACCTTCTGCCCAAACTGTTTGCACAAATTCAAAAAACTCAGGTTGCCCAGCAGGTTAGTCATGTGACTAGCTGGTTTGACCTTGTCCATTTGTGTATTCGGCCATCTTAGCAGTCAACCTGGAATGTGAGCTCCCCCACCTTCAGTGTCTGGTGATTAAATGTCCATTATGGGTTGAATGTGTCAGGGAATGGCTGTTTTGTCCTTCCAAACACTATCTGTTAATATGCAAATGTCTTTTCCAGCCACTAACCAGTGGTTAGCACCGAAGCCTCACAGCTTCAGCGACCCGGGTTCAATTCTTGGTACTGCCTGTGTGGAGTTTGCAAGTTCTCCCTGTGTCTGCGTGGGTTTTCACCAGGTGCTCCGGTTTCCTCCCACAAGCCAAAAGACTTGCAGGTTGGTAGGTAAATTGGCCATTATAAATTGCCACTAGTATAGGTAGGTGGTAGGGAAATATAGGGACAGGTGGGGATGTTTGGTAGGAATATGTGATTAGTGTAGGATTAATATAAATGGGTGGTTGATGGTCGGCACAGACGCGGTGGGCCGAAGGGCCTGTTTCAGTGCTGTATCTCTAAACTAAACTAAACTAAACTAAACACAACTGATCTGTTTAACAAGTCCTTTCTTCACTCCAGTAACAGTTTAAAATCAATGTTCATGACAAAATTAATGTGCCTCAATCTTGGCAGGTGGGGGTCTAGCATGACACATTAAACCATGGACCAAAAAAATTGCAGATCTTTGAAATCTGGAACAAAACAGTAAAGGCTGGTAACATTCAGCAGGAATGAGATGGATAGATTTTTGTTAGGCAAGAGTATCATGGGATATGGAGCAAAGGCAGGTAAATGGAGTTGAGGTACATATCAGCCATGATTTAATTCAATGGTGGGATAGGCATGAAGGGCTGAATGGCCTACATCTGTTCCTACTTACACTCTGCATTTGTGGCAAGAAAAGGCAGGTTTACAAATCAGGTCTGGATCCATCAAAAGAATTAGAAGATGCTACAAATGAGCAGCATTTAAAAATGTTCAGAAAATGATGAGGGTAACATGTATACATGCTTGTGCATGTAAATGGCCGCACACACAAACACACATGCACACACACGCCTGGAATATGCTCGGGGTAGATTTTAGCCTTTGGGTGATAGGCCAGGAAAGCATGCTGGTTGGCCGCTCATTCATTCAGAGGGTTGTGAATCTTTGGAACTCTCTACCCCAAAGGGCTGTGGATGCTCAGTTGATGAATATATTCAAGATCGATCTTTGAACAGTAATGGAAACAAAGGATATGGAGATAGGGCAGGAAGTGGAGTGATGTTGAAGTTCGGCCCAGATCTTATTGAATGGTGGAGTGGGCTTGAGGGACCATATGGCCTACTCCTGCTCCTATTTCCAATGCTCTTATGTTCTTATTCTGTGGCAAAGTGGCCCCCGTCATTTAAATTTGGCAGGCAAGCTGCTGGGCGGCCTTCAGGCACCTGACACATCTCACCCGATTGAAATCTGAAAATCAAGCTGCAGCTACCGCCAGCAAGTTATGTTGCTACAAGGATGGGGTGGTGTACGGGTGGTCATGATCATGGAGAGTGGGAGTCCCAGGTCAGCAGCAACACAAAAATAATTGAACATTCATCTTTGGAGGGTTCCTTCTCTTCTATCATCCATGGCACTGCAAGGTTCTGATCAATCCCTACTTAAAATGGCAATCAAGGTCCTATGACTTCCATATTAAAAGGGGCCTATCACCTGAATCAAATGGGCACCTTGGATGCTCAGCAGTAGGCCTTTCTTAAAATGGAGCTGCCATTTCGCTGGTAATAACTTGGTGAGGCTATTGATCTCATTTTACGCCTTTTTGTTTACCCCATTTTAATGCCATGTAGATGCACTCAAAATTGACTACTTTGCATAGTATACGGGGAGAACAGGAAGCATAATCAAAGAAATTAAGGACACCTAGGAGACAACAGAAGATGTGAACTGCTTAGAAGGTGGAGAATAAGGCAGGTAGAAATAGAAGCAACACAACTGGCAAAGCAGAGCAGGTTCTGGTGAGCCGGGTGCCTGGGACAAGAAAACAGCAACTTGACACTGAGTGAGCAGATCACCCTGCCAGCTTAGTGTTCCCAGAGGATTCCACCCTAAGCACCAATCTGTCCAGCCCCCTTCTTCCTGTGAATGCTATCTCACCCCATCCCACATTGATAGAATGTCAGAAAGAAAGTGGGAGCAATAGTTAAGGTCTGTAGTCATTAAACATTAAGCACAGTTGACTGCAAAATCCCTTGCAGCAAAAAAAGGGTGCTCTTCCCCAAGTTCACTTTGAGCTTCATTGACCCTGGCTGAGATTTTATAGAGCTCCTGACGTCAGGGTCCATGGCGGGGGTAGGGGGTGGGGAGGGGCGCGGGGGGCCAAAAGATCATTCCAGCAGCAGCCCGCCACAGAGCCCAATGCCAGGAGGGTCGGACCTGATCTTCCAGGCGGTGGCGAGGCTCTGTGGTGAGCCCCCACCCCCTTGCCGTTGGGCGACGGGACCCATCTTTGAATATTTAAATGACCAGAATGCATACATTTAAATAAATTTACCTGCAATCTTATGGTCGGGCCGCAACCTTTTGAGCAGCGGCAGGCACTCGCGCGTCTTCACTTTACCGTCTGGGGAAAGCAGGCACCACCATGATGGGGAAAGGGGAATCTTATGATTTTTAGTGCGGGGGATGGGGAAACAGGGTCAAATTTACATCATTTGTGTACTGGATGGTGGGAAGGGGTGACTTGTGCACTTTGTGGGGGGGAGCTCAAGAGTGGAAGGTAAGTGTTTTGCGCAGGGAGAGAGGGCAAATAATGAGAAAGGGGGGCAGATTTTTAGTATGTACAGTGGGGGAGTATAACTTAAAAAATTTAAATTAGCCAACTGCCCTTTAAAAATGGCGCCAGCACCTGCACACAGACAGCTGACGCCATTGCCGGCGTTGGAGAGCCTGCCCTCTCCACGTGATTGGGGGAGGGGTGGGGGGCGAGCTGGCCATTCATTAACATGGGCCGTCATGAGGAAGATTGCGGTGGCACAGCAGCGCGTGACCCGTACTTGCGGGCCGACCGGGTCATTAACGTGGGCCGCTGCGAGGAAGATCATAGCGGCATGGTGGCGCATGACCCGCACTTGCAGGCCGCCATTTTTTCCGCCAATCCCCCTTATGTGGAAGAGCAAAAGCAGAGAGGTCAGAGTGCAAGTGGAACAGAGAATTGAAGTGACAAGCAACAGGGACCTCGGACTCTCACACTTGCTGACAAAATGGAGCTGTTTAGCAAAGTGATTACTTAATTTATGATTGGTTTCCCCAGTGTAAAGGAAACTGCACTGTGAGCAGCAAATACAGTTGGAGAAAATGCACGTAAATTGCTGTCCCACTCAGAAGCAATGTTTTGGGCCCAGAAGCAGTTGAATGGCAAGGTGTTGCATCTCTAAAGCTTATACATAGAAACAAATTGAAGGTACTACACTGGAAACATGCTATATAATCCAACCAATTCGTATCAGCATTTACCCTTTATTGAAGCAAATAGATAGTTCTTAGTACAAAAGTAAAATACTGCAGATGCTGGAAATCGGAAACAAAAACAGAAATGCTGGAAAGCTCAGCAGGTCAGGCAGTATTTGTAGAGAGAAAAACAGAGTTAATGGTCTGGATTTTAAGAGCCTGTCGCTGCTCAAAAAATGGCAGCCCACCTGTGTAGGCCACACGCCGAGGAGCCACCGCGACCTCAAGCACGGCGGCTCATTTAAATAGCTGTGGCAACCCATCCCCCACAATTGCACAGAGGGGGAGAGCTGTCCATCCCCGGCAATGGAGTCAGCTGCTTGTGTGCAGGTGCTGGCAGCATTTTTAAAGGGCAGCCAGCCCTACCAGCACATTCAAAATTTTAAAGAAATATTCCCTCAAAATTAAACATATTTCTTATGCCCTTTCCCACTCCCCCCAATAACAACTACAAAAACTATTTGCCCTTCCCCTCTGCAAAACTCTTACCTTTTAAATCTGACCTCCCTTCCCCACAAACTGCACAAAGTTTAAGGTGCAACCTTTCCCACCATCCCCTACACCCATTATGGTATTTGACCCCATTCCCCCCCAGTAACCACCCACCCCCCATACCGCACCTCCCCACCGGCGTGGCGCTGCATTTCCCCAGACAGGGATCTGAAGGTGCAGGAGTGCCAGCTGTCACACCAAAGATCGTGGCGGGCCCTCAAGATTGGAGATGTGTATTCAAATTTATAATTTTATTGATTTGCATTTTTTAATTGTGGTCCTGTCACCCAGCGGTAGTGGGGTGGGGGGGCCGCCACGGAGCCTTGCCGCTGCTGGGAGGATCAGGCCGGGCCCTGACAGTGTCCAGGCTCATGGCGGGCCTCATCCAGAGTCCACCTTCAGGCCGCACCCCCCCGCCCCCTGCCACGGATCACAATGTCGAGGGCTTGTTAAAATCCAGCTCAATATTTCAGGTCCATGTGACCTTTCATCAGAACTGGCAAAAGTTAGAAACGTAAGAGGTTTTGAGCAAGTGAAAGCCGGGGGAGAAGAACAAAAGGGAAGGTCTGTGATAGGGTGAAGGGCAGGAGAGATTAAATGACAAAAGGTTTCATGGAACAAACCCAAAGGGAGTCATTATGCGACAAGTAAAGAAACAAAAGATGTGTCTGGGTGAGGTGTAAATGGCAGAATAGCAGCCATCTGAGCACAAAGTAAAGGGATTGTGAAAGAAACAAGAGCGGTGAGGGGGAAGAAACCAGCAAAAAAAAAATCACAAAGAAAGAAAGAAAAGGGGGCAGAGGTTATGATCTAAAATTATTGAACTCAATGTTGAGTCCAGAAGGCTGAAAAGTGCCCAGTCGAAAGATGAGGTGCTGTTCCTTGAGCTTGTGTTGAATTTCATTGGAACACTGTAGCAGGTCAAGGACAGAAGAATTGAAATGACAAGCAACAGGAAGCTCGGGGTTGGGCTTGCAGACTGAATGGAGGTGTTCTGCAAAGTGGTCACCCGATCTGCACTTCTTCGTGTTCTTACTGATGTGCCAAGGGAAGGGGAACAGGTGGCAGGGTGTTTTGTTTCATAATGCTCCTGTGAAGCACCTTGGAACATCTTATTACATTAAAGATGCTATACAAATATAAGTTGTTGCTGTTGTTGTTTTTGAGCACAAAAATCAAGGCTGATACTCAGTGCAGCGCTGAGGGAGCACTGCATTGTCAGAGCTGCTGGCCGGAATTTTACGCCTCCCCAATGGGTCAGATGGTGGCATGGGAGCGGCATAAAATTGAGCAGCAGGCTCCAGGAGACCTACCCACCCTGCTTCCGCCTCTGGACAGGTTTACGGGGGTCAGGCGGGGGGAGGGTGGTGGGAAATGGTCCGCCCGCCCGCCCGAGGCCAATCAAGACCCTTAAGTGGCCACTTAACGGCCACTTAAGGACCCTCGCCTGCCTCCACGGGTATTTTACCCATAGCAAGCGGGTGTGCTGGGTACGAGAAAGGTCGCCCAGCGATAGCTGCCGGGGGTATGACAGTCGGTCACAGGGTGCCCGATTGAGGGCTGCCCCCACCTCCCAACCCACCCCCAGGACCCAAGACACCCCCTCCCCCCAAACGACCACTCCAGCCTCACCAGGGAATGCCCAATCCCCCTGGTGAGGCATGCCCCTACTTACCTTTCCTCCTCAATCCATGGCGTCAGCTGGGCTGCAGTCCCAGCAGTGGCCACCGCTGGGACTAAGAGCTGCTGGCCCGCTGATTGGCGGGCAGTTCACTGAGGTGGGACCTCCTCCCTCAAGTGGGTGGAAGTCCTGCCTCAGGACAATTAAAGCCTGGGGATCTGTAAAATACAGGACGAATCCCCGGGCTAGACGGAAGCGGCTTCGCCACCGACTTTCACGTCGGACTCCGGCTCCCATCCATCCACCGTAAAATTCCATCCGCTGTCTTTCAGATGATATATTAAATTGAGGCCCTGTCTGCTTTCTCAGGTGGATGTAAAAAATCCTTTGGCACTATTTTGGTGAAGAGCAGGGAAGTTATCCCTGATGATCTGGTCAATATTTAACCCTCAATCAACTTCAGAAAAAAAAAATTATCTGGTCAACATCACATTGTTGTTTGTGGGTGTTTGCTGTACACAAATTGGCTGCCATGTTTCCTACATTACAACAGTGACAACACTTAAAAAATAATTCATTGGCTGTAATGTGTTTTGGGACATCCTCTGGTCATGAAAGGCGTTATATAAATGCAAGTCTTTCTTTTTTGATATGGAGGTTGGTGTGGGGAATATGTGTGTGGGGGTGGGGAGGCGGTTCATGGAAATTGTGAGGACAGAAGCATGGATAACGGGATAGACTAGATTGAGAGTCCTGTGTGTCACAACAGAGGGAAATATTCTGCTGAGAGAAAAGGAGGATATTTAGGAAAGTGTCAGAGCAAGTACAACAGAGATGGAGAAACTGGGAGAAAGGAATGTAGGTCTTACAGAAAGCAGGGTGAGTAAAAGCATAATCCAGGTAATTATGGGAGTTAGTGCTCTTATAATAGATGTCTGTGAAAACCATTCCCAGTAATAGAGACAGAGAGAAATCTGAAGCCTGGGAATGGAAGGGAGGGGTCAAAGATGGACCACATATAGGCAAGGGATAATTATAATACTGAAGCCATTTCAATAGTATAACGAGGTTTGGGAGACTCACATTTAATGGGCTGGATTTTATGGGCCCCCCCTGAGGCAGGGCCAGTGTAGGCCCATAGAATTGTGATGGGAGGTGAGGGGACGGGGGCAAAGGGACCGTCAATTCTGTTGGGGAAGGATAGGCTGATGAAGGTCTTCCTGCCCAGAGGCCAATTGAGGCCCTTACATGGCCTATTAATGGCAGTACTGGCAGTGGTCATCACTCCTGGTGGCGCTGCCGATACTATTGAGATGCCGACCCTGTGAATGGCGTCTTTAAAGCGATGGTTATCCCAGCGCCGGCCACTTAAGTGCTGGAACAACGTAAGATCATGCCATGGGGGCTCGGAAAGGCTGAAGCAGGGTTCCCCCACCTTTTCAGCCTGCCGCCGGGAGCCCCGCCGGCACCAAAAAATCCAGCCCAACTGTCTTACAGGTACAATGCTGGCCATCTAGGTTTCCCAAGACTTGGGAAGTCCAGCAGCTCGAGGAAGGTGAGGACAGCTTCGGGGAGAATGTAGATATTACATGTCTGTGTAGACCTCTGTGCAAGTACTTCATGATGATTGACCACTCAGATGGAGTCAGTAAACAATAAAGATGTTTGTTGAATATGAGCGTGTAGTTAACATATGATGTTCACTGTGCAATGACTTCTTCTAGACTGCTTAAAACTCAGAATCATGTGGTGTGTTATGTCATAGCTCTTACATGATCAATGTGATCTTGTAGCCACACCTCTTAAAGGTAAATATACACAACAGCAGGTGTATTCACAGCACTGTTTGTATGTCAGGGATCAGACCAGCCCCATTGGGATCAGACACCCTCAGGATTGGAATCTCCACCAGAATTGGGGATTCGACCCTTCCCCAGTGTCAGGAATTGGAACCCCCCCACCATGGTCCCACTAAAACAGAAGAGGATTCTTTTCCTGCTTCTGTGCCTGTGGCTTGCACTAGAGTGCTCCCCGCCTGACAGGAACCCAAACCTGCCAACCAGGTGGAGATCTTGGTGAAAGTAAAAGACGCAAACTAGCATCCGGGCCCTACCAAAACTCCTCTCTGATCTGGCGGAGAAAACCTGCAATATAGGGGCCATAGTGCCAAGCTAAAGAGAAAATTAGTTCATCTGCTGATTCAGGTGGATGTTAAAGATCCCCTGGCACTACTCGAAGAAGAGCAGGAAACTCACTTTGTGGCCTGGTCAACATTTCCACCTTAAATGACACCATCATAAAAAGACAGATTAATTGGTAATTTGTCTCATTAGAATCTCAAAGAATTTACTGTGAATGACATGGCTGCTTTGTGTTTGCTTACCAAACAGAAATTACCACAATTCAGAGTAATAATTGTATGTAAAGAATTATGAAATCTTTCTGAGAAACAAGACTTACATTCAAGTGTGTCTTTTCTTTGTTTTATAAGGTATATATCAAATGGGTTCTGTCTGCAAATCTGTTACTGTGCATATATTATCATTGCTGATCTTCCAGTTTTTTGTGCAAACTTCTGAAATGTCTGAGCAGTTACACAGATGATGATTCATGATATTCTCTGTTAGTTATTCTTTGAGTAGTGCCTCAAAAGTATGCACAGCGCTTAAATGGTGGTTGAAGGAACTTTTAGGACTACTGACGGCATGGTGGCAAGTGGTATTCAAATGTCCTCAGATCAAACATGTGCTGTTCCCCATGTGGCGGCACATGCTGTGCTCTTCACATCTGTCAGAAACAATGGAATAACTTAAATCCAGTGAAGACAGGAAACTGAAGGTGCCTATCCAGAGTTCCCTTGGATGCTTGAATGTGATCAAAGTGAGTAATTGGCTGGCACCAGTATGGGAATAGCATGCCAAGATTCCTTTATTTAATAAGCAGCCTTGTTATCATTGAGATCAGAGGCTTAAATAGTGTTCTATACCATGAATTGTAGTCTTGTATTTTCTCCAAGCAGATAATGTACAACCACTGCAATTTCCCCCCCTATGGATATTCCAAATTTTGTAATTTATATGTTGGCAAAGGAAGAAGAGGAAGAACCTGAAAAGCTAGGATTATAAGGCAGCACCACAGGACATCTAGGCCTTCCCACAGATACCCAACCACCAGATGTAAAGCCCAAATGATCATTCCTTCAATCTATCAATGGGGTTCTGCGTTAGAGGCTACTGTGTGCTGTGGAAAGTGTACAGAAGTTCTTAGAACTGTGACTTGCTCCAGGTTACTCAGCATTGTAGGCAAACCCTCTCTGATAGTCTGCAAAGAATGGCATAGGACTCTACCGCATTCAGGCCATCCGATACACATCTTTGGAGAGTCTTTACCATTGCACAAACTTTTTCCGTGCTAACCCCCAGAAATTTTCTGTACCACCCAGTGTATTTTTCCAGTTGCTGATAGGATGTGCAATTGTTTCCCGCTCAGTAATATTTAAATGTGCTGAACACCAGGCTATTCAGCGGGATCAGCATCAGCCCAGTTAGATGGGTGGGAATCACGTGTCACAGCCGTGATTTGGAACTTCAGAACAACATGCACATATGTGCAAACAACAGTGCATCAGCTTCATTAAACTGAAATTATCTGGCGTGACAGTTTATTTTTTGATGTGACCTGGCACCAAAATTAAATGTGGCATTTTGTCTTGGCATGAAAGCATTGTTACTCAAACAAAATTGCACAGTATTACTGAACAGCTTGATGTTTATTTGGGCAACAGCGATGAAAGCACTCTGCTTTCCTGATTAACAAAACAAAAATCATAATGTATACAGCTGTCCAACTAGAAAAAATAAACTACTCAGATATGAACAAGAAAATGTCAATGACTCTATGCATGAAAAAGAATAAAATAGAGATTGTTCTGCTGCTTCCAAAATAAATTAACTGCTTACTCTGGCTGATGGAGGTATGTGTGATACTAAACTCAACTAGTTCACTGATATCCATTCGGGAAGGATCTGTCAGTCCTACCCGGCCTGACATACAAGTGACTCCAATCCCACCCTATATGGATGACTCTTAATGGTCACCTGGCATCCAGGGATGGGCAATAAATACTGCCTTATCAGTGTTGCTAACATCCCAAGGGCAAAGTAAAATTAAAAAAATAGGTGACAGATTCCGGGGAAGGCAATCTTGGAGGGATCGTTCAGTTTCTCTAACTAGATAATTCTGTCAACATCAGTAAATGGTAATCAGTTAAAGACCATAGTAAGCACTAAAATTAGCATTTAAAAAGGTGTGGTTTCAATGGGGATAGCAAAAGTGGATTTGTAAGGGGCAGGTAGATCATGCTTGACAAGTTAAGTTTCATATATGCTGATGGGACAGCAGGGTCTGTTTTGGTGGCTAACAGGTGGAGTGCACTGGTCAACACCCATTCTGGTGGTTTAGAAACCCCAGCCTCATTTAAATCTGGTAGGCAAGCTGCAGGGCAGCAAAGATGGACTCAGTGCAGATCACCGGATTGAGGCCCAAATATCAGGTTCAACCAGCTGCCAGCAAGCTAAATTGCAGGGATGGGGAAAGCCTTGGAGGATCAGTGGCCCTGATTATTTTTGTGGGCCCTGAAAGTACACTTCTGATCCACTGGGTCTCACAAACTAATTTGACACTAATGTTTAGCAGCCTTCTCCTGTTTCATCACTCATGGATGGAACTGCACAAAACAGGCTTTGACCAGTTCCAAACTAACATGGCAGTTGAGGTCCTATTTACAGCATAGAAACCCAATTTCCATATTAAAAGAGGCCTATTACCTGAAAAAGGCTGTAGCTTTGTACAACTGGCAGTAGCCATTTTCAAAGTGGAGCCAGGCGCAATGCCAGCGTTAATGGACGATAAGGTTACTGACACCATTTTGATGCCCCTACCATCCTATTAATACCAAATAAAGGAAGTTATAATCAAGGCCAGTAAGTGGAAAGGATTTTCCCTGGATAATGCATAGCATGCATTGTGGTTGTAATAGAGATATATTACACTCTACCTACAACTTTGGATATGGTAGGATTCATAAAGATCTTTACTGGAAACATATCTTAAACTTGTCACAGCTGAAAGTATGGGGGCTACAGCAAACAATCAATTATGTCCCCAGGATATGATTCTTAAATGTATGATATCCTGACTTGCCATGACTATATCTGCTCAATGGGTTACATCCCATGGTGCAGTCTGTCTACTGTTTACAAATCTAAAGCAACAGTTTGCTATGGAATGTTTTGACTTTCAACAATTGGTAAGCTTTTCTACAATTGGTCTATCTCAGTGATATACAATTTTACCCATGTTTCAAAATTTTTTAGCTATGCTTACTGCAAAAGGCAACTTTTATCAGCAGACCTATTGCACTTTGATGTAACATTCGCGCCACATAAGTGCAGGCAATAACCATCTCCAACAAGAGAGAGGCTAACCATCTCCCCTTGACATTCAATGTCATTACAATTGCTGAATCCCCCACTATCAACATCCTAGGGGTTACCATTGATCAGAAACTGAACTGGAGTAGCCATATAAATACCGTGGCTACAAGAGCAGGTCAGAGGCTAGGAATCCTGTAGCGAGTAACTCACTTCCTGACTCCCCAAAGCCTGTCCACCATCTACAAGGCACAAGTCAGGAGTGTGATAGAATACTCTCCACTTGCCTGGATGGGTGCAGCTCCAACAACACTCAAGAAGCTAGATACCATCCAGAACAAAGCAGCCCGCTTGATTGGCACCCCATCCACAAACATTCACTCCCTCCACAGTGCACAGTGGCAGCAGTATGTATCATCTAAAAGATGCATTGCATCAAGGCACCAAAGCTCCTTATATAGCACATTCCAAACCCGCGACCTCTATCAACTAGAAGGACAAGGGAGGCAAATGCATGGGAACACCACCACCTGCAAGTTCCCCTCCAAGTCACATACCATCCTGACTTGGAACTATATCGCCGTTCCTCCACTGTCACTGGGTCAAAATCCTGGAACTCCCTTCCTAACAGCACTGTGGGTGTACCTACCCCACATGGACTACAGCGGTTCAAGAAGGCAGCTCACCACCACCTTTTCAAGGACAATTAGGGATGGGCAATAAATGCTGGCCTAGCCAGCGACGCCCACATCCCACGAATAAAAAAAACTTTGATGTGTGGAGTGAATGAAATATGGTGTGTCTCAGGTCTAACAATCTGTCCTTTTACTACAGAGTTACAAACTGACCACTCCATAGGTGGAATACACCACACTGACGGATCACATATCTATTGTAACAATTATGCACAGAAGCAAGTTAAATCAGCAGAGTAATATAGACATTCAGGTATTGCATACAAAATTAATGCCTAACAAGGCATAATCTGGTTAGTCCCAGGCACAACATTCTGCATCGCACTGGTTTGTAATTCAAGGTACCTAACCTGTGTCCTGCAGGCCTTATTTTCAATGGTCCATTATGAAGGAAATGCTCGCATCTGCAAACTCAGATTCTTTGTCATTTATTTATTTGGAATGTACAGAATAAAATAATCATTGCCTTCAAAGGATCCACAGCTTGATTAGCTTTAGTTACATAAACCTTCGGGTCAAACAAAGGTTTTCACAGGCAGGAGAGAGAATTTCCATTGCTGTTAATATATAATTGTATATATTGGCACAAACCCACACCCGTACTCCTCCCCTCCCATCACACGCAGACAGTTTACAGAAACCAGTTTAAATTTACCAAATTTGATGTAACTAAAATCTCACATAAAAAGATACAAGTCTGAAAATTCCTCAGAGTTCCTCGCACTCCACCAGCATGATTTTGAGCATAAATTGGTTTCCACCACACTTCAATCGATGCAACACGGCTGGAGCAGCTCTGAGGAACTTCCCAGCCATAAACATCAAACATTATCATTCGAAACAAGGTGATTTTCATTTCCATCACAGATAACATAACAATGTTTTGCACATATATCTAATTTCTGAGTGCTACAATTTCTTAACAGTGATTGATTAATTTCATTTTAATAGTACATATCTTTTGTAGGCATATGTTTTCAAGGTTAGAGGTGTTGTTTTCCATTCATATTTACATACATTGTCAGCATTGTCAGTGGAACAGCAGCAGTTCAAGGAGAAGATCCACCATTACCTTCATAGGGCACCTAGGGATGAGCAATAAATGCTGGCATTATCTGTGTCACTAACATATCAACAACAGTTTGTTTTTTTGAAGGATAATGCTTCGACAGCACCTTCCAAACCTGTGACCTCTCCCACCTAGAAGGACAAGGGCAGCAGATGCATGGGAACACCACCACCTGCCATTTCCCTTCCAAGTCACACATCATCCTGACTGGGAACTAGATCGCCGTTCCTTCACTGTCAATAGGTCAAAATCCTGGAACTCCCTTCTTAACAGCACAGTGGGTGTACCTAACGCACATGGACTGCGGCAGTTCAAGAAGGCAGCTCACCACCACCTTCTCAATGGCAATTAGGGTCGGGCAATAAATGCAGGCCAAGCCAGTGACACCCACATCCCATGAACGAATAAAAGAAAATTTAAATTACTCGTAGATTGAACTTTAAACGCACAGCAAAGTTTCCTCCATATTTCCATAAAAATATCTATGCTATCTGTCTCAATAAAAGACACAAGAATTAATTGATTTCTAAATAATTTTAATCCCTCCTTCCACTAAAAACAAAATCACTGCACAGCTGGTTCCATCTGCAACCCCAGAATTTATTGCAAATGATCATTATTTTGGAAAACATACAAATCTAAAATAGCAACACATTTTAATGAGCCTTGCAGGCTCTAGTGTCACTTCAATCAATTTGAGACTAATTATGATGCCTTTTTCCTATCTTTGTTAGTAACGTTAAAGGTCATGGAATTAAAGTGACAGCGGTAGCATGGATACAAAATTGGCTAAGGGACAGAAAGCAGAGAGTAGTGGTAAACAATTGTTTTTCAGACTGGAGGGAGGTGTACAGTGTTGTTCCCCAGGGGGTAGTGGTGAAACCACTGCTCTTTTTGATATATATTAATGATCTGAACTTGGGTAAACAGGGCATAATTATAAGTTACATCACAAATATAGTAAACAATCAGGATGATAATAACAAACATCAGGAGGACATAGACTAGTGAAATGAACAGACATTGGAAGATGAAATTTAATGCAGAAATGTGTGAAGGCAGTAAAGAATGAAAAGAAGCAATATGTGTAAAATGGTACAATGTTAAAGGGAATACAGGAACAGAGACCTAGGGATGGAGTACACAAATCTTTGTTGGTGGCTTGTCAAGTTGAAAAGACTATTAAAAAAGCATATGGGTTTCTTGGCTTTGTTAAAAGAGCAATAGAGTACAAAAACAAGGAAGTTATGCTAAACCTTTATAAACACTGGATAAACCCAAGCTGGAGTATTGTGTTCAATTCCAGGCACTGTACTTCAGGAAGAATGTCAAGGTCTTAGAGACGGTGGAGAGGAGATTTACTAGAATGGTACCAGGGAAGAGGGACTTCAGTTATGTGGAGAGATGGAGAAGCTGGGGTTGTTTTCTTAGAGGAGAGATGGTTAAGAAGAGATTTGATAGAAATGTAAATAAAGAGAAACTGTTTTCAGTGGAAGAAGTGTCAGTAACCAGTGGGCACTAGATTTAAGGTGATTGGCAAAAGAACCAGAGACGACATGAGAAAACATTTAGTTACACCTCCTGAGGCCTCCAGCATCACAGATGCCAGTCTCAGCCAATTCGATTCCCTCCTTGAGATATCAAGAAACAGCTGAAGGCACTGGATACTGCAAAGGCTATGAGCCCTAACAACATTCCGGCAAAAGTACTGAAGACTTGGGCGCCAGAACTGGCTGTTCCCCTAGCCAATCTGTTCAAGTATAGCTATAACACTAGCATCTACACAACAATGTGGAAAATTGCCCTGGTATGCCCTGTACACAAAAAAAGGAGAACAAATCCAACCCAGCCAATTACCACCCCATCAGTATACTTTCAATCATCAGCAAAGTGATTGAAGATGTTGCCAACAGTGCTATCAAGCAACACTTACTCAGCAATAACCTGCTCACCGACATTCAGTTTGGGTTCCACCAGGGCCACTCTGCTCCTGACCTCATCACAGCCTTGGTCCAAACATGGAGAAAAGAGATGAACTCAAGAGGAGAGGTAAGAGTGACTGCCCTTGACATCAAGACAGCATTTGACTGAATGTGGCATTAAGGAGACCTAGCAAATCTGGAGTCAATGGGAATCAGGGGGAAAACTCTCTGCTGGTTTGAGTCATACTGAGCACAAAGGAAGATGATTGCAGTTGTTGGAGGCCAATCATCTCAGCCCCAGGAAATCACTGCAGGAGTTCCTCAGGGTAGTTTTCTTGGCCCAACCGTCTTCAGCTGCTTCATCAATGACCTTCCCTCTATCACAAGGTCAGAGGTGGGGATATTCGCTGATGATTACACAATATTCATCACCATTTGCAACTCCTCAGATACTAAAGCAGTTTGTGTCCATATGCAGCAAGACCTGGACAACATTCAGGTTTGGGCTGATAGGTGGAAAGTAACATTCGTGCCACACAAGTGCCAGGCAATGACCATCTCAAACAAGAAAGAATCCAACCATCTCCCCTTGACATTCAATGATATTAACATCGCTGAATCCCCCTCTATCAACATCCTGGGGGTTACCATTGATCAGAAACTGAACTGGACCAGCCATATAAGTACTGTGGCTACAAGAGTAGGTCAAAGGCTGGGAATTCTGTGGGAAGTAACTCAATTTCTGATTCCCCAAAGCCATTCCACCATCTTCAAGGCACGAGTCAGGAGTGTGATGGAATACTCTCCACTTGCCTGGATGGGTGCAGCTCCAACAACACTCAAGAAGCTCGACACCATCCAGGACAAAGCATCCCACTTGATTTGTACCCCATTCAACATTCACTCCCTCCACCACCAATGCACAGTGGCAGCATGGTGTACCATCTACAAGATGCACTGCAGCAACTCATCAAGGCTCCATCAACAGCACCTTCCAAATCCTCGACCTCTACCACATAGAAGGACAAGGGCAGCAGATGCATGGGAACATCACCAGGTGCAAGTTCCCCTCCAAGCCACACAAAATCCTGACTTGGAACTATATCGCCGTTCCTTCACTGTTGCTGGGTCAAAATCCTGGAACTCCCTTTCTAACAGCACTGTGGGTATACCTACCCCACATGGACTGCATCGTTTCAAGGAGACCACTCACCACCACCTTCTCAATGGCAATTAGGAATGGGCAATAAATGCTGGTATAGCCAGCGACACCCACACCCCATGAAAAAATAAAAGAAACCACAATGAGCTGTTGTGATTTGCACTGTCTGAAAGGGTGATGGAAGTAGTGTCAATAATAACATTCAAAAGAAAATAGGATAAGTACTTGAAGGAAAAGAAATTACGGGACGATGGGAACGAGCAGTAGTTCAATAGTTCCACAAAATAGCTGGCACTGGCATGATGGGCTAAATGGACTCTTTGCATGCTGCATCATTCTATGATTCTATCATGCTGATTGCTGATATAAGAGGCAACGCTCTGCAATGTATAAGTTATCAAACTCATCAAATGACAGCCCTTTAAACCTTGATCCATGTTGTCTGTGCATCGCTCCTGTTATTCTGTGTATAAAATGAAAGACTAACATTTATATAGCACTTTACATGACTACCGGATGTCTCAAAGCGCTTTACAGACAATGAAGTACCTTTTTTGAAGTGTAGTGTCATGCAGGCTCCCAACTGCCAAGAAGGAGGCATATTAATTTTGCTACATGAACATTGATTTTTAAACTGTTACTGGAGTAAAGAAAGAACTTGTTTTTAAAGAAAATACCAGACCCTTGACTGGAGAGACATTTGCATAGCAACAGACAGTACTTGGAAAGGACAAAGGGGCCACTCCCTTCTCCAATTTAATCCACAATGGATTTTTGATTACAATACATTGAGGGTGGAGGAGCTCACATTCCAGATTAATTGCTAAAATGGCTGAATGCACAAACAGACGTGGTCAGATCAGTTCAGTCACATGACTAACTGGCTGTTGGATTTTTTTTTAAATTTTGAACTTGCCAGAGTTTTTAACTAGCAAAAAAGCTCTTTGCTCCTGGACTGAGAACATCTCTCTCCTGTCTGCTCTCATCTCTCTCACCAGCTCTGGAACCATTGAAGACATATGAACCCCAAGGGAGAAAAGTCTCCTAACAATAAACAAGGTTTAAGAAGAATACTGGGCCCCAATGATCTACCTACAAACAAGGACTACAGTGAGCTCAAAGCACAAGAACAAAAAAACCCTCTTCAGATATTGCCTCAAACCTCTCCACTTTATTTTTCTTCTGCTCTTTTCTGTTTCTATTTGCATGTGCGTATCGCGTATGCATGCTAGCTTGGGGCGCAGCGTGTATCCATAGGCGTTAACTGAATTAGAGTTTAAATTTAAGTTTTAATAAAGTTCACCTTTCTTCTTTAAACCTAAGAAAGCCTATTTGTGTTAATTTCTTTGCCTTATAATTGGAAAGCGGTGAACAAGGAGGAGCTCAAAACATGGTATGTTACAAAAAGACCAGGTGAAGGCTGAGAAAGACCCCTGGACACCTTGCTCACCTTGTTGTAACAGTAGTGACTGTTGTACTGTAGCAAACATGACAGTTAATTTGCACACAGCAAGCTCCCACAAACATCAAAGTGTTAATGATCAGATAATTTGTTTTTGTGATGTTGATTGAGGGATAAATATTGGTCAGGACACTGGGGATAACTCTCCTGCTCTTCTTCAAAGTAGTGCCGTGGGATCTTTTACGCCCACTTGAGAGAGCAAATAGGTCCTGGTTTAACATCCCAACCAAAAGTCACACCTCTGGCAGTGCAGCAGTCCCTCAGTACTGCACTGGTGTGTCAGCCTAAGTTTTTGTGCTCAAGTGCTGGAATGGGATTTTGAACCCTGAACCTTTTGACTCTGAGGCAAGAGTGTAACCAGCTGAGCCACTATACATATTCCTGCAATGGTAGCAAAGAGAAGTACATGTTACTCCTCCGACTGATTAGAAAAAAGCAATGGTATCTGTGAAGTGCCCATCAGGATTTCAAAATCTACTTAAAGCCACTAACAAATGTATAGAAATAATCCTGGTCTATTTCCTAATATGAATCCAGACTGTCAGCACAGGAGGGAAGAAAAAGATGATATCCTATTCATATTTGAGATATTATTGCAAACACGTAACAAAGCAAAAAAAATAGTGAAGACATGCATTCCCCCTTGACTACTGCTGCCTGTGTGGAATGTGGTCTGAAATTTAGCCACCGACATTTGTTCATACACTGTTCAAGAAGAAATCATTTTTAAGGGAAAATATTGGCACCAAGCACAATGGATTAACCTTCATGTGAAAGATCACAGCCACAAATATTTGGATGGCTCAGTTCTAGAAGCTAGCTCCTAATATTCAGGCAATAAAACTTGATAGATTTTGCAATTCATCATAAAACCATAAATCAATATGTTTTCACAAGATCTATTGAGTTCCTCATTGTACATATGAATTGTTTGCATTAGGAAGTACAGTTTCACCTTTTCTAAACTCTATGGTGCATCCTGTAAAGAATAATGGACGCTGTGGAAGAGGTTATAAGACTGTAATTTAAAAAAGAGTTTTGGGTGATGTCCTGCTTTGTGAAAGCTTTGAGTGTTGTTTTATAAAATATAAGCTAACTGCACAATCAACTCTAGTTCACAAACACAAGCCAATGCGATTCATATGATTCAACCACAAACATTTCTGTCCCATGATGGACTTGGTGGAAAGCTTCCTTAATTGATTAGGAAAAGCCCCCACAATGTCCCAACAAACTAGATATCTCTCTGTCCCTCAGGTATCCTAGCCAATACTGCCAAACAGTGCACAAGCTGAAACCTCAGTATAACTCATGGCTGGGACCTGATTTCAGTTTTACTTGTTGGAAGTCCAGTATTTTAGATTTAAAACTACTAGTCTATTTGTTAAAGCTTAATTCAAATGATGAGCTTATGCTTCTGCTTTTCATATTACTAAAATATCTGTGCAGTTGGTGGCAGTTTATTTTTGGAAATCTGAATTTTTGGCGTTATGTACCTGATGTTCATGATAAAATACAACCTTCAAATTGAAGCAACTCTTCGGGTAATTTTAACCCCAAAAAAAGACTTTGAGTTGGATGGGAAGTTAAAATGTTAAAAATCTGAAACAGGAACCCAACCTGCCTCAAACCTGTCTACTTGCGATTTTAATGGAGACAGAATGAGGGATGGGCAACCAACCCGCTCCCAGGAGGACGGGTCAGTTATTGAAACCTGCCTGTAATTCAATAGAATTTATATTTCTAACCACAATTGGCTGGGTTTCGTGGGTCTCAGGAAACCTGATAGGCAAAAGCAGGTGAGAATGCTTGTATCCATCAGGTAAGTGTCTTTATAGCACTGCTTGTGGGCCAGGAGGAGAAGGAGTATTTCCTCCCAGCCCAATAAGTTTACATATAAACCCCCCCTCACCTTCACAATCTCCCCTACACTGACACCCCTACTCCATTACTCAAACCTCTGTGATCATGACACTCCCCCTCCCCCCACTGCAATCACAGACCCCATCTTTGTCCCTCTCCGACCCCCTCATCTCTATCCCCATTCTCTAACACCCACCGTGATCCTGTCTCGATCTTCCACACCCCCGCAATCACTCCTGACCCTCCCAACCATGATCTCCCCACCCCTGTGCTCTCTACCCCCAATATGTACTAAATGTACCTGCTCCTAAGCTACAGCCTCCTCAAGAGTATTCCTCATCCAACACGCAGCAAGGCCTATCAATCAGGCTGGCTTCCAGAGTAGAGAACCTGCTCAAAAAAAAACATAAGACGCCGTGGAGTTAAAACTCCACAGCTTTTGAGGAAACCTGGACTTCCGCATACAGATCGTAAATCCTGCCTCCCACCATCATTCCAAAACCTGACCCCAGTAAATATTGAATCTGTTCTTATTATACACATGCTCAGCTAAACCATCTTCAGCTGCTTCATCAATGAACTTCCCCTTCATAAGGCCAAGAGTGGGCCTGTTCACTGATAATTCCCCACTGTTCAGCTAGTTTACAACTCCTCTGATAATGAAACTTGCTGTTCTGGCCTACGGCAGGACCTGGATGACATCCAGGCTTGGGCCTACAAATTAGTTTTGACTAGTTTTGATGTGCCAGATTGTCACAGAGAATGATCCTTGCGCCTGCCCTGTGCCCGAAGACAGAGGTCTGAGGAGCGTGACCTCGAGCCTTGTCTCCATAATCGCACCAAGCTGCCAGTGCCTGTCACACTTTCACAGACAGCTCATCCGACTTAAAAATTCAATTTCAGGCCACTTGCCTAGCAGATAGGAACCCTCAGGTAAGGCCTGATAGAGGGAAGTCAGCAGGATGGAGCCAATTGCAGATATCAGGGATGTTGCGAAGCCAGGAGAAGTTGTCCTGCTTTTCCTGGATCCATATTATTTAAAAAAAAATCCAAGTAGCTTTTCAGTGGTGGCCACTGGCTAGGCTGCATCCAAATGCAGAGAACCTGAGCAGAGCAAGCCCAACACATGCCCAGTATGGCAGCCCAAGTCAGTGGACTGGTCCTAAAATAATCATTCCGCCCACGTGAACATATGCAAGGAGGCTAATACCTGTTTAAGCAGCACCCCGGGACCTGAAAAGTGACTTGACACAATTTCGTTTCCAAGTGTCCTTGGGGCTTGGCTGTAAAATGGGCACAAAAGGTTTGATTTCTACCCCTTGGCTGAAAATTGGCAGGTAACATTCACACCACTTAAAATTGTCTTATAAAGAAAACCCAGCCACTTCTCTTTGACCACTGTCTCCAACTCCACCACCATCAACATTTTGGGGCGTGGGGAGGATAGGGGTGTCACCATTGAGAAGAAGCTTTAATGGGCCAGCTGTATCAAGACATTGGCTACCAGAGAGGGGCAGAGACTGAGTACGTTATGAAGAGTGGTTCACCACCTGACCCTTCAAAGCCTCTTCAACAGCTACTTTCCATACAAAGGCATTTCAAACACAAGTTAACTCCAACAGATTTTTTCTGAACCAATGCTCCATCTTGTGGCAGAAGGTAGAAATGATTTTGATAATAATTTATTTTCTTTTTAGGTTTCTTGGGCTGGATTTTGTGCTGGAGGTGGGACTCCTGGCTCCGGTCGAAAAGACAGGGGGAACCCCATCTCTGCTTTTTCATGCCACCCGGAGCAATCCTCTGGTCTTTTTAAATCATAGTTTTAGGAGCCAGGTTCCTGTCCCCTTAAAGCTGGAATCCTACCTCCAAGAGCTGCCGGCCAATCAGAGGGCCGGCAGCTCTTCAGTATCAGCAGTGCCACTGGGAGCGGTGGTCACTGTCGGGGCTGCACAGGCCTCGGACCCAGGCCCAGCACCAGAACCCTAGACCAGAGGTAGGTGAGGCGGGGTTGCTGTGGCCAATTTGGAAGGCCCCGGTGAAGGAGGGGTGCAGGAGTGGTCATTCAGTCCAGGGGGAAGGTCGTCCATGGGCCTCAAATTGACCATGAAGAATGGAGCTCCCCTCCAAGCCTGCAGAGAGGGCGCCACTTGCTACAAAGCATTCTCCCCACATGGCGGAGGCAACCCCCAACGCTGGTAAGATCTCAGCGGCAGGAAGAGGCACTTAATTGACCATTAATAGGCCACTTAAGGGCCTCAATTAACCTCTGCACGGGAAGGCCGTAGTCGGGCCTCCCCCCCACCCCCCAGAACATCGCTTAGCGATGGGGAGGCAACAGGCCCTCTGCCCTGCCGCTCCCCTGCCACCCGTCGCAATACTCAGTGTCCCCCCCCCGGCCTCCAAACCCACCTCAGCGGGCCACATAAAATCCAGCCCTATAAGTGCACTAGAAAGAAAAACAAGTGAGCCTTTATCATAGAGTACCCTGTCTCTGCCCTGCGCTTATAGCCATGAAGTTGATATTGCTGGTCCTGATACATTCCAGGATAGCGATAAAAACAGAAAATGCAGGAAATACACAGCAGGTGAGACAGCATTTGAAATGGGGAAGAGAAACAGAGCTAACGTCAGGCTGGTGACCTTTGATGAAAGATGCCACGTGGAAAATACTATTGAGAACCAGGCTGAATATAGAAAGTCCAATGGGGAAGTGAAAAAGCAAATAAGAGAAGAGACTGGCAGCTAGCATTAAAGGGAATCCCAAAGTTTTCTATAGACATATAAAATAGTAAAAGAGTGATAAAAGGAGGAGTGGGGCCAATTAGGGACCATAAGGGGATTTACACATGGAGGCAGAGGGCATAGCTGAGGTATTAAATGAATACTTTGCATCTGTCTTTATCAAGGAAGAAGATGTAACCCAGGCAATGGTGAAAGAGGAGGTAATTCGGACACCAGAGGGTTTAAAATTGATAAAGCGGACGTATTTGATAGGCTGTCTATACCTAAAGTGGATAAAGCACCAGGGCCGGATGAGATGCATCCAGGGATACTGAGGGAAGTGAGGGTGGAAATCGCAGAGGCACTGACCATAATTTTTCAGTCTTCCTTAGACTCGGGGGTGGTGCCAGAGGACTGGAGAATTGCAAACATTACACCCTTGTTCAAAAAAGGGTGTAAAGATAAAGCCTGAAACTACAGGCCAGTCAGTTTAACTTAGGTGATGGGGAAACTTATCGAAAAAATAATTCAAGACAAAATAAATAGTCACATGGACAAATGTGGGTTAATTAAGGAAAGCCAGCATGATTTCTTGAGGGAAAATCATGTTGACCTAACTTGTTGGAGTTTTTTGAGGAGGTGATAGACAGGGTTGATGAGGTCAATGCTGTTGATGTGGTGTACATGGACTTTCAAAAGGCGTTTGATACAATGCCACACAACAGACTTGTGAGGTTATAGCTCATGGAATAAAAGGGATGGTAGCAACATGAATACAGAATTGGCTGAGTGACAAAAAACAAAGAGTAGTGGTTCATGGATGTTTTTGGGGCTGGAGGAAGGTTTGTAGTGGAGTTCCCCAGGGATCAGTGTTGGGACCCTTGCTTTTCCTGATATATATTAATGACCTAGACCTTAGTGTACAGGGCACAATTTCAAAGTTTGTAGATGATATGAAACTTCAAAGCATTGTTTATTGTGAGGAGGACATAGACAAGTTGGTGAAGTGGGCGGACAGGTGGCAGTTGAAGTTCAATGCAGATAAATATGTGTCATGTTAGACCTCCACCTGCCAAGAATGAGGCATATTAATTTTGTCATATGAACATTGATTTGAAATCCATTGCTGAAGTGAAGAAAGGACATGTTCAAAAAAATCATCAGGGCCCTGGCTGGAAAGACATTTGCATATTAACAGACAATGCTTGTGGAGACAAAGGGGTTACTTCCCTTATCCAATTTAACCCACAATGGACTTTGAGCAACAGGTATTGTGAGTAAGAAGAGACATTCCAGAGTCGGCTAAGACCAGAGAATCCACAAACAGATGTGGTCAGACCAGCTAGTCATGTGACTAGCCTGCTTGACAACCTGTTTTTTTCTCAATTGTACAAACAGTTTGAACTGAGAGTGTCTGTTTGCTCCTGGACTGAAAAGACCTCTCCTGGCTGGATCGCCACAGCCTCTCCTGTCTGCTCCCATCTCTTTCTCATGGAACTCCAAATCCACGGAAGACACATGAACCCCAAGAGAGAAAAGTCTCCTACAGTGAATAAGGTTTAAGAAGAACACTAGGCCCCAACGAAAAGCAAGATCTACCGACAATCAAGAACTCTACAGTGAGCTCGCAGATTCGTAACAAAAACCCTCTTCAGAAATTGCCTCAAACTTTTCCACTTTATTTCTTTTGCTCTGTTCTGTCTCTGTCTGCATCACAAATGCATGCTAGCATGGGCGTGTCATGTATCTGTAGGCATTAACCGAATTAGTGTTTAAGTTTAAGTTAAATAAATTTCAACCTTTCTTCTTTAAGCCTAAGAAAACCTGTTTGTGCTTGGTTTCTTTACCTTATAATTGGAAAGCAGTGAATAAGGATTTACCAAGGGGGAGCTCAAAACACAGTGTGTTTAAAAATAAAACCCTGTTCGAGTAAGACCAGGTGAAGGCTGAAAAGGACCCCTAGACACCTTTCTCACCTAGTCAAAACAGAAATTTGGGTGTTAGCTTCTGGAATTTTACCTACAGACGAATGAGTGGAATTGGAAGTGGGGACCCAAATTGTTCCCAATCAGAAAAGAGCAAGATTAATACAGGTTTTTTAATGGTTGTGTGTGGTTGAATATTAACATGTCTGCAACTGAAGCTAGTAGCTCTCCAAGCCAGGGTGAAGTAACTTTGGATAAGTTAAAAGCACTGTCTATGGGGGAGTTGAGGAAAATGGCTGAGCAGTGTGGATCACTGTACTTGGCAAGGCTAGGAAGTCTGAACTCCTAAGGCTAGTGGCCAACCATTTTTCCCTTGAATGTGAAGAAGCAGAAGCAGTGTTACACGTTGACCCAGACAGGGTACATCTAGCAAATATACAATTGGAAAAAAGGAAACTTGAATTAGAAGACAGGGAAAGAGAAAGAGAAAGGGTGATACAAGAAAGAGAAATGGAGAGACAGGAAAAAGAGAGAGAGAGGCAGGAGAGGGAGAAAGAGAGACTTCCAGAGGAACGTGAAGAAAATGATACGCAGGAGAGAGAGAGAGACTATTCCAGAAAGAATCTGAAGAAAGAGAGTTGAAGCGGCTTGTGATAACCAGGGGGTGACAAAGTAACCCCAGTGAAAGCACGGCCAATATGGAGGAGCGTAATTCATGGCTGCTACAGAATTGTTAAAACTAGCTCATCTAATCCCAAAATTCAATGCGGAAGATGTGGAAGCATTTTTTTGTGTCCTTTGAGAAACTGGCAAGGCAGCTAAAATGGCCAGCTGAGACCTGGTCTCTTTTACTTCAAAGCAAGCTAACAGGAAAAGCCCATGACGTTTATTCCTTGTTGCCAGATGAGAGTTCATCAAATTATGAACTGACTAAAAATGCTATCCTTGGGGCATTTGAATTAGTACCTGAAGCCTACCACCAAAAGTTTAGAACCCTCAAAAAGCAGCCTAATCAAACTTAGCTGGAGTTTGAAAGAAGTAAGCAGCTGTCTTTTGACCAGTGGCTGAGGGGTCTAAAAAAACAGCTCAGCTATGAGAATCTCGGGGAAGTAGTTCTGTTAGAGGAATTTAAAAACTCTCTTCCACTCTCAATAAAGACCCATGTAGAGGAGTAGCAGGTTCAGAGAGCCTGGCAAGTGGCTGTTCTGGCCAATGAGTTTGCTTTAATTTATAAGTCCGTTTCCCAGGGGAGAACCTTTTCTAATCACCCTCACAAAAATCCGAAAAGGACAAAGGATGGGAAGGTGATCTCGGTCCAGGCAGTCCTGGGAGAGAAAGGAAAGTAGAAGACACAGGGGGCCCTCCTCCAGCCAAAAAGGAAGGTGCTGTGAGCAAGAGTGAGACCCGGAGACCTGTGTGCTTCCATTGTAATAAAGCAGGGCATTTAAAAGCTGACTGCTGGAAACTAAAGGGAAAATCGGTAGGATTAATCAGGGCACACCCGCTCAGTGAAGACAGGGCCAGGAAAGCACAACAGAAGAAGCTGTGGCTTTAACTGCAATAAGAGTGAGACCCAGGAAGCGTACGGCTGCAAGTGCAGGAAAATGTAATAGGATTATCAAGGCTTTGTGTCTGAAGGGAAAGTAACCTCATATCCCTTGAGTGGGGCAAACAAGCCCATAGTGATTCTTAGGGACACAGGAGCCCTAGATCCTTTTTGCTGGGAAAAGGCCTGACCTTTCCCCCAGAGAGTGCAGTGAACACCAAAATGGTGGTGAATGGTATTGGAGGGCAGTGTATGCCTGTACACCGGGTGCACTTGGAGTGCGACCTAGTTTCAGGACTGGTGACCGTAGGGATTGTCCCTAGTTTGCCCGTGGACGGGGTTGACTTGCTCCTAGGTATGATCTGGCGGGGGTGAAGGAGGTAGCCCCCCCCCCCCTCCCAGTAGTGAAAGAAAGACCGCAGGAGGTCAGAGAGACAGGGCAGTGGTAGGAGACGGTACCCTACAGTTTCCCTAAATGTGTAGTGGATCAAGCCATGATCAAACCAGGTCCCACAAAGGAGACTGCATTGGCACTGCAGGCAGACAACCATGAGGTCTGCCTGTACGAGACTTTCTTTGGAAAGTTAGGAGACCCAGGGAATGAATTAAAGGGATTTTCCCTAGCTGAGGCTCAGCAAGCCGACCCAGTATTGTGAGCGTTAGCACAGGCTGCCCAGTCTGAAAGTGAAGCAGAGGGAGTCCCTGATTGCTACTATTTAAAGAATGAGGTACTGATGAGGAATTGGAGTTCTCCTCACAGACCTGAGGGCAAGGACTGGGCAGTAGTTCACCAGTTAGTGGTACCACAGAAGTACTGGGGAGAAATATTAAGAAGGGCAACCGAGACTACAGTGGCTGTATATGCCGGTATACGAAAGATCAAAGCCCGCATAAGACAGCAGTTTGACTGGCCAAAACTCCACAAAGATGTGGTGTATGGCAGGAGTTGCCACATGTGCCAGGTTGAGAGGAAATCTCAACCGACAGTGAAACCTGCACCCCTAAGTCCTGTACTGGTGTTAGGAGGACCCTCCAGCAGAGGGCTGGTGAACTGTAAGGGACCCCTGCTGAGAACAAAAGGGATACGCAGGCACATGGCTGGCAGAAGTTTAGAAAGAGAAGGGGAAAAAGTGACCAAGAGAGTAGGTTAAAGGAAGTCCGGGAAGAATCCCAGATGAAAGGCCCTACTGTCCGGTCAGCCAACCCCGAAAAATGTAACAAGTTAGACCCCACATCTTCCCATGTAAATGCAGACACTAGAAACACCCCAGCAGAGTTACTGCCAACATTTACAGGAACATGCAGAGACAAAGAGAGACCTCTAGGGGGCATATAAACCATGAGGGTGATGCCTCACCTTGTCAAAGTGCCACAAGAGAGTGCAGTGAAGCCTGCACAAATACCTACACGTAGGGGGTGTCCCAGAGAACAAAGGGGAGATTAACAAAGAATCCTCCCCCACAGTCAGAGAAAAAGACTCCCCTGAAGTCAAGAGCCTTTGCATGACTCAGCAAAGCACTGAGAGTTCAGGATAGACCCGCCCACTACTAACTCTCCTGGGAAAAAAAATTACCATAGCAGTAACCAAGACCCTAGGCAGTTATGGCAATGGGCAAACAGAAGAAAAGCTTCCCCAAAGAACCACATGATTACTGGGATGCCAAAAAGGGGAAATTAAAGCAGCACTGGCACCCAGAAAAGACAATTTTAATAAGCTTTAGGATTCATGAATGAATGGAAATATATGAGAGGAATGCATGTTTTTCTGTATCTTATCTCTTATATTTCTCTCAAACCTTTTAATGAAATGCACCTTTTTTTCAAATTGCATTTCATTCCCCTGGGTGTGGAGGTGTCATGCAGGGCCCCACCTACCAAGAATGAGGCATATTAATTTTGCCACATGCACATTGATTTCAAACTGTTACTGGAGTAAAGAAAAAACTTGCTTTATAAAAAAAAACACCAGACCCTTGACTGGAAGTACATTTGCACATTTACAGACAGTGCTTAAAAGGGATGAAAGAACCTTCCCAATCCACAATGGACTTTTGATTACCAGTCATTGAAGGTGGAGGAGCTAGCATTCCAGGTTTACTGCTAAGATGGCCAAATACACAAACGGACATGGTCACACCAGCTGGTCACATAACTAACCTGCTGGGCCACCTTGAGTTTTTCTAATTTGAACTTGCCACACAGTTTTAAATTGGCAGAAAGCTCCTGGCTCCTGGATTGAGAACAACTTTCTCCTGTCTGCTCTCATCACTTTCTCACCAGCTTTGGAATCAATTGAAGACACATGAACCCCAAGAGAGAAAAGTCTCCGACAGTGAATAAGGTTTAAGAAGAATACTGGGCACCAACAAAAAGCAAGAATTACCTACAAGCAAGGACTCTACAGTGAGCTCAAAGCACAGTAACAAGAAACTCTTCAGATATTGCCTCAAACCTCTCCATTTTATTTTTTTCTGCTCTTTTCTGTTTCTATTTGCATGTGTATATCGCATATGCATGCTAGTGTGGGTGTGTCATGTATCTGTAGGCGTCAACTAAATTAGAGTTTAAGTTTTAATAAATTTCGCCTTTCTTTTTGAGCCTATTTGTTCTCATTTCTTTACCTTATAATTGGAAAGCGGTGAATAAGGATTTACCAAGGGGGAGCTCAAAACACAGTTTGTTTAAAAATAAAACCCTGTTACAGTAAGACCAGGCGAAGGCTGAAAGGGAACCCCTAGACATCTTTCTCAACTGGTCGTAACAATAGATTGGAGAAGTTAGGACTGTTTTCCTTGGAGAGGAGAAGGCTGAGAGATGATTTGATAAAGGTATTCAAAATCATGAGGGATCTGGACAGAGTAGATAGAGAGAAACCGTTCCCACTCATGAAAGGATCGAGAACGAGAGGGCACAGTTTGAAAGCATTTGTTGAGAAGCAAAAGTGACCTGAGGAAAAACTTTTTCATGTAGCGAGAGGTTAAATTCTGGAATACACTGCCTGAAAGTGTGGTGGAGGCAGATTCAACTGAAGCATTCAAAAGGGAATTAGACTGTTATATCAGGAAAAATATGCTGGGTTACAGGGAGAAGGCGGGGGAATGGAACTGAGTGAAATGCTTTTTCAGGGAGCCGGTGCAGACATGATGGGCTGAATGGCCCCCTTCGGCACTGTAACAGTTCTGTGATTCAGATATTGACAAACCTGCTGAATATTTCCAGTATTTTCTGTTTATGATTCAGATTTCCAGTATCCACAGTATTTTGCTTTTGTATTGAGGATATTGCTGGCAGGGACCCAGTGAATGGTGGTACCATTGATGAATAAGGGGTGTTTTGGGAGCTTTTCTCTTGTTTGAGATGGTTATCGCCTCACACTTAGATGGCACAAATGTTACCTACCATTTGTCAGACTAAGCCTGCATGCTATCCAAGTCCTGGTGTTGGCTGAGATGGGCTACTTTATCATCGAAGGAACTGTGACTGGAACCGAATACTAAAATGATTAGCAAGCAACCCCATACCTAATCGTATGATGGAGGGAAGGTAATTGGTGAAGCAACTGAAGATGTTTGGCTCATGGATAGTTCCTTGAGGAACTCCTGCAATAATGTCTTGAGGTTGTGAATACTGGCCACCGGCAACCTCCCTTTGTTTCAGATACGATTTCAGCCATTGGACGTTTTTCCTTTTGACCTCCCCCGATGACGTCAGAACTGCTGGGACTCCATTGTGGTCAAATCCTCCATTGATGTTGAGTGTAGCTGCTCCCAGTTCACTTCTGATATTCTACTTTTGCATGAGGACTGGAGCCGATTGCTTCTGGCAAAACCCAAATGAATGTTGGTTAGCAGGTTATTGGTGAGTAGTTGCGTATTGATGGCACCTTTCATAATATTCATGATGATAGGGCAGTAATTTGGCCAAGTTAGACTAGCGTTTTTGGTGTGTGGATAGGATAACTGGCAATCTTCCACCTTGTTTAATAGATCCCAGTGTCCTAGTTGTACTGGAGCAGCTGGATCTAGAACATAGACATAGAACATAGAACAGTACAGCACAGTACAGGCCCATCGGCCCACGATGTTGTGCCGAACCTTTAACCTACTCTAAGATCAAACTAACTACCTACCCTTCATTCTACTATCATCCATGTACCTATCCAAGAGTCGCTTAAATGTCCCTAATGTATCTGCTTCTAACACCACCGCTGGCAGCGCATTCCACGCACCCACCATTCTCTGTGTAAAGAACCTACCTCTGACATCTCCCCGAAACCTTCCTCCAATCACCTTAAAATTATGCCCCCTGGTGATAGCCCTTTCCACCCTGGGAAAAAGTCTCTGGCTATCCACTCTATCTGTGCCTCTCATCATCTTGTACCCCTCTATCAAGTCACTTCTCATCCTTCTTCGCTCCAATGAGAAAAGCCCTAGCTCCCTCAATCTTTCTTCGTAAGACATGCCCTCCAGTCCAGGCAGCATCCTGGTAAATCTCCTCTTCACCCTCTCTAAAGCTTCCACATCCTTCCTATAATGAGGCGACCAGAACTGAACGCAATATTCCAAGTGTGGTCGAAGCAGGGCCTTATAGAGCTGCAGCATAACCTCGCGGTTCTTAAACTCAATCCCCCTGTTAATGAAAGCCAACACACCATACGCCTTCTTAACAACCCTATCAACTTGGGTGGCAACTTTGAGCGATCTATGGACATGGACCCCAAGATCCCTCTGTTCCTCCACACTACCAAGAATCCTGTCTTTAAGCCTGTATTCTGCATTCAAATTCAACCTTCCAAAATGAATCACTTCACACTTTTCCAGGTTGAACTCCATCTGCCACTTCTCAGCCCAGCTCTGCATCCTGTCAATGTCCCGTTGCAACCTACAACAGCCTTCCGCACCATCCACAACTCCAGCAACCTTCGTGTCATCGGCAAACTTACTAACCCAGCCTTCCACTTCCTCATCCAAGTCATTTATAAAAATCACAAAGAACAGAGGTCCCAGAACAGATCCCTGCGGAACACCACTGGTCACCGAGCTCCAGGCTGAATACTTTCCATCTACTACCACCCTCTGTCTTCTATGGGCTAGCCAATTTTGTATCCAGACAGCCAACTTCCCCTGTATCCCATGCCTCCTCACTTTCTGAATGAGCCTACCATGGGGAACCTTATCAAACGCCTTGCTAAAATCCATATACACCACATCCACTGCTCTTCCTTCATCAATGTGTTTTGTCACATCTTCAAAGAATTCAATAAGGCTTGTGAGGCATGACCTGCCCCTCACAAAGCCATGCTGACTGTTTCTAATCAAACCATGCTTTTCCAAATAATCATAAATCCTGTCTCTCAGAATCCTCTCCAATAATTTGCCCACTACCGACGTAATACTGACTGGTCTATAATTCCCAGGGTTATCCCTATTCCCTTTCTTGAACAAGGGAACAACATTTGCCACCCTCCAATCATCCGGTACTACTCCAGTGGACAGTGAGGACGCAAAGATCATTGCCAAAGGCGCAGCAATCTCTTCCCTCGCTTCCCGTAATATCCTTGGGTATATCCCGTCTGGCCCCGGGGACTTATCTGTCCTCATATCATTCAAAATTTCCAGCACATCCTCCCTCTTAACATCAACCTGTTCAAGCATATCAGCCTGTTCCACGCCATCCTCACAAATGACCAGGGCCCTCTCACTAGTGAATACTGAAGCAAAGTATTCATTTAGGACCTCCCCTACCTCCTCCGACTCCAGGCACAAGTTCCCTCCACTATCCCTGATCGGCCCTACCCTCACTCTGGCCATCCTCTTGTTCCTCACATAAGTGCAGAACACTTTGGGATTTTCCTTAATCCTACCCGCCAAGACTTTTTCATGTCCCCTTCTAGCTCTCCTAAGTCCATTCTTCAGTTCCTTCCTGGCTACCTTGTAACCCTCTAGAGCCCTGTCTGATCCTTGCTTCCTCAACCTTAAGTAAGCTTCCTTCTTCCTCTTGACTAGCTGTTCCACATCTCGTCATCCAAGGTTCCTTCACCCTACCATCCCTTCCTTGCCTCATCAGGACAAACCTATCCAGCAGTCGCAGCAAGTGCTACCTAAACAACCTCCACATTTCTGCCATGCATTTCCCTGAGAACATCTGTTCCCAGTTTATGCTCCCCAGTTCCTGCCTAATAGCATTGTAATTCCCCCTCCCCCAATTAAATATTTTCCCATCCCGTCTGCTCCTGTCCCTCTCCATGACTATAGTAAAGGTCAGGGAGTTGTGATCACTATCACCGAAATGCTCTCCCACCGAGAGATCTGCCACCTGGCCTGGTTCGTTGCCAAGCACCAAGTCCAACATAGCCTCCCCTCTAGTCGGCCTATCTACATATTGAGTCAGGAAACCTTCCTGGACACACCTGACAACAACTGCTCCATCCAAACTATTTGCACTAAGGAGGTTCCAATCAATATTAGGGGAGTTGAAGTCACCATGACAACAACCCTGTTACTTCTGCACCTTTCCAAAATCTGCCTCCCAATCTGTTCCTCCATGTCTCTGTTGCTATTGGGGGGTCTATAGAAAACTCCCAACAAAGTGACTGCTCCTTTCCTGTTTCTGACTTCCACCCATAATGACACAGTAGACAAACCCTCCTCGATGACCTCCCTTTCTGCAGCTGTGATACTATCCCTGATTAGCAATGCCACTCCCCCACCTCTTTTACCTTCCTCCCTATTCCTTTTGAAACATCTAAACCCCGGAACATCCAACATCCATTCCTGCCCCTGTGCTATCCACGTCTCCGTAATGGCCACAACATCGTAGCTCCAAGTACTGATCCATACTCTAAGTTCATCACCCTTATTTCTGACACTTCTGGCGTTAAAATAGACACACTTGAACCCTTCATACTGGCTGCAACTTTGTGGTGTCAATTGTCTAACCTTCCTCACAGACTTTCTGCACTCGGTATCTGCCTGTTCAACAGCTACCCCATCCACTGATCCGTAGCTCCGGTTCCCATCCCCCTGCCAAACTAGTTTAAACCCTCCCGAAGAGCTCTAGCAAACCTCCCGCCCAGGATATTGGTGCCCCTCCAGTTCAGATGCAACCCGTCCTTCTTGTACAGGTCCCACCTTCCCCAGAAGGTATCCCAATGATCCACATATCTGAATCCCTCCCTCCTATACCAGTTCTGTAGCCACGTGTTCAGCTGCACTCGCTCCTTGTTTCTAGCCTCACTAGCACGTGGCACCGGTAACAATCCTGAGATTACTACTCTGCTCATCCTGCCCTTCAGCTTCCAACCTAACTCCCTATATTCGCTTTTCAGGTCCTCATCCCTTTTCCTAGCTATGTCATTGGTACCGATATGTACCACGACCTCTGGCTGCTCCCCCTCCCCCTTAAGAATCCTGTGGACTCGATCCGAAACATCCCTGACCCTGGCACCCAGGAGGCAACATACCATCCGGGAGTCTTGTTCGCGACCACAGAATCTCCTGTCTGTTCCTCTAACCATTGAATCTCCTATCACTATCATTCTCCTATTCTCCCCCCTTCCCTTCTGAGCCACTGAGCCAGGCTCAGTGCCAGAGACCTGGCCACTGTGGCTTTCCTCTGGTAGGTCCCCCCCAAACCATATCCAAAACGGTATACGTATTATTGAGGGGAACGGCCATAGGGGATCCCTGCACTGTGCGCCTATTCCCTTTCCCTCCCCTGACGGTCACCCAGCTACCTTTATCCTGTAACTTAGATGTCACTACTTCCCTATAACTGCTCGCTATCACCCCCTCAGCATCCTGAATGATCCGAAGTTCATCCAGCTCCAGTTCCCTAACGCGGTCTGCGAGGAGCTGGAGTTGGGTGCACTTCTCACAGGTGAAGTCAGCAGGGACACAAGTGGTGACCCTCACCTCCCACATCCTGCAAGAGGAGCATGCAACTGCCCTAGCTTCCATCCCCTCTGCTCTATATTTCTGGTGCAGCCAGAATATGCAGACCCTGGATATTGTCAGGGTCCATTCTCTTTGCTTTGTCCAATACACTCAGTCACTTTTTAATGTCACTTGAAGTGAACGAAATTGGCTGGACAGTGGTTTCTATGATAGTGAGGATTTTGGAAGGTTGAGCAGAACACCCGTTCTGCACTTTTGGCTTCATCGCAGTTGAAGATGGTGATATTCATGAAGGCTCCTTCTCGTTAGTTGTCTGGTTGTCATCCATCATTCTTGATTGGATATGGAAAGGCTAGTCTTGCTTTGATCTATTGGTCGTGCATCTGCTTAATTCTGGCCAAAACCTGCAGATTTTGGTGCTTAGAATGCAGGACCCTGTGTAATGGCTTCACTGGATTCGTATCTCTTTCTAAGTTAGGCTTGGTGCCGTTCCTGCAATGATTTTTACAATTATCATAAATTTACTCCCAAAACCATTACTTTAAGCATTCCATTAAAGGTTAAGTGCTGAAAGGCAAATAATGAAAGCAGAAAAGAAAAAAAAATCTTATCAAAACAGTGGTTGAAGTTAGATGGAGAAAAAACTTGTTCTGCATGAAACCAGAAAGGTAAGTGCACTGTTAGTAGGACCTGGTGGCAAATTTTGAGAAGGATGTCAAACTGTCCCAGTATCAGTTGATCACTGACAGAAGCAGATGTTATGCAAATTATTAGCTGTCTGGCATTTCAGGACAATCTCTGTTCTCAGACCTGATCCTTGCTCAAACTTATTCCCACTGTAACCTACAACTGACACTGTCACTCATAACATTCTCCCAATTTCATATCCAAGCTGGCCCTACACAGCTGTCACTGAACACAAAATATATGTTATGTGCATTCATTGAAATGCAAGCTTTCACAATTTATATTGTTTAGTATTCTTGTCAGACTTATGCAGGGTATGGTCACATTGTAAATAAACCCATCAGGCAAACTGTCTGCTTCCACACACACTAATGCAAAGATAGTTGGGTAGATCCTGACTGTGTGCTTGAGTAAAATAGGTGATAGTGAATTTGCATCCCTTCCAATTTTTATATCCATTGGAGTCAAGTATGCCAACTCCATGGAAAGGTTGTTACATTGGTGTTTATTTTTGGCCATTTTAAATATTTTTTAAAAATGTGCCGAACCATCTGTAAACGCATCCCTTCAATTTCTGTGCTCTGTCCTACCCAAATTCTCCTTTATGAAAAATGCCACAAAAAATCAACTTGTATTAAAATCCTCAAAATTATTATTGGTAATAGTGTGCCACCATACTAATATACCCACTGCAAGTACTAGTAGGAGCTTCATTTAGAAAGTTAACTTGATGACAATTTCAAATACGTATTTGTACAGCTAAATTGTAGCTCTTCAAATAATTTAGACAAATCTATTGGCTATGATCAACAGATTGCCTGAAGTGATAAACTGAATGTGTTCCACATATTTCAGGTCAAACATGGTTTGTCAAAATGAGGTTTCAGAAAAAAGCTGATTTTTTTTTCGGTAGGTTTTGAGATGAATGTTTTCTAGAAAGATTAATTTTCAGTACATTGAAGCCAGAAATAAGTACATGCTGGATGTTATAGACTTTAATTGAAGGGTGCCATTGTGCCAGATGGAAAGGCAACTACACAAGACACAGACGTTAGAATGTGTTAAAGATACATCCAATGTTAGTCCTGGATATACAAGGTAAGCCAAGATTTAAATGACACTTTGGCTATTGCCCCTGCATTCTTGCTGATTGCCAAGCAGTGATTGGGACTTTATAAATATGTTGCCTTCTAGAATGTCATAAGCCAAATTAGCTGCCACCTATAAAGCTCATCAACAGAAGCAAACATGCTGATTTATTTCTATAACCTATTAACTGCTCTTCACTGACTCCAACATCTGGTACGGAAAGGTTTGAATACACCACCAATTTTAGAGATGCATTACTAATTCATGACACGTTAGTTTAGAGGGGGTCCTATGTTGTTAATTGTTTAAGTGCCAATAGACATAAGAATGCAAGACAAACTAGCAAGTAATAAGGGCAGGAAGCCAATTGAGAAGTTATTCATAGTCTGCTATGATGTTTGGATTCACTAAATTAAGTAGAAATTACATACCTATCAAAGCATCCCCATGGATACAAAGAACCATGCCCGTGGTCATTGAGTAAGAGCATTACAGAAATAATTGTTCATAAATGTCAATTGATCTGTGTAGATTGATGGAAAAACTCCCGACAGTTGCTTTGAAAGGGGGTGTTCAGATTTGTACCTTCATGGGCTACATGTGTGTATATCATGGAGTCACACTGGAGGGGGAGACATAAGAAACTTGAACTCATGTTTCTGTTAATCTGCAGATATCTAAAGTTACCAATGTTAAACAACTCTTCAGTGGGCTGATCAGAATTTATTTACTGGTGAGAAAACACTGCTTTAAACGTTTCCAACTGTCCAGAACAAACAGAACAAAGAAATGCACGTGCAAATAGGATCCAGTTGCCTGGTCTTCAATGGCCAGATTGTCAAGGTGTGTGGGTTGTGTGCAGCCCTAAAGTTACAGGTTCAGACACCCTGATTTCAAGAACTTGTTAGCTATTATCTTTCAATGTTAATCAATGACTGAAGGGTATTTGTTTTTTTAAGAAGCACCTAGAATTGAATCTGTGGTTTTAAGTCAAAAACTTCACATATTATTCAAGTAACTGAAGAATAATGGGACTATATACCAGATGTGTGATTATAAGACATCTACCCTGGAAGACTTCCTACCCAATTACAGACCAGCTAAACGTACTTATGGATGTGTTCATAATTAGCACTTTACAACACACCATCCCCATAAAGCTACTCAAATTTACATCCGAAAATCAATTCAGTTATTTTACACAGGATTGAAGTAACAATGAAGGATCTATAGTTGCCTATGCCTGCTTAGTTATCGTCTTTAAATATGGGCACTATATTTGCCGAATATCCAATGAACCGCTCCTAATGTAAAAACAGAAAATGCTGAAATCACTCAGTAGGTCAGACAGCATCTGTGGAAAGAGTCAACATTTCAGGGTTGATAACCTTACATCAAAACTGGAAAAAAGTTCAAGAAAATGTAGCAGGCTTCAAGTAAGTACAGCAGTAGGGAAGGGGTGGGAGGGGATAGAACAAAAGGGTAAGGTATTTTATAGAGTGGAAGGCAGGAGAGATTAAATGGCAAAAGGGATAATGGTGCAAAAAAGATGACAATGGGACAAGGAACGAAACAAAAGATGGGTCTGGGGGAGGTGTAAATGAGAAAAGCAAAATTACCAACAGCTGTTGTCCAGAAAACTGAGGGCAGAGGTTATGATCTTAAATTGTTGAACTCAATGTTAAGTCCAGAAGGTTGTAAAGTGCCTAATTGAAAGATTAGGTGATTTCCTCAAGCTTATTTTGAGTTTCATTGCAATGGTGTAGGGAGCCAAGGACAGAGGTCAGAGCGGGGTGGAAAATTAAATTTACAGGTGACCAGTAGCTTGGGAACTGGACAGAGGTGCTCTGCAAAGCAGTCACCCAATCTGTATTTGGTCACCCGAGTGTAGTTGATACCATATCATGAAAAGCAAATACATTATCATAAATTAAAAGTACAAGAATATTGCTGTTTCACCTGGAAGGAGTGTTTCAGACCCTAGATGATGGAGAGGACGTATAAGGCAGGCATTGCTTCTCCTAGACTTGCATGGAAGGTGCCACGAGAAGGGGAAGACCAGGGTGTCAGAGGGAACAGTTATTTCAGAATGCTGAAAGGGGAACTGAGGGGAAGATGGGTTTAGTGGTGGCATTGCGTTGTAAGTGACAGAGGATGATCTGTTGAACGCAGAGACTGGTGGGATGGAAGGCAAGTACAAGGAGAACCCTATGCTGGTTCTGGGAGGGAGGGGAAGGGGCAAAGAGTAGATATGTGGGAAATGGTATGGAAATGGTCAAGGACCCTGTCAACCACTGTGGAGAAGAATCTTCAGTTGAGGAAGAAAATAGATATTGTAAGCACTGGTATGGAAGGTGGCTGTCAGAAAAGATGTGAAGGAGATAGTGCAACTGGGAGTTTCACACTCTCCAGATGATTGCTAACACCTCACAAATGTCTTCCCTAGTTTCCTTAAGCACTGTTTCTAGGGATTTAAGTCTTGAGTCCTTTTAGCCTGTTGAGGACTGCCATCTCATTTCTATCAGTCTGTTGTTCTCCACTAAGCACTCTTCTGCAAGCCTGAAGTAAAATTCATCACTTCTTGATTCCAAGAGTTGGCTTGAGCCTTGGCAGGATTTACATCACATGGTCACAAATTATATCATGTACCAACTGCCAAAAAAATGCAACAGGTGCATTAACAACAATTAGAGCAGCTATTCGAAACACTGAGGAATAAATTGTCAGTCCGATGCAAAGTCTCAGCAGAGCTAAAAGTATAACCAGGACCTTGTATAGTCAAGTGTCACATATGCATCACTGCATACAATTCTGCTCAATATATTAATACTTATTTAATGTACTGAAAAGTTGCGTGTAGTTTAATGGTGGAAATTATGAAAGTCTCAGCAATGCACACATTTTTACAGGTCACATTGATTATTGCTGTTAATCACAATTGAAAAAAAAATTATTTATCTAGCTTAGATACATGTACTATAGCTCAACAAATTAAAAGGTTGAGGTGCATATCTCAATTTTTGTGGTCACCTGTCTCTTACAAGTTATAACTAAACCTTTTGCTTATTAATACCTTGAGCACAGCAGTAACTGCACTGGGATTCTGGCAAACCGATATGGTTGGCACGTACATCTTTGTAACATCTCTACATGCACTGTGAAAAAAACCATACTACTATTAATTTGTTTTTACCTTCGAAACTTTTGGGTGAGGTAATGGTTACATGTCTGTCAGTGGTGGTGATGGAAAACAATTTAAAGCAATTTACAAGTACCACAACACATTTAACTCCATATAAAGTATACTGGCTACCGCACATTAGTTCGAATATACTAAAATATGAGCGACAATACTAAGCAAATACTGCTTTACCTGGTTCATATGATTGTAATCAGACAGCAAAATAACTATTCAATACAGACTTTAAACAAAATTAAAATCATGGTAATAAAAAAAAGGCCACAATGTACATAACTCACACATAGTTTCACTGTACATTATTGGTTTTTGAAAGGAACTCAGTAAAGAGCCAATGTATAGAACAGGGCAAGCAATACTAACTAAAACCTTAACTAGCAGTTAAGGGTGCTTTAAAGGTAGGAAGAGAAAGAATATCAGTGTGAAAGTCGTTTCCAGTAGACAATAACGTTTACTGGCGTACTGGTGATTCCTTTCTCTATTGCAAGATATCTTGGAATACTGTGCTAATGTAGAAAGCACTGTCCCAGTCTTCTACTTTCTACAAACATTCAGATATTTTAAGCATTAACAAAAATGTTTTCTTTGATAAGATGTTACATGCAGTGATGTACAGTGGGTTCAGAATTACTGGATGAAACTATTGAATAAAATGTGCTAGCAAACTGAAGCCTCAGAGACAATTTTTAAAGAGGAAACTAAAGTATGGATGATAAATTAACTATTCTTAAAATAGTTAAACCACAAATTTACTTGTAAAATATATAGTGCAAAGACTACCAACTGCAGCAGCACAAGGAGAGTGAACATGCAGCTGGTTTTTAATAATTTTTCCTCAGTCACAATCCAATAACTATGAAAATCACACTAGATCATTTTCTCAACATCCATCCTGACAGCACAAGCTAAATGGCCCTTTATTTGTAGCACAAACATTGCTGCAGCAAAGAAATTCTGTATTTTTGTGTAGAATGGTTAATACTTGTTTCAGCACAACAGTTCCAACCTGGCATAAGGGAATGGTATGATAGAGTGAATCCCAAAACAAAAATGCAGGGCACAGGAAGCTTCTGCAGTGATATGCAGTTTTCCAATTAAATTCCCAACAGCCTTTGGTTCCCATATTTTAGCAAACTTGGTTTCTTGTGTTTGAAACAGTAATAGCAGCAAGCAGATGCATGGTATAAATACTTCATATTACGCAACTTTAAACTTTATGAATAGGCTAGTAAGATGATGCTGCAGCTGCAGACATAACAAAACAGTTTTAATTTATCCAAGTATAATAACAGCATTCCAGAGGACATTTGTGTTATCAGAATGAAATGGTCTTCCTTTGTCACATTTCCATGGAGGTGCTAAGGCACCTCTACAGTAGTTTGATGAAGCAGTTTTTAAACTACTGTGCATATATTTTTTCTTGAAATCACTTTTTTTTGCATTTTGGTTCTTTTGTACAATTAGTGGGTTCTGAATCACCCTCAGATAATTTTCTTTTCTTTTTTTTAATTGCTTTGTCACTGTGGTAATCACAGTCATCCCTTCCATGGATTTCAGTGTCGGTATTAAGTTGCACAGTCTTCCGCTTTCTTTTTTTGAATTTGTTACTGTCTGAAATTATTTTAGTATTTCCCATTCCATCTTTGTGAAGACTCTCATCTGAAATCTCACAGCTCACGGCCTCTTCAGTTGTCCCTTCTCTGACACATTTTTCACCTTTATGCCTTTTTTTCTTTTTCTTCTTACTTGCTATCTCATCATTTTGATCACTATTCTTTTCCAGCGGTTCTTCAGAATCCACACCATATGCTGCCTGAACACTGAGATTTAAAGCAACAAATCGTTTAAGTATACACCAAATAAATCAATACTGAGACCAACATTTTTGGGTTTTGAGCATAACTCAGTCATGTGACAATAAGTAAACTTATCCAAGTTTCTGAGCTCTCATTGGCTTTGTTCCATGACTAGCATGGGGCCCGTTATAGCATATGTTCAATATACTGGAATTAAATAGTTTCCATATGGTTAAACCAAATGAGCCAATGACAAACTCTATAGCATAACAGATAGAGTCTATTTTGAATCTTGGGTTCTGAACTTGTTAGCATTCTGTTGAATCTTTGTTGCACAGCTTATAACATGCATTGTCCATATCCAAATCCTTCAGAATGCAACTTTTTCCCATTGGCAATTAAAAAAAGTGTTTGTTTCTTTTTAAATTCATTCTCTACAGGCAAGGCCAGTGATTATTGCTCATCCCTATATGTACTGAGAAAGTGGCTGTGCATCTGCTTCTCAAACCATTGAGCAATAGTCTGGCATACTTCAGAAGGCAGTTAAGAGTCAACCACACAGGTGAGAGACATTAGTAAATAAATTTGACTTTTACAATATGACAGCTTCATGGTCACTTTCATTGATACAGGTTCTATTTCTTTAAAGAAAACAAATAAAATTCTCAAATTGCCATGGTGGGTTTTGAACTTGTGCTTTCTAAATTATTAGCCCAGGCCTCGAGATTATTGGTCCAATATACTACCGCACCCCAGTCATCAGTATATGTGTCATTAATAGCGGCAATTTATATTTAAACTCAACTATTTACAATCTTCATTAATGACTTGGATGAAAGGACCAAGTGTATTTTAACCAAATTTGATGATACAAAGATAGGTGGTGTGCAAGGATAAACCCAACAACTACAGGCTAGTAAGTTTAACCTCAATGGCGGGAAAGCTTTTAGAAAAGATAACCAGAAACAAAATTAGCAGTCAATTGGACAAATGCAGATAAATTAAGGAAAGCCAACACAGATTTATTAAGGGCAAATCACATTTAACTGATTTGATTGAGTTTTTCAATGAGGTAACAGAGAGGGTTGATGAGGGTAATACGGTTGATATGGTGTACATGGGCTTCCAAATGGTGTTTGATAAAGTGCCACATAACAGGCTTGTCAATAAAGTTGAAACCCATGGAATAAAAGCGACAGTGGCAGCATGGATACGAAGTTGGCTGAGTAACAGGAAGAATACTGGTAAACGGTTATTTTTCAGACAGGAGCAAGCTATATAGTGGGGTTACCTAGGGGTCGGTATTAGAACCACTGTTTTTTTTATTCTTTATTAATGACCTAGACTTGGGTGTGCAGGGCACAATTTCAAAATTTGCAGATGATACAAAATTTGTAAGTACTGTGAGCTAAGGAGGACACTGATGGGCTTCAAAAGGACACAGACAGGCTACTGGAATGGACAGACACATGGCAAATAAAATTTAAAGCAAAGAAGTGTGAAGTGATACATTTTGGTAGGAAGCACGAGGAGAGGCAATATAAAATAAAGAATACAATTTTAAAGGAGATGCAGGAGCAGAGGGAGCTGCACAAATCGTTGAAGGTAGCAGGGTAGGTTGAGAAAGTGGTTAATAAGACATACAGGATCGTGGGCTTTATCAATAGCGAGACAGAATACAAAAGCAAGAAAGTTATGGTGAACCTCTATAAAATACTGATTTATGAGAATGATTCTAGACATAAGACACTTCAGTTACGTGGATAGGCTGGCAAAGCTGGAGCCGTTCTCCTTAGTGAAGGTTGACGAGATTTGGTAGAGAGGTGTTCAAAATTATGAGGGGTCTGGACAAAGTAAATAGGGATTAACTGGTTCCATTGGCAGAAGGGTCAAGAACCAGAGGACACTAATTAATGATTGGCAAAAGAACCAGAGGCAACACAAGGAAAGATTTTCCTGGCAATAAGTGATTAGGATCTGGAATGCATTGCCTGAGAGTGTGGCTTTCAAAAGGGAACTGTATCATTGTTTGAAGCGAAAAAATTTGCAGGGCTTTGGGGAAAAGGCAGTGGAGTGGGACCAGCTGAGATGTTCTTAGACAGCAGGCTCAATGACAGTTGAATGGACTTCTGTGATGTAACTATTCTATGCTTCTAGGTACAGCAAGTAATCAGCATAGCAAATGGAATGTTGGCTTTTATTGCAAGAGGGGTGGAGTATAAAAGTAGGGAAGTCTTGCTACAAATGTGCAGGGCGTTGGTGAGACTACATGTAGAGTATTGCGTACAGTTTTAGTCTCTTTATTTAAGGAGGGATACACTTGCATTTGAGGCAGTTCAGAGAAGATTCGCTAGGCTGATTCCTGGGATGAAGGTGTTGTCTTATGAGGAAAGGTTGAGCTGGTTGGGCCTTTGGAGTTTAGAAGAATGAGAGCTGATCTTATTGAAACAAATACGATCTTGCAGGGACCTGACAGGGTAGATGCTGAGAGGATGTTTCCTCTCATGGGGAAACCCAGAACTAGGGGGCACAGTTTCAGATTATGGGGTTTCCCATTTAAGACAGATAATTTCTTCACTCAGGATCGTGAATCTTTGGAATTCTCTACCCCACAGAGCTGTGGAGGCTGAGTCACTGAATATATTCAAGGTTGAGCTAGACAGATTCATGAACTATAGGGGAGTCAAGGGTTATGGGGAACAGGCAGGAAAGTGGAGTTGAGGTCAAGATCAGATTAGCCATGATCTTATTGAATGGCAGAACAGGCTCAAGGGGCCTTTTGGCTGCCTACTCCTGCTCTTATTTCTTGTTACATTCTTAATCTTGTTGTATGGTTTTTAATGGGCATGAAATTATCCATTTAGGGCTATATCAGAATAAAACATTATCACACAAGTCTCTTTCAATTCATTTTGATCAGATGATTTCATAAAAGATATGGTCCTTCTTTTCAACAACAGTATTTACCAATCTTAAATCAGTAACAGATGTGTGTATGAAGCAAATAAAAAAGCTTGTTCGGTACAACATCAAAATTGTGTAAGGGTATTATTTTATATCTTCTGCAATGGACTGAAATCATTTCATAATAAACAGTATATCACTTAGTCTTATACCAAGGAGAACAGCCATTTCATAATGAATCTAGATACTAGTAATTGAGCTGCAAGCCATAAAAAGGAGATATAAATTGATCTTTCAAAGCTTGTACAGACCTTACAATGAAGATTAATTTAACTGAATGTTCAATTATTCAGTGGCAATTGCCCTCCTCTTTTTCTGTCTCTCTTGCTTTTTGCTTGTGTGTAGAGATTCTGCTTATGCTGTTTGGCACGCAAGTTGCCCTGCATTGTAGCTTCAACAGGTTGACACCTCATTTTGAGGCATGCCTTGTGCTAATCCTGGCATTCCCTCCTACACTCTTCATTGAACTAGGGTTGGTCCTCCAGCTTGATGGTAATGGTAGAGTGGGGCCAGGCCATGAGGTTACAGATTGTGGTCAAGTACAATTCTGCTGCTGGCCCACAGTGCCTCATGGATGTCCAGTTTTGCATTGCTAGATCTGTTTGAAATCTATTCCATTTAGAACAGTGGTAATGCCACACAGCATGATGGAGGGTATCCTCAATGTGAAGACAGGACTTTGCCTCCACAAGGACTGTGCGGCGGTCACTCCTTACAATACTGTCATGGACAAATGCATCTGCGACAGGCAGATTTTATGAGGAGGAAGTCAAGTATATTTTCCCTCATTGGTTCCCTCACCACCTGCCGCAGACCTGGTCTTAGCCTTCACTGTTCCAATGAAGCTCAAAGCACCTCATCTTTCAATTGGGCACTTTACAGGCTTCTGGACTCAACAATGAGTTCAGCAATTTCGGATCATAACCTCTGCCCCCATTTTTTTCCAATGACAGCTGTTGATGACTCTGCTATTTCTATTTACACCTCCCCCTAGACCGATCTTTTCTTTCTTTGCTTGTCCTATTACCATCCCCTTTTGCCTTGCACCATCTTCGCTTGCCATTTAATTTCGCCCGTCTTCCAACCTGTAATCAGCCCTTCCCTGTTGTTCTCCCCCACCTTTTACCTGCCTCGGTACTTGCTTAAAACCTGTTAATTCTCTAACTTGTTCCAGTTCTGACGAAAAGCCATCGACCTGAAAGATAAACTCTGTTTCGCTCTCCATAGATTCTGCCTGACCTGTTGAGTATTTCTAGCATTTTGTGTTATTTCAGATTTCCAGTATTTGCAGTATTTTGCTTCTCATTAGCAACGTGGCACTAAGTTTTGAATCCAGATACCTTAGAGTGTACAATTTCTAACTGCCTTATGAAGCTATGAAAACAAATCCAACAGAGCTGATAGATATGCATGTGTCTTGTGGAGTTTACATTACCACATAAGGTGCAAATTAATTTTAATGACCTAGATTTTTTATGCATTTGTCGAATTTTGGATTTTGCATTCACACTGGTTGCATATAAAGCCATGGACTATGGGGTTGATGAAATTATAATCACCCTCAATAGTTTAATAAAAGTTTTGCAATTGTATGAGAAGGGTGAAATTCCACAGCAAAACAAAAAAAAGGCGAGAATGCCCGCTCGCTGTACTTAACGACCTAATGAAATTGCAGAAAGTTGCAGCTTTGCAAAGTGGCATTTCTGAGAACGCATTTTTGTTATCAGGTCATTAATTATGGTGAAAAGCAGACATTCTCCCAGTTTTCACTCAAAGGAATGTCAGCCCAATGATTTACCCAAATTACAAGGTCCTATGTGCCAAGTCGGATCTGCATTGAAAACTCAGTCAAAATTTACATCAATCACAGTAGCAATAGCATCCTCCCATTCAATTCTCAAACGATATTTCATCACTAAATAACTTAGTGTAGTTACCTTTTATCCAACTGTCCCCGAATGCACAGTACGCCAGCGACATCAGCATCCAGCTGCAGAACTTCAAACTTCAGGCTATCTCCCACAGTTACTGCAAAACCTGGCCAAATTCCATTTGCATGATGTGGCTTGGGTATCGAAGCATTAAAACACCCATGCACCAGACAACCTAGATGACTTGGAGCAACTTTATTCACAACACCCTGAAAAAGTTCAGTACACCAAGTGATTAACCTATTGCCCTCATGCATATTAAAATCATTGTACAAATGATAACAATTGTGATTTTAAAATAGACCAGAACTAACTTATGCTGCCAACCGCATATTCTAAGGAGCAATAAAAAAGCTTGTGGCTTTATGTTCCTTTTTAAAAGGCACTGGCACTCACTATATCCTTAATAGTTTGATAGTGCTTCTGAAAACCTACGACCCAGATCATTCTGCCCTTCTGGTGGAAAGTGGCAGTAGTTCCCTGGAAAAATTAAAGGCTATATCAGCTGCAGAACAAATCATTTTGTTTTAAATATTTGTTTGAATTTTTTTTGACTTTAAGACAAGCATATTCATATTTACAAACTGGACAAAATGCCAAGATCCAGACTTGGATGAGCCTCAATTTTCTCCAGTTAAATATTGGGGAGACGAAAGAAATCATCTTCAGCCCCCAGTACAAACTCTGTCCTCTCACCAACCTCATCCTCAACAATTGCCTCAAGCTGAACAGACTGTTAACAATCTTGGCATCCTTTTCAACCCCAAGCATTTGCCAACACAAATACCGCCTACTTCTATCTCTAACATTGCTGGCCTTCACCTCTGCCTCAGTCCTTCTGCAGCTGAAACTATCATCCTCATTTTTTGTGTCATCACCAGACTTACTATTCCAATTCTATGTAATGTGTATTCCCTCAAAAACTATGCATGTTAACATTAAGTCCATATCCTGAAAAATCAGTAAGCCATAAAAAATAATGCACGTGATACAAGGCCGCCTTTTTTTTTAAACAAACAAATTCTCTTTACCGCAGTTTAATTTTGAGTGACTTTTTTTCCACCTTCTTAAAACCCTTTGCCTGTAACGTTCCCCAAACAGAAAGGCAGCAGACATGTTTCCATATTTTTGCCTCTGGTCTTAAACTAGCCACTAGGAAGTGAGTGAGATTTACACTGCATTTGCCTGAAACTATGCTTCCCTTTATATGAATAGGAGCTGTTGGACTAATTTCAAGTCAAAATGCAGTAGGAAATCCTCTATCTCTATTCCAGAATCTTGGTGCACGAATGTACTGACCCACCAAACTGCAATTAACAAAATATTACAATGCATATTTATTCAATGAGAAAAGCCCATTTATCAAATTGAATCACTCCTTTCAATGAACCAGCTGCATGGTTATGCATTCTCAACTGACTTCATCTCCTGATGGGAGACAAATGATTTGAGCGACAGGACTTCAAAATGGTGGTTCTATGTTAAGCCCGCAGGTGGTTAAGCAGGAAAAATCTAGGGTATCATTCTCGCATTATCTAACCCCAATAGGTCTCATTCCACACATTATATTCCTATACTCAGCACAGGACTGAAGCTGTGCTCAAGCATCCTAAACATCTTCAATCCTTCTCACAACCTTGTCTAACACTTGTGTTCCGATAACACTTAGACAACCTCGAATACAGGTGCTTGTATTTTAGTATTAACTCATTGTGATGACAGTCTATGCATAAAACCTATTTTCTTGTCAATATCTGGCCTTGCTGAAGGCCAATAATTCCAAATTTTGTTCTCAAGTAAGAGGTTTTTAAAAAAATTCCTTACATCCATACTATCTTAGCCTTTGTTTTCTCACTGCCTGCAACATGTTCCCTTCTCAAACTTTTTTCCCCCTCTCCTCAATGAAACAAACTTACCACCAGCTTCTGTCCAGTTTTAGGCCTGAAGATAACAAAGTCTGCTTCAATGTTGAGATGTATATATCCTTGATCATCATAGATGTCACCTAATTCACCAACTAATCTGACTTTATCGTAAGCAATTGGGACACCCTGCAAACTAACAAATATGTTAAGAGGTTATACAATCATTCCAACAGAATTTGATAGAAACAAACGTACACACATTGTGCCTGTTTCAGCTGAACAAAATAAGTGACAGCCATTCGCTGGTTCATTCCCCAGGGCAACAATACCTTGACCAGAGTCAAGTTGCCTGGTTTAAATTTTAACAAAGCTTGGCAGTTAACTGTCAGTCACCGTAAACTGGTGCATTCTCCATGGCAACGCTTCTACCAATCAGAGTTCACTTGCCAACCAATCAGCACTCTCTTCTCATGCAGTACAAGCTGTTGTTTTCCCTTACATTGGTTATTCTTGCATATTGTCCTGATGAGTGCAAGATGAAAAGCTTCAACAATATGTCTCTATTTTTAGCAATTCTCAGAATCTCATAGGTTAAAAACTTAATATACACAATAATTGTATAACTACAATGAGTGTTTATAAGCTGATGTATAAAAATGCATTTAAAATTCCAATCTGAGCAAAAACAGGTATTTTATCAAAATGGAATTTGCTGGAAATATTTTTTCTATTACTATAAAATAATAGAAAGATGAGTGAAGATGCAGCATACATGATGGATCTTAAAGTATAAACTATCCAACTTCCAAATGTTCACCCAAGACTGAAATTGCAAGCGTGACAGGCTTAACTCCTAGTCTCAAGGTGATGTTTACGGGCAGCTTACCCAAGAGAATGAGTTTGCCAGTTTTGGCACATTCTGGGACAAAGAAGCAGTACTGATGCAATGTCGCATCCAATTCAATGGTGCGTTTTCCAGAAAGAGAATTTTTTTTCTCCATCTCTCCTGACAGTGTACTGATTTCCAGGCAGCCCAATGCTACTTCACCCTAGTGACCACTCATCGCATGAGGGGAGACAGAGAGCAGTTGTAGACTATTCTACTGTGAATGGCATAACAGACTGACCTGTCACTTACATACTGGCCTTCTTCAGCAATGTTACTTTTTTGCCCTCTCTTGATTAGGAGTAATGGGCCAACTGTACAGTTTCCTGCTGAGCAGTTAACTCAATACAGACTGGGAATCACACCTGGATCTTGTGTTTGGTAGTTTAATACTAAATCGGGCGATGTCTTTATCCACTGAGCCACATCTAATTAAAAATTGATGTGAATTATATAGCGAATAGAATCATAGGCTTACTTACAGGCAATCATTTTATTAAGGGTTCCAGATGAGATCAGAAACCACAAAATTGAAACTCGTGATCTTGAATAATTATGTGAACCGAAGATAAAATTACTGCCTTTTAATTAACTTCATATATCTAATTATAACATATGCAGCACAGATCGTAGGAGCAATTTTATGGCACTTTGGTTTTTTCCCCAGCTGCAGATATCCATGTGATGTCTACACCAAAAGGAAATCAAAACGTGAATCACTTCTTATTTTTCCAACTGGAAAATGAACAGTTGATTCCCAAGGGGAGGGGAAGGAAAGGAAAGGAAAGGAAGGAAGGGAAAGGAAGGAAGGGAAAGGAAGGAAGGGAAAGGAGGGAAGGGAAAGGAAGGAAGGGAAAGGAAGGAAGGGAAAGGAAGGAAGGGAAAGGAAGGAAGGGAAAGGAAGGAAGGGAAAGGAAGGAAGGGAAAGGAAGGAAGGGAAAGGAAGGAAGGAAAGGAAGGAAAGGAAGGAGGAAGGAAAGGAAGGAGGAAGGAAAGGAAGGAGGAAGGAAAGGAAGGAAAGAAAGAAGAAAGGAAAGGAGGAAGGAAAGGAAAGGGGAAAGGAAAGGAAAGCAAGCAAAAAAGAGCTTATATTTATATAGTGCCTTCAGTGATCTCAAGATGGTCGAGTGCCCTTCTGTCAATGAAGTACTTTTAATTAGAGCCACTGCTGTAATGCAGGGAATGCAGCAGTCAATTTGTGCACAAGGTCCAACAATCAGCAATGAGATAAATGAATGGTTAATCTGTTTCAGTGATATTGGCTGAGGGACACCAAGTGAACATCCGTATTTCTTTGAAAAGCACCACGGATACTTTTACATACAATGGATAGGGCAGTGAGGGCCTCTTTACAATGGCTTATCTGAAGGATTGCACCTCACTCAGTATTGTGGCACAGTGTCAGCTAGATTAAAAAAAAATTTGTTTGCAGGATGTGGACGTCGCTGGCTATGCCAGCATTTATCGCCCATCCCTAATTACCATTGAGAAGGTTGTGGTGAGCCGCCTTCTTGAACCGCTGCAGTCCATGTGGGGTAGATACACCCACAGTGCTGTTAGGAAGGGAGTTCCAGGATTTTGACCCAGCAACAGTGAAGGAACAGCAATATAGTTCCAAGTCAGGATGGTGTGTGGCTTGGAGGGGAACTTGCAGGTGGTGGTGTTCCCATGCATCTGCTGCCCTTATCCTTCTAGGTGGTGGAGGGTTTGGAAGGTGCTGTTAAAGGAGCCTTGGTGAGTTGCTGCAGTGTATCTTATAGGTGGTATACACTGCTGCCACTGTGCATCGGTGATGACGGGAGTGAATGTTGAAGGTGGTGAATAGGGTACCAATCAAGTGGGCTGCTTTGTTCTGGATGGTGCCAAGCTTCTTGAGTGTTGTTGGAGTTGCACCCATCCAGGCAAGTGGAGAGTATTTCATCACTCTCATGATTTGTGCCTTGTAGATGGTGGACAGACATTGGGGATACAAATGGCGAGTTACTTGCCGCAGAGTTCCTAGCCTCTGACCTGCTCTTGTAGACACAGCATGTGTGTGGCTGGTCCAGTTCAGTTTCTGGTCAATGGTCACCCCCAGGATGTTGATAGTGGGGAATTCACTTATGGTAATGCCATTGAACATCAAGGGGAGATGGTTAGATTCTCTCTTCTGCGATGGTCATTGTCTGGCACTTGTGCGGCACAAATGTTACTTGCCACTTATCAGCTCAAGCCTGGATATTGTCCAGGTCTTGCTGCATCTGGACACGGGCTGCTTCAGTATCTGAGGGGTCACGAATGGTGCTGAACATTGTGCAATCATCAGCGAACATCCCCACTTCTGACCTTATGATGGAGAGAAGGTCATTGATGAAGTAGCTGAAGATGCTTGGGCCTTGGACACAACCCTGAGGAACTCCTGCAGTGATGTCCTGGGATGGAGATGATTGACCTCCAATAAACACAACCATCTTCCTTTGTGCTAGTTACAATTCCAACCAGCAGAGAGTTTTGCCCGATTTCCATTGACTCCTGTTTTGCTAGGGCTCCTTGATGCCATACTCGGTCAAGTGCTACCTTGATGTTAAGAGCAGTCACTCTCACCTACATTGGGTGTGCAAGTCTCTGGAGTGCGGCTTGATCCCACAACTGTGCAACTCAGAGACCAGAGTGCTAGCACTAAAGCAAGGCTGACAAAAAAAAATAATAATTTAATCAGATTAAATATAATCTGTTCAACTTTCACTCTTGGGTTACATCATTTGAGTAACTTCACAGTTCTGATATGGACATGATCCTCACATCATTGAATATCTCCAAAAATGAAAACACTATAATATCAACCTTGTATTAATATCAGTGCACTGACAACTGCTGCAAGAAAGCAATGGCTGACAAGAATAAAACTATAGATATAAAAAATATGTATTTTATGAACCCCAACAATTAGAAACTGACTTCAAGGCATCAATCTAGTCTTAGGGTCTAGTGAACAATTATAAATAAAGACAGAAATTCTGCAATTTTGTTATTTAAACATTATCTATGAAAAAAGAGCAAGTCATTACTCCTTTAAGTTGATACTTCATTAGCTGACCGTCTCCAGAAGCTAAGGACAGGCTCAGATCTTTGGGTGTGTGTTGCACTTGCAAGATGTGGCGCAGCAGATCTAGTGAAAACCAAGGGTCAAACCCAGGGAGCAGGGGAGGCTTGGTGGCAATCAGGCTGGAAATAAGAACAGTAACAGATCATTTTGCCTCTCGAGTCTGTTCTGCCATTCAATGAGATCACGGCTGATCTGGAACAAAAATCCAGCAATCTCAGTTTTAAAATCAGTTGATCTAGCTGTCATCAAATGCCATTTGTTGAACAGAGTTCCAAACTTATATGTTTAGTTTAGAGATACAGCACTGAAACAGGCCCTTCGGCCCACCGAGTCTGTGCCGACCATCACCACCCATTTATACTAATCCTACACTAATTCCATATTCCTACCACATCCCCACCTGTCCCTATATTTCCCTACCACCTACCTATACTAGGGACAATTGCTAATGGCCAATTTACCTATCAACCTGCCATCCTTTGCATGCAGAAGTGTTTCCCAATTTCACTCCTGAAAGGTCTAGATCTAATTTTTAGACTATGCCTCCGAGTCCTAGACTCCCCAATCAGCAGAAATAGTTTCTCTCTACCTACCTTATCTGTTCCCCTTAATATCTTGAAACTTTTAATCAAATTCCTCCCCCCCCCCACCCCACTTAACCTTCTGAATTCCAGGGAATACAACCCTCGTTTATGTAAACTCTCCTCGTAATTTAACTCTTGGAATTCAGGTATCATTCTGGTAAATCTACACTGTGCTCCTTCTAAGGCCAAATTATCTTGCCTAAGGTGTGGTTGAGCCAGGGCTTTGCACAGCTAAAGCATGACTTCTATCCTCTTGTATTAGACTTAAAGGCTCACATTCCATTAGCCTTTTTGATTACTTTCTGTACCTGTTGAGATTTAACTATCGATGCCACGGACCCTTAAGTTTCTTTGGACCTCCACTGTTTCTAGCTTTACACCATTTAGAAAGTAGTCTGTTCTATCCTTTTTAAGTCCAAAGCAGATGGCCTCACATCTGTCTACACTGAAACCCATTTGCCAGTTTTGCCCATTCACTCAATCTATCAGTATCTTATTGTAATTTTATGCTTCAATCTACACTGCTTACAATACCGATCTTTGTGTCATCAGCAAACCTGGCTGTGTGGTTTTCCCATCCCATCATCTAAAGACATTAATAAATATGAATAGTTGAGGCCCCAACACAGATCCTTGCAGATACCATTAGTCACATCCTGCCAATTAGAGTACCTGCTCGTTATCACAACTCTGTCTTCGTCCACTCAGCCAATTTCCGAACTAAGCCAATAATTGACCTTCAATTCCACGAGTTTCAACTGTAGCTAACAATTTCACAAGAACACAAGAAATAGGAGATGGCCAATGATATCACAGCTGATCTTCTACTTCAACACCATTTTCCTGTACTATCCCTGTAACCCTTCATGTTTTTAATATGTGGAAATCTATTGATCTCAGTCTTGAACATACTCAATGACTGAGCCTCCACAGCCCTCTGGGGCAGAGAATTCTGAAGATTCACCACCCTGAGTGAAGAAATTCCTCCTCATCTCAGTCCTAAATGGCCTAACTCTTATTCTGAGACTGTGTCCCCAGTTCTGGACTCCCCAGCCAGAGAAAGCACCCTTCCTGCATCTACCCGGTCCAGCCCTGTAAGAATTTTGTATGTTTGAATGAGATCAGCTCTCATTCTTCTAAACTCCAGAGAATAAAGGCCCAGACTATTTGATCTCTCCTCATAGGACAATCCTTCCATCCCAGGAATTAGTTTGGTGAACCTTCATTGCACTCCCTCAATGACAAGTATATCTTTTGTTAGGGAAGGAGACCAAAATTGCACACAATACTCCAGGTGCGGTCTCAATATAACTGCAGTAAGACATCTTTACTCCTTTCCTCAAATCTTCTTGTAATGAAGGGCAACATACCATTTGCCTTCTTAATTACTTGCTGTGCCTGCATGTTAGCTTTGTGACTCATGAACAAGGACACCCAAGTCCCTTTGAAGCTCAACACTTAGTAGCCTCACATCATTTAAGAAATACACTGTTTCTCTTTTTTCCCACCAAAGTGGATAACCTCACATTTCTCCACATTGTATTCCATCTGCCAAATTTTTGCCCACTTGCTTAGTCTCTCCAAATCCACTTGAAACATCTTTGCATCCTCCTCACAACTCACACATCTACCTAGTTGTGTCATCTGCAAACTTGGAAATATTGCATTTAATCCCCACATCCAAATCATTGAAACACAGAAACTAGGAGTAGGTCATTCGGCCCTTTGGGCCTGCTCCGCCCTTCAAAAAAGATCAGGCTGATCATCTAATTCAGTGCCCTGTTCCCACTTTCTTCCCATATCCCTTGATCCCAGTGGCATGAATATATTATCTCCTTATTGAATATATTTAATTATTTAATGACTTGGCCTCCACTGCCTTCTGCAGTAGAGAATGCCACAGGTTCACCACCCTCTGAGTGAAGAAATTTCTCCTCATCTCGGTTCTAAATGCCATACCTCGTATCCTGAGACTGTGACCCCTGGTTCTGGACTCCCAGACATCGGGAACATCTTCCCTGCATCTAGCCTGTCTAGTCCTGTTAGAATTTTATAGGTTTCTATGAGAACCCCCTCTCATTCTTCTGAACTCTAGTGAATATAGGCCTAGTCAACCTAATCTCTATGTCAATCCTGCCATCCCAGGAACCAGTCTAGTAAATCTTCTTTGCACTCCCTCCATGGCAATAAACATCCTTCCTCAGATAATGAGACTTAAACTGCACAAAATACTCCAGATGTGGTCTCACCAAGGCGCTGTATAACTGCAGTATGACATCGTTGCTCCTGTACTCAAGTCCTCTTGCAATGAAGGCCAACATACCATTTGCCTTCCTACCTGCTTGCTGCACCTGCATGCTTGCTTTCACAGTCCAAGAACACCCAGGTCTCGTTGCACCTCCCCTTTCCCAATCTATCACCATTCAGATAATAATCTGCCTTTCTGTTTTTAACAACCAAAGTGAATAACCTCACATTTAACCACGTTATACTGCATCTGCCATGCATTTGCCCACTCACCCAACTTGTCCAAATCACATTGGAACCTCTCTGCATCCTCCTCACAGCTCACACTCCCCCCTAGCTCTGTGTCGCCTGAAAACTTGGAAATGTCACACTTAGTTCCCTCACCCAAGTCATTAATATATATTATGAATAGCTGGGGTCCAGGCACTGATCCCTGTGGTATCCCACTAGTCACTGCCCGCCACCTGGAAAAAGACCTGTTTATTCCTACTCTGTTTCCTGTCTGTCAACCAATTCTCAATCCATGTCAGTATATTACCTGCAATCCCATGTGCTTTAATTTTGCATACTAACCTCTTATGCGGTACCTTATCAAAAGCCTTCTGAAAATCCAAATACACCACATCCACTGGTTCTCCCTTATCTATTCTACTAGTTACATCCTCAAAAAACTCCAGAAGATTTGTTAAGCATGTTTTCCCTTTCGTAAACCCATGCTGACTTTGTCCAATCCGGTTTATGCTTTCCAGGTGTTCTATCACATCCTTTATAATAGACTCTAGCATTTTCTCCACTACTGATGTAAGGCCAACTGGTCTGTAATTCCCTGTTTTTTTATCTCCCTCCTTTGTTAAATAGTGGGGTTACATTTGCAACCCTCCAATCTGTAGGAACTGCTCCAGAGTCTAAAAATATTTGGAATATGACCACCAATGCATCCACTATTTCCAGGGCCACTTCCTTTAGTACTCTGGGATGTAGATCAGGCCCTGGGGATTTGTCAGCCTTTAACCCCATTAATTTCCCTAGCACTTTTTTTTTTTTTACTAATACTGATTTCCTTCAGTTCCTCCCTCTCATTAGACCCTTGGTTCCCTAACATTTCTGGGAAGTTATTTGTGTCTTCCTTTGTGAAGACAGAACCAAAGTATGTGTTTAATTGTTCTGCCATTTCTTTGTTCCCCATTATAATTTCCCCCGTTTGACTGAGGGACCTACATTTCTCTTCACTCATCTTTTTCTCTTCACATATTTATAGAAGCTTTTACAGTCAGTTTTTATGTTCCCCGCAAGTTTACTCTCATACTCTATTTCCCCCACATAATCAACCTCTTTGTCCTCCTTTGCTGAATTCTAAACTGATCCCAATCCTCAGACTTGCTGCTTTTTCTGGCAATTTTATCTGCCTCCCCTTTGGATTTAATACTATTCCGAATTTTTATTTGTAAGCCACGATTGAGCCACCTTTCCGGTTTTATTTTTGCGCCAGACACGAATAAATAATTGTTGTAATTCATGCACACGTTCTTTAAATATTATCCATTGCCTATCCACTGTCAACCTTTTTAGTAAAGTTCCCCAATCAACCATAGCCAACTCACACCTCATACCTTTGCAGATTCCTTTATTTAGGTTCAGGACCCGAGTTTCGGATTCAACTACTTCACTCTCCATCTTCAATGAAGAATTCTATCATGTTATGGTATAGACTGTGAATAGCTGGGGCCCAAGCACTTATTCTTGCGGTGCCCCACTAGTCACAGCCTGCCAATCCGAAAATGACCCATTTATTCCTACTCTCTCTTTTCTGTCCGTTAACCAGTTCTCAATCCATGCCAGTATATTCACGCCAATCCCAAGTGCTCTAGTTTTGTTTACTAATCTATTGTGTAGGACATCAAAAGTTTTCTGAAAATCTAAATATACCACATCCACCGGTTCCCCCTTATTTATTCTGCTAGTTACATCCTCAAAAAACTCCCAACAGGTTTGTTAAACATGATTTCCCTTTCATAAATCCATGTTGACTCTGCCCAATCCTACCATTATTTTCTAAGTAACCCATTATCGCATTCTTCATTATAGATTCTAGAATTTTCCCTATAACTGATATTAGACTAACAGGTTTTCTCTCTCCCTCCTTTCTTAAATAGTGGGGTTGCATTTGCCACCGTCCAATCTGCAGGAACCATTCCAGACTCTATAGAATTCTGAAAGATGACCACCAATACATCTACTATCTCTACAGCCACCTCTTTCAACACTCTGGGATGTAGATCACAGGTCCAGGGGATTTATCTACTTTAAGTTCCATTAATTTCTCTAGTTTTTTTTAATATTAATATCTTGCAGTTCCTCGTTTACACTAGTCCCTTGATTCTCCATTATTTCTGGGAGGTTTTTAGTATTTTCCTCCGTGAAGACAGACACAAAGTATTTGTTTAGTTTCTCTGCCATTCAGTGCTCGTAATGGACCCTCACTTGTCTTTGCTAATCTTTTCCTTCATATATACCTATAGAAGCTTTTATAGTCCATTTTTGTATTTCTCGCTATGACGGACTAATGCCTTCTAGAAGTCCACATGAATAAGATCCATAGGCATTCCCCTGCCCACTGTTTAGTCACCTCTTCAAAAAAATACAAGTCAGCATGATGTACTCTTTAAAATTTTTGATAGTTGATCTGTACCTCAACTCCATGTACCCAACTTTGATTCATATCCCTTACCAAACAAAAATTTTTAATTGTTGCACATTTCAATTTACCCAGCATCAAGAGCATTTTAGGAAACAAGTTTCAAATTTCCACTACCCTTTGAGTAAGAAAGCACATCCTGATTTCATTTCTAAATGATCCAGCTCTGATTTTATTATACCCCCTTGTCCTGGATTCTCCCAGAGGAAATAGTTTATTTCTATCTACCCTATCAAACCCCATTATTAACTTAAATACCTCAATTAGATTAGTCCTCAACCTTCTAATTTTATGCAGTCTGTCTTCAAAATTTAATCCTTTAAGTTCCAGTAAATCAGGTGAATATACGCTGTACTACCTCCAAGACCAATATATCTTTCCTGAGAAAGGGTTCCGAAGAAGGGTCACTGACCCGAAACGTTAACTCTGCTTCGCTTTCCACAGATGCTGCCAGACCTGCTGAGTGATTCCAGCATTTCTTGTTTTTGTTTCAGATTTCCAGCATCCGCAGTATTTTGCTTTTATATCTTTCCTGAGGTTCAGTGCCCAAACCTGAATGCAGTACTCCAAATGGGGTTTGACCAAGGCTCTGGAGAACTGAAGCATCACTTCCTCACTGGACACAGAGCCAGTAGAGCTTGGAAAATGCAGAAGTAATGAGTGTGTGGGACATTAAATGGGTGAGAGCCCTGGCCAAACATATTAAGTTCAAGGAGGCAATTGTCAAATATAGCAAGGGCGCTATCAATCAAGATAGTGGAGGCATGAATAAGGGGTTCGTGGTTCAGCAGCAGTGCAGCATGATAATGGTGTAAGCAGACAACATTCTGCAGCTGCAAGGTGGTGGTGGTCTTAATATTGAATTTAAAGTTCAGCTCAGAATCAAATAGAATGCTATAACTGTGAACCACTCTGTTCACCTTGGGAGGGCAGCTGAATGAGCCATGGCGTTAGACCCAGACTACAAAGGTGGTGAGAACCAAATAAAATCATATGGTTTCAGTATCAATGTTGACCTGCAGGAAGCCATGGGAGATTAGAAGTAGAAAAGCAATATGATAATTGAGCAACAGACCAGGTAGTGGCAGCTAAATGTCAGCTGCACACATGCAAGCTGTTGAGATCACCAAGGGCTAACGTAGATAAGAGGGGACCAAGTGTGGAACCTGAAGCATGGAGGTGGTGAAGATGAGAGAAGAAACAGAGGCAGTAATGACTACAATGGGACAGTATAGGATAATGTGCAGGAGTACTGCCCCAAGGTGACAGTAGAGGAAATGTGATTGAAGAAAATGGAGTGAACAGTACTAAAGGTGGCACAAAATAACAGGATTGTGTTTTGCTGTGAAAATACACAGGTAAGGAAGCACAGCTGTTATGTTACTACACTTGTAATCCAGAGGCCTGGACTAATCAGCCAGAGATGCAAGTTCAAATTCCGCCATGAGTTTGTGAATCTAAATTCAGTTAATTAAATAAATCTTGTAAAGAAAGCGAGTCATCAGTAATGGTGACCATGAAGCTATTGGAATGCCATAAAAACCAACCTGGGTCACTAATGTCTTTTAGAGAAGGAAACCTGCTGGCCTTACTCAGTCTGGCCTATACGAGAGCATAGACCAACAGCAATATGGGGTTGACTCTTAACTGCCCTTTGAAAATAGTCAGTCAGTTGTATCAAAACATTTCATTAAAAAAAACAGACCACCCAGCATCAACCTTGTCGTTGGATTCAGTTATGACAAAGACACACCCTGCCCAGTTGACCCTGCAAAGTTCTCCTCACTAACATCTGGAGACTGGCGTCAAAATTGGGACAGCTATCCCACTGACTAGTCAGGCAACAGCTAATACTCACAGAATCAGACCCATCAGCCAAAATCTCAGACTCCTCCATCGCCATCATCGGTACATCTTTTCCCACCACAGGAGAGATGGCGGCAGAGTGGTATACAGTCGGGAGGGAGTGGACCTAGGAATCCTCAACATTGACTCTGGACCCCATGAAGAATCATGGCACAAGGTCAAACAACGGAAAGGAATCCTCCTGCTAATTACCTACCTCAGCCGATGAATTAGCACTCCTCCATGTTGAACACCACTTGCAAGGCCACTGAATGTACTCTGGATGAGTGCCTTAATTACCCATCACCAAGTGTGACTTGGTAGCACCACTACTGACAGAGCTGGCGACTCCTGAAGGACACAGCTGCCAGACTGGGTTTGCAGCTGGTGGTGAGGAAACGAGGCAAAAACCTACTTCACCTCGTCCTCACCAATCTGTTTGTCACAGATGCATCTGTCCATGACAGTATTGGTAGGAGTGACCATTACACAGTCCTCGTGGAAAGGATGGCCTGGCTTCACATGGAGGACACCTTCCATCATGTTGTGCGACACTACCACTGTACTATATGGGATAGATTCAGAACACATCTGGCAGTGCAAAACTAGGCATATGCAAGGCGCTGTGGGCTATCAGCAGCAGAATTGTACCCCCCTGCAATCTGTAACCTCATGGCCCAGCATCTTCTTCACTGTACCATCAAGCCAGGAGACCAATCCTGGTTCAATGAAGAATGAAAAGCATACCAGGAGCAGTACTAGACATCCCTAAAAATAAGATGCCAACCTGGTGAAACTACAACACATGCCTGCTAACCATCAGGTCAGAGCAATGCAATCCCACAACCAATGGATCAAAGTAAAGTTCTGCAGTCCTACCACATCCAGTCATGAATGGTGGTGTAAAATTAACAACCAATGGTGTTTGGCGGGGGGGGGGGGGGGGGAAGGGGTGGTGTCCATGAACATCCCAAACTCAACAGCATAGCCCAGCATGAGAATAAAAATGACAAGACTGCAGCACTCACAATCATCTTTAACTAGAAGTGCTCCGTGGATGATGTATTTCAGTCTCCTCCTGAGGTCCCCAACATCACACATGCCAATCTACAGAAAAGGGTATGTGCATCGACAACATGCCCCCCCCCTCTCCACCTCCCCTACCCTCCTTCCCACCGCCTCTGCCGCCATCCGAGCCCCTCTCCTCCCCGCCCCCCACCAATCACCTCCACCCCAACCCCCTCCCTCACCTCTCGGAGAACCTGAGCAGCTCAGTTCGAAGCTGCCTCTCGATGCCTGATCTCTGCCGCTTCAGGTACATGGGGGAAAGGGCGATGTGCCTCCTGCAGGTGTCCAGCACCAGGCACGAGTACGGGTTCTTTATTAGAGAACAGGCCTGGCTAAAGGAGAGCTGCTGGCTAAGTCCAGAAGCCGAACTCTCAGCCTCTCCCGCTCCCACTGAGTTCGCCATGCTGCCGGAGCTGCCGTAAAACCGCATGGAGAGAAACAGCAGACGCTGTCGCAAACTGTCCCTAAACGTAGTTTCCGGCCGCCGGCGCTGCGGTAACGCGCACCTTTGCCGCCAGATGGCGCAGCCGCCACGCTACTCGAGGGGGGTGGGCCTGCAAGCAGGAGTGTCAGTGAGAGAAGGCACTTTACTGCCTTCAACAAAACAACCAGCATTTGGGGAAA